>NC_091950.1:286049678-286650512 GCF_031021105.1 Erythrolamprus reginae
GGGAATCTCTTTTATTGCAGGAAAATTGCTATTAATTATTTTTTATTAGAGTTCACTTTTGCATCATTTGAATTCTTCCAATGAGCCTTGGAACATTTGGTCTTCTATATCTTGGTAAAATTAAATTATAATGTTGGGACAATACATAACTCCTTGTTTATAATTCTATTGTGATGCAGTTGGGCAATGTATCATCTAGGAAAATTGTTTTTTCCTATGATGAATGACCATCTTTATGCCATTATTATCTAAGCATCCCAGAGATATTCATTAACTCGTGTTTTCAAAAGTTTGGTTGTGGATGCAATAAAGAGCTGCGCTAATAAAGATAAATATAGTATGGAAATAAAATAGTTAAGTGCTGAAGTCGTTGGGGTTTTATTTGTTTTGTTTTATAACATATGCACCACAGTACTCTCTCTCTCTCTCTCTCTCTCTCTCTCTCTCTCTCTCTCTCTCTCTCTCTGTGTGTGTATGCGAACACATCCTACCACCATCAGAGAAACAGAAAGCTGGAGGAAAATGGCATACTGCAGAAAATTAATTGATAGAAATGGAAAAATTCCACCTACATGAGCAGATTTTTCATTCTTTATTACACACAGGCAAACATAAATCTAAGCTGAATATTTTGCATAATAAGAGCATTCCAACCAAAGTTCTTCAATTAAATCACTTCAGTTCAGATTTGCTGGAAGGATAAAATCTGTACCAACCTGGATTTAATTTTTAGGGAAAGAAAACTGTAACATTGAAGGATGTGTAAACCCAGCCCGCACCACTTCTAGGATGCCACAGAGCATTTCTTTACCATTCTCACTTCCTAGGTATTACAAGCAGGAAGAGGGAGATTATGATCCCGCTATATAGAATGCTGGTGAGACCACATTTGGAATACTGTGTTCAGTTCTGGAGACCTCACCTACAAAAAGATATTGACAAAATTGAACAGGTCCAAAGACGGGTTACAAGAATGGTTGAAAGTCTTAAGCATAAAACGTATCAGGAAAGACTTAATGAACTCAATCTGTATAGTCTGGAGGACGGAAGGAAAAGGGGGGACATGATCGAAACATTTAAATATATTAAAGGGTTAAATAAGGTTCAGGAGGGAAGTGTTTTTAATAGGAAAGTGAACACAAGAACAAGGGGACACATTCTGAAGTTAGTTGGGGGAAAGATCAAAAGCAACATGAGAAAATATTATTTTACTGAAAGAGTAGTAGAACAAACTTCCAGCAGACGTGGTAGATAAATCCACAGTAACTGAATTTAAACATGCCTGGGATAAACATATATCCATCCTAAGATAAAATACAGAAAATAGTATAAGGGCAGACTAGATGGACCATGAGTTCTTTTTCTCCCGTCAGACTTCTATGTTTCTATGTTTCCTTCCCAACTTGGTATGACCAGATGAGGGGGAGGAAATGGAAGACCAGGCAGCCTGCACTAAATGAAAGTGGGGGAATTTTCTTCTACAGGAGCTCTCTGCAGGTTTCCCAGTATCCACCCCATTTTTGCGAAAACCAGGCCTGGTTTTTGCAAAAAATGGGACATCGCGTAGGGGCAGAGCTTCAGGAGGCCAAAAATGGCTGTATTGTATGTATAAGACACACCAACATTTCCTCTTTTTTGGGGGGTGCATCTTATACTCTGAAAAATGCGGCAATTTATAAGACTATGATAGCTTGGCTAGAAAGAGATGTTTCTAGCGAGTCTCTTTGCCCTTCAGTATTTCCCATGGCTTCAGATAGCAATCTCAGAGGAACCTGGGGATTACATATGGGACCTTCAAGCCTTTTTATAGCAGCCTTTTTCTCAGAAATTTTATCAGGCTTTCTGGTTCAGAGATAGATGACAAAACTTCTAAATCTCTACCTGCAGGATAAAGGAAAGCCAGGAAAACCATCCTGGACCTGCTTCTATATCTGAATCTTCTGTAGAGAGTGGGAAAGGGGAAAACCCATTAGGCCAGTGGTTCTCAATCTTTCTAATGCCGTGACCCCTTAATACAGTTCCTCGTGTTGTGGTGATCCCCAATCATAAGTCTAGCACCAATTCTCCCAATAGAACTTTAACCTGATTGGCAGGAAGGTCAGATGGACCCCACCATAAACATCTGATTGGTTGGATTGTAAAAATATGTTCCAAGGTGCCAGAATAGAAGCTTTAATTTCAAACACCATGGGAAATTTGTCTTTTCCCATGGTCTTATGTGACCCCTGTGAAATGGTCGTTCGACACCCCCCCCCCCCCCCCCAAAAAAAAAGGTTCCTGATCCCCAGGTTGAGAACCACTGCATTAGGTGATCTGCAAAGCTTCTAGATTCTATGAGAAATGTCTTACATTGACTGGCAATATAAAGACGATGCCAGATACTCCTACAATAGTTCTGTGTTCCAAATGAAGACTACTGGGGACAGCATCCTGGGATAATCAGATACAGTTTGTAATTTATTTATTTATTTTTATTTATTTATTTTGTCCAATACATAATACACATTGAAGAGAGAGATATGTAATAATATAAGTAAAGAAAAGAATAGAAGAAAAGATATAAAAGTGTAAGTGAACATATTTGAAAGGAAGAAAAGATAAATGAGATAAGGAGAGACAATTGGACAGAGGACGGAAGGCACACTGGTACACTTATGCACGCCCCTTATTGACCTCTAAGGAATCTGGAGAGGTCAATCGTGGATAGTCTAAGGGTAAAATGTTGGGGGTTAGGGGGTTACTGAGTCAGGCAATGAGTTCCACGCTTCGACAACTCAGTTGCTGAAGTCATATTTTTTACAGTCAAGTTTGGAGCGGTTGATATTAAGTTTGAATCTGTTGCGTGCTCTTGTGTTGTTGCGATTGAAGCTGAAGTAGTCATTGACAGGTAGAACATTGCAGCATATGATCTTGTGGGCAATACTTAATCCTAAAAGATATTGCTAACTTGCCCTGTCCCTGCTGCAAAGGCCTACTTGAACTTTCCTTCAAAGAAGGTGGAAGAGGAGGTAGTGAAATTAAAACATTTGGCCCTGTAGAACATCTTTATCAAGTAGGGAGTGGGAGGAAATTCTGGGATCCAATTAAGTCTGTATTTCAAGTTAAAGTGACACTTGCAATCAGTACCCCATCGGTGAACCTAATCACAGTCTTGCCTCAAAGTGTCAGATCCCTGGGGAGGATATGACAGTGCAGCCAGAGATTCACTTCCACTTACAATCAGACTAGAGAAATGAAGGACTTTAGAGGGCAGGAAAGGATTTTATTTACATTGCCTCCAGAAGAATTACTGAGAATTGGGGTAACATGAGCTGAGCTAGCAATATGGTGTTGTTGTTTTTTTTAGTGAAATGTAAATGACTGAAAATGACAGATTAAGAAATACGGTTGACCTTGCAAAGTCAACATCGACCAGATACTGTCTAGGTGGAGATTTTGATTCATGAATCTCAAGGAATTCCTCCTCAAATGGGTGCAAATTGCAAATCATCAAGCCATTTCAATCTTTTTTCATGGAGACGGTGTGAAAAGGCATCTTCAGTTTCATAGGCAATGGCAATTTAACAACCACAAATCTAATATAGCTAAGTATATGGAATATTTCTAAGAAACCTCTAAATAGGACCGGAGGCTGGAAGATTATTATAAATAAATATGGTTGTTTCACTACCCAACTTGGTAACATCATCAGCGCTAGTGAGTATGTGTTTTCATTGTGTGTGTTTTCTTTCAAAAAGAAAAAATTATAGAATCCCTTTCTTCCAAAAAAACCCCAAGAGAAGTTTAATAATTCAGAAAACACACAGCTGTAATTTATTTCCCAAATTTGTGACAGAAAAATAGAACAAAGAAAGAAAGAAAAAAGTAGTCTTTGCAGATACTAAACAGAAAATGAAATTGAGTAGCTGGGGAGCTCATTTCCTTTCTCTCAGTTCTTCCGCTTTGCCCTCTTAAGATCTTGGCCTGTGCTGCACTCAAGACCCAAATGATGGCACTATCTCTAGGCTTTGTCTCTGGTAGCCCAGTTATAAGCCTGTCATGGATTTGCTATGGGTTATGGGCTTCCATTCCCATTGAAAAATTGATACAAGCGAAATATAAAGGGAGGGGGAAGAGAGAGAGAAAGAGAGAAAAAAGTGGAAGGAAGAGAGAAGGAAAGGAAGGGGGGAGAGAGAAAGAAAGTCACAGAGAGAAAGAAAATCAAAATCTAGTTTGAAACTAACTCAACTATTTAAGTGGCATTTTGATACTTAGCAGAGTTGTCCCATTCCGAGGTCACTGTTATAGACACACAGTATTTTATTTTGAAATTCTCTGAGGTAAAATATGGTGGGTTTTTTAAAAACTGAAATATCTTTACTGCAGATTAAGATCAGCAAAACAATATCAATCATCCAATTTCTTAATATACTTTAATTTTCATGTCTCTCAGCTGCGTAAAAACCTTTGGTAGCTTATAATTAAAAAGAAAAATAACAAATATCAAAAGAAAAACATAGGCTACTGAAAAACAACATGGTTTCTTCCCTTTGGCAAGAGTGGTAGAAATTTGAGGAGGGATGATTGATGATTAAATATGGATTGACTATGGGATGATGGTAAAAGATATATTCAGATGTTGTTTAATATTAGGATGTATTAATTTGTAAAATTGGATTAGAATTTTAGAACTATATAGAATTACATAGGTAAAATTAATGGAAGATACATAGGATAAATAAGGGGTTTATGATATGTACTGTATGATTTTATGACTTTGCCTTATGAATTTAAAATATACTTGCAAATGTAGAAGATTGATGGAAGTTAATAATAGTAAATGCTAAATGCCTGAAAATTAATCGAGCTTAGAAATATAGAATGAAATTATAGCAAAGTAAATATGGAAATATATTAATTGATGCATTGGTGTTCAGATAGATTTTCATAGTATTATTAGATTACTATAATACAGTGGTACCTCGTGATACGAACCCAGATAAATAGTTGTGGTTTTGGTTTTGCTGGTTGTTTTAGTTTTAATAGTAATAGATTTTGGTTTTGTTTTATTATTAATTTCTTTTAATAAAAAAGAAGGGAATTTTTTTTCTATTTATCTATCTATCTATCTATCTATCTATCTATCTATCTATCTATCCCGCTCAGACAATATACTTTTCTGCCCACACCGAAAAAAAATTAGAGGGAACATTGCTTACCAGAGCTTAGAAAAGTTTTGACAGACCCATCCTAGAATACAGTTCATCTGTTTGGAACCCATACCACATCTCGGACATCAACACCCTCGAAAATGTCCAATGATACTTCACCAGAAGAGCCCTTCACTCCTCCGCCCGAAACAGAATACCCTACGAGAATAGACTCACTATCCTGGGTCTAGAAAGCTTACAACTATGATGCCTTAAACATGATCTAAGTATTGCCTATAAGATCATATGCTGCAATGTCCTGCCTGTCAATGACTACTTCAGCTTCAACCACAACAACACAAGAGCACACAACAGATACAAGCTTAATATTAACCGTTCCAAATTGGACTGTAAAAAATACGACTTGAGTAATCGAGTTGTCGAAGCATGGGACTCATTACCGGACTCCGTAGTATCTTCCCCTAACCCACAACATTTTACCCTCAGACTATCCACAGTTGACCTCTCCAGATTCCGAAGAGGTCAATAAGGGACGTGCATAAGTGCACTAGCGTGCCTCCCGTCCTCTGTCCTATTGTCTCTCCTATATCTCATATATCATATCTACTATTCTTCTATTCTGTTCTTCTTATACTACTCTCATAATCTACTTCTATTCTCTATTCTCTAACTGATATATTCTATTCCTAAATTTTCACTTCTATTATTTCTCTAATATATTTTACTCGAGTATAACCTCTATAACCTTCATTGTGTATTGTTGTGCATTGGAATAAATAAGTAAGTAAGTAAGTGAGTGAGTGAGTGAGTGAGCGAACGAACGAACGAACGAACGAACGAACGAACGAACGAACGAATTAATGTCAGAAACAATCAGCACATATTTTCCCCCTTCTTAGTCATAGAACAGAGTGCAAATGTGGACTTGGAATAATTGGGTTAGATGGGGAAAGAAAATCCAAATCAGCAAACATTTCCAGCCACTGACTTATGCAAGCAAAGTCCTGCCCATGTATCTTAAAGGTGTCGGCAATTGCTGAATGACCTAAGCCAGTAATGGCGAACCTGTGACACAGGTGCCACAAGTGGCATGCAGAGCCATATTTTCTGGCTCGTAAGCTGTTGCCTTAGCTGAGCTCCAACGTGCATGTGCTGATTTTTGGCTCACACAGAGACTGTGAGGGCATTTTTGACTTCCAGAGAGCCTCCGGGGGGGGGAGGGAGTTTTTACTCTTCCCCAGGTCCAGGCAAGCCTTTGGAGCCTGGGAAGGGCATGCTGGGCCCACCAGAAATTGGGAAACAGGCAGTTTTTTGGCTTCCAGAGGGCCTCCAGAGGGTTGGGGAAGTTGTTTTCGCTCTCCCCAGGCATAGTGTGGGCACTCACGCATGCGCAATAGCACACGTGCATGCTCATTTGGCACCGGAGGAAAAAAAGGTTCTCCATCACTGACCTAAGCAAAGATTTCTGGCCTGGTAAGAAAAATCAAGGCTACAGCCATTAAATGTGATGAGACAATGAGACAATGAGAAAACGTATTGGAACCAACAATAGAGAAAAAAATGGGAATATTGAAGATATGCACAGAAATAATAGTGGTAGGATAAAGCCCCCAGTTAGCTGCACTACTGGAAAATCCTTCTATCATGGGAATTCTGGAGACTAAAATCAAGGAAAATATCCTAGGGTGAAGCTTAATTTTGATCATGATTATGACAACTACTCAAGGACTCACAAAGGACGTCATGTCCAGAGAGATAGGCAAGGCAAAATTCCTTTTGCTCCAGTCTTCAGTGACTCCTCACTAAGAACCTAGCCAATCTAAACATTCAGACAGGCTAAACAGATGAAAACAAGAAATAGTTGTTGACACCATCGCTCATACTGTAGGGCTTGCATCCACTCTACCGGTCCTCAATGCTCTTAGATCGCACGTTATCTTAGGAGGAATGGCTTCGATCCACCTCTATCTAACTTATGGAGGATCAATCCAGCCCTGGACGATCTCTGGTAATGTGGTATACCAGACAATAGGAAAGCGATCACAATTTCCACCCAAGCTTCCTATATTGATGTTGCAATCTTACTTCTGAACACTCTTCAAAGGTAGCTCCATGTAGAGCGCATTGCAGTAGTTGAGTGACTGTGAGTAGAGACTCCTTGTCCAAGTAGGGCTACCTTTGAAAAGTGTTCAGAAACTTCAGATCGTGCAGAATGCAGCTGCGAGAGCAGTCGTGGGCTTTCCCAAATATGCCCATGTTACACCAACACTCCGCAGTCTGCATTGGTTGCCGATCAGTTTCCGGTCACAATTCAAAGTGTTGGTTATGACCTATAAAGCCCTCTATGACACTGGACCAGATTATCTCAGGGACCGCCTTCTGCTGCACGAATCCCAGTGACCAGTTAGGTCCCACAGAGTGGGCCTTCTCCGGGTCCCGTCAACTAAACAATGTCATTTGGTGGGACCCAGGGGAAGTGCCTTCTCTGTGGCGGCCCTGGCCCTTTGGAACCAACTCCCTCCAGAGATTAGAATTGCCCCCACCCTCCTTGCCTTTCGTAAGCTTCTTAAAACCCACCTCTGCCGTCAGGCATGGGGGAACTGAGATATTCTTTCCCCCTAGGCCTTACAATTTACGCATAGTATGTTTGTATGTATGTTTGGTTTTATAATAAGGGTTTTTTTTAGTTGTTTAGTATTGGATTGTTACATGCTGTTTTTTATCACTGTTGTTAGCCGCCCCAAATCTGTGGAGAGGGGCGGCATACAAATCCAATCAATCAATCAATCAATCAACAAACAAACAAACAAACAAACTAATGCACCAGGTGAATGTGGGCAAACACCCCCATTGCCACAGCCGAAAGATGATGTTCCAAAGTCAGCTGTGGATCGAGGAGGGCGCCCAAGTTGCGGACCCTCTCTGAGGGGGTCAAGAATCCCCCCCCAGCAATGGACGGACAGATGTATGTGTCCTTGGGAGGCAGAAACCACAGCCACTCCGTATTTTCAAGATTGAGTCTGAGTATGTTAACACCCATGCAGACCCTAAAAGCCTCCAGACACCAGCACATTACTTCCACTGCTTCATTGAGTGGACACAGGGTGGAAATGTTGCAACCTTGTTAACATTTTCCAGAGCCAAGGAACTCCCAAGGAATTAATCCATTATAGTACAGAGAGCTTGGTCTTGCAATAATTGGCATTGCAGAAAGAGAAAGCGCTAACTCAAAAAACCCTATGACCACTCACCTTGCAACCATATCCTTCATCGGAGCACATGGAACCAGGAGACCTCTCAAGATTCTCCAGGAAAGCTCTGAAGGCTGGAAGAAGGCAGAACCAGGGAGCCAAACATGTGCAAGCCTATTAGCTTTAAAATGCCCAGAAGATGACTTGAATTAGAAGATGGCTAATTTGATTCGCATGTCACAATTTGATTACAGGCAGCAATTGTACTTGTCTTCCATAGGGCATTCAGGATTAGTAGCCTCTGCATCCAGCATTTCCAGGCAAACTATTGGCTTGTTATCATATTTAATGTCCCAAAATACCCCTTCACAGCTTACACCCACAACAAGTGAGCACCATCTCACCAAATCCATTTTCAAATGTTTTAAAATCTTATTGGTTCCAGCCAGTAATGGGCAGTCAAACTTTTTACTGCCACACTGTGGGTGTGGCTTATTTTGTGGGTGTGGCTTGATGGTCATGTGCCTGGGTGGGAGTGGCTTGCTGGCTATGGGACCAGGTGGGAGTGGCTTGAACGATCATCATTGTTCAAGTGAACTGTTAAGTCCTCAGTTTACAACCTCACAAGTGGCGCTTGCTGGGGTGACAATTTGCTTCGCATTTTCCACTTTTTTCCTCTTTCCTCATTCTTGGCTTCGGGAGGTGGCCTCATGAGGCTGGAGGGGAGCTGGGCAGGAGAGAGGGAAGCTTATCCAAGGCCAGGAAGGAGGAAAGAGGAAAAAAGCAAGGAGCGCGCAGCAGCAGGAAAAAAAAGGACAGTCGGGCCGAGACCAGTAATCCAGAAAGTGACTGCCACTGGTCAGCTGGAGCTGTGCACACAGCTTCATTTCCACCAGTGGAAGTGCGTTCCACCCCATCCTGCCTGCTGCCCACCCCTGGTTCCAGCAGAAATGAATGAATTGGGTATTTAACTTTTTCACTAAAATCTGAAGGCGGTGGTGGTTGTTGATGTTGTTGTTGTTTGGGATTCTTAAACTTTAGAAACAGAAATGTATCTAAATGTAATAATAATAATAATAATAATAATAATAATAATAATAATAATAATAATAATGTATTAGATTTGTATGCCACCCTTCTTGGAGGACTCGGAGCATTATGTTGAACCAGTGGTGATTTGGAGGCCTGGGCCTGCTCACGTATGATTATTTTGTGAGAAAGTTAAAAAACATATAATGGAAAATGGGACCTTGGATTTTTAATCTTGTTGCTCCTCCCTATGCTGTTCGAGTATTGTTATGCCAAAATGTGGTACATTTGATGCCATAGAGTAACAGTAGAAGATGAACGAGTGAAAGAGGGAGTGGATCTCAGCCAACTGTCAGTTCATTAAATGCAACAGATCATAGCAAAGCAACAAGAAGTTGGCGGGTTGGTGTGAATCTCAGCAGTAACCTGATTCATGGAGGCTGAAGTTTTCACTTTCCTTATTCACAGCACTTCAGCTGCTCATCTTGCCTCTCTTGAATCTGAAAACATCATTACTAAACTATGGTAATTTTCACATGTGAGAAAGCAAAATGTTTTCCCCTGACACATAGCTCATGTATATTATAATTTCCAAATTATGGTAAACATACTCTTGAGATGAGCTCAATTCCTGTCCATTACTATAAGGACAGATGTCCATGTTCTTTTCTTGGCAGCAATATCAAATTGCTATACCATTGTTTTATTGCTGGATGTTCTTCTTTCTAATCTAGCCTCCAGGCTGGCAATTTCCTAGTGATTTCCCTTTCAACTCTTAACCAAGCCTGAGCCTACTATCTTCCATGTCCAAACAAGGCTAGTCAGGTTCTGTAATCGTCTGAGACCCAGTAAGCCTTAAGAAGAAATGCATAGAAAGCCCAAATTGAGGAGATAGCAACAGACAGCAAATGCAGTCTCTGCAAAGTAGATAGAGGCGGTGAGCTATCTACTGCTGCAAGAAGACCATACAGATGGACTACAAACAACTGCAAAGCAAAATAGTAACAATGTCAAGTTGGAATACAGTGGTACCTCTGCTTACAAACTTAATTCGTTCCGTGACCAGGTTCTTATGTAGAAAAGTTCGTAAGAAGAAGCCATTTTCCCATAGGAATTAATGTAAAAGTAAATAATGTGTGCGATTGGGGAAACCACAGGGAGGGTGGAGGCCCTGTTTCCTCCCAGGAGATTCCTAGAGAGGTCCCACAGAGGCTTCTCCCTGCCTTTTCCAGCCCTGTTTCCTCCCAGGAGATTCCTAGAGAGGTCCCACAGAGGCTTCTCCCTGCCTTTTCCAGTTACAGTTTCGGAGGCTCAGGTTTGTAAGTAGAAAATGGTTCTTGAGAAGAGGCAAAAAATCTTGAACACCCGGTTCTTATCTAGAATGATTTGTAAGTAGAGGTGTTCTTAGGTAGAGGTACAACTGTGTTTGCAAAAAATAATAATACAATTTTCCTGCAAAGCAAAGACTGGTGGGACCACAAAATAGACAAAGCAATAGAAAATGAAGAAGCTAAAGTGCTCTGGGATTTTAGAATTCAAACAAATAAGCACCTGCCATGTAACACCCAAGACATAACAATTGTTGATAAGAATGATTTTAAAAAGTCTGGATAGTGGACATCGTAGTACCTGGACATAGCAAAACAGAAGAGAAAGAAACTGGAGAAAATCACAAAATACAAAGACCATATAAAGACCAGCAAAGCAAGGAAAGGTAATACTGTACCAATAATTTAATTTATTGCACTTCTATGCCGCCCAACTCCCAAAGAACTCTGGGCAGCTTACAAGATATAGAAAATACATTTAAAAACATCATAAAACAGATTTAAAAAATCACATACAGTGGTACCTCTACCTACAAACACCCTACTTACGAACTTTCCTAGATAAGAACTGGGTGTCAGTGTTCCCTCTAATTTTTTTGGGGGGTGAGCGGAAAAGTATAGTGTCTGAGCGGCAGTCCCTTCGGGACTGGGCGGCACAGAAATATTAAATAAAGAAATAAAGAAATAAAGAAATAAAGAAATAAAGAAATAAAGAAATAAAGAAATAAAGAAATAAAGAAATAAAGAAATAAAGAAATAAAGAAATAAAGAAATAAAGAAATAAAGAAATAAAGAAATAAAGAAATAAAGAAATAAAGAAATAAAGAAATAAAGAAATAAAGAAATAAAGAAATAAAGAAATAAAGAAATAAAGAAATAAAGAAATAAAGAAATAAAGAAATAAAGAAATAAAGAAATAAAGAAATAAAGAAATAAAGAAATAAAGAAATAAATAAGCAAGCAAGCAAGCAAACAAATAAAAAACCCACCCTGTTTTGCCTCAGAGAATTTCAAAATAAAATACTGTACTGTGTGTCTATAACAGTGAGCTCATAATAGGGCAAGTCTGTCAATATCAAAATGCCACTTAAATAGTTGAGCTAGTTTCAAACTAGATTTTGATTTTCTTTCTCTCTTCCTTACTCCCATTCTTTTTCTTTTTCTTCCTCTCTTTTTTCTATCTGTTTCTCTCTCTTCCTCTCTTCCTCTCTCTGTCCTTCCCTCTCACTCTTTCCCTCTCGGCTTCTGGGCAGGTTTGGAAAACTCTGAGTTGATGATGATTTTTAAGTGAGCGATTGCTCACTGCTCAGCTTAGAGGGAACTATGCTGGGTGTTCAAGATTTTTTTGCTTTGTCTCAAGAACCATTTTCCACTTACAAACCCGAGCCTCTGAAACTGTAACTGGAAAAGGCAGGGAGAAGCCTCTGTGGGGCCTCTCTAGGAATCTCCTGGGAGGAATCAGGGCCTCCACCCTCCCTGTGGTTTCCCCAATCAAACAAATTATTTGCTTTTACATTGATTCCTATGGGAAAAATTGCTTCTTCTTACAAACTTTTCTACTTAAGAACCTGGTCATGGAACGAATTAAGTTTGTAACAAAGGTACCACTGTACTACATAATACAGGAAGTCTTGTATAACCACCTCTTTTGCAATCATATGTGTGTCCTTCTATGTCAGCTTGTGCTTGACTTAATAATGAAGCATGTTTGTACCACTTTACATACATATCATTCAGGCTGGATCTCACAAAATTGCAAGATCAACGACCCCAAGCCTGCCGGAAAAGCCAGGTCTTCAATGCTTTCCAGAAAGCCAATAGAGTGGGGGCAGTCCGGATCTCAGGGGGTAGTTGCTTTCAGAGAGCTGGGGCAGCCACAGAGAAAGCCCTTCCCCGTGGGCCCACCAGCCGACACTGTTTAGCTAATGGGGTCAGGAGAAGACCAACTCTGCGGGAAATTACCGGTCACTGGGAACTATGAGGTAGAAGGCAGTCTGGAAGATAACCAGCTTGAATACAATTCCAAAACATTTATTTTATTTATTTATTTTATTTATTTTATTTATTTTATTTATTTTATTTATTTTATTTATTTTATTTATTTTATTTATTTTATTTATTTTATTTATTTTATTTATTTTATTTATTTTATTTATTTTATTTATTTTATTTATTTTATTTATTTTATTTATTTTATTTATTTTATTTATTTTATTTATTTATTTTATTTTATCCAATACACCAGAGGTCCCCAACCTTTTTTGCACCAGGGACCGGCTTTAAGCTAGACCAGTTTTCCATGGCCCGGTGGGGGGGGGGAGCTAGCTGTCAGCGGCGCCGTAAAAGGGGCGATCAAGAGAGGAATGGGTGAATGAATGGACGGAGGGTGGGAAGGAAGGAAGGAAAGAGGGAAGGGACAGGAACAAAAGAAGGGTGCAAAGGAAGCAAGGAAATGTGTGAAAGGGGAGAGTAAGAGAGGAAGGAGTGAAAGAAGGGAATGAGGGAGGAAGGAAAAGGAAAGCAAGAAATGGAGGGAGGAAAGGAAGGAAAGAAAGAAAGAAAGAAAGAAAGAAAGGGGGAAGGGACAGGAACAGAGGAAGGAAGCAAGGAAACTTATGAAAGGGGAGAGTAAGGGAAGAAGGTAGGAAGGAGAAAGAAAAGAAGAAATAGAGGAAGGGAAGGTAAAAGAGAGAAAGAAAAAGAGCAAGAAAGAAAGCAAGAAAGAGAAAGAAAGAAAGAAAGGCAACTTCAAAGAAAGGCTCACTGAGCATCTCTCACTCTCTCTCTCTTTCTATCCCTCTTTCTTTCTTTCTCTTCCTTTCTCTCTCTCCTCTTCCTTTATCTCCTCTCTCTCTCCCTCTCTCTTTCTCTCCCCCCTCTCTCCCCCTTTCCCTCTCTCCCTCTCTTGCTATCTCTCCCCCCTCTCCCTCTCTCTTTCTCCCTCTCCCTCTCTTTCTCTCTCTCCCCCCTCTCTCTTTCTCTCTCCCCCTCTTTCTCTCTCTTCTTCTCACTTTCTCTCTCTTGTTTTCTTTCTGTCTCTTTTGCTTTCTCTCTCTCACTCTTTCTTGTTTTCTTTCTCACGCTCTTTCTCTCTCTTGTTCTCTCTCTTGCTATCTCTTTCTCTCCCCCCTTTCTCACTCTCTCTTTCTCACTTTCTCTCTATCTTGCTGTCTGTTGCTCTCACTCACTCTCGTTCTCTCTCCGTTCTTCTCAGCGATGACGCGCGCACGCCCTGCCCGCCTCACCTTTGCGAGAGCACTTTCGCCCCGGGCTCTCAGCAAGGGGGTTTGCAGGAGAGGCGGGGCCAGCGAAGGTGATATTGAATGTCGGGGGAGAACGGGCGTTTGCACGCGCTCCCTATCCCCCTGCTAGCCCACTCGGAATATTCAAAATAAGAAAAGCCTTCGCCGGCAAAGGTTTTTCTTATTTTGAATATTCCGAGTGGGCTAGCAGGGAGATAGGGAGCGCGTGCAAACGCCCGTTCTCCCCCGACATTCAATATCACCTTCGCCGGCCTCCGCTGAGGAAAGCCTTTGCCGGCATTTCCTCCCGGCGTCAAGGAGGCGCAGCGGCGGGCGGAGAGAGGGAAGGGGGGGCAGCAGCGTCCCTCCTGGCCTTGGCGGGCCGCCCAACCCTCCCCACCTCCTGCAAACGCGGCGGGCGGCGGGGGGAGAGCGAGGAGCCGGTTCCGGCGGGCGCGGGGCTTGGCTGGCTGGCGGGGGGAGCGCCGCTAGTGGTGCGGAAAGGCCGAGGGGGCCCTGGCGCCGCGGACCGGCTGAAAAGCCCCAACGGCCCGGTCCCGGTCCGCGGACCGGCGGTTGGGGACCTCTGCAATACACCATGAGGGTTCACTTGAACACTATCGGCATTGACAAAGTCATCAACAGTCAATTGCAAAAAACAGCTCTATTTAAAACAGCTTACATCCTGCAACAATATCTTTAATGCCATCAAACAACATCTCTCTATCCCTGGTCGTTGGGAAGAACTTGATGTGAAGATAAAAATGTCAGGTCCGGTTTAAACATCTGGCTGACTGTGCAACTAACCATAATAAAAATAATGCTATTTTCCCAGAGGGGATACATCCTCTTCTAGTTACTGGGCTAGATCAAAACTGGAAATTAACAAGAATGGAAATCTTGCCTGACAGCTGCAAGAGGCTTATATCATAGGCCTTTGTGAAGCCACTACAATTCGCCTTGACAAGGGGCTCCATACTAGTAGCCCAAGGAGGATTTTATGCACTGACTATCCTTGCCAAAACATCTGCTCACATTCAACTTCGATTTCCTCCTGGTGCAGCCCAGGGATGAGTTCTACTTACCTTACCCACCAGTTTATTTTTAAATCACTCCAAGCGGACTCTGAGTGGCTAACAACAGTTATAAATACAATACAAGTAAAAAACAGTAAAAACATAACTAAAATCACAAAAATCACATATATCATAAAAAACCATACATACTAACAATCAATCTTAATTTCAGGCCTGCTGGAATTAAGCACTGACAGTTCGCATCGTGATGGAAGTGCTCGTCTATTGAGAAAAGGTGAGTGGTCATATAGCCAAACCCTATTTTCTGAGAGACTTCTCCAAAAATAATCTATAGAAACCTGTAGGCAATGCTGACATTGGTCAGTTTTGGATATCAATTGTCTTTAAGCTTAATTGGGTTCTGCTAACTGCTCCAGATGAAACAAAGTAATACAAAGCTCTGAGTGTTGAAGATCATACAGCTTTATAATCCTTTAAATGTTCTTTTTGGAAACATATATGAGGGGAAAAAATATTTTAACTTGCATTTTTCCTCAGGAATCAGGCCAAGAAAGTATAATACCTCTTTAGCTTCCAGAACAAGGGAACAATGTTTTTTATAGAGACAGGATTTTTTTTTAAAAAAAACTATCTATATCTCAGTGTATGAAGTCTGCAAAACCCTAAACAATTAGAATATTTGATTCATTCTAGAGCTATTTGAATCTTCATGTGAAGTGTTAATGCCATTTCATAGTGCCTTGGTAAGGCCACACTTGGAATACTGCATCCAATTTTGGTCACCACGATGTAAAAAAAGATGCTGAGCCTCTAGAAAGAGTGCAGAGAAGAGCAACAAAGATGATTAGAGGACTTGAGGATGAAATATATAAAGAACTGTTGCTAGAACTGGGTATGTGTAGTCTGAAAAGAAGAACTAAGAGTGGCATGATAGCAGTGTTCCGCTATCTCAGGGGTTGCCACAAGAAGAGGGAGTCAAACTATTCTGCAAAACATCTGAGGGTAGAACAAGAAGCAACGGGTGGAAACTAAACAAGGAGAAAAGCAGCGTAGAACTAAGGAGACATTTCCTGACATAACAATTAATCAGTGGAACAACTTGCTTCCAGGAGTTTAAATGCTGCAATATTGGAAGTTTTAAAGAAGAGATTACATAACAATTTTTCTGAAGTGGTGCAGGGTTTCCTTCCTAAGCAGGGGGTGAGCTAGAAGAGCTTTCTAATTCTGTTATTCTAAATTCTAATACATTTTATTTGCAAGAGGGATGTACATAATTTGTTGAGCTGCCATACCACATTTTCCTAAAAAAGTTATGATTAAATTGATAGTGTCAGGACATTTGATGCAGGAAGAAACAGAGAAAAGAATCAATATCATTAATCTTGTCTAAAAATCTTGGATTCTGCTGCCAAGCCTACCCATATCACGCAATGACAGCAGTGAATATTTCCATAAGCATCTATTACCACAGCATTGAAGGCAAGCTTAATATGTCACTTCATAAAACCAAAATTGCCCAATTTGTTTGACAGCACCACAGTGTTATTAACCTTACTCAGTTCTGGGGTCATATTTTGGCGGCAGATTTTGGTCATGAGCCCATATCTCTTAAACCTTGCCTGTTAATCAAACTTATTTACAACTGTACGAAGTCAAAAAGCCAGCAAAAAACCAATCAAGGCAACATCTAAAATATTCACACCTTCTTTAACAAAATAAATGATATTCCTGCCAAGAAGAGAAAAAATAGGTAATACCCCTTCATTTTAAACATAATATACTAATGGTTGATTGTCATAGCAAATCTTTAGTGTTTTGGATGAAATTGCTGGCTACATTTGAAGGAAAAAACATAGTGTGTGGAAAGGAATGTGATCGCAACAGTTGAATAGTGCATTCAACTGGCAATCCATCGTCCAGCCGATTAGCTGGTTTGGCTTTGGCTTGGTAGGCATTGTTGTGGTTAGCTCTGGCCCAGCTCCTGCCCCAAGGACTGAGGAGGCGGATGCAGGGGAAACATCAACATGTCATAGGCCTGTTTTGCTGCCAACAGAGTCAGCCGGTGAATTGTCCTCTGCAGTAGGAAGTGACAGTCAGATGGAGGAGGGGGGCTTGGAAGACAGCCCAGGAAGAAGTCATTCATCCTTATCTTCCTTAGATTCGGATGAGGAAATAATGATAGACCCACGCATGCGTAGAGCTATGCATAGGAGGGAACAGCTTCAAAAGTATTATAGGAGATAATTGAGTCCACCTGTGGTTGGGTGGAGTTCAAGTAATTAGGGCTGCTGTTAAATTGGCAGCATGCTGGCCTCACAGTGTGGAGATTATCTGATCGTACTGATTTGGACCGTGACTTGCTGTTTCAAGACACTGTTTGTTGATTTTTCAAGACTTTGAAACTAAGGCAGAGCAAAAGCGTGTGTGTTTCAACTCATGGAAGAAGGAGGGCTGTGACGTTTCCTCACAGCTGTTAGCTAAATACTTAAGGACTGTTTAAGGGGTTTTTACAGCCTACAAGTTTGTTTTTGGGAAAAGTGCTCTTTGCAATACAAAAAGGATGCTTTGTTTCTTTTGAATTTTGTGATAAAAAACATTGTGTTTGAATTTTCAAGTGTGTGTGTGTGTTTGAAATTTTTACCCTTGAATTTTCGGGAGACTCATACCATAGAGCCCGGCTGAACAGGCATCAGGCCTGTTTTTAGCAGCTCTGTCAGTGGCTACTTCAGCAAAGGCCGGAATGAATTGCCTATTGAAGTTTGTGAACCCAGAGGGGTGTGTGGTCAGTGCTGTGGTGACCCTTGAACTCCATGGGGGAATCGCCGAATCTCCATCACCTGGAGGTTCTGGTTACTATGGAACCAGGCCAGAACATCCCTGTAGGGGAGGTGAAGCAAGGGACGTCACTAGTTGTATCCTTCCTACATTTGGCAAATAACACATATATTAATCCTAAATCCTGTTCCTTGTTTGAAATGCAGATCATGATCTAACCTTTTGGTTTGTGCAAAGGAAGGCACACAGATCTCTGAGCGTAGACTGAGCGTAGACTGAGCGTAGCTGAAGAGTAGAAAAACTATAATTTACAGCATAGGAAATAGAGATTCAACTTCTACCCTGTTTCCCCGAAAATAAGTCACCCCCGAAAGTAAGACATGAAAGAGGTTTCGTAGAATTGCCTAATATAAGGCATCCCCTGAAAGTAAGACGTAGGAGATGTTTCATTTCGCAGTATTCCCGAACAGAACATATCTAACACTGCTGTCCATAAATTGCATCGTGAAACGCTGCATCAATCAGATTTAAAACACATCCAATACGCATCCAACATGCAGCTGCGTGTTTGGATGCATTTTTGCTGCAGCAGGATACAGGATACAATTCATTGGAAAAAAATAAGACATCCCCTGAAAATAAGACGTAGCACATCTTTGAGAGCAAAAATTAATGTAAGACGCTGTCTTATTTTCGGGGAAACACGGTAGTTTTGTCACTGAGTCTAGATTGTAGGTCTTGGCAATTTTTTATTTATTTCCTTCACTTCTAGCCCATTCTTGGCAATTTCTGTAAAGTATAACAACTAAGTAAAATATCTTCAGGTTGTTCTCAACTTGCAACAGTTCATTTGGTGACTGGCCACAAGTCTTAAAGTTGCCAAGTTTTGAGATCCCTGATCCAAGTTGTCAAGATACCAGGTCTCAATCTAACCCACCTGTAATTTTTGGAGCATAGGCCAGACCTTTTTCTCCCCTAAAAAAGGGTGGAAATGTCAGTGCACCTTATACACTGAATACAGCCATTTTTGGCTGCTTGAAGTCCCGCCCCACATCCCATTTTTGCAAAAAAAAAATGGGCCTGTTTTTCACAAAAATGGGGTACGCAGAGGTTTTGGGAAGCCTGCAAAGTGCATACAGAGGCTTACAGAATGCTTCTGGGGGCCAGGGAGGACCAAAAAAAATTGTTCTCACTTAACTCTTTGAAATGTTGGTGCGTCTTATACACCGGTGCGTCTTGTAGTCCAAGAAATACGGTATCTTAATTTTTATTTTAACTGTAAAGTTAAAGCAGAGGGGAAGGATAAAACCAATTAATCTGAAAATTCTCAATAGTCTTTATTAGAGTTGCATCCTTTCCCTTAAGGTGGTGGATTACAAAGAGTTGGACAGCGGAAGAATTGCTGGGAGAAATAATCACTGCTCCTGGCAATCACCACTCCAGAAATTTGGAGTGAATTCAGTATTTGTGAATTCTGTAGAACAAAGACACATTTTTTCACAGAAATCAGACGGATGCATTCCCAACTTTTTGTTCTGTTTATTGAAATGGAGTAGAGTATACTGTGAAATGGAGAACAAGGAAAAAAACCCAATAAATTACTTTTTGAATGGTTATTCTTAGCTCTTTTTCTCTATCCCATCAACTTGCTCTGTTTTAGATGGTTATTTGGTTGTATGTGTGTGTGTGTATAGATTTCCCTGCAAATCAGATTTCTCGATTTAACCTTCCTATTATATATTATCTGAATATTTGTCTACTGCAAGAAGATAGACAAAAGAATGAAGCAGCAATATTAATTTTCTGAATACAATGGGTATTTCCGAAGTAGCACTTAGATTCTTGGCATTCAAAGCATGAAGAAGATTAGCTTGTTGAAGTGGACTGCTGAGAAAAACAAGATGGGGGGGGGGGGAGAAATAAGGCCTAAAAAATCCTAAAAGATGCAAATAATAATATTTCTAATATTTTAATGTATTCAGCAAGTATATCTATGTGTGTTAAATTTTTAGAGTTCACGCATTAAAATTGCCAAGGGATATTACCTTCACAAGCATTTTTGTCAAGCTTGAATCAAATTTTATGCTTCCACACAAGGAAAGATTTTTGCTGTTTGCAGAACACTTTATAATCAAGGGATTGTTTATAAAAATATGAATGATCAAGGATGAAACCTTATCCAATTGGAGAAGAAACCACTAAGGAATATTTTGTAGTAAGAGTTTCAAATCATCGATAGGTTGTCTTAATTGTCATTAACTTAACAAGCCTCCATCTAACACGTTTGTGAATCAGAGTACCATGGGATAATATGTCAGGTATATCTTTGCTGAAATCAAGATAAGACGACTGCCCTTCCACAATCTACCAGTAATATTACATTTTAAAAAAATAATGAGATAAGGTTAGATCTTCTATTTCCTCTCTTTTAAAAACCAGATTTACTGTCCTCCAGCTATCCGGCATATCAGCAGTTCCTTGGCAATCCTCAAGGAGAAGCAAACGTTTTAAAAGGAAACTCAGCCATAGAGGAAGGGGAAATGAAGACAGAGATAAAGACAGGAGCAGAAAAAGAAAAAAGAGAATATCATTCAAAATCTTGTAAATGTTTCAAAGAGAAATAAAGGAAATGCACATTATTTAATTGGCAGCAAAGTTCTGGGCAACACTGAAATGGAGCAAACTGGATGAAAGAAATTTATAACCATAAAGGACAAAGGAGTCTTTGGAGAGGGGCGGAGACCTCACCTACAAAAAGATATTGATAAAATTGAACGGGTCCAAAGACAAGCTACAAAAATGGTGGAAGGTCTTACACATAAAACTTATCAGGAAAGACTTAATGAACTCAATCTGTATAGTCTGGAAGACAGAAGGGAAAGGGGGGATGTGATCGAAACATTTAAATATGTCACAGGGTTAAATAAGGTTCAGGAGGAAGTGTTTTTAATAGGAAAGTGAACACAAGAACAAGGGGACACAATCTGAAGTTAGTTGGGGGAAAGATCAAAAGCAACATGAGAAAATATTATTTTACTGAAAGAGTAGTAGATGTTTGGAAAAAACTTCCAGCAGACGTAGTTGGTAAATCCACAGTAACTGAATTTAAACATGCCTGGGATAAACATATATCCATCCTAAGATAAAATACAGGAAATAGTATAAGGGCAGACTAGATGGACCATACCGTCAATCTTCTATGTTTCTATACAAACAAACAAACAAACAAACAAACAAACAAATAAATAAATAAATAAAATCACATGACAGACAGTGTTCCAATATTTGAGAGGTTTCCCCAAATAAGAGGGGGGGTTCAACTTATTTTCCAAAGCATTTGAAGGCAAGAAACAATGGATGGAAACTAATCAAGGAGAGAAGCAACCTCGAAAAAAGAAGAAATCCCTCACTGAAAGAACATTTAACCAGTGGAATGGTCTGACTTCAGACGTGATTGCTCCATCTCAGAAGGCTGAGCTGTGGTGGCACGGTGGTTAGAGTGCAATAGTGCAGGCTGATGAATCACCGGCTGCCAGCAGTTTGGCAGATCGAATCTCACCAGACTCAAGGTTGACTCAGACTTGCATCCATGGGTGTGTTCTAACTTACCTCGCCACCAGTTCGCTTCCTCCCATGTGCATGTGGCTGTGTCTCACAGGTATGTGCATACTTTGTGCACATGCGTCCATGCACAGTGCCCAAAACTCAGCTTCTGCACATGCGCAGGAGCAAAACTTAGCTTCTGTGCATGTGCAGAAGCCAAAACCAAGATGGCGGTTCCCACAGACCAAGAGTGACAGAATAGCGTCTGGGTGGCGCAGCAGGTAAAGTGCTGTACTGCAGGCCACTGAAGCTGACTGTAGATCTGTAGGTCAGCAGTTCATCACCAGCTCAAGGTTGACTCAGACTTCCATCCATCCAAGGTGGGTAAAATGAGAACCCGGGTTGTGGGGGCAATATGTAGGTAGGTAGGTAGATAGGTAGGTAGATAGGTAGGTAGGTAGGTAGATAGGTGGATAGGTAGATAGGTAGATTAGGTAGATTAGGTAGATTAGGTAGATTAGACAGACAGACAGACAGACAGACAGACAGACAGACAGACAGACAGATAGATAGATAGATAGATAACTGACTCTGTGACATCACCACCGGTTTACTAAGGGTCCTAAAGAACCCACCTATGCTTCCATCCTTCCACGGTCGGTAAAATGAGGACCCAGATTGTTGGGGGCAATATGCTGACTCTGTAAATTGCTTAGAGGGGACTGTAAAAGCACTGTGAAGTGGTATATAAGTCTAAGTGCTATTGCTATTGCTAAAAAAAGAGAGTGTGTGTATAACCACTTGTCTAGAATGCTGTAGCAGGGCTGTCAAACTGGCTGCCTGCCGGCCAAATATATCACTTGAAGGCCAGGCCCACCCCAGCTCCACAAATGGGGAAAATGTCACAAAATGTCACATGACAGCAATGTGATGCTGTGATTTTGACACCTGTATTGTAAGGTCCCCTATTTGTGCATGGGGTTGAATTAGAAGACCTCCAACTCTGTTATTCTGTTAATTAAGACAGAGGCAAGCAGATAACGGAGCCGACATGGGACTTGAAAATAAATAGGAAGATGCTAAGGGTCCATGCAATGTGGTTTAAGAATAGAAATATAGGAAATGAATGCCTGAATGTCTTTTTAACACTCAAGTGGAAGCATCAAAAGTTTGGCTGCTTTTATGAATTGTAGAGCTCATGCAATCCCAAAATATTTCTTCCAGCCCCAAATGGTGATTAAACTCAGGGCCTTTTGTATACAGAATGTGTGTTCTTCCTCTAAGCAATGCTGAAATAAATCTATCCTAGTTTACAAGCTCCGTTTCTTGCCCAGGTTTTGCAGACATTTCTTTCAGAATATTATTTTTCTCTACCCTATAAATTATTTTCCAATCTGTTTAGTTTGTCCTTGTAGTGTGTATGCTTTTCTCTAAAAACAAACTCACCCTGTTCTTCTCTATTAACCTCCTGATGTATTTGAAGAATGTGTTAGTGAGCAAAGTTTAGGATTTGCCCCTGAGGTCCTAGCTGAGATTAATATGATTAAAGCAGAGAGAGGGGGGGAGGAAGGGAGGGAGAATAAAAGTGTTTTCAGGGAGAACATACATATTCTAGGCAAGAAACCAACTCTAACTATGTCCATCAATCCCAATTGTAACAAAAATATAGAAAATGCTCTATTTATATTTTGTGATGATATGAATCCCTGTTGAAATGTTTTCTCCAAATCATAAGGATCAAATTCTAGACATAGAGTTCTATGAACCTATATGAACAATTACAGGAATTGGGCATGGCTATAGGGAAGGGAAGGACCAGGGGAGACATAGCAGTGATCCAATATTTGGGGGGGTGCCAGAGAAAGGAGATGGTCAAGCTATTTTCCAAAGCACCTGAAGGCCAGACAAGGGATAATGTTTGGTAATTGATCAAGGAGAGACTCAACCTAGAAATAAGGAGAAATTTTCTGACATCGAGAACAATCAACCAGTTGGAACAGCTTGCATTCGGAAGTTGTGAGAACTTCATCACTGGAGGCTTTTAAGAAGAGATTGGACTGCCGTTTATCAGAGTCAGTGCAGGGTTTCCTGCTTGGGTGGGGAGCTTAGACTAGATGACCTACAGTACAAGGTCCTTCCAACTCTGTTAATCTGTATTGTAAAGCAGGAAACCCAGGAAAATTGTAGTATAAATCCCAAACAAGCTTTAACACCAATCTTATTTAGGGATACTTCCCAAAGGACTATTAAATGGCGATCAAAACTTTATCCACTTCTGCTCCAGAGAGGTGACGTTTTCTTTATCCATAATAAATTAAAATTTCTCCTGATTCTTCTTTGGAGAATAGGTTGACCCCCTTTTCTTGTGCCAGCCCCTCAAATACTGGAGGACCACTAACATGTTATCCTTAGTCCTTCTCTTCCTTAGATTAGGCATACCCAGATCTTGCAACTATTGTTATATGTTTTAGCTTCCAGTCTCCTAACCATCTTTGCTGCTCTTCCCTACGCTCTTTAACAGTCTCAACATCTTTTTTGTACCATGGTGATCAAAAGTGGACACAATATTCCAAGTGTGGTCTTATCAAAGCAGTATAATATAGTACTAATACTTCATGTTGTCTTGATACTATCCCTCTTTTGATGCAACCTAGGACTGCATTGTCCTTTTTTGACAGCTGCAGCACAATGGGCATGGCAGGGAAAGGATATTGTAAAATCTCCATTCCCACCCCACTCCAGGGGAAGGATACTGCAAGATCCCCATTCCCACTGCATTCCTGGGGCCAGCCAGAGGTGGAATTTGTCGGTTTTCCAAACTAAATTTCAAAATTTCCACTACTGGTTCTCCAGAAGCTGCTGGATTTCATCCCTGACTGGGACCCCTGTCACAGTTACTGCTCTTGAGCCAGATATTACCTGTGCAATTGTTTCATGTGTGGGTGTGTTTGCCTAAATGTAAAATCTTACTTTTCTCACCGGTGAATTTCATTTTGTTGGATAGGTCCTAGTATTCAAATCTGCCAAGATCCTTCTTGTTCTGCTGGCGTGTCTCAATCGCCTGTAATTACAGGATAATTAGTCCAGAAAGACACAGACCACACGATAGAAGGAAAACACAAAAGTCTTTATCAACAGAAAAACAGAAACAGCTCCCTTTTTAAATGTCAAATGGAGTTTCTGGTACACACAAGGCACAGGTTAAATGCAATCCAAATTCTCACCCAATAACTGGGAAATTGAGTCCAATTCTAAAGTCCAGAAAATACACACACAATCTTGAACATCAAAAACCACGATCTTGACGAAACTATGAATCAGATAAACTGCCATGAGGCTAAAACAGCAGGCTGCTCTTTTATTTGTAGCACTAATTACAGCAGCCCCACCCAACCACAGGTGGTCTCATTTATCTCCTGTAATAATCCTTCAGTTGTTGTCTCCTATGCATCACTCTACGCATGCGTGGATGTGTCATAAATTCTTGTTCAGAATCCAGGGATGATAAGGATGATTGATCTCCTCCTGGGCTGTCTGCCAAACTCCCCTCTTCCAAGTCACTCCCACCTTCTTCGTCTTCTGAGGAAACTGCACTACCTGACTCTGTTGGCAATAAAACAGCCCTATGACATGTTGATGTTTCCCCTGCATCCACCTCCACATTCCTTGGGGCAGGAGCTGGGCCAGAGCCAACCACAACACTTCTGGATCTTGTCTATCTTCTAGAGTGTTAGCTATTTCCTTCAGCCTGCTGTCATTTCCAAGTTCAATGAATTCCCTTTCTATTCCTCAGCTAAATTGTTTCTGAAGATGTTGAAGAGTACTGGGCCTAAGGCAGAACCTTGAGGAAACTCCACTGCATGCTTCCCTCCATGTAGATGTTGTTCCACTGAGCACTACACATTGAGTGTAATGGGTCCCTCTGCTGAGGATCTGTGCAACAGTCAACTGCAAAGGAAAAGAGCAAAAAAGTTCCATGACTTTCCTCTGGAGCCCTTCATTCCTCCACTCAAAACAGAATACCCTACGAAACTAGACTTACAATCCTGGGTCTTGAAAGCTTAGAACTATGACGCCTTAAACATGATCTATGTATTGCCCACAAGATCATATGCTGCAATGTCCTGCCTGTCAAAGACTACTTCAACTTCAACCACACAACACAAGAGCACACAACAGATTCAAGCTTAATATTAACCGCTCCAAACTTGACTGTAAAAAATATGACTTTAGTAATCGGGTTGTCGAAGCGTGGAACTCATTATGGGACTCTGTAGTATCATCCCCTAACCCCCAACATTTTACCCTTAGACTATCCACGGTTGACCTCTCCAGATTCCTAAGAGGTCAGTAAGGGGTGTACACAAGCGCACTAGAGTGCCTTCCATCCCCTGTCCTATAGTCTCTCCTATATCTCATATTTGTTCTCTACTATATCCTCTATAACCTTCATTGTGTACTATTGTGTATTGGAATAAATAAATAAATAAACAAACAAATAAAAATAAATAGATAGATAAACAAACAAACAAACAAACAAACAAACAAACAAAAAAGAGCCACCCAGTTTCTGAAGACTGCCAGCAGCATTCCAGTATCATGGGAAGCACAGCAGTGATGGGCTGCCAAAAATTTTACTGCCACACTGTGGGCGTGGCTTATTTTGTGGGTGTTGCTTGATGGTCATGTGATCATCTAGGAGTGGCTTGCTGGCCATGTGATCAGGCGGGAGTAGCTTGACAATCTTACTGACCAAGGGAAGTTTTCAAATAGGCGCTTGGACTCTTTTTCAGTTGATTAAATCACATTATTTGAATAGCCACAAAAAGGACGAATGATAGACAGCATTATTTCTTGAGAAGCATAGTAGCCTTTTAAAGTTTTGTACTGAACCCCCAAGGTTCAGTATGATAACAGATTAGGCAAGTAGCTCAGTTTTCTTTGATTGCTCTAAAAGTTCAGTTCTAGATAACAATTAAAATGATTAAAGTGTTTATGGGTAAAAACACATATAATTATTTCCTATTTTTAAAGTAATTAAGGATCATACTAAGGTACTAGAGAAGGAAGGACAATTAAAAAAACTATTAAGTGTTCAATAAATAATGCATAAACTTGCTACCCCCACTGTGTCCCCACCCCATGGAGGCAGCAGCCTATTGCTGAAGCACAGGCATGACACCGACCTCCAGCCGGCCCTTCCTTGAACACAGAATGTTCTCAAAAAGAATAAGTTGTCTGGCATCTTGGTAATAAAGCTTAGATCCAGTTCATATGCGAAAAAGCTGCAGGATTGGTTTTACTGACAAATATGCTAAAGGAGGTAGGGGAGCAGACTACATCCCAGGATGCAGTTAACCTATTTGCCCAATAGGCATCTCTTAATGGAAAATGAAATTATAAATGGAACGGAATGTATTTCCCATTTATACTTTGAGCTGTCCATTAAAACACGTCTTAGGTACAAACTGGCACAAATGTCTATAATCCTGCAAAGAAGCCATGAAATCCCAAATGATAGTCATTTGCAGTAGCGGGATATCTCTACTGCTGTTATTTCTCGCTTGCCGCAGTGTAGCATTCTCCTCTGCTTTAACGTTTACCTGTGGTGTGATGATGCTTTTGTCTTTTTTAATCTGGGATTCCTAAAGCTATTGGAAAGACAATCTACGTCAACCCAGAAGAGAGAGAGAAAAAAAGTGGGGGGAGAGATCAGTTGTTTTGTATTCGGTGTCTCATTCCACTGCTTTTATTGGCTTCAAGGCTTTTTATTTCCTTTCAGGCAGAGAAAGCATAGGACTTTATGTTGAGATTTCAAGGAAGGCTGGCCTGATAAATTAGTAAAATGGGTGAGTCATATCAGGGTTCTGTCTGATGTTGTTTGTTGCCAGCCAAGCATAGCAATCAAACATCTGTGCAGAGTACAATGTCCTCTTGTAGTCAGAATGGCCAGAAACCAAGAGGTGGCACAGAAGGATTGTAGTTATAACCCAGTGGTTCAGACCGCAGAAATGATAGGTTGTGAAGAAGTAGTAGGGGGGAAGTGTGTCTGTGTGTGTTTGTGTAAGAGAGAGGGGGTGAGAAGGAAAAACCAATTGCTTCAAAAATGTAGTAAAATCCAATTCGTGTATTTAATTATGATTGTGTATATTAATTTATTTATGAAGGCACAGATGCTTTTATAGATACCAGCATAGACTATGCCTTTCATTATATTATATTGCTCAAATTACATTTCCTCATAAAATAGACTCTGGCAGCTCTGTTTCAAAATTGGGGGTTTTGCAGGGAAGCACCATTTCAATAAGAGTCTTTTTTAAATCTGGACCTATCACATTCCTACAAATACCCTGGACATCTTCCCCCACCCCATCTGTCTGTACCTATGGAATTAATACAAACTCAGGGGTTACTCTGACCTTATTTTTAAAGGAATGTTTGTAAATGTTACCAGACTGCTTTAAGAACCATCTGCTAATATATAAAGCTAGAATCTTTAAACCACAGGCCTCAGAAGAGGTTTTCTTATACAGTATACCTATATATGAGTTTTGCTTTTGCATCAAATAATCAGCATCAGAAATGTGACTCCAGCTATATACTGTACCTCAAATTACCATTATCAGGCCCCAAATGATGTCCTCTAAGCCAATGGTTCTCAACCTGGGGGTCAGAACCCCTTTGGGAGTCGCCTAAAACCATGGAAAAAGACAAATTTCCCATGGTGTTAGGAACTAAAGCTTCTATTCTGGCGCTTTGGAACATATTTTTACAATCCAACCAATCAGGCGTTTACAGTGAGGCTGTCCCTCTTGACCTTTCTGCCAATCAGCTTAAAGCTCTGTTGGGGGAATTGGCGCTAGACTTATGGTTGGGGGTCACCACAAGATGAGGAACTGTATTAAGGGGTCGCGGCATTAGAAAGGTTGAGAACCACTGCTCTAAACATGCTGAAGAAATGAATGGAGATTATGGAAACTGATTACTCAACACTTTTGTACAGGTCCATGCTGAGAAAGATTGCTCTGGATTGATTATTTATTCTTAGATTGACAAAAGAGAGTTAAATGCTAACCCAGGACTGGCTAAAAGCTTTTTCCAGTCTCCCCATAGTAAGGAATGAAGCTGGTAAGGCAGGAACCTCATTATTATGTATACATGGAGAACCATTATGTTTCAATAGATCCCATGCCCCTTAATATCAGGGCCTTTAAGGAATCAGCCAAATATCCATTAACTCAAAAAGCCAGACAAGAAAAGCCTCGAATGTAAACCCTGGAGAACAGATCTATGTTTAGTCTTTACTCCCATGTACTGTAGTAGGCAAATATTCTAAGAGGCTTCATTCTTCAACTCAATAAAGAAATTGGTGTGCGTGTATGTGTTTTGTGAGACTTGTGAATGGAAGCGAACATAAATAAGTTTGAAAAATATGAACTTTTCTTTCAAATGGGTGTAAAGGGAAATATTATTTATTGTTATTATTATTATTATTTATTGGATTTGTATGCCGCCCCTCTCCGCAGACTCGGGGCAGCTAACAACAGTGATAAAAAACAGCATGTAACAATCCAATACTAAACAACTAAAAAGCCCCTTATTATAAAACCAAACATACATACAAACATACCATGCATAAATTGTAAGGCCTAGGGGGAAATAATATCTCAGTTCCCCCATGCCTGACGACAGAGGTGGGTTTTAAGAAGCTTACGAAAGGCAAGGAGGGTGGTGGCAATTCTAATCTCTGGGGGGGAGTTGGTTCCAAAGGGCCGGGGCCACCACAGAGAAGGCTCTTCCCCTGGGTCTCACCAAATGACATTGTTTAGTTGACGGGACCCAGAGAAGACCCACTCTGTGGGACCTAACTGGTCGCTGGGATTTGTGCAGCAGAAGGCGGTCCCAGAGATAATCTGGTCCGGTGCCATGAAGGGCTTTATAGGTCATAACCAAAACTTTGAATTGTGACCGGAAACTGATCGGAAACCAATGCAGACTGCAGAGTGTTGGTGTAACATGGGCATATAAAACTGTAACAGCACAGAACAGCACCCCCCCTACCCACACCTCCCGGTTCAGTGCAGGGATGAAATGTAAAATTTTTCTCTACTGGTTTTGTGGGCATGGTGTGGCTTGGTGGGCGTGGCAGGGGAAGGATACCAACAAATCTCCATTCCCTCCCTACTCTGGGGCCAGCCAGAGGTGGTATTTATTACCAGTCCAAACTACTCAAAATTTCCGCTACCAGTTCTTCCGAAGCTGCTGAATTTCACCTCTGATTCAGTGATTTTGGGGTAACGCCATGCTTCTGGAAGACTCATGTTTTTCCTGGCACAGTACATTCAGAATTGTTCTACGAGAAACAGAAATCTCTGTATTTTCCTCACCTCCTTGCCATCTGTTAACTAATAAACAGAACTCAGGAGGAGTTGGATGCCTGGAAGGTCAGACTGCCGGGTGGTTGGACAGTGCTGGAATCTGAAGTACACTGTAGAAAGAGTTGGCATAGCTGAGCCAACATGAGAGAAGAAGAAGACAACAACGTGGAACAGCCAGGAGAAGAACAGAATTCTTTTGAGACAGACAAAAGGGAAGAGAGCAAGTAAGAACTATCACAAGCAAAGGAGAAAGTCTACACTTTGGGATGAAAGATACAGTTTACTTTTGGGATTACCTAAAAGAGAGAGAGAAACAGATCTATAGTATAAACCAGCAGGCTGAGAAAACATTGTGGAAAGAGATTGTGGAAGTAAAAAAAAGCTTTCAGGGAGCGGGGAGAACTGGGTGGAATCTCAACAGCATATAAAGAAGAAGAATTGAGAAAAAAATGGAAACTGAACTCAGGCCATTTTGCTAAGAGAAAACATGGAAAACTCTGTAAATTAGTTAATAGGCTTATAGCAATAATGTAATCATTAATAGTAATCCAGAAGGGTTAAGTTAGATGTAACAGTACAATTAAGACAAGTTTACTAAAAGATAAATGCTATCTGTCTACCTTTCAATGAGTAAATACAGGCTGTCAAGGAACAAACCCAACATGGTAGTTTTGGTGTAACAATTGACTGCTTTGGCTTACAAGTGAGAGGAGTAAGCTACCTCTTTCCTGCTGCATCTAAATCATCAATTGACAATTGATTGTCTGCTTGATTAGAATTACACTTATCAGCATTCAGCAAAAATGCAGAGCTGCATCAATAAAAGACACTTAGCATCCTTTAGCCCATCAATAAAGAAAACATCAAGCTCTCAATTGCCTCTCTTAATGTGAGAAGTTGTTTTAATGCTTTGGTCCTGGAAAGATCTCCCACTTTCTCTACACTCTCAGGAGGTAGCAAGTTGCTTTGCCTAATTCAGCCACTTCTTTATTTAATCTAAAGAAGTGACCACCTTGCTTGGCAATTCCGGGCTACAGATGGCATGATGGTCTAAAATACTTTACAAGGGTGAAGTTTATTCCTTCTGTCTACTGGGTTCTATTTACCTTTCACAACAATTTTATGATAGGTTTGGCTGAAAGAGAATGACAGCTTAGGTTCTTTTAATTAAATTCAAAACTAAATGAAGAGTTGAACCCATACCTTATTGTATATTTTTTTATAATAAAATTTATTAATTAACAAAGGGTAAATGGGAAAAGGGAAGGAGGGGTACTTAAATTTAAAAAGGGATAAGTGTATTTATTACATGGTATTATATTTTGACGTATATATCTTACATTGTAACAAAAATTCAGTGTTCACATTTATATCTTATTACTATCAATACAGTACTTCATTTTTCTAACTTATCTTATTATTTAAAAGGTAGTAAGGATAAGGATAGTAAGAGACATATTTATAGAAAAGTAGTTAGGAAAATAGATTTACGATTGTATAAAGTATTTGTAAAATAATAAGGGAGGGAGAAAGGGAGGATCTGCCTAAGTAGCAGACGTTATCAGGAGATACGACATGGTGTAATAATATGTTAATGGGTGTAACAGTAATATATCAGTAATATGAATATCAGAGCGACTGGTTTATCATAATGCTTATCATAATATTCTATAGTATTTAATATTGTTCTGGTGTTGGTTGCTATATTTCTTAGAGGAAGAAATCCATTTTGATCGGAATGTATGATATTATTTAAGATTTTCTTTAATCGTTCTTATTGTATTAATCCAGTGCTGCTGCTTCTGGGGTATGCCGGGGTGTATGTGACTCCAGGGTACATGCATGGTCCCTCTAAATGGATTCCCCCAGATGGGGAGTGTTTTCCCAGTTGCACACTGCTCCAAGCCCGGAAGAGAAGGCAGCCAGGCAGGATGGGGCAGCTGTGTGGGTTCTTGTTGTTCTCGGTGGGCGCCATGGTAACTATGAATGGCATGGCGAACCTGCTGCTAGACAAGGAGGTGCATCTTCTGCAACTGGGTGAAAGCTTCAAACTGCACCTTAAAGACTCTTCCACACCATTCACTGTGAGTGCCTGGCAGAGGCGGTGCTTATGGGCCAGGCCAGAAACACCAAAACATTGGTTTGATTAAGTTGGCCTGGCCCCGTGTCAAAAGAGGGCCCTAACCACAATAGACTATGTTGCCTAACCAAAAACAGGCTCCATTGAGTTCAGTGTGACTTACTCCCAGGTAAGTGGGTAGAGCAGCCTTCCTCAAGCAACAGTTTGCTTGCAGCTTATCATAAGTAAAATAATAAATATTAATACTGAAATTCCATTGGGGCCCAGATCGGAGAGATTTGGGGCACGAAATGTTTACTTCTTCCTAAGGGGGGAGGCGTAACAGAAAATAATTGAGAAGCACTGTATTAATCCAACATTTGAATCATTCTGTTAAATTAAGAAATACCATACAGTTCAAGAAAATTTGCAGATCACCATCTCTTTGCGGACCAAAACAAGACAAAACTAGATACTGGGCATCATACAGCAAACCCCAGAAAAAAGAACACTTCAAATCATTGCACTAAAATTATAAGTAGAGTGCTACTTTACATCACCATTTAGCAACTTTGAAACGCCAGTGATAAATTGGCAGCATGATTTTTGTGACAGCTGCTCGCCAACATTTTAAAAATGGTTAAAAATGGAAAACTATCCTAGAGAGGAAACTTGCCCTTCTCATTATAACACAAACTGAGACATGGAGTGAATGAAATAATATACTTCTAACATCCATTCTGATAAACTAAAATGATTCAGTGTCTTTGGTACAATTTAAGCCTCTGCTAATTGAGATTGCTTGGAAATTTTGGTAGATAAAAATTTTACCTGGAATCTTTGCACAGTTTCATAACATCTTTCTCTTAAAGGGTGGTGGTGGTAAGGTATTGATTGATTGATTGATTGATTGATTGACTTTGTCAATTACACAATGATTGATTTTGTCCATTACACAATTAGTGGCTATACACATAGTAATGGAGGTTATAGAGCATATACTCATAGCAAAATATACCTAAGAAAGAATAGAAGATATAGGAATAAAAATAGATAGAATAAAAGAAGGCAGTTGTCTTTAAATCTGGATCTGGCCTAAACCAGTCAAAAAGGGGTATAGGATTCCTTTGTTAGTGACAATGTTGTAGAAGTATATCTTTGATGTCCTTCCTTCAGACACTTTCTTCACACACTGAGGATTTGGTAAAGTCAAGACAAATTCTTGTAAGGATAGAGAGGATGTCAGTGGAAGAAAATACATTCTTCCAAAATGACTAGATCTATTCCAAACAATTCCAATAAAATTAGATCAAATATTCTTCAGTGAATTGAACAAGACAATAACCAAATTCGTGTGTGGAGGAAAGAAACTACTACAAAACTGTAGTGGCTTCAGACTCCCCAACTGAGAATGTGACCACGAGGATGCTACAATGGTCCTAAGTATGAAATATGGTCGGCAGAAGGAGCAATGCTGCAGATCCTGTTGGCCAATAAATGTTGGCTGGCGAGATCCAGGGGATGATCCTTTTCTGTTGTCCCATGCTCTGGAATATCGTCCCCCCCACCCCCCAGCAAAGTGAGATCTGAACATAATCTTTTGACTTCCTGATCCGGCTCTGCAAACTGGCCAGGGACTCCAATGGAGCTGTGAAATTCTAGAGGCAATTAATGAAATAAGATAAGACTTCTACCTCCTCCTCATGTACTCCTTCCTTCCTTCCTTCCTTCCTCCTTCCCTCCTTCCTTCCTCCTTCCTTCCTTCCTCCTTCCTTCCTCCCCTCCTTCCTTCCTCCTTCCTTCCACCTTCCTTCCTCCTTCCTTCCTTCCTTCCTCCTTCCTTCCTTCCTCCTTCCTTCCTTCCTTCCTTCCTCCTTCCTTCCTTCTTTCCTTCTTTCTTTCTTTTTTTCTTTTTCCTTCTTCCCTTCCCATCTTTGTGAATTTTAAATCAACTGTAGTTATTATGTATTGTTTTAATATTTGATATTATTTTTAATTGATAGCAAGCCACCTAGAACTGTGATGGCGAACCTACAGCACATGTGCCACAGGTGGCACATGGAGCCATATCAGAGAGCACATGAGACTTTGTCCTATGTCAACTCCAGCATGCATGCATGCACTGACCAGCTGATTTTTGGCTTTTGGAAAGGCCATTTCACTATCTAGGGCAGGGGTCTTCAAACTTGGCAACTTTAAGACTTGTGGACTTCAACTCCCAGAATTCTCCAGCCAGCCAGTCCACAAGTCTTAAAATTGCCAAGTTTGAAGACCTCTGTTCTAGGGAATGTCCAGAAGCAAAAAAAATCACCCAGCAGACAAAGTGGAAGTTTGGGGAAATGCATTTCCAGTTTGCTGTTGTGCTGTTTTTGCACTCCGGAACTTCAGGAAGCTTCCCTGAACCCTCCAGAGTGCAAAAAACAGCACAATGGCAGACCGGAAGTGTGTTTTCCCAAACTTCCAGTTTGCCCATTTGGGCTTTTTTTTTCATGTGCCAGACTTCAGTAAGGCCTGTGCACATCCATGGGGTCAGCATGGAGGGGAATGCATGCATGGGGGGGAAGGGGTGTGGGCATGTGCACACATGCTAGCACACACACACACACATCCTTTTGGCATGCAAATCAAAAAAGGTTTGCCATCACTGACCTAGAATCACCTCCAGGCAAAATGGAGGTGATGTAAATTTCATAAACAAATAAAATAGAGATGGAACTATTCTTTGCTAACATTAGCACAGAAAAGGGTACATGGCTCTCCAATCTGGCCTATAGGTTTGCAAATAATTGGTTCATTGGGAATACATTGTCTCTCCTTATCTCATTTATCTTTTCTTCCTTTCAAATTTGTTCACCTATACTTTTATATCTTTTCTTCTATTCGTTCCTTAAGTTATATTACTACATATCTATTCTCTTCAATGTGCATTATGTATTGAACTAAATAAATAAATAAAATAAAATAAAATAAATACATTTATACAGTTGTTTCTGAATATATGCTTTAAATACTGAATAGTACTGCAGCAAAGAACTGTGTGGGATGTTTTTTCAATGGTAAGCAAAGTCTGGGTGATTTGACGATGCAACATTGGACATGTTCACATTCAAATGTAAGCTGGAAAGATTTCTCCCCCACCTCCAGCCACAGAGACCAACAGTTTCATCCAGCTCGTGAAACCACAATACATCCATGCTGGCTGTGGGGCCAAAAGCAGGCAGCTCTTGATCTGGATCTGAGATCAGTTCATCAAAAGAAAAATCACAGCAGACCGTACCAAATTGCCCCCAATAACCAGCCTCCGCAACTTACACAGCCGACTTCCTTGCAACAAGGCCTGCGAAGTAGGAGGCTGATAGAATAAATGACCAAAGAAGTAAGACACAAAGGCCGAGATAAACAAAATGCAGTATGAGAAAGGGTGATAAGCAGATATTTGCAGCCAAGGAGAAGAAGCAGCAGGTGCACAGACAGGAGGCTGGGAAAGATAAACGAATTGGGCTGGAAATCTATACACTAATGATAACGACTGCAGAAGAGATTACGGGAGGCTGCAATTAGATATCTTCGCTCGGCTGCCGTTCTCTTTGGCCTGTGCCTTTTGCTGGATATTGATCAGCTGAGGAGGAAGCAGAGTCACTACAGCAGGAAAGAGTTGGGTGTACACAGATATGCCTCAGCATGGAAACATGAAAGCATGCCAGTGCCTCTCTTGTGCTCAGGGCCCAGCGGCAGCGCTAGTTCCCTCAGCGTCTTTCCTCACAGCAGACAGTCCTTCTCCTGCTTCATGGTGGGCATCTAATGCTAAAACAGATTGAAACACGAAGCTCAAAAACGGCTTTTGCTGTTTGATTTATAATTCTGTTTCATCTCCCTTCTCAACCACTCCCTTCATAGGGTTCTTCATTCTTCTGTGACCTTTATTTATCTTGGTCCTGAGAAAACAGACCTGGGCCAAACCTTCATAAATTCTTGAAAGTGTTAGGGCTTAATCCAGTTGTCGAAGCATGGAATTCATTACCGGACTCCATAGTGTTATCCCCAAACCCCCAACAGTTTACCCACTAGAGTTCCTTCCGTCCCCTGTCCGATTGCTCTCCTATATCTCCTATACCTTTCTTCTATTCCTATATCTCTTCTTTTATTCTTTCATTGTTATGTTCTATTCCTATATCTTCTCTTCTATTCTTTCTTAGATATATTTTACTATGAGTATCTCCTCTATAACCTTCATCATGTATTTTACTATGTGTATACAGTATAGATATATACCCACTAAAACCCTCATTGTGTATTGGACAAAATAAATAAATAAATAAATAAAATAAAATAAATAATCTGGATGAGATTTGCTGCTAACTCGTTTTTAGAACAGTTAAGGGTAGAGACTTTATCGGATTGCAGGAACGGATACACAAAATTGTAATTTCCATCACGTGAATCCAACTATTTCTGTCTCTGTATCATTTCTAAGAATATGCCTTAGATCCAGAATTAGAAATCTTAAGTCCGGAAGCAATTGGGCGGCCTATAAATCTAATAAATTAAATTAAGCCAGAATTATTTCTTACTGCCAGACGCCTCCCTCCACCCCCAACTCTAAATCAAATTTAATTCAGCAGCAAATTGGCAATGTTTGATTCTTCTTTTTTGGCAAAAATAAACTTAAGGTAATTATTTTGTGATGGGTGTGAGGAAGGAATTTTTAAAATAAAATTTCTTTCCAATTCTCCCTATTTTTACTGAAATTTTTGACACGTGGACAAAAAACAGAAGGGGGGAACCCTCATTAGGCTGAAGTTGTATGCTGCAGACTTAGATGAAGAAAAACAGAAGAAAACTATAACCCAGAGCCTAGGAACAATGTAGCCTAAAATAAACAACGATGAAAACCAAGTGACTATAGCAACGTATTATTAAGCTTTCCCCAAATACTCCAGGGCAGGGCTTCAGGGTGGATTTTATTGAGCGATTAAAAACAGTCGAGTTGAACATAAGATTTCAAACAGGTTCACAGTAATTGTAATGTTAAGCACGATGCCAATTAAAGCCACAATTAATTTAAAGTTATAGTCAGCAATTACTCAATAAAGCAAATGGAAAGGCAAATAGTTTTAATTGACAAAACATTAAAGTCTCCAAAGTGTCAGAGAAGATACAATAGGCACCACATCTGATAGGTCTTTACCTTCCTTTCCGCTCACAGTTTGACCTTAAAGCATGGGCATTCAAGGTAAGCCAAGTTCATTTTAACCATGACTTGTTGGGTATTATGCTCACTAGGTACATAAATATGCTAAGCCATAAACCATGGTTTTAAAAAAACATGGCTGTGCTCATTACATAAATATGCTAAGCCATAAACCATGATAGGTCATAAACCATGGTTTTAAAAGCCAAGCTGTGCTCATACAACATAAGCCAGTGTCAAACATGCTTCGCTGAGAAATGTGAACCCAGTCTGTGTTTATTGCTTGAAAGACCTTTATCCAGGCAATTGCAGGCAGTCCTCAACTTACAACCACAATTGAACTCAAAATTTCTGTTGCTAAGTGAGACATTTGTTAAGTAACACCCCCCCCCCCCCATTTTACCACCTCTCTTGCCACATTTGTTAAGTGAATCATGGCAGTTGTTAGTTAGGAATATGGTTAAATGAATTTGGCTTCCCCGCAGAGTTTTCTTGTTGGAAGGTTGCAAAAGGTGATCAAGTGACCCTGAGATACAGCAACCGTCATAAATATGAACCAGTTGCCAAGCATCCGAATTTCATTCATGTGACCATGAGGATGCTACAATGGTCATAAGTATGGAAATTTGGTCACAAGTCACTTTTTTCAGTGCCGTTGTAACTTTGAACATTCACTAATGCGGCCGCGAGAGCAATTGTGGGGCTTCCTAGATTCACCCACATCTTGTCAACACTCCGTGGCCTGCATTGGCTGCCGATTAGTTTCCGGTCACAATTCAAAGTGTTGGTAGTGACCTATAAAGCCATACATGGCTTCGAACCAGAATACCTTCAGGACCGTCTTCTGCCGCATGAATCCCAGCGGCTGATAAGGTTCCACAGAGTTGGCCTTCTCTGGGTCCCATCGACTAAACAATGTCGTCTGGTGGGCCCTAGGGGAAGAGCCTTTTCTGTAGCGGCCCCACCCCTCTGGAGTCAACTCTCCCCGGAGATTAGAACTGCCCCCACCCTCCTTGCCTTTTGTAAGTTATTGAAAACCCACCTATGTCCCCAGGCATGGGGTAATTGAGGTATCCCCAGGCTAATATGTTTATGTATGGCATGACTGAGTTGTATGCTTATTTTAATGATATGGGTTTTTAGATGTCTTTTAAATATTGGATTTGTTACATTGTTTATCACTGTTGTGAGCCGCTCCGAGTCTTCAGAGAAGGACGGCATACAAATCTAATAAATTATTATTATTATTATTATTATTATTATTATTATTATTATTATTATTATTAAAGTTGAGAGCTATCTGTACTATGTAAATTGATCTTCCTCCGCTTTAGCATCTGCCTTCCCCCAACCCAAATGCTCTTATCTGTTATTATCCCTAGCCTGGGTGCCCCGATGGTCCAGTAAGACAAATAACAGCTAATTCCTTGGATTATGCCACTTTTCTTGCCATTCCCCAAAGTTAAGTAGCTTGGTCCAGGCCAAATAATAAGTCAAAAGCAAAGTTGGCTCATTGGATTTATATGATGCCACTTTTGGAGGACTCGGGGCAGCTTAATATAAAACAGTAACAATGTCCTAAATCGAATCTTAATATAAAGTAACTAGTATAAAATTCAAATTTGTTAAAAAAAAAATTACTCTCATTCATACAATCAAGCATGTATTCCATTCATCGGCCAGGTGCTAGTTATCTAGTGGCCCCAAGCCTGTCAGCATAAATGGGTCTTCAAGTTCTTGTGGAAGGCGAGGAAGGTGGGGGCAATACAAATCTCTGGGGGGAGTTGGTTCCAGAGGGCCGGGCCCCCCACAGAGAAGGTTCTTCCCCTAGGCCCCGCCAAGCGACATTGTCTAGTTGACAGGACCTGGAGAAGGCCAACTCTGTGGGACCTGAGTGGTGGCTGGGGCTCATAGAATGTGATCCCGTTAGTAATTTGGTCTGATGTCATGTAGGGCCTTATAACCCCCGTCTTAATTTATGTAATCAATCATGGGTCTTGCTAATTCAACTTTTCCCCCTATTATCTCATTCTTTCTAACATTTTACCAAACGGAAGTCAGCAAATTACTTAATCTTTACATATATATTATATCCTAAATATTCTACTTGCCCTCGTGACACTGAGTGATTATATATAATATTACCATGCTATATATACAGCTTTATTACCGTACTCTGATATCCAGGTGGAAATTAAAATCAGAAGGATAAAATTGGTTCTTCTCTACTAGGTAAGCTTCAGTCCCTAAGATTTCTAATTAAAAGACCTTAGGGAACAGATCATCCTTCTACTGACTTTGGAGAAGGGGCAAAATGACAAACAGGATAAAGTAGTTTGCTATGAACGATGGCTTAGCTGTTCTTTTTGTAGAGCAACTTAATGGCAATTTAATGGATCATGATGTTTCTTTAATGAATAGAATTTCTCTGGAATGCTCTGAAGAGAGAAGGTTATTTGTTTTTTTGGGGAAAGAAAGCTATAACTTTCAAGATAATGTTCTAGGTTAACATATATTGTTGCTAAATATGGCTCAAACAATTAGATTAGATTAAACATATAACCCTGAGCTGGAAAAAATAATACTCTCTCCAGTTAAAGGGTGAGAAGAACACTCAAAACAGTTTTGAAAAAGATAAAAGAGGAAGGCAGATAATTAACAGAAGGGAATATATTGGGAAAATTGGATAACAATGGATTTGTGTGTCTAAGATTTCTGTACTGTTAATAATTGTTGTTCTACTTCCAGATATTTTTAAAAATGAAGCAAATTTGGCTATATTGTTCTCGCCAGTTTTTTTTAAAATCATATTACAAAAATGTATTTTCAATTATTGTTTTTATGCCTCACAGTCATAATTATCTTTTTAATAAATTGCAAGGGAAATGTATCTGTCAAGGAGCTCAAGTAGAAACATTTACATTTTTAAAATTCTAATTAATTTGTATTGTCTACATAAATTGGAGGATTTGTAATTATCCAGTTATTATTTTTCTGCAAATCTTAGAGAACAAGTTTTATTTTAAAAAAACCCATGGGCTACAATCTTACTAATCTTACCATAATATTTCCTGGTCTGAAACATCCTATTTGTTTGAACAATTTAAATATTACAAAAAATATTATATGTCACCAATAATCTCTCCTTAATAAAGATAAAAATTCATGGGAAATATCTAACAGCATTATTGTACCACATATTTTCAGATGAAGAAATGGAACTGAAAGATAATATAAGGTCATATAAGATAATAGTAAGATATAATCTTCAGCAAGACCTGCCTCTTACAGATCTTACAGGACAAGGTGAATTTACTTTCAAGCAGGTAGTCTTGGAAAGAGCTTTATCCTAGACCAGATACAATGTTAAAGGTGATGACAAATTCCTTGAAATGAATCTGGCAACTGATTTGGCAACCACCACAGTTCAAGGAGTAGAAGATTTATATAGGCAACTCTCAAGGTCTCCAACACAGCCTGGGGCTGCTGTAGACTTGAAAGTTTTAAATTTCCATATATACACTGCTCAAAAAAATAAAGGGAACACTTAAACAACATAATATAACTCCAAGTAAATGAAACGTCTGTGAAATCAAACTGTCCGCTTAGGAAGCAACACTGATTGACAATCAATTTCACATGCTGTTGTGCACATTCAACTTTGTACAGAACAAAGTATTCAATGAGAACATTTCATTCATTCAAATCTCGGATGTGTTCTTTGAGTGTTCCCTTTATTTTTTTGAGCAGTATATATTTTTCAAGAGCTCTTCCATGTAGGCTGAGTTGCAATAATCATGAGGTATGGAATACTTTGGGTGCAGGAAAGGACACAGGTGGTGCACAAGATGTCATGTGTGAAGTCTCTCCTAGGTATAGTCTACCTGCTACTGAAACAGAAACCACGAGGATTCCTAAAATTGCAAACCACTTCTGTCCAAGGGACCATAATTCCATTTACATTTAAAAATTAAACATTTCCATGTCCACGGTTATTTCATTTTGTTAGGATTCAGACTAAGTTTCTTCCTCCTCTTTGGTATCTTCAGAGTCAATGTATTCAAAAATTGTCCCTACCGGTTCTGCGGGCATGGCTTGGTGGGCGTGGCAAGGGAAGGATATTGCAAAATCTCCATTCCCTCCCCACTCTGGGGCCACCCAGAGGTGGTATTTGCTGGTTGTCCAAACTACTGAAAATTTACACTATCAGTTCTCCAGAACCTGCTGGATTTCACCTCTGCACCTGTACAACCCGGAATAGAGATGACAACTGGGTGTTCCAGAGATTTCTGATGAATCAGAAGGTGCACAGCTTGTCCAGTTCAGGCTCTGCAACTCAGGAGCCATCAGATATTTGCAGATGAGGGAGGGAGAGAGGAGAGAGAGAGAGAGAGAATGAGAAACCTGTGGAGGATGAGCATCTCTAGAGCAGAGTCCTTCACTCCTCCTCACGTAACAAATTACCCTAATCCTCCAGACTTCAAATACTACATCTAGAAAATTTACAACTACGTTGTCTCCAAACTGATTTAACTGTTGTTCATAAAAACATACATCATAATGTACTCCCTGTCAGTGCCTACTTCACCTTTAACAACAACAACACAAGAGCACATAATAGATACAAACTGAATGTAAATCCCTCCAAACTTGACTGCAGAAAATACGATTTCAGCAATAGAGTGGTCACCACCTGGAACTCATTACCTAACTCTGTTGTTGCTTCCCCCAACCCCAAAATCTTCAACCTTACATTATCTACAATCGACCTCTCCCCTTTTCTAAGAGGTGAGCAAGGGGCGTGCATAAGTGCACTTTTGTGCCTAATGTCCCTGTCCTACTGTCTTATTATCCTTTCTATTACTACGTTCTACTTATGTTATGTTATGTTAATATGTACTATAATACTATACTTTTTTGACAAACAAGCAAACAAACAAACATAGAAACATAGAAGATTGACGGCAGAAAAAGGCCTCATGGTCCATCTAGTCTGCCCTTATACTATTTGCTGTATTTTATCTTAGGATGGATATATGTTTATCCCAGGCACATTTAAATTCAATTACTGTGGATTTACCAACCACGTCTGCTGGAAGTTTGTTCCAAGGATCTACTACTCTTTCAGTAAAATAATATTTTTTCATGTTGCTTTTGATCTTTCCCCCAACTAACTTCAGATTGTGTCCCCTTGTTCTTGTGTTCACTTTCCTATTAAAAACACTTCCCTTAAAACAAACAAACAAATAAACAAACAAGCAAACAAGCAAGCAAACAAGCAAACAAGCAAACAAGCAAACAAACAAAATAAGAACAGCCACGGGATTAGTTACCCAATCTAGATACTGAGCAGGGAAAGATCATCAGCATTGCATATACTCTCTCTCACTCACTCACTCACACATACACACACACACACACACACACACACACACACACACACCAAGGTGGCAGGATAAAGTTGTTTAATGAGGCATGATTCGGGAAAATTGGGAGTCAGTTATTGGCAGTTCACTTTCCAATAGTGGACCCGTTTTCCTGACTGTATGTTGCTTCCAAGTCCCTTGTTTTGCTTCTGGACTATTCAAAATTACACTCAGCTCTGATTCTAGGATTTGGATTTCTCTGCATTGAACTTTGGCTTCTGAGGTATTGTAAGCTTTTTTTGGGGGGGGGCACTCTTTCATCCCTGTAAGTCATAAGTATCCTGATCCATCAGATAATTAGGACACAGATCAATCTAATGAGTTCCTCTTGTCTGCAGTGGTCAAGGTAAGCAAGATCCCAGGCAACCAGAATGAGTTGACTATAACTTGTGGGACCGCCTTCTGCCATATGAATCCCAGCGACCAGTTAGGTCTCACAGAGTCGGCCTTCTCCAGGTCCCGTCGAACAGGCAATGTCGTTTGGCAGGGCCAAGGGGAAGAGCCTTCTCTGTGGGGGGCCCGGCCCTCTGGAATCAGCTCCCCCCAGAGATTCACACTGCCCCCACTGCAATAGCATTTAGATTTATATACCACATCATAGTGCTTTTACAGCCTCTCTAAGCGGTTTACAGACTCAGCATATTACCCCCAACAATCTGGATCCTCGTTTTACCCACCTTGGAAGGATGAAAGGCTGACTCAACCATAAGTCGGTGGTGAGATCTGAACTGCTGAACTACAGTTAGCAGTTAGCTGAAGTAGCCTGCAGTGCTGCATTCTAACCACTGTGCCACCCCAGCTCTTATCTCCCACAGAGGTTTCATGAATTCATTCCTTATCTTCCGAGGATCTGTGTCCATATACACAATTCTGTCCTAATGAACATACGAAGGGGAAGAGAGATTAGCAATCTGCCACATGATTCAATTATCAGCTTCACTGAAGGGCAGGATCAGAAATGCTGGGGGGGGGGGGAGGGAGGCCTTTTTTTCCCAGGGATGTTTGTTTGTTTTTTTATTCAGTTTATATGGCCACCCACCTCAGCAAATGACTCTGGATAGCAATCGTAAAATAAATGGAAATACAAAGATTTAAATGCATAGCAGCTAAGGAAGATACCACTATTGCTTGCTTGTAATGCAACCATGAGGTGGGAATCCTTCATACTCCAAACCCAGGTACAGAACCAGATCATTGGAGCCTTACAAAAGGCTAGGGGCTATCCTATTTGCTGGAGGGAGGCACTACAACAGAGAAGGCACCTGTCCTGGGCCCTGCCAATTGGCATTCCAATCGTCCATGATAGCTAGACCATGGCCATCCTGCCAAATCAAAAAACAATGAATTGGAAAAGATGGGCCCTTAGGTAACCTAGTCCCATACCATGAAAGGTGTCTATGGAGAGAGGTGGCATACAAATCTAATAAATTGTTATTGTTTATTATTATTATTATTATTATTATTATTATTATTATTATTATTATTAATGAAAGGTGGCAACCAGCATCTCATAGAGTATATTACCTGCAAAATAACTGACACTACTTAGAATTTAATGACTGTATTCTGAGCTAGTTGAATTTAATATATCCTGACACTACTTCAAATTTAATGACTGTATCCTGAGCTAGTTGAATTTTCCCAATGCTCTTCAAGGACATTTTCCCCGTGTGCTGTGTGTCTCTATCTCATTAACAGCAAACATGTCGGCTGGCGAGCCCATGGGGATGGCCTTCTCTGTGGCTGCTCCAACTCTTTGGAACCAGCTACCTCCTGAGATCTGGACAACTCCCACCCTACTGGCCTTCCGGAAACCTGGCTTTTCCAGCACGCCTGGGGCCATTGATATGATGGTGCATTATCGGGATCCAGCCATTAATGATATGTATGGTTTTAATTGTTTTTAATTGTTCGTTTTAAATTGTCTTAGATTGATTTTTAAATAACATTGCATGTTTTATTCCTTGGTTTTGAGCCATCCAGAGTCCCCTGGGAGTTGGGCAGGATCCAAATCCAAATCAATAAATAATCAATCAATCAATCAATCAAACAAACAAACAAACAAACATGACACTGGATAGGATAGTCAGTAGCAAAGTAACCTGATACCCGGTTGATTAAGTTCCTGTAAGAAGGGCTGCAAGATATATAGATCCATTGGAAAAGGCTTTCATGGATCTTGATTCATTTCCCCTTTCCTAGCTCATTTCCCCACCATCTACAGTTCATCCGCTGCCTTTACTGTTGCTATCCTTGTCAGTGCTAGAAAATTGCTGTAGGTAATTTCCAATCTAATTTAATTCCAGCATATCCAGATCAGAGCCGTTTAGTTCAGCTAGCAAAAAGAGATAGCTTTATGTTTGTTTTATTAAATATCAACAAATATCAAAGGCAGTTAACTAGCAAAATGGAATATAAGGGCAGCCAAACGGAGGAGTGGAGAGAGAGAGAGATGAGCAACAACAGGAATTTAGATTATCCATATGTCTCTATCAAAAGGACACAGATATTGCAGAGCTATTGGAAACAATAAGTACATTGGGTAACTGGTATGGACAGTCCTGGGACAACCTTTAGTTATTTTAGCTTGAATCTTATTATATATATAATAGCAGCAGAATAGGGATAGAAAGTAGATGATCTCTCTTTTGTCTTGTATCATGAAGAAAACAAGTTGAAACAAAAGGCTTCAAGAGTTGTAAACCTAATCCTACGTAGCTTCTGCTCTGGCAATCTCACACTACTTACCAGAGCTTATAAAACTTTTGCCAGACCCATCCTCGAATACAGCTCATCTGTTTGGAACCCATATTGCATCTCAGGCATTAACACCCTTGAAAATGTCCAAAGATACTTCACCAGAAGAGCCCTTCACTCCTCCACTCGAAACAGAATACGAGACTAGACTTTCAATCCTGGGCCAAGAAAGCTTAGAACTAAGACGCCTTAAACAAGATCTAAGTATTGCCCACAAGATCATATGCTGCAACGTCCTGCCTGTCGGCGACTACTTCAGCTTCAACCACAACAACACAAGAGCACACAACAGATTTAAACTTAATATTAACCGCTCCAAACTTGACTGTAAAAAATATGACTTCAGTAACTGAGTTGTCGAAGTGTGGAACTCATTACCGGACTCCATAGTGTCATCCCCAAACCCCCAACACTTTACCCTTAGATTATCTATGGTTGACATATCCAGATTCCTAAGAGGTCAGTAAGGGGCGAGTACAAGTGCACTAGAGTGCCTTCCGTCCCCTGTCCTATTGCTCTCCTATATCTCCTATACCTTTCTTCTATTCTTATACAGTATCTCTTCTTCTATTCTTTCATTGATATGTTCATTGATATGTTCCTATATCTTCTCTTCTTTCTTAGATATATTTTACTATGAGTATGTCCCATATAACCTTCATCATGTATTTTACTATGTCTATACCCATTAAAACCATCATTGTGTATTGGACAAAATCAATCAATCAATAAAAGAAACAAAAGAAAAAGAAACAGTGGCATAGAATCAAAATCATGTGAACTATTAGTATCACTTCATAAAGCCTTAATAGGGCCATACCTGGAATATTGTGTCCAGTTTTACAAAAAGGATATTGAGACATTGAAAAAATGCAAAGAAGAGCAACTAAGATGATTAAAGGCCTGGAGACTAAAACATATGAAGAACAGTTGCAGGAATTGGGTATGGCTAGCCCAGAGAAAAGAAGAACTAGGGGTGACAGGATAGCAGTATTCCAGTATTTGAGGGGCTGCCACAAACAAGAGGATGTTAGCTTGTTTTCCAAAGTTCCTAACAGTGGGAACAGTTAACCAGTGGAATAGCTTGCCTTCAGAAGTTGTTGGGGCTTCACTATTGGAGTTTTTTTTTAAAAGCCATCAGTCTGAAAGGGATCTCTGCTTGAGCAGGGTTGGGCTAGATGATCTCCAAGGCCCCTTTCAGCTCTATTCTGAAGGGGATGGATGCAGGGATGGGCAGCAGGCAGGACAGGGTAGAATGCAATTCCACCACCAGAAATGAAGCTGTGTGCGAAGCTCTAGCTCATCGTCAGCTGTCACTTCCTGGATTACTGGTCTCGACTCGGCTCTCCTTTTTTCCCCCTGCTGCTGCTGCATCTGCACTCCTTGCTTTTTTCCTCTTTCCTCCTTCCTGGCCTTGGACAAGCTTCCCTTTCTCCTGCCCGGCTCCCCTCCAGCCTCACGCGGCCACCTCCCAGCAGCATTTATGCTTCTGACAGCACCCGTTTGCCTAGCTACCCAGCCTGAGGCAGGGTAGCTAGGCTGATACAGTATATCCAACAATTGTCACACACACAAACACACACCTCCACTTTGGAAGCAGTATATGGTATGAAAATTCTGCTTTGGCTAAACAGTTGGTATCAGAGATACACCCAACATTGGCTCTATCCATCATTGTAGGCATCTAGAAAACCGGAATCTAGATTGTGTGTATGAATTACACTTGAGCTTGTCTTTCTTGTTTTTCTCAAAGTTTTTTTTTCTTTTTCTCCACATTCACATACAAATTTATCAGTTTTAACATGTATATTACATGCACAATTTCCCAAATTTTAATCTATTAAAAAACCTATATCGTAATTAATTATTTCCCCCTCCTTTAACTTTAAAATCTAAAACACCACTAATTTTTCTCATGATTTCAAAAAGAAAAGACAGTTCCACTTTATGATAGGTATATAACAGGAGCCTCCTAAAAAGTCTCATTTTGTCATCTGGATTCATATCATCCTAACATTCCATAGAGTTTGTAATATCATATTTTTACTAATTTCTAGGCCTGTTGTTGAGCTTGTCTTTCTAATGGCTGAGTTTTAGTTCCGGAACCAGAATGATAGACTACTGAAGCACCAATTTGTTTCTAATTTACATTCGTGACAAGGTGGAATTTCAGGGTTGGTATACTTATAACTTTATAAGTAATAAAGGTCAGGATGACTTTATACTTATAAAGTCACTCTGACCTTTAATGCAGAAAATCCAACATGGCTGCTGAAGCATATTGTACATTGGCTTTGTTTCTAGTTGCCTAGCAACTGTTAATATTTGTCTCATGCTTCGGTCAGTGGCATAGATTCTCTTTTTATGTGATAGAAAATGCACATAAGTGTTAGTAGGAGCATCTGTGAGCTTTTCAATGTTCCCCATTTTACTCTAATGTTAAGAGACTTAAGAGGCTATGAGCTTTCAGTGAACTGAATTTTGCAAGGCTAATCAAGACTAACCTTCAAATGAAAATAAAACGCCAAATATTCCTCTGAGGATTACTTCATGTACTACGTTTTTGGATGTGGGCTGGTGATATGGTGAATGTGAAAGACAAAACAAAGCCAAAATATGAAGAAAATGTGCTTACAGTTATGTGTATCGGATGAGTATAGTCATTAGGACACCAAAGCAGCTGTGACTGCCACTGAAGTGCAGCCTTGAGACTACACCAAAACAATATATGCAGAGTTTGATCAGGCTTTTAACAAAGCAATCCTACCCATTAATGATAGGATGGAGATAATCCCTTTGGATACATTGGGCTTCCTCCCGTGGAAATCCACAGGGGAAATTCTACCAGCTTTCCTTATGCTGTAGAATCAAATTATTGTCAATAAATGAGAAAAAAAAATAGGGCCTACCAGTGAAGGGCTACCAAAATTTTTACTACCACACTGTGGGCGTGGCTTATGCAGGACGCCCTGCATTTTCTTTCAACATCTTTCAGTGCAAATTGGGTGCTCTGGGGTGGAGCTCCATTTTCGCCACCCCACTGCGTTCCCTCCCATCTGGGCAGTAGCCCACCCCTGGGGCCTACTAACAGGTAATCTCAGGACTCTGGGCTAGATTTGGAAACTGAAAAAAAGAAATCTCAGAAGATACCAAAGGGACTACCTTTCCATACTGTTGCCAAGGAAACTGCTTGGTTTATGTATGAAGTAGATATACCTTTTTTAAACTATTGTCATTCCAGCTGTTGAAGTGGCCTCCATAGAACACCATTACTATTAAACTGACAGAGCAGTGGGGGTCTTGCAAAGGTTTGGTCAGCTGATTGGAATGGAATAGAATAGAAGAGAAGAGAAGAGAAGAGAATACTTTATTGGCCAAGTGTGATTGGACACACAAGGAATTTGTCTTTGGTGCATATATTCTCAGTGTATATGCCACTCCGAGTCTTCAGAGAGGGGCAGCATACAAATCTAATACATTATTATTATTATTATTATTATTATTATTATTATTATTATTGTTGTTGTTGTTGTTGTTGTTATTATTATTATTATTATTATTATTATATTTTTAAAAAGATACGTTTGTCAAGAATCATGAGATACAACACTTAATGATTGTCATAGGGGTCAAATAAGCAAACAGGAAACTACTGTGTGGTGATGATGTAAATAATGTTGCTCAAGGTATGGGCAACCTCTATACATGTCCAGGATTTGCTTTTTAACCATTCTTGCAGAGTCATCTGTTGGAAATGTAGCTGAAGGAACATTGTGATGGTGGTCAGCATTTAAAGGCCATTTCAAACAACTATCCATTTCTAAAATTGCAGACACAAGATTGGTCTGGTTCAAATCCAAAGCTGATAGCAAACTGGACAAAAGTCCTTGTTAGACAGAAGTCATACATCAACTAGAAATTCTGGGAGTTACAATCGCTGTGTATCTGCTGGATAGAGTGAAGAAACATCTCAAGAACAATTGGGAAAGTTTAATTCTCACTTATCAAAACTATATACTACAACTATATACTAAAACTATATACTCAAACCTGCATTGATTTACTGCTAAGAATTCATAACCTAGTTAAAAATAAATCTCAGGCATTGGGGTAATTTATTTTCATTGAGAAATTCAGAGTAAATTCTGTTACCCTTCAGTTTAATCGGATTATGGATTGGACCACTAATTGGTCTTCCGTAAGAAGATAACTTTTGAAGTCAGTCCTGCTAGCCCTCTAAGGTGCCTAATTATAACAAATGTGTTTAAATCACTGAGTGGTTTCTCTAGTGTTTGAATTAACTTTAAAGAAGTTAATTCATATTCTTTCGCCTGTAGGTTGCATGATACTTGTGCTAAGGAACAAAATAGTAAACAATATTCTGGTGAGGAGATATAATTTGCCTTAAAGGAATATTTATAATTTGATTATGTAATCTAAATAATTTAGACAGAGGTTTCCTTTATCTGATCCTCCTAAAGCTCTTCTTCATTCCAGAAAGGAACAAGAAATTGATTCAGGGGTATCTCAGAGGAACAGAGCTTGTTTCAGAGAGCTTAGAAAATTGTCTTTTAATGAGTTTCCTCTTCCATTTTAATTTTTGACGTTGTCTTCTGGCAGTGCCTGAAGCCCTGTGAGAAATGGGCTTGGATTGTGCACTGCCCAAAGTCAAATTCTGTGAGATGGGTGGCTATATAAATGTGGGGAATGAATGAATGAATGAATGAATGAATGAATGAATGAATGAATGAATGAATGAATGAATGAATACATAAATACATACATACACTGAATGCCAGGTGCTAAGAATCCAAGATGTAGCCATGTTCAAATAGGATGCTATGCCCTAATAAGTTTTCCAGGGAGTTATATAAATCACTTGAAGAGACATTGATTGATTGATTGATTGATTGATTGATTGATTGGTTTGTCAAAACATGTACAAGATAGCAGGCATTATATAAACATAAACATAAGTAAAACAGGTACTGTAAATAGAACAATAGGACAGTAAGACAGGGACAGTAGGCACAATGGTGCGCTTATGTACGCCTCTTACAGACCTCTTAGGAATGGGGTGCAGTCGACTGCAGACAGTCTATGGTTAAAGTTTTTGGGGTTTGGGGAAGAAACATATTAACTATTTCAAATACAGAGTGAATGTGTCCATCAGTAGGAGGAGTTGTCAGGAATTGTCAGAAGAGCCGGGGTGGTGCAGCAGGTAGAGTTCTGTACTGCAGGCCACTGAAGTTGATTGTAGATCTGTAGGTCAGCGGTTCAAATCTCATCACCAGCTCAAGGTTGACTCAGTCTTCCATCCTTCCGAGGTGGGTAAAATGAGGACACGGATTGTGGGGGCAATATGCTGGCTCTGTTAAAAAGTGCTATTGCTAACATGTTGTAAGGACGGCACAAAAACCGAATAAATAAATAAATAAATAAAATAAATTTCAGTGAGGTGAGCATGATGGCTGGTCATCTGGACATCCAAAAATGCTCCTAGCGTGGCACAACCAGGAGAAGCATTGCCACAAATTGAATTGAACAAGGGTACCCACCAAAAGGCAATTTGTAAGGCCACTCAAAAATGCTAAATCTTTCTTTGAGGAATTATATAAAAAAGATGACGTAAATGAACAATTAATAAATAATCTATTCAAGAACTTAGAAAATACAGAAAAAATAAATAAGGAAGATCAGGATATGCTAAATGACAAAATAACATCAATGGAACTAACTAGTGCAATTACAAAACAAAAAAATAATAAAACCCCGGGCACAGATGGTATACCTGCCAAATTCTATAAACAATTTCAAGAAATTCTGGAGCCTATAATGTTACCCCTTGTTAATGAAATTCTCGAGGGTTCAAAACTTCCTTCCTCCTGGAACGAGGCCTACATAACTTTAATACCTAAAGATACACAAAATAGAGCTCACATTCAAAATTATCGTCCAATATCCCTGCTTAACTCAGATTATAAAATCTTTGCATCCATCATAGCCGAAAGATTTAAACGAATATTAACTGTTAGAATACATACAGACCAAAATGGCTTCCTTCCGGCAAGAAACATAACAACAAACACAAGGATTATTTTGGACTCTTTAGAATACTACGATAAAAACATAGATAAACCAGTAGCATTCCTATTCGTAGATCTACAGAAAGCTTTTGATAGTTTATACTGGCAATTCTTTACAACACAAATAGCGTCAATGCAATTTGGTAATAAATTTACAGAACTCATTAAAACTATATACTCAATACAAACAGCCAAAATACTGATAAACAATGATATGACAGAAACAATAAGTATAAAAAAAGGAGTGAGGCAGGGCTGTCCCTTAGCCCCCCTGATTTTTATCTTTGCACTAGAAGTTCTACTAAATAAAATAAGACACAATAAGGAAATCCAAGGATTAAAAATTAAAAATGAACACTATAAACTTCAAGCTTTTGCTGATGACATGGTGTTCATTGTACAAGACCCCTTAAAATCTGCACCTATCCTAATTAATGAAATAAATAAATTTGGAGAGATTGCTGGATTAAAAATTAATAGAGAAAAAACAAAAATGATAACAAAAAATATGACAAAACAGCAGATATCAAAATTAGAAGAATCCACTAAAATAAAAACCGCCAAAAAAGTTAAATACTTAGGATTATGGATTACCGCAAATTGCAGCACTATCAAGAAAGACAATTACGATAAACTAATCAATGAAATGGACAAAGATTTTTGCAGATGGTCGAAACTCCCACTCTCTATAATGGGGAAAATTGCTGTAATTAAAAGCAATATACTTCCTAGATTTCTATACCTTTTCCAAACTGCACCCATTAAATTAAATAGGCCCTTTTTCAAAAACGTACACAAAAAAATTTCGCAAATTCATATGGACAAAAAAAAAAGGCCAGGATAAAACTTAAGGACCTACAAGACCATAGGTCAAGGGGTGGATTTGGGTTACCAAACATGGAACTATACTACCATGCCTCAATTGTAAACCTACTGAAAGAATGGATAATACTTAAAAATTCTAGAATATTAACACTTGAAGGCTATGACCTTCAATCCGGGTGGCACAAGTTTCTGATGACAGACATAGATAAAATACCAACATATTTCAGATCACACTACATCCGAAAAACCTTAATTAACACCTGGCACTTCATTAAAAAAAACCACTACCTCTGCATCCCAAAATGGATTTCACCAACAGAAGCCATTATATACCCGAATGCATTAACCCCTGATAAAATTATAACATACGACCAACTACTAAACGAAAATAATGAACTAATCCCTAAGCAAAAACTCATGGAAAAAGGTGTTAAAGTAGATTGGTTACACTACCTACAAATAAAATCAAAATATAATGAAGATAAGAACAAATCAGACTTCCAAAAAAATAACCCCCTAGATAAAATAATTTTTGGTCCACAAAAAAAGCAAATATCAAATATATACAATATCCTCCTTCAACACGATACTGTTGAAGAAATAGTTAAAGGAACTATGATAGCGTGGTCACAAAACTTTGGGTACACAATTTATTTAAACGAATGGGGAAAAATTTGGACTGCTAACTATAAATTAACGATGGCAACCTCATATAAGGAAAACCATTATAAAATGTTCTACAGATGGCACTTGCCACCTGCTAGACTTGCAAAAATGTATCCAAATCTATCACCATTATGTTGGAAATGCAGAGAAAAACCAGGTACATATTACCACATCTGGTGGACATGTGAAACCACCCAAAAATATTGGGAAAAAATTAAAACTATACTAGAACAAATTACTTCTCAGACTATCCATGCGAAACCCGAACTATTTCTACTAGGAATCACAAGACAAAATTTTAGTAAAGAAAACAGATATATTATAATCCATATTATTACAGCCGCACAGATTTTATATGCACAATTTTGGAAGCAAGAAAAAAACCCAACTACTCTATCACTCTTGATTAAAATAATGGAATGTGCAGAAATGTCCAAACTAACAATGGAACTGCAAAAGAAGGATGAGACAGATTTCTACAAAGCTTGGGATAAATGGTACCTCTGGTTAAAAAAAAGGAATTATCTAAAAATTATTCATCAAGAAAAATATCCAACAAAAACAACTTGAAAAAATAGCAATTTACATCACAAATCATAACATCAAATTGAAACAACAAACTGTAAACATCGATCGACACGAACTCCAACTTTACAAAGAAAATAAACCACTAAATGAATTATATATATTGGCACTAAAAACTACATTCAAAACATATCGATAAAGCCTTAGGGTAAAACACACCAACTACGAGCTCAAACTACAGGCCGCAAATCATGAAAGACCCAGCTCTAACGCTGGTTTTCGCTTCTCTATCCCCCCCTTCTTTTCCCTATCCCCCTTCCTTCTATATCTACTTCCCTCCCTTCACAACCCCCTTCTCCCACTCCCGAATTACTACATAAGTAGAGTGTAAAAAATGTACAATATGCATATATCTTTTGTCTTTCTGTATTTGGTTTTTATTGTATATATTTAATAAATTTATTTTTTTAAAAAAATGCTGTAGTTAAACATTTACCATCCCTGTCTTTGTAACCATGGAGATAATGGTCACTCATCTCTAACGTCATGTCTTCGGGTTTGCCATTGCCATTCCTGTACTTCCCTGTGAAGCAGTGCTATAGAAAGAACTTGTCATCTCATTCCTATTTTGAAGCTCGTCATTTTCAAAGCCAGTATGATCGTTCCAAAACAGATTTCAGTGTCTTTTCACTTTTTCTTACATTTATATCATGCGCAGCGACATTAGTAACAAACAACCATGATGCTATTGTCCCAATCCTATGGTTACATCTATGAGTAATGAGATCATGCATGTGTTGTCATTTCAATACTTTAGCTCCTCTCCCAAATAACACAATCATGTGTGTTTATTTCATCCACTACCAATGGCTCCTGGTGAATTATAAACTTTATTGTTGTTTCTTTCTATTTATGAATTATTTTGCAGCATATTAATACTAATAATTTAATATAAATATATTACATGCAGGTAAATATTCTACTTTCAAGATACATAGCACCAATTATTCAAAATTTAAGTATGCTACTTGGCTTTGAAATCAATATGGAAAGTATTGGGGGAGATATTCTACAATCTGGAGGAAATAACATTGTAAGGTCCAATTCCCCCAAACCACTTGATATTACTACTCAATTTAAGTAGTGCATGAAATAAAATCACTCCCTAGGTTTAGTGAGCAATATTAGTAAGACTTTAATGTTTTATTAATTTTGCTTTCTGTTTTGCTCCTGACAAGCCTAGTAGCCTTTGGATTTCAAAGCTGGGATGACCAAGGGTCACCTATCAAGATTCTCCACCTCCATCTTAAGGCGGACTTTGATCTGCAGAGTACACAATTCAGGCACGCACATCAATATGTGAATCAGGAGCTCAGGTCCACCTGAAAAGATACTTCCTTTTTTTCTTTCTCTTTCAAAACTAGTCATACTGCACCAGAAGAATTTTAGATAATTTGTGTTGTCCTTAATAAAGGCATGACCCTTTGTTAAAATTTTGGAACCCCCCCCCCCCCCAAAAAAAATATAATTATTTTTATTCCCAAGGAAGGAAACATTCATTGTAATTAGTTTTCGTGACTTGACTAAATAGCCTGTTACTTCAGAAGAACAGCTCTGTTCAGGGTGTAATTTTTTAATCTTTTAACTGAGGTTTGGTTATTTCAGTTATGTCTTTATTGTGAGTTTTATTGTGTTGAGGGGTACACTAAGGGAGCTCAACCAATCTCATTGTACATATGCTGTGCAGTGACAATAAAGATTTGAACTGAGTTGTATTCATGTATTTATCTATTTATTTATTATTTATTTATTTTGTCCAATGAGGGTTTTAGTGGGCATATATCTATATACACATAGTAAAATACATGATGAAGGTTATAGAGGAGATACTCATAGTAAAATATATCTAAGAAAGAATAGAAAAGAAGATATAGTAATAGAACATATCAATGAAAGAATAAAAGAAGAGGTATAGGAATAGAAGAAAGGTATAGGAGATATAGGAGAGCAATAGGACACGGGACAGAAGGCACTCTAGTGCACTTGTACTCGCCCCTTACTGACCTCTTAGGAATCTGGATAGGTCAACCGTAGATAATCTAAGGGTAAAGTGTTGGGGGTTTGGGGATGGCACTATGGAGTCCGGTAATGAGTTTCACACTTCGACAACTCGGTTACTGAAGTCATATTTTTTACAGTGAAGTTTGGAGCGGTTAATATTAAGTTTAAATCTGTTGTGTGCTCTTGTATTGTTGTGGTTGAAGCTGAAGTAGTTGCCGACAGGCAGGACGTTGCAGCATATGATCTTGTGGGCAATACTTTTGCAAGCAAAAAGGAATGGATGAATAGATAAATACGAAGGTAGATACCCAGACAGATACTCGGCTCTCATTTGGAAGCAAAAAAATGCATTTGCAAGAAATAATGGCTTCAATTGTTTCAGTTTAGTAAACCCTAATGAGCACCGGAGGTTGGTTGATTTTTTTTTTTTAATCCAATTTGCAGCACCATTTGGTTAACTTGCCATGAATCTAACATTTGTTCACAATTCAGAAGATGCTGCCTCTCATTTGTATAAGTGAAAGTTGATTGGAAACTGCAGTTTCATTATACCGTGTTTCCCCGATAGTAAGACCCCCCCGATTGTAAGACATATGGGGGGTTTCAGGGGGGTTGGCTAATATAAGCCATACCCCGAAAGTAAGACATATGTCTTACTTTCGGGGAAACACGGGGGTATTGCGGGGGGGGGAGCCCTGGGTCTTCCCCGCTGCACACGCTTTCTCGACGGGGAAGGAGGCTGAACCGCAGATATAACATTGGGAAGAAGGTGCAAGGAATCGCGCGAGGGGGGGATAGCGGCGGTGGTTTGGATTAAGCGATCGTAATCCCCCAAAAGGACGAACTCCAGCCTCGGAAGGCCAATGAACCGATGGCTATGTGTTGAGTATGTTAATATGCCATGTAAATAGTTGCCTGAGGTGAATGCTGTTACCAGGCAGATTGGAAATGCTAGGAGGCGTCTGATTGGCTCAGACGCAGGACAGCTCTTTTGGCGCGAGCCTTAAGAGTATAAATAGAGCCGAGTTTCTCATTGCCGGCTGGTGAGTTCCCAGCTGATTGTCACTTGCGGAAAGAGCTGAATAAAGGGAACCACTGTTTAGCACTTCGTCTGGCGTCTCAATACTTTTCACTGGCGACGAGAACCGGAGAGAACCTACAAGCAAGATGAATCCTTCGCAGATCGGCCGAGCACCCGACTACTTCGACCCCGAAAAGGCGTCTTGGGAAGCCTACATGACCCGTTTCGAAATCTTCCTGGAAGCCGCGGGTATGGGGACCGCCGAAGACGACAGAAAGCGAGCCATCTTCCTTAACTATTGCGGCCCCGAAATTTTTGATTTGGTTCAAACGCTCACCGATCCGCTTCCTGCCAAGAACGTGCCGTGGCCAGACTTACAATCCAAGCTTGCGGGTCACTTCAAACCCACGAAGCCTGCTGTGGTATACCGCCATCAGTTCTCCAGGATGGCCCAACGTGAAGCTGAGTCTATTAACCAATTCGCCACCAGACTCCGAACTGTACTGTCAAAATGCCGTTTTGACAGCCCAGAAGCTCGACTAACCGACGCAATCATATTCGGCATGAAAAACGCCACAGTACGCAACAAACTCCTCACCGAGGACGAACCTACCTTGCAAACCGTCATCAAGCTAGCCCAGACAGCCGAGGTCGCCGAAGCGGCTGCCAAAGACCTCCAAAGCCACGTCAACAAAGAAACCGTCTCCAAAATCTCCTCCGCAGCTGATCCAGCCGACGACCTCAGCCCTCCAGCCGCCGACGACGACACATGCCTCCTGCTTCCGAGCGACCCCTCGAGACAACCGAGATACCCTCGAACACCAGCCCCATGCCCAGGTTGCCGGGGAAATCATCCGCGACTTCGCTGCCCTTTTCGGGACGCCATCTGTCGCCGCTGCAATCGGCGCGGTCACATCGCTGAGGCCTGCCGGGCTCCCCTGCCTGAAGAAACCTTTTCCGCTCCTCGCCAACAGCGTTTCTCCTACCAGGCTCCACAAGCCCGTGAAAACCGGCCTCCACGATCTTTTACCCGGAAAACCAACTCAGCCGCTAACCGCGACTACAACAGAGGTAACTGTCAAACTTACGTAAATTGCGCAAATACAACGCAAGGCACCAAAATCATTATTTCTCTACTCTTAAATGGCAAGCCTTGTGATTTAGAACTGGACACCGGGTCTAGGCACTCTATTATGCCTTGGGACAAATTCAAAATGTATATGCCTAATGTTTGTAAATCTAAGTTAACTCAAACTGCTTTGATTATAAGGGATTTCCAGGGACATGTCATCCCTGTATTGGGTAAAATTGATATTCCTGTACAATTCAAATCTGTTAAATGTTCCCTACCTTTGGTAATTGTGGATGGGGCAAGGCATTCCCTCCTTGGGTTAACCTGGATGCCCCCCTTAGGAATTGAGATCTCTGGCATCTGTTTGGTTCAGTCCCCCTCTGATACCCCAGATTTTGTACATGAGTTTCCTGAAGTATTCAGCCCCACTTTGGGAACTTATAAGGGGGACCCTATCTCTTTCTCCATAGACCCAAAGGTTCCACCCATTCGCCTGAAGCCACGAAGGGTTCCTTTACCTTTACTGCCTAAACTAGACCACCAGCTAGATCAACTTATTGCTCAAGGAATCCTAGTCCCTGTAGAGCAAGGGCCATGGGAGACTCCAATTGTCACACCATTAAAACCGGACGGTTCGCTAAGAGTCTGTGCGGACTATAAGTCTACTATTAATAAGGCCCTTCAGCATCACCCCTATCCCATACCTGTAGTTCAGCACCTCCTACACTCCCTAGGAGAAGGAAAAGTCTTTGCAAAGATCGACCTTGCTCAGGCATACCTGCAGCTTCCGGTCGATGAGCCTACCTCTTTGGCTCAGACAATTGTCACGCACAGAGGTGCTTTCAGATGCACCAGATTGCAATTCGGGGTAAGCATAGCCCCTGGGATATTTCAGAGTCTAATGGAGCGAGTGTTAACGGGTCTTGAAGGAACCATACCCTACTTCGATGATATTCTAATTTCAGCTAAATCCATTCCCCAATTAAACCAGAGAATCAGGGCTGTGCTACGACGACTCCAATCCAAGGGGCTCAGAGTAAAAGCAGACAAGTGTGTATGGGGCACCACTAGCATTGAATTTCTAGGGTATAGAATAGACAGTCAGGGCATCCACCCCACAACTGAGAAATTAAAAGCAATTACCGAAGCACCTGAACCAACCAATAAGACTGAACTACAAGCTTTTTTAGGTCTTCTGAATTTTTATTCTATTTTTTTGAGACAGAAGGCAACGGTCGCAGAACCCCTCCACCGACTCCTTCAGAAGGGAATTCCCTGGACCTGGGGCAGACCTGAACGCGAAGCATTTTCTCTAATAAAGACCTTATTGACTTCTAATAGTGTGGTGGTGCAGTACAGTTCAGTCTTGCCCATAAGGCTTACATGCGATGCTTCGGCTTATGGGGTGGGCGGAGTATTGGCCCACGTAATGCCAGACAACACTGAGGCACCTATAGCTTTTTTCTCTAGAACGCTGACCCCTGCTGAACGAAACTATAGCCAGTTGGATAAGGAGGCCCTGGCTTTAATAGCTTGCATTAAGAAATTTCATAATTACTTATTTGGAAGGAGGTTTGAATTAATAACAGACCACAAACCCCTTTTGGGACTGTTGCCTTCAGATAAACCTACCCCTCCGTTCATGTCCCCTAGACTAATTAGATGGGCTCTATTCCTCTCCAGTTATCAGTATACCTTAATACATAAGGGAGGGAAATCCATAAGCCACGCTGATGGACTAAGCAGGTGCCCTTTGGCACAAAGAGGGGAAGACCCGGTTCCTTCTGATGATGTACTACTATTAGAAATAGAAGAAACCCCTCTAACTTCAGCCAGGGAAGTGGCTGAGCATACTAAGTCAGATCCCATTCTTCAAACAGTAATAAATTGTATACACAGGGGTTGGCATGGGGGACCAGAGGAGGGGGGACTGGCAGACTTCAAGACAAAGCGACTAGAATTGTCCTACTTGAAAGGATGTGTACTATGGGGGGATCGAGTGGTCATTCCAACTACACTTAGGAAAAAGGTACTGACTATGTTACATGTGGGACACCCAGGCATTGTCAGAATGAAGGGTTTGGCGAGGGGATACCTGTGGTGGCCGGGCCTAGATCTCGATATTGAGCATTGGGTAGCCCGGTGTGACCCCTGTCAAGAGTCACGGCCAAATCCCCCTCGAACTGCCCCCGTAGAATGGGGAGAGCCCACTGGACCTTGGTCCAGGATACATATAGACTTTGCTGGCCCCATTGGGTCCCAGTACTTCCTGGTTGTCGTAGATGCTTTTTCTAAGTGGGTAGAGATAGTGGCTATGCAAAATATAACAACATGTGCCACTATTAAGGCTCTGTATCATTTGTTTGCAACCCATGGGTGTCCTGATGTCCTTGTTTCAGATAATGGGCCACAACTGACCGCTCGGCAGTTTGAGGTGTTCTTGAGTAATCTAGGGGTCAGGCATGCGCTAATCTCCCCTTACTCCCCATGGGCTAATGGGTTGGCTGAACGTTATGTACGTGTGGCGAAAGAGGCGCTGCGCAGAGCAGGCCCTGGGGAAATACAAAATAAATTAGACCAATTCCTGTTAATGCAACATATTACTCCAAATGCTGCCACCCATAGAAGCCCTGCGGAAGTCTTAATGGGGCGGAAACTAAGGTCCCCATTAGACAGGTTACACCCTCGCTATTCAAATACCATGGGTCAAGGTGAGATGTCTGTATTACCTGAAAGAAGCATGTATCTAGGCCAAAATGTATTTGCCCGAAATTTTGATGGGGGAGTTCAATGGGTAAAGGGGAAAGTCCTACAACAGAAGGGACCTAAAACATATTTAATACAATTAGAGGATGGCCGTATTTGGAAACGGCACATTGATTACTTAAGAGGGCGGATTAACTCTGAAAATACGCAAACCGCCATTGTAACCTCTTCCCCCAAAGCAGACTCTTATGCACAACCAGGATTATTGGATGTAGATTTGGGCTTACCAAGGCTGGAACGCTCCCGCGACACCAACGAGCCACCATCATCCTCCTCCGACGTCGATTCAGCTTCCATCCGGACATCGCTGCAGGCCGGAGCCCCCACTCGGGCCCAGCCAGGCTCCGGATCCGACAGAGAGCCAACCTCCACCAACGAAGTCCCAGACTCAACTGATCTGCGCAGGTCTGAGCGAGCCTCGCGCAGACCCACTCGATTGGAGGACTTCATCACATGGCTCAACTGATGGACAGTTTGCACTTGACTAAGGAGGGAGGGGTGTTGAGTATGTTAATATGCCATGTAAATAGTTGCCTGAGGTGAATGCTGTTACCAGGCAGATTGGAAATGCTAGGAGGCGTCTGATTGGCTCAGACGCAGGACAGCTCTTTTGGCGCGAGCCTTAAGAGTATAAATAGAGCCGAGTTTCTCATTGCCGGCTGGTGAGTTCCCAGCTGATTGTCACTTGCGGAAAGAGCTGAATAAAGGGAACCACTGTTTAGCACTTCGTCTGGCGTCTCAATACTTTTCACTATGAAATTAAGGCTTTTCTTTGAGAGAGAGAGAGAGAGTGGGGGATAGTCGTCGTCGGAGCGCTAAAGACCAGGGCAGAGAAAGCGCGAGCTGCATGCGGGAGAAGCGGAGGAGGAATCAGGCAAGCCGAATGGGAGCCTGTTCTGTGTGAGTCCGTTCCGGGTTTTGCTTACAGCCCCGGGCATTAGCAATAGCAGCGGCGGCAGGAGAGGCAGCCCTTTGCAATGTGGTCCGCCTGTCTCGGCACTTGCAGAGCGAGGATGTAGAGGTGGGTTTGCGGAGGAATTGCTGGCGGGGAATGGAGTGAGGGAGGGCAGGGGAGGGATTCCCATTCGGCTTGCCTGATTCCTCCTCCGCTTCTCCCGCATGCAGCTCGCGCTTTCTCTGCCCTGGTCTTTAGCGCTCCGACGACGACTATCCCCCACTCTCTCTCTCTCTCTCAAAGAAAAGCCTTAATTTCGTAGCCATCGGTTCATCGGCCTTCCGATGCTGGAGTTCATCCTTTTGGGGGATTACGATCGCTTAATCCAAACCACCGCCGCTATCCCTTCCCTGGGTCTTCCCCGCCGCCCACGCAAAGGGGAAACCCCAATCTTCGCCTCCTCGCTGCTGCGCCGCTAAAAGGACCCTTTCAATTTTTTTTCCAATGTAAGACATACCCCCATAGTAAGACATAGGGGGGCTTTTGGGGGTTAAAAAAAAGTAAGACACTGCCTTACTATCGGGGAAACACGGTAGAAGACCGGTGGTGGGTGGATATGGCGCTTTTTGTCTGCAGCATGTGTAACAACTGTGTGATTTGTGAGGAAATGGCATCACAACTTTTTTATCAGGCAAGAGAGACGTTACTTCACCTCTCTTTCATGCTCTAAGAAGGCTCTTTTTAAAAGGTGGATTCTTCCTACACATACACACACACACACACACACTTTGGGGTCAAATGTTCTGAATCCTCTCAAGTTATCACGTCTGGATTGCAAAAATCCCAGTGGTCACCAGACGGCAGCAAACAGATAAAGAATACATTCATTTTTTGTTACCTTCTTATACGTGTCCTGATTTTTGCAGTCCAAATTGGGGACCTCTAGCGCGCACACATACACACACTTCTCACAACATATGCTGCACAAAGAGAACATGGCGCTGCTACTGACACGTTCATTTTCAAATGTGAATGTTTGCACTGGAAGAGACAATTTTCTGTTGAAAGACAGTTGGCAGGATATCACCCTTTGAATGATGAATCATACAGTTGAATCACTGCCGTTTGCAGCACCTAAAATCCACTGTTCTCGTTGACTGATAATATGGCACTCTATCAGACATTATGTTTATTTAGATTAGACTTGCCCAAGCTTGGGGGGTGGGGGTGTCTCTAAATACAATGAATTTAAACTTTCATAATCTTATGGGGTTTCAAAGAGTTAACATATCTGGAAGGTTCAATATTGTCAATTCTGGAGGTCCATGTAGGAGGTGGGAATCCTGGATTACTATTAAAGGTACGTGCAGTCTATATCCCCAGAAATATTTTTATACATAAAGTCTCTTTATCCCTTTTTTGTGCCTCCGGTTGGTCCAGATGATATTGTCATCCACATGTGACTATTGTGCATTTTCCCATAGCTGCATTTTTGTTTCCTTTTTATACTCAAAGGAACAAAGAAAATAAATACACAAAGTCGTACCTCCTGCAGGAGCCCGCCCAAAGACCCTCTTTCATACCCAAAGATAACATTGCCTTCATTTCTAAGTATTCTCCATAAAGGTGTTTCAAGACTCTGATAAACTTTTCCGAGTCTAGTATCTGTCCAACAACTCCCATCAATACTGCCCTCCACCTCAAAACATATGGCTAAGTTTAATGTGCAATGCAGTTTATAAATTTGCATAATGTAGCACATTGCAGGTGGGCTTCGACAGCAACCTGTCCACCAGCTGTTATCCTTTTGTTCTCTGCAAGTCCTATCAAGAGGCCATAGCCGTTTGCTTTTCTTGAAGGACTTGAACTGCAAGGCTGGTGAGGAGTCACTAAAATTCCAAATTTCTTTATTCCTCAGTTCATTTGACATTATTATTATTATTATTATTATTATTATTATTATTATTATTATTATTTTGGTGCTGCAACCCAACAGGATCAACACAGACTTCAGAGGATAATCAGAATTGCAGAAAAAACAATTGCTGCCAACTTGCCTTCCATTGAGGACCTGTATATTGCACGAGTCAAAAAGAGGGCGGGGAAAATATTTACTGACCCCTCACATCCTGGACACAAATTGTTTCAACTCCTACCCTCAAAACGTCGTTACAGAGCACTGCACACCAAGACAACTAGACACAAGAACAGTTTTTTTCTCCGAACGCCATCACTCTACTAAACAAATAATTCCCTCAACACTGTCAGACTTTCTACTAAATCTGCACTTCTATTCTACTAGTTTTTCTCATCATTCCTTTCACCCATTTCCTCCCATGTTGACTGTATGACTGTAACTTGTTGCTTATATCCTAAGATTTTTATTAATATTGCTTCTTCATTGCTTATTTGACCCCTATGACAATCATTAAGTGTTGTACCACATGATTCTTGACAAATGTATATTTTATTTTATGTACGCTGAGAGCATATGCACCAAGACAAATTCCTTGTGTGGCCAAAAAAATTCTATTCTATTCTATTCTATTCTATTTTATTATTATTATTATTATTATTATTATTATTATTATTAGTAGTAGTAGTAGTAGTAGTAGTAGTAGTAGTAGTATTATTATTATTATTATTAATTCAATTTGTATGTTGCCCTTCTCCAAAGACTCGGGACGACATGCAGAAATAATTATTCATGCATAATATAAACCAACCATTCAAATACCAAATCAGTTAAAATGCCCACAGTTGTCTGATACTTTTCTGTTAAGCTTCTCACTCACAATTTTGTTAAATCTATGTACAAAGTATTTCTTCCTTGGTTTCAATCCTGCAATGTCATAAAGACATCATCGTGATTTATATGCTCTGCAAGTTTGTTCTCTATTGAAAGAAGACTCAACTGGTTCAGATTATTTTCCTCAATCATTAATGGCAAGCATCTTCTTAGTAAACTTCAACTTACTAATATTGCATTTCTATAGACAAGGAAGTGAGCCCTCTCAAAGAAAAATATATCTGAGGGAAATGATTGAGCCTTTCCTGATTTTATAAATCAAAGTCATTCTTGTTCCCATTTTAGATCCTTTAGATTTCTTCACAGTTCAATTTAGATTTCACAGATCTGGGTTGAACATATTGATGGCTGTGTGAAATATTCAGAGGAATTTATCCTCAGGGAAGAAATATATTGCATGTTTTGTAGTAGATGACTCATCATAGCAGTGCTTCCCTGTTCATATTCTTTATTCTATTCTATTTGATTACAGAAACCCTTGTGGACTCTTCCTTTAAGAGATCCTGACTCTTGGAATTCCTAGCCAACATTTGCATACCCATATTTTTAAGTAAAATACAATCCAGGCACTGAAGGGCTGCAAAAACTTTTACTACCACACTATGGGTGTGGCTTATTTTGAGGGTGTGGCTTGCCGGCCATGTGACCAGGTGGGAGTGGCTTGACAATCATGTGACTGGGGTGGCTTAAAGGTCATGTGACTAACTTAAAAGGTGGTCAACTTGATGTCACTCATGTCAAGGGTTTGGGTTAGGGTTAGGGTGCCTGACTTTTCCTCACCTCAAAGAGATACAATTTCCCTATTTATATACTATTATTGAACATTCAAAATATACTATTTAATTCTATTTATGTATGCCATATGGGTACATACATACTACACACAGGCACACAAAAATATACATTATCTACTATATAAACTGCATGTGTATGTACACACACACATACACATGCACACATAGCTCTTCTAAAATTATACACATTCAACCTCATTTACTGCGATAGGAAAAACATACCCAGACCCCAAAAGGGGGGGGGGGGGGAATCAATTTTTTTTTTTACCAGTTCTGAATACCCAACCAAATTTTTTCTACCAGTTCTCCATACCTGTAGGTGCCCAACACTGAATCCAGGAATCCAAGTCAAATTTGTACATGGGAGTAGTGGAGAAGGGTACATCGAGTAAGCTACAGAATAATGTAAGCATTTGGGGAAACATTTAAAATATTTAAAAACTTTCTTATTATCCTTTTATATTGTATGTGACAATCTGATGTGTTATTATGCCATATATATAGCATCACTATACGTATACTGTAGCTGCAAATCACACGCAAGCCAATTCCCAGCTAACAAACAGAAGTTGCTCACCTCTGCCCAAGTCCTCAAGAGAAATCGTGGTTTATAAACCAATTTTCCTTCTGTTTCACTTTGCAGTGTAGATATTTTACCAACTGGATAATGTGTAAATTGAGCTGGCAGAACTTCTCATTCTCATCTAATTTTCTGAAATAAGCTGACAGGAAAGCTGATGTAAAATAAGAAAATATTTTACATCAGAAAATACCAGAATTAAATGGGCAATATCGAGACCCAAGAGCCGCATTAGTGGGTTTGATGTGAATAGTTCAGGTTCCATTCATCAGGCATTTTCATTCAATATCTCTGAGCCAGCACAGTTGGCCTTTTAACTCCAGGTATATAATGAACTGAAATGAAAATTATTTTGTTTGGGATTTTTCCCTGAGCAGGAGACACGAGGCAATCTAAGGCCAACGCTTATCCCTGCGATTAGAATGAGTCCAAAGCTGGAATCAACACTTGTATCAGAAATCCATTCTGCTCTCTTGCAAAATATAAAATAGGGACCTGAGGGAATCTAACTGAGATTCTGATATATCCCTAGATTTGGGGGCCGCAAATGAAATTCATAATCCAGAAATAAGTTGTCTCTTTAAAAGAGTGAAGCAAAAAAAGAGAATAAAAAATAAAAAATGAACTTTCAAGAAGAAACAAACTTAGGTTTTATAAGAACAAAATTGTAAGAACAGTCACTTTAGAATCCTATATTGTAGCCTTATATTTCAAAGGTAATTAGATCAACGAATAGGGGACAGATGGATTAATGATTAGATGCATGTAATTCCTGCAACAAAAAACTTGTAACAAAACAAAAAAAAATATTTTTATTCAGGATTCTAACATTCTACATAGGACCGAATTGCTATGCTCTTCAAGCTTCTTAAGGAAGTTATGGTGCCCAAAAACAGATAATCCAGCCAACTCTCCCCCTAGAAGAGAACTTCTCCTGAATTGACTAAAGAGGTGGATATTCTTACTCAAATAGTAGTCTGGACCATTTTGAGGACAACAATCTACGATTTTCAAGTGGTAGGCCAACTTCATCCTTTGGACTGGCCTCCAAAACACATATACACACATGCATACACAAACTCCTGATTGGAAAACCTACATAAGAGTTTTTTGGGAAATAGACTTTGAACAGTAACTTTTTTCTTGGCGCTAGTTTTTATATATTCTTTGCTGGCATTAATTTGTTTTTTTTCTTTGGCATAATTCCTGATTTTCTCACCCTATTCTTCTGCCTTATGGTTGACTCAGCTCAGATCTAAATGAATAATAGCTTCCTGTCTTTTAACGTTATCCCCAAATCTATTGCAGGAAATATTCCAAAACTTGCTTCCCTCATATTTTATCTACATTAGAATGTAATCTTTGCCTATCTTATCTTTCAGGCCTACTCTATTTTCTCTAGCCCACTGTCTTTTTTTTATTTATTAGCTCAGATTGCTGATATGGCTCTCCTAAATAAACAAAAAAACCCAAACCCATAACAAGTTAATTATATGGATTTCCCCCCCCAAAAAATAAAATAAAACTTGCTGGTTATTGTTACCATAAATAATGCCATGTGATGTATATGTGTGAACACAAGAGAGGCAGAACTAATAGTAGCACTTTGTTTAGTTGAGGCTGATTTCTGATGGCTATTTTATGCAAGATAGTTTTGTATTTTCCCAGTCTAGTGTATAGCCTGAAATTATGGGATGGTTGCTTTCCAAGTATTAAACCAAGACTGGCCCTATTTACCTCCTAAGACCAAGCAAGTCTGACTAGAAAATGCAAAAATGAAAAAAAAAATCTATTAGGTGCCACTTTATGGCACAAACTACTTTATTGCTGAGTTCCTTTACGATGTAGTCTAAATTGACAGAAAAATGCAGTTGTCAGCTGTTCATTCTTTAAATGCTGAACAGAGCATCATTAAGTTACTTGATGTTCAATAGCTACAAGCAGAGGATTACAACAGAAGAGGAAACTTCTAAGGTCTGTTCTGTTATTCTGTATTCATTAAATTAGTAAAAGACTGCAGTACTAATAATGAATGCATTAAATCAGATTATTATGTGAGCTTGTGGGTACTAATGAGTTAGTTCTTCATGTAGTATGATGTCCTTGAAAATCAGCATGCTTCACAACAACAACAAAAACCCTTTCACGTGATTTTTTAAAATAAGAGTGATTAAAACTATATGCACATCGTCTTTCAACCTATTTACAACATCTACAAGATGTTATCATAATTCAGTAGCATTTAGTGTCATTCTCTTGATGTTAACAAACAAAAGAAAATGCAACAAATGACAGTAAATAGTGTTTTGGAACCTATAAGACAAGTACTAATGGGTCGTGCTATCAGCACCAGAATTGAAGTAGTGTTGTCAATTTTTCTGTTCTGAAAGTTACAGATTACTCATAAAAAGTTAAAACAACTCTCCACCGCTCCCACAGTCAAAAGTTTTAAAAACTCTCCATCACCCCCACAAGCCTCAATTTCTGGTTATCCATCAATCTAGAAGAGATCTCCTGAATATTTTGTATGTAAGAATATTGATTTTACAAAGAAGTGGGAATGAGAGAGAGAAAATTGATTTTACCCGTGATGACATGAATGGTTCTTCACTCTGCAGTATAAAATATTAAGACATGGATCACTGGGTTAATATTACCAAGGTACGAGACTCTGCTTAGAAATGTCCAAGTGAAATTTTATGTAGCTTTGTCATATGGAGTTCTCTACTGAATATTAGCATCTTTCACTTTTCAGTTGGAAATGGGCTAATTGTTTTTTATGTGATGGTGCAGTGGCTAGAATGCAGTATTACACACTAACTCCAACATCAGAGTAATTTCCAATGAATCTTCTCTTCTTATTTGGTGACCAAAGTATTTGAGCATCAGCTTCTGGATCTGTCCTTCCAAAGAACAACCAAGGTTGATTTCCTTTAGGATTGACTTATTTGATCTCCTTGCATGCCTTTTTTAAAATTATTTGTGTGTGTTTTTCAAATATAACATACAAAAAAGAAAAAACATACATAAAAACATACACATACAACATTTGCGAAATGAAAGTTTCCCCACTTTTTAGGTGTTTGAGCAGAGAATTTTGCTTCTTTCACATAGTATTAATTTTTCAATTTTTTTATTCGATGTGTTGCTTTGCGTAATTTTTTATTTATTTCTTTGATGCTCTTTTCTTTAGCCAGTCGTAAAATTTTGCCCATATTTTATAGTAATCTGATTCTTCTTTTCCCTCTAATCTTTTAGATAACCTGTCCATCTCCGCACAGTCTAGTATTTTTTTAATTATTATATTTTCTTCCAGTAGTTTATCTATTTTCCAATGTTGGGCATATACTATCCTGGCAGCTGTTAGTATGTGTATAACTAGATATCTTACCTCTTTTTCTATTTTTTTTTAAAAAAAACCAATAGATATAATTCTGGGGTTTTTTCAATTTCTTCATTTACTATTTCTTTTAGCCAATTTGTCATTTTATTCCAATTTTTTTTGCCTGTGTGCATGCCCACCATTGGTGGTAGAACATGCCTATTTCTTTTTTGCACTTCCAGCATGATGGAGAGATTTTTGGGAACATTTTTGATAGTCTTTCTGGTGATAGGTGCCACCTGTAAAACATTTTAATTGGTTTTCCTTAAATGCAGTTGATTTTGTCATCCGCCAATTATTAGTCCATAATTTTCCCCATTTTTTAAATTCAATTGTGTAGCCAAAATTCATTCCCCAGGTTATCATATTCTCTTTTACAATTTCCACTTCTGTCTCATAATGAATAAAAAATTTGTGTATTTTACTGATTAGTTTTTCATCATTTTTAATAGTGTCCTGTCCAATTCACCCCTTCCTATCTGAAAACCATATTCCTTTTTATCTTTTTGGTATGCATCTTTTAATTGTAGATATGTCCACCAATCTAATTTCTTACAATTCCAAGGGGCTCTCAAGAGTCTTCTGCAACACCACAATTTGAAAGCTTCCGTTCTTTGGTGCTCATCCTTCCTTAGGGTTCAACTCTCATATTCATATTTTACTATTGGAAAAACCATAGCTTTGACTATACAGACCTTTCTCAGCAAGATGATGTCTCTGCTTTCCAATATATTATCTGGGTTTGTTGACATTGATAAACTCATTTGTTCTAGTTGTATATTAAACTATGGCTGCATTCATCAGTATCAAACATTAAGTACAGACATTAAGCAGATCCACTTTAACCAACTACTACACATTTTTATGTCATGTGAAGATGTGTTTTTGCAATCAAAGAATATATTCTACATTTTTCCAAATTTGGAAAAGGTCCTGATCTTCAGTTTGTCTTGGAAGCTAAAAACCAAGTGATTCACTTCTAGCCACAAGCCAAACAAAGAGCTCAATTCTGTGTAGCACAGGATGGTCATCTCATTTAAACCTTTCCTCGTTTGATGAAGTAGAATTGAAAAGGGGCCAATTTGCAGCAGTAACAGCACATAAAATGTAAGCATAACAATATACTGCACAAGCACAGCATGAACACAAGCTATTAGCATCACACATTCAATCATGTTGCATAAATACTAGATATTATAATAGAATTATGGAACTGCTGAGAACCCTGTAACTGCATTATTCATCAATGACTTAAATTTTTTCAAAGATGACAAACCAATGTCAAATATGATTTAATAACACGGGGCTGCAACACACACACACACACACCTAAAGGTTATGCCTGGAAAAGGTGATAGATAGTGTAAGCAACTAGAATGCTTTTTGGAAAAGGCAACATCAGTGTGAGTAACTAGAATACTTATTATTCAAGATCTAACAAATTTGACAGAAACATTAAGCATCGTGCTTTAGTTTTCCTGCCTCTGAACCAAAAGTTTTCCAATTGTCAAGTAGCACCTCTGCTTTGTGATGGCAGCCAACACATATGTATTTTCCTTTTGCAACTTCACTATGCCTCTGGCTGTCATTTTGACAACAGAATCAATCCAGCTACATCCTTGGCATTTTTCTCCAAGAGTTGTCAATCTTCATAACAACAAGGCAAGGAAAGGTTACAGATTACAAGAGCTATGTCTGTTCACTTAGTATTTGCTACAATGGCATCACTCAGAAACTGCTGTCTGCAGAACTATAATACCCAGGCTGTAAAAGTATGGATAGCCACTAGATATAGGAGAAATTAAAAGGTTTATACACATTTCGTCATGTCAACTACTAATTTTAATCAGATTAATTTATTTTGCACAATCCAGACATGAAGGTTAGTTAGTTAGTTAGTTAGTTAGTTAGTTAGTTAGTTAGTTTGACTTCTATGCCGCCCAATCATTTGTACCCATATGATATATTGTTTAATGAAAGATTGATTTGTACTAAATGAAATTTAAAAATCAAGTCTTTTTTTTAAAAAAGGATGGTTGCATCTGTGGCATAAGAAGATAGGCAATTAATTCTGTTTGAATACCCATTGAAAAATTTAATAATATTTTTGCTAAATTTGTCTTATTTTCAGATTATGAATAAATAAATTCAATTTCTTATAGCAGACCTGGGCAAAGTGCAGCCAGTGGGCCGCATGAGGCCTGCCCACTGTCTGTGACCAGCCCGTCCACTATATGTGACCAGTCCGTGGAGGTTGGGGTCTGCTCCAGTGCAAGGATGAAAGAGCTCACCGCGTCTGCTGGGACTCCTCCGGTTCCTGCTTTCCTGATGAATCATGAGGAAAGCAGGAACCGGAGGAGTCCCGGCAGACGCTGTGAGCCTTTTATCCTTGCACTGGAGCGGACCCCGACCTACCAAGAGTGGCCAAGCACAGAAACCATGCAAACACTCCAGCGCAGTGACTGTGGTGCACCGTGTTGCCGTAAAGCAAACAATTAGGGGTCTGTAGAGTGGGTTTGGGTGTTTAAATCAGGCCAGGGTCTGGGTCTTTACAGTATTGGATAGAACTGAATTAATTATATTAGTCCGGCACTCTAAAACCATCCCAATTTCTTCATGCGGCCCCATGGCAAAATTAATCACCCACCCCTGTCTTATAGAGACAAGTAAATTGTAAGTAAATGCCTGCACTCCATCCGATTTCTATATGCTGTGACAAGAGCAGCACTTTCCATCTGTTTATTGCCCAGCACAGATAATTTGGTTTGTTGGAATAGTTTTTTCTAACTCTTTTTCTTTTTCAAACCCTGTTTCACAGAAATAATAGTTAAAGGCTGGTGTTCTTCCTGTTCTGTTTCTCTGATAAAAAGTGCAGCCCCAGGATGACATGCAGCCTGCCAACATCTGTTTAGTGGCCAGCAAAATTCTCCTGAGTAAGTCAAAATTTAGGAAGTTTTAAAAAGCAAAATTCCTTACAAGAGCGTAATACACCCCTTTCACTCTTCAATAGTTCCAGCCTATCTGGGCCACAAAAATACTAAATATAAAAATAATACATACATCCAAGTCAAAAAGTTATAAGCAGCAAAGATACTTAAAATACTGTTAAAAATTAATTGAAAAGCAAAGGGAGCCAAACATTTATTTACTACATTTATTCCCAATCTGGGAACCTGGGCTACAACATATCATTCAAAGCCTGGTGCAACTTTGAGCCAATGAAAGTTGTGCATTGTGGTTAGAATGCAGTATTGCAGGCTAACTCTATTGATTGCCAGCAGTTCTATTCTGACTGGCTCAAGGTCGACTCATTTCAAGGTCAGCAAACTGGAGACCCAAATTGTTGGGGGCAATATGCTGACTCTAACTGCTTAGAGAGCTTTAAAGCACTGTGAAGCTATATACAGTGATACCTCGTCTTATGAACCCCTCATCATATGAACTTATCAAGATACGATATGGTTTATGATTTTTTTGCCTCTTCTTCTGAACTATTTTCACTTTCTGAACCCGCCACCGCTGCTGGGATGCCCCGCCTCTGGACTTCTGTTGCCAGGTGAAGGCTCCCCTCATTGGGAAACCCCACCTCTGGACCTTCTGTTGCCAGCGAAGTGCCCGTTTTTGCACTGCTGGGATTCCCCTGAGGCTCCCCTCTATGGGAAACCCCACCTCCGGACTTCGGTGTTTTTGCCAATTTGCAGGGGAATCCCAGCATTGCAAAAACGGGTGCTTCGCTGGCAACGGAAGTCCGGAGGTGGGGTTTCCCAGCGAGGGGAGCCTCAGCGAAATCACAGCATCACAAAAACACCAAAGTCCGGAGGTGGGGTTTTGAGGACTTCGGTGTTTTTGCAATGCTGCAATTTTTCTGAGGCTCTCCTCGCTGGGAAACCCCACCTCCTGACTTCCATTGCCAGCGAATCGCCCATTTTTGCAATGCTGGGATTCCCCTGTAGCATCACGGAAGTCCAGAGGTGGGGTTTTTCATGGAGGGGAGCCTCAGGGGAATCCCACCAATGCAAAAACGGGTGCTTCGGCTGGCAAAAGTGGTGAATTTTGGGCTTTGCACTCATTAATCGCTTTTCCATTGATTCCTATGGGAAACATTGTTTCGTCTTATGAACTTTTCACCTTACAAACCTCCTCCTGGAACCAATTAAGTTCGTAATACGAGGTATCACTGTACAGTAGTCCCTCGCTATACTGCGCTTCACCTACTGCGGCTTCACTTCATCGCGGGTGTTGTATCCTGAAATGGCTACCTTGTAACTCTGTAAATAGTTCGTTCCTCTTTCTAGCGCTGTCTGAGCCGAAGCAGGAAGTCGCTCCTGATTGGCTCAGACGCGGCCGGCTCTAGCTTTGGCGGGAACCGCAAATGTATAAAAGGAGCGGTTTCTCCAGGCAGAGCCAGTCGGTACTCGCTGAATTGTCACTTTGCCTTGCTGAGCTGTCACTTGTTCTCTGAGCTGAATAAAAGTACCGATTGCTTGAACCCTGCCTCTGGGTCTACTTCACTGGCGATGAACGGACGGAAGAAACATCGCGTGCAACATGAACAAAGTCCAGATCGGCCAGGCTCCGGAACTCTTCGATCCCGAGAAAACGACCTGGGACGAATACATGGCCACCTTCGAGATCTTCCTCGAGGCGGCGGGAATACAGGACGCCGAAGCCGATCGCAGACGGGCTATTTTCCTTAATTACTGCGGCCCAGAAATCCGTGGACTGGCCCAAACTCTCACCGAACCGCAGCAAGCACGAACCGTGGCGTGGGACGTCCTACAGGAAAAGCTAGCGAGCCACTTCAAACCGACCAAACCGGCCATGGTTTTTCGGCATCAATTTTCCATGATGGCTCAGAAGGAAACCGAGTCGATCAACCAGTTTACAACGCGGCTTCGAACGGTACTTGCTCAATGCAAGTTTAAAGACCCGGAAGCTCGCCTCACCGACGCCTTGGTTTTCGGCATGAAAAGCAGCACAGTGAGAAATAAACTCCTCACCGAAGAAGAGCCGACTCTACAAACCGTGATTAAACTAGCGCAAACCGCAGAAGCAGCCGACGCAGCGGCTAGGGAATTGAAAGAGCACGGAAGGCGAGAACTCATTGCCAAAATTGACTCCGCGTCTCCCAGCGCCGTGGAATCAGACGACCTCAGCCAACCAACTCACAGCGGGGACAACTGCCTCCTGGTGCAAGACCAGCCGAGACACCTTAGAGCTACTCACCCAGCCCCCTGCGCGGGCTGCCGGGGAAATCACCAGCGCCATCGATGCCCTTTCCGAGACGCTACATGCCGCCGCTGCAACCGTAGAGGCCACATCGCCATCGCTTGCAGAGCAACGGCACCAGAAGAAACATTCGCCACACCGCAATACCAGCGACCACAAAACCAGACCCCCCAATCGCGAGAAAGGAGACCGTTCCGCAACTCGGGTCAAAGGAACTACTCAACCGCTAACCGCGACTACTATAGAGGTAACTCTCAATTTTCCGTGAATAACACGGCAACCAAAAAGGGGGCTAAAATTGTTATCTCACTGTTACTAAATAACCAGCCTTGCTCAATGGAGCTGGATACGGGCTCTAGATATACCATCATGCCCTGGGAAAAGTTTAAACTGTATATGCCTAATGTGTCTAAGGCTGACCTAAATCAAACCTCTTTGGTGATCACTTTCAAGGGGGAGTAATCTCGGTCCTGGGAACAGCAAATGTACCTATTGCATTCAAGAATGTTAAATGTACCCTTCCCATGCTTATTGTAACGGGGGCCAAGCACTCTCTTCTGGGTTTAGCGTGGATGGAACCGTTGGGGATCGAGATTTCGGGTGTGTGTAATGTAAACTGTGATAATATGCCTAACTTTGTGAAAGAGTTCCCTGAAGTGTTCAGCCCCACCTTGGGATTGTATAAGGGGCCCCCTATATCATTCTCTATTGACCCCAAGGTCCCACCGATCAGACTAAAACCTCGCAGGGTCCCCCTTCCGCTTCTCCCCAAACTAGACATACAGCTGGATAAACTCATTAGCCAAGGTATTTTGGTCCCTGTGGAACAGGGGCCATGGGAAACTCCCATAGTTACACCTCTGAAGCCAGATGGTTCTTTAAGAGTTTGCGCTGATTACAAGTCGACCCTGAATAAGGCACTCCAACACCACCCCTACCCCATCCCGGTTGTGCAACAACTTCTACACTCCCTGGGGGAGGGGAAAAGGTTTGCAAAGATCGACCTGGCGCAAGCTTACCAGCAACTTCCAGTCGATGAACAAACAGCAAACGCTCAAACAATTGTAACGCACAGGGGGGCTTTCAAATGCACGAGGTTACAGTTTGGGGTAAGCATAGCCCCAGGAATATTCCAGAGCATTATGGAACGCCTATTGTCAGGGGTAAATGGGGCCATTCCATACTTTGATGACATCTTAATTGCAGGGGAAAACCAGGAACAAGTAAACAAAAGAATAAGGGAAGTACTTAAGAGGTTACAGGACAAAGGGTTAAGAATCAAGCCTGATAAATGTGTCTGGGGAACCAACAGTATAGAATTCCTAGGTTATAAAATAGATAAAGAAGGCATCCACCCCACAACAGAAAAGCTGAGAGCAATTAGAGAAGCCCCAGAACCACGATATAAGAATGAGCTACAGGCATTTTTAGGCCTCCTTAATTTTTATTCCGTTTTTTTAAAGCAGAAGGCAACAGTAGCAGAGCCTCTCCATCGTTTACTCCAGAAGGAAGCCCGCTGGACATGGGGGAAAACTGAACATGAAGCTTTTTCTCAAATAAAGGATTTAATAACTTCTAAAAGTGTAGTAGTCCAATATAGTGCTTCACTACCCATTAGGCTCACGTGCGACGCTTCGCCGTACGGCATAGGAGGAGTCCTGGCTCACGTTCTACCCAATAAGACAGAGGCCCCAATAGCATTTTTCTCAAGAACCATGACCAGCACAGAGAGGAATTATAGCCAGTTAGACAAGGAGGCCCTAGCATTAGTGGCAGGGGTAAAGAAGTTTCACAATTATATTTTTGGAAGAAGTTTTGAACTAGTCACTGACCACAAGCCCCTACTAGGTCTGCTAGCCCCCAACAAGCCCACTCCACCTTTTATGTCTCCAAGACTAATCAGATGGGCTCTTTTCCTCTCAGGGTACCAGTATGAGCTCACCCACAAGGGGGGGAAGGAAATCAATCACGCAGACGGCCTCAGCAGGTGCCCCATAACAGACTTAGTGGAAGACCCTGTTCCTTCCACAGATGTGTTAATGATAGAACTCGAGGATAACCCACTAACCACGGCCAAAGAGGTAGCTGCACACACGCAGCAAGATCAAATCCTTAAACAAGTGGTGAACTGTGTTCTAAAGGGATGGCAAAATGATGTTGTGAAACCTGGATTGTGTGATTTTAAAAACAAAAGACTTGAGTTATCGTATGTAAAGGGTTGTCTGTTGTGGGGAGATAGAGTGATCATCCCCAAAAGCCTAAGGGAAAAGGTACTCAAAATGTTACATGTGGGTCATCCTGGGATTGTCAGGATGAAGAGCCTGGCAAGGGGGCATTTATGGTGGCCAGGGCTGGATGCTGATATTGAAAATTGGGTTTCAAAGTGTGACCCGTGCCAAGAGTCACGGCCTAGTCCCCCCAAAACAACTCCGGCTGAGTGGGAACAGCCTGCTGGTCCTTGGTCTAGAATCCACATTGATTTTGCTGGCCCAGTGGGGTCCCAGTATTTTTTAATAGTGGTTGATGCCTTCTCCAAATGGGTGGAAATAATAGCAATGAACAACATAACCACAAGTGCCACCATCAAGGTATTGAGTAGACTGTTTGCATCCCATGGTTGCCCAGATATCTTAGTGTCTGACAATGGGCCACAGCTAACAGCCAGGCAATTCGAATTGTTCTTAGATGGCCTAGGGGTCAGGCATGCCCTCATCTCGCCTTATTCGCCCTGGGCTAACGGATTGGCAGAACGCTACGTTCGGGTGGCAAAGGAGGCATTGCGCAGGTCAGGCCCTGGGGATGTGCAACAAAACTTGGACCAATTCTTACTCACCCAACACATTACCCCTAACCCGCACACACATGTAAGCCCTGCAGAGTTATTGATGGGAAGGAAGTTGAGGTCACCACTAGACAGGTTAAACCCAAGGTTCTGTGTTAATAATAACCAAATGTGTGTAAAACCTGAAAGAGAAATGTATTTGGGACAAAATGTATATGTAAAAAGTTTTGATGGAAATGTAAACTGGATGAAAGGAATTGTTGTTAAGCAAAATGCACCAAAGACTTATATTGTAAAACTAGAGGATGGTCGTTTGTGGAAACGACACATAGATCACATTCGGAAGCGAACAGAAAATCAATTGCCACAAACCGCTGACATGGACTCTCCCCCTTCAACAGACTTTAGTACATTGCCCGAGCTAAGAAACACGCAAAGAGACTTATCGGGCCAGGGGGAACCATCCAGCGACGCCGAGCCATCCTCGTCCTCCGAAGCCTTCGTTGGGCCCGCCAGGCCAAGTCCGCCGCACCGGGAGAACAGCGGCGAGCCATCCTCCACAGTCAGTGTCGAAGGAGAAATTGAACTGCGCAGGTCAGCGCGAGCTCCTCGGAGGCCCCACCGATTGGACGACTTTGTCACATGGCTTTCATGATGGATGTGTCCAACTATGAGGGGATGGGTGTTGTATCCTGAAATGGCTACCTTGTAACTCTGTAAATAGTTTGTTCCTCTTTCTAGCGCTGTCTGAGCCGAAGCAGGAAGTCGCTCCTGATTGGCTCAGACGCGGCCGGCTCTAGCTTTGGCGGGAACCGCAAATGTATAAAAGGAGCGGTTTCTCCAGGCAGAGCCAGTCGGTACTCGCTGAATTGTCACTTTGCCTTGCTGAGCTGTCACTTGTTCTCTGAGCTGAATAAAAGTACCGATTGCTTGAACCCTGCCTCTGGGTCTACTTCAGCGGGTTTCTGAGGAAGCCGATTGGCAGATTTAAACAGCCCGCCGAACTCGATCGGCAGGTTTTTTTAAAAAAAATATATATCTAAAATTGTAAATACTGTATTTAAATACTGTATCTAAAATAAATACTGTGTGGGAAGGGTTTATAAACACTTAAAACAATGGAAACTTACCAATTACAATATAAATACTTAAATAAGTACTATTAGTCGATAAATTCCCCATCGCGGATTTCACCTATCGCGGCCAGGTCTGGAACATAACACCAGCGATAGGTAAGGGACTACTGTATGTCTAAGTGCTGTTGCTGTTGCTTGTGTTGTTCTAAATAGTTTCAGCTGCCATACAGACAGAAAACCAGTGCTTTCACAACCTCTTTTCAAGATATCATATACCTAATATATTGCAGATTCAGGCACTGATATCGCTCATTTTATTACCATGCAAGTAAATGTCTAACTTATAAATGTTGAATTATAGATTATTATCAATAGCCATTAAAAAACAATTGACAGAATTGACAATTCTTACATAGGGGGTCTCAGCACCATTTCCAAACACAATGATACCAAAATATGGATCAGTTTCACATGAAAATACATATGGAGTAGAATTAACATCACAACCTCAATACACATTTTACTCCTTCCCCTCCTCCCTTGCCCTTAGAGAGGACAGCCATGCATAGATGAACACTGGGATATAGAGGATTAATCTTTATATATAAAAGCGAAAACCACTCACACTTTAATCACGAAATCTCCATAACTGTAAAGGCTACAAACTTAAATTTGCCACGTATGTTCCTCTTGTCTTCTAAGTGTTCACTAAGAAAGGATTTTTCAAAATGACCATCAGAGCATGAGTATTTCTTATATTACTATTAACAAGCTCTGGTGTTAAGGAGTTCTACTCCCCTCTTCTCACCTGAAAAGAAATCTGATCCAAATGCAAAACTCAAGCAGAGGAGTTTCAGTTTCGCTTGTACTTTCACAGTAGCAAGCAGCTTTACTACAGAACAGTTGAGCTAAGCCACACACTCATTCCTTCTGTCTTGTTTTTGCTCACACAGCAAATACTATTTGAGTATCCAAACATCCCTCAACTTTCTCACACACTAGCAGGACACTAGCCAGATGAAAACCAATGGATGCTGATAGGCAGAGACAGTTCCCCACCACCATTATTTTCCTCCTGTTCCTTCTACTGTTAAAGGGAAAAGAGGCAAAAAAAACCACAGGAAAAGATTTACAGATGTGATTAGGAAAACACAAGTAAGGGAAGCTGACTGTTTCTCCCATGGCCAGTGCTATGGGGCATGCTCCAGAGTCAGTTCACCTGGTAGCCTGGTCATCCTCCAGCCAGACCGCAAAACCAGAAATGTTATTTACAGGGAGGTCCTGAGCAATTCATCTGGGGATGAATTGAAAGTCTATGCTATGCAAATAATGTTTTCATCTGTAACAGAAACATAGCTTACCATCTCTAAAGAAATAATATAGTCCCTTTTTTTAACTGCTCGTTACTTTTCAAACTTTAAGTGTCAATTTATCAAGCCTCATCACATAGTTTTGTAGTGAACCACAGGTATTTAGCTAGTTAAAAATGAATTATTTTATTTATTTTTGTATGTATTTAAAAGACTCACAAGCCTTTCCCCTGCCTTCTGATCTTGAGGAAAGTGGAAGTCAAAAGAAAGGGATTGAAACATGCAAAGAAATAGAGTTCTGGTCTTTCAGAATGAAGGATTATTTTAATTAATTTGCTTAGTAGAAAATGCCTATAGCTTTCTTCTAGTACTTCATTTCATTTCTACTTACTACTTTGGCCTTGTGAAATGGCTCAAGGCGATGCTGAGTGAATAGAGAGGTGATATGCATAATAGCATGGGAAGTGAAATATACAGGCATGTACAAGCTCTCTGATCTATGATTGAACTGTTATTTCTGAAAGCAATACAATATTCACATTTCTTTGACTGACCTCTTCTTTTGGATAACTGTGAAGAACTATTCATTTTGGGCAGCCTCAAATTCACTGGTACCAGGCGTTATACGGTTGGAATGTGGCATCTGGGTCATAACCACCACCTTTGCTAAAAGGAAGCAAGGAAGGAAAATTCACTTTCAAAGGCCATCTTAAAAATCATCTATACCAGGATATGATATAGAAAACAATGAGTTTAGTAGGGACACTGATAATTAAAAGATGTATGGGCATATATTATCAGTCTGTTAAATATAAGGTGAGTTATGATTAGAATTACTCAGGAAAAGGTTAAGAGGCAGAAAGAGGAAGTAGAAAGGATGGGAGAAGAGAAGGAGTGGAGGGAAGTAGGAAGGAGGAGAGAAGGAGAAAGAAGATAGAAGGAGGAGATGGAGATAGAGGGCGGGGAGTATAAAGAAACCAGGAAAAACAGACGGATAAAAAGCAGTATAAAATAGGTGCAAAAATAGGATATTGAATTACGATAGATGGGATAAAAATGTATAATTATGTATATTTTGATATATCTTATGGTATATGCATAGATGTGTACATGGAAATTGTGTGTGTGTGTGTGTGTGCACGCACAAACACACACACACATACAGTACATACAATCATACATACATGCACACACATACAATTTCCATGTACACATCTATGCATATAATTATTAGTGGGGGGTTGGGTTTGGTCGAGTCATCCTGCATCACAGCTCAGACAAAAAATCACAGACAAAAAAAATCACACATAACCCTTCCCTGGTACAAGCTGATACAGGAAATGAGCCTGTAGCCTAAAGGCTAAGGCCTCTGCCTTACAAGGCAGAGGCCCCAGGTTCAAATCCCAGTAAAAGGGTGTGGCTCCCTGATGAAGGCAAATAAGCCCAAAATAGATCTATAATAGTCTCCTTTCCTTTTCATTATCAGCAAAAATATGTTACATTTATAGGTACAGAGCTGAAAGGATCAGGTCTGGTGGCTGAGCTGTAAATTCTCTGCCTTACAAGGCAGAAGCTGCCGGATCAAATCCCAATAAGGGTGTGGCTAGCTGATGAGGCCAGAACAAGGCCGAAATAGTGCCATCCTAGTCTCCCTTAATTTTAAAATTTCAGCAAAAAACATATATGTGCATTTGGCCGTGGGCCATGAGTTCGACACCCCTGATTTATGTTAACCCTAAATAGCCCCTCACAATGTGATAGTACAAATATACTAGCATCTGTTCTGAAGAACATATAACTTTAGTAGGGATTCAGAGAGATTAAGTAGTATAAGACGCAGCTTAGTTTTTGGGGAGGAAAACCGGTGGCAAAATCTGCCTACCAGATATTAATCTGACTAGCATGCTGAGTTTGGTCAGCTTCAGCACATTATTTTATCTCCTGGTTAGGCTTAAAAAAAAACCTTATTTGGGGAGAGTAACAACGAAAGAACTTGCAAGGTAAGAGCTGGGAAGTTTGTTAACACCTAAACAGGGCTGGGGGAAAAAAACTTCGAAAAAAAGCTACATTCAGAGTATAAGACACACCCAAATTTTCAGCCACTTTTGGGGAGTAAAAAGGTGCATCTTATATGCTGAAAAATACAGTAATTTATTTTCATACTAACAAAAAAACTAATTTAATGTGTAGTATAGATCTTTGTGAATTATAAACAGTTTCATTTGCTATAATGTACTCTTACTCACAAAGATGTTTGCCATAATAAATGTAGCAATTTTATAAAATGCTTTATTTTTACTGCAACATCAACTATTGTAATAAATATACTCTTCTGGACATTATGGTAAATGAAGACATAAACAAGTACCAGTATTGTACTCCTAATTACAATAGTTAAAATAAAACTATGTTTTCAGTTTTAAGATGAATTCATATTTCCTCTCAAAACTAGAAAACTAAAATGTATGTTATATTGTTAAAAGATAATCATCACATACAGTATAAAATGTACTAGCCAAAGTAATAATCAAAGCAATTTACAGAGGAATGCTATTTGCTCTAGCAGAAGAAAGTACAATAAAAATTAGTCCCAGGGAATCCTATGTAACACTACAACCTTTCTAGGAGTCATTTTAAAACCAATAATAAAGTTCTTATCTACAAAACTTGATTGCAATATTACAAACATTTACATAAATGTAAGTGTCATTAGGTATAAATGTAGTGTACTTCCAAGGAAATACAAGCCATTGTTATTGCCATGTAGGTTTTTTTATGTCAATTATTTAACATGGAGTATTTAAACTGTGGATTTCTTTTCTCCATAATAGTTCAACAGGTAGCCTTAAATCAATGTAAAATCACATCTTAAAAGTCAATACTTTTAAATGACTGCTCTTTCTTCAAATGACTTCAAGATTGATCATGTCTTAGAATGTTCTTTCGAAAGCTTTGATATAATAAGCCTCATTGAAATATGCTTTAGTATTAAGTTAGTGCTCACGGTATTCAGAACTACGTGAGAAAAATCTGAATGTGCACGCTCTTCAGATTTGCAATCAAAGGTAAATTTTTATCTACATTATTTAGGTTTATTAAAACACCAGAGGTAATGTATAATTACAATATAATGTATTGTATGCTTCTTTCCATTCAAGCTGGAGCCTCCTAGAAGAACCTGCTGTGGTCTTGCTGCTCCCACTGCGGGGGGCTGCGTTGGTGGGTGGGCAATGTCCCCCCACTTCTCTCGTCACTCCCGAGCTTCCCTCTTTGCTGTGAGCCTCGGCCACCGCCATCTTGCTGTTCTGGTTCCTCCCACCCCTTCCCCGTCTTTAATGAGACAGCCCGTGGCCCGGAGGTGGCAGCTCACAGGCACATGAGAGAGAGAGAGAGAGAGAGAGAGAGAGAGAGAGAGAGAGAGAGAGAGCTGTTCTCCATTTTCACCTTTCAGCCGGGAAGGGGGGAAATTGGTGTACGTGAGTTATCAGAAGTGCGGAATGGAAACTATGGAAGAGTCCTGCTATGGCAAGGACTCAAGTCAGTTCCTGAGGTGGGGGGGCATAATAATAATAATAATAATAATAATAATAATAATAATAATAATAATTTATTGGATTTGTATGCCGCCCCTCTCGGTAGACTCAGGGCGGCTAACAACAATGATAAAACAACATGAACAATCCAATAATAAAAAACAACTAAAACCCCTTATTATAAAACCAAACATACACACAAATATACCATGCATAACTTGTAACGGCCTAGGGGGAAGGAATATCTCAACTCCCCCATGCCTGGTGGTATAAGTGAGTCTTGAGTAGTTTACAAAAGACAGGGAGGGTGGGGGCAAATCTAATCTCCGGGGGGAGTTGGTTCCAGAGGGCCAGGGCCGCCAGAAAGAAGGCTCTTCCCCTGGGGCCCGCCAAACGATGACATCTTTGTGACATCACCAGTGGGCCGCCATTACTGGTGCGGGCGTACTGGACCAGACCAGGAGGAACCCACTTCTGCTAAGCACATACGGTACATCACACAGGAGAGACACAACCATATGTATTGATAAGAACAATTTCAGCCATTTGCTCTATCTTGAAATGAGGTGTTGTATAAATGAGATAAAATTATTTTGAAAGGAAACAAATCACATTGATTGCCATTTTGTGTTCCCAACTTTTGAAGTTGTTTTTTAGTTTTATAAAATTTGAAACACTACGTTCTTGGCAGTTCATAAGAAGGGGTTCTGTCCTTCAAATTGTTCACAGATGAATATCTAAAAATACTATTATAGGGCAGTGGTGCTACCTGTTCACCCAGGGTTGCTACCTGTTCACCCAGATCAGGCAAACTGGTAGCGGCAGCTGCGGGAATCTCTGCCCACCCAACCAGATGTCTCTGTACATGCGCAGAAGCACCGCCCATGCCACCACATGCACACACTCCCAATAATGGACTTCTAGCCAAAGTAATTGAAACCACCTTTATAGTGCTGCGTGACAAGGAAGTAATTTAAAGACATTAAAAAAAATCAATTACAACAAACATGTAACTTAAATCGCTGGGTTAAACATCGCCGAAAACTTAAGAACAAAACGAAGAGAGGACGTTGTCAACAGTCTCTACTAAATATATCTCTTGCTTGTTTTTTCTGTATTTTATTTTTTTTCTTTATGTAAATGTACTGTCTGTTGTTGTTGTCTTATATACAGTGATCCCCCGAGTTTCGCGATCTCGATCATTGCTAATCGCTATATCGCGATTTTTCCACCCGATGACGTCACTCCCTTCCTTTCTCATCTTTCTTTCTCTCTTTCTCTATCTTGCTTCTTCCTCTCTCACACTCTCTTTCTCCCTCTCTCATCTCTTTCTTTCCTTCTCTCTCTTTCTCTATCTTTCCCCCTCTTGCTCTCGAGCGGCAAGCGAGCAGCCGCGGGGGGCGAACGGGCAAGCGGCAAGCGAGCAGCCGGGCAGGCGGGTGAACGGGCAAGCGAGCAGCTGGGTGGGTGGGCGAACGGGCAAGCGGCAAGCGGCAAGCGGCAAGCGAGCAGCCGGGCGGGCGGGCGAACGGGCAAGCGGCAAGCGGCAAGCGAGCAGCCGGGCGGGCGGGCGAACGGGCAAGTGGCAAGCGGCAAGCGATCTTGGGGTTTCCCCTTTGCCTCGGCCGCCCAACAGCTGATCTGCTCCACAGCGCGGCAGCAGCGAGGAGCCGAAGATGGGGTTTCCCCGTTGCCTGGGCAACGGGGAAACCCCATCTTCGGCTCCTCGCTGCTGCCGCGCTGTGGAGCAGATCAGCTGTTGGGCGGTCTTCCCCGCCGCCCACACGCAAACTCCACCATCTGCGCATGTGCGGCCATGGAAAAAGGGGCGCGCATGCGCAGATGGTGTTTTTACTTCCGCACCACTACATCCCGAAATATCGATTATCGCGAGGGGTCTTGGAACGGAACCCTCGCGATAATCGGGGGATCACTGTATATGTAAATAAAAATTATTTTCAAAAAAAAAAAAGAAAGAAACCACTGCCATTATAGAGTGGATACATCATCTCTTCAAAAGTTTGTTTCTTTCAAGAATTGCAGGAGGTAGTTTTGTTCATAAAACAGAGTTACATGATGCCATTCCATACAATCTGAATTTTGAAGCTCGGATTAACTCTACTGAATATAAATTACTGAGTAAATTAGCAGTATAAGTATAAAGCAGTAATAAACACGAGAGAACAGTCCTCACATTTGGACTACTTTAGTTTTGAAATATTTTGAAACACAAAATGTAGTTCCAAAGATTTTGAAGACATCTCAAATTATTCCTGTTTTGTTCTTGAGGTCAATAGCTATATACCATAGATGAACAAGGCAATGCTATGTGTACAAATAAAATCAGGGACAAACACCATTAATTCAGAGTAATCAGGCTGAAGAATCAGTCAAGCTTGATTGATAAAACTATTTCTCCTTAAATTAATGAATCAGATTCACGGATTTAGAATCAAATCATCATTTATTTTAGGCCAATTCTTGAATGTTTTGAAAACAACTTCATTTGACTTGGACTAAACCATCTAATTGGCTAATTTAAATCGAAATTTAGAAGCCCAAGAGACGTTGCCTTGTATTCAGCTTTTCCCCAGCTGCATCTCACTATGTAGAAGCATCCCCCTGGGGATGGACTTATTCTCTAAGGGTTTCATGTCACTGTCTTCATCTCATCCTCAGATCACATTTTCAGACTTAGTTAGCTATTTGGTGCTAAAGTAATGTTTCCCTTAGCCAATTGCTTCCACATTTCCTGATTTGGGTTGGTAGTGGCACAGTCAGTTAATCAGTACAGGGCTGGCTAAGCTCACCTGCCATTGATCACTATAGATTGATATTGTGCATGCCTTCTTCTCTGAGGTTCAGGGTGCAATACGGTTTGGTTCTATTGTTCTTCAGAAAGAAAAGAGCAGAGCATACGTGTCAACTACTGCCCAGTAAATCCATAAAGATTTTACATGAATGCATAGAAGTTTGGAGCAATTGTCCAATGAGCTTGTTTTCAGCACCCAATGGTGGATCAGTAGGTGTGGGGGAGGAGATGCTCAGCAATCAAGTGAATTTCTCCTGCATTACTAGGCACTATTTCATTTTGTCATCCACCCCTGCTCAGCATCTAATTCTTGGGGAAAACACACACACACTCCTATGGATAAAAAAATTGGGGGTGGGTTTAGAGTTTGAATTTGGACTGGTACACCACATTTCAAACAGAATTGCTTTTTAATCAGAAATTCTGGTTATGGGCAGAGGGAGAATACTGAATTTCAGGGTGAATGCATAGAAAAGAGTTTGGTAAATGAAATATAGTATGACCATAAGCATAAAAAATGGTAGCCACTTTCAAAATTTGGCTAAGTGTAAGTAAGTATTACAATAACTACAACTTCAGTGATAGATATGGATTGATTGATTGATTGATTGATGGATGGATGGATGGATGGATGGATGATAGAGATAAATAGATGGTAGGTAGATATATAGATGAGAAAGGAGGAGAGATGGTGGATAGATGATAGATAGATGATAGATAGATAGATAGATAGATAGATAGATAGATAGATAGATAGATAGATAGATAGATAGATAGATAGATAGATAGATAGATAGATAGATAGATAGCTGTAGGAGGGTGGGTAGATAAATAGATGAGAGAGAGAGAAACAGTGGATTTTGAGAGCTGCATATGAAGAAGAGATAGAGAATGAAAGATTATTTCATAACAATAGACAAAATCTGAAGACAGAGAAAAGAAATAAGACAGGGTTTGCCTGTAACCAAAATAAGTGCAAAAACAATTTTCAGATTATTGTCAGAATGTAGGTTTTATGTATCCCGGATGTCAGATGATAATTAAGGGATACTCTAGGAAAGGATGTAATATGCAACCATATACTCTAGGTTTTTTCCCCCTTACAATAACTAGGATGAAGGCGTCTTCTCTATGGATGTTCCTGTCCAGGGCCTCATATTATGCCCCCTGCTATAAGGTCTATCGCTGTCTAGAAAGCATCATACAGTCCCCAAACCTCAACTGATCAAAAAGAACAATAGAAAGTTGTTGGAAGAAAAATGCTGCTCCCTTTTTTTCTAGACCTCAATAAAAAAGGTCTTTTGAATATGCTGTAGAACAAAACAAGGCATTGATCAAAAGAAGCCTCACCTCACTTCTGCATTGCTGCCCTTTCTCTCTCCGGTCTCAGTGCTTACCTAGGAAAGGAAGGCTGAACAAGCAATTATAAAATCATTTTCCCTTCAGCTAAAGACCGTTTAATCACCTTGTATTTGGTTTACTGTAGAGACTCAGGTCTTTCAGCAAAAGCATCACGTCCCAAGCTTCACTGCTTGTCTTTACAACAACCTGAGACATAGCACTTTAAAGTAAATTTTATTTAGCTGCATGCAGAGGATCAATCGGTCTGCACCAACTCCTACATTAGCCTATAAAAGATTTTGAATATGAAGCCCGTATTACACTTCTACAGTGTTTGGGAAAAATCAGTGAAGATGGAGATAGTAGAATCGCTGGCTCATAAACCAGAAAAAGGGGGGAGGAGCAATCAAATCCAGTTTGGGGCAAAAATAAAGATATCAAGCAGGGAATTAGTTCCCAAGTATTAGTGCCTCTCAAGAGAAACCAATGGGGACAGTTAAATGGAATATTATCATTATCATTGTCTCTGTGTCTCAACCCCTGATTTCACTTACACCTTGAGAGATGGTAGCACAAAAGGCAGCAGAAACTTCAGGAAAGCCAGCTGTTGTCTTGCACCATCCAGAGGAATCTAGGTACTAGACACTTGCTCTGGAATCCAGCCACATTTCTGTAGATTCTCTTTATTCCTTATGCAGATCTTTCATCTTTCACCTTCCCTGTGCAACAGCAAACTGGGAAGGGTATTTTGTTTTCATTAGGTTTTCTTTTTTCCCCATCAATAAGCTGGGTCAGTTCATATCAGTTAGACCCATTTGGTATCAAGACATTTAAAATATATATATTGAAAAGCCCTATACTTTTTCTTTTTTTACAAACATAAAATAATAACGAGAAGGATGACATTGTTCAAATATTTTGCAAATAGCTTCAAAAGCTGACAATTTTTATTTTTGCATATCCTTGAGAGGTTCTCCAACCACATTTTAAGAAATGCTCCTCTAAACTACAGGTCACCAACCTGTGGTCTGTGGACCACTGGTGGTCCGTGAGAAAATTTTGATGGTCCATGGAGAAATCTTGGCCCTTGGGTCAGATATGGCCGAGTGCAATCAATCCAGTCCAGGGAGGGGGAAGGGAAGGGAACAAAGTTATATCTTTGCATACCACCAATATGTACAAACAATACAATAAACAAATAAAAATAAATAAAATATTTAAAAAATTCATATTAGTGCAATACAATAAACAAATACAAATAAATAAAATATTTAAAAAATCATATTAGTGGCCTGTGGGACTTAAACTTATGAATTAGAGTCTGTGGGATTTAAAATTATAAAATTATGAATTTGGTAGTCCCTGAGGTCCAAAAGGTTGGGGAGCCCTGCTCTAAACAATTAAGGTATATCTTACATGGTATTTGGGAGTGGATTTAGGATGTGGCGGGGGGGGGAGCTAGTCTTAAAGAGCCACAAAAACGAGATACTTGGATGTCTAATTTTCTAGTAATCTAATTTTGTCCAAAGTTTTTCCTCTCTCAAAGCATGGCCTATTTTAGCATCTTCTCTCTGCTCTGCTCGTTTGCATAAAATGTCAATACATCTCAAGTTGGCAGGGGAAAAAAAAAATATCTGAAATATCTGTTAGGATTGCTGATTCCAGCAGTGACTCATCTGTGTCTTTTTACACAGTGTGTGCATTACGTGCGTGCCGGCTTTAATTGCTTGCTGGAAAGCTGTATCTTTTTAATGAAGGTTTTTTTTAAAAAAAATTCTGTGAGAGAATTTACCCGATTGGAGGCAGGGCTGGCAGATAAAACAGGAGGGGAGCCGTTTGACCCCTGGACCTGCAATCGGCATTAATGTTGGAGATTCATGAATTCGTAGAAGATGGTGAGGGTAAATTGTTAACGTGAAGGGTCATGCTCCCTCCTTCCCTCACCTGCCCTTTCGTAAATAAACTACTTCCTTGGGGAACGATGGGAACGTGTGCCCAGAGCTGCTCCCTTCCTGCCCACAGCTTCAAAGAGCAACCAAGAGGGGGGGAGAGAGGTGAACACATCCCTCCTCCTCTTTATTTCCTCATAAATGCATAATCTTTATTCCCTCTTCCTGTCTCAGAGTCTAAAATGTTTAATATTTTTTCCCTACGGGCAGGTTTTAAAAAATCAACGTTTCATCTTCCATCAGGGATAGCAAGAAGACATTATGCCCATAGAACAAGGAATGGATACAGAGCATTATGAGGAGATGTGTGTTAAGTTCACCCCAAACAATATCAAGATGTTAGGCTTTCCAGCTGACACTTTTTTTTTAAAGCTGCATGTTTTCTTCTGTCCTTTTTTAATTGCTTAAGGTTGTTTTTGAGTAAAGAGTTATAATAATTGCAATTCCAGAATAATCAGGATAAAAAATGTGGGCCCTGAAAATATGAGGTAAAGTTGTAGAAATACTCTTAAACTGGGTTTATTTAATTAAAATGAATTAAAGCAGTACACCGTAATTCGGTTCATGTGTAATGCAAGAGGATGGGAGGATTTTTTAAAAAAAATGTTGTTCTATCTGCTTACCCTCAGACAATAAACGTGCAAATGCTGAACATTTTTTAAACTAATAAATGGGCAGGCTGAGTCTATTATAAAAACAGCATGAGGTAACTATCACAGGCAGTTAATTTGTAGGGTCCTTAAAGAACCATATGTTGTTAGGTGTTTAATTTATTGCATTTTTACTAAGGAGGAGGAGAAAAGACATCTGTGGGCTTCCCTGCCTCGTGCTGGAACCTGATTGTCCTTGAATGTGATGCAGTTTGACTTAGGAGATGCCATCTGCTGCTGTTCCTTACACTGCAACATTTCAGAGGAAGGCACTTCTCAGGCCCAAAGAACCAAGAACGAACATGTGAATTACTTCTGAGTCATTTTGTTATTGTTGTCTGCCTATAGAGCAGAGATTCTCCATTATTTTAGAAACATAGAAGACTGACAGCAGAAAAAGACCTCATGGTCCATCTAGTCTGCCCTTATACTATTTTCTGTATTTTATTTTAGGACGGATATATGTTTATCCCAGGCATGTTTAAATTCAGTTACTGTGGATTTACCAACCACGTCTGCTGGAAGTTTGTTCCAAGGATCTACTACTCTTTCAGTAAAATAATATTTTCTCATGTTGCTTTTGATCTTTCCCCCAACTAACTTCAGATTGTGTCCCCTTGTTCTTGTGTTCACTTTCCTATTAAAAACACTTCCCTCCTGAACCTTATTTAACCCTTTAACATATTTAAATGTTTCGATCATGTCCCCCCTTTTCCTTCTGTCCTCCAGACTATACAGATTAAGTTCATTAAGTCTTTCCTGATACGTTTTATGCTTAAGACCTTCCACCATTCTTGTAGCCCGTCTTGGGACCCATTCAATTTTGTCAATATCTTTTTGTAGCTGAGGTCTCCAGAACTGAACACAGTATTCTAAATGTGGTCTCACCAGCTCTCTATATAGCGGGATCACAATCTCCCTCTTCCTACTTGTTATACCTCTAGCTATGCAGCCAAGCATCCTACTTGCTTTTCCTACTGCCCAACCACACTGCTCACCCATTTTGAGACTGTCAGAAATCACTACCCCTAAATCCTTCTCTTCTGAAGTTTTTGCTAACACATACAATACTCAGATTAAGGATTCCTTTCCCCCAAGTGCATTATTTTACATTTGGAAACATTAAACATTACACCTCCCTGCCCCCCAGGAAGAAATAAACATTTCGTGCCCCTCCAACTCTCCGATCTGGGTCCCAATGGAATTTTTAAAATAGTATTTATTATTTTACTTATTATAAGCTGCAAACTGGGAGCAAGTCACACTGAACGCAGTGGAGCATGTTTTTGGTTAGGCGGGCATAGACTACCGTGGTAAGGGCACTCTTTTGAAATGGGGCCAGGCCAGCTTAATCAAGCTGATGTATTGGGGTCACCAGCCTGGTTTATAAGCACCGCCTCTGCCAGGCACTCACAGTGAAAGGTGTTGAAGGGGGCTTTGGGGTGCTGTTCGAAGCTTTCGCCCAGGTACAGAGGATGCACCTCCTTATCCAGCAGTAGGTTGACCATATCATTCATGGCTATCACGGCGGTGCCGAGAACAGCAAAAACCCACACAGCTGCCCTGCCTGGCCGCCTTCTCTTCCAGGCTCAGAGCAGCGTGCAACTGGGAAAACACTCCCCATCTGGGGGAATGGTTAAGAGGGACCACACATGTTCCCCAGGGTCACACGTGGCCGCCAGCATTGCTCCATGCTCCCCAAGGGGGGGCGCGCCCCACCATTTGAGAAGGACTGCTATAGAGAGAGAGATCTTGCCACACCAAAGCAACCATCTGCAGAATTATTAGATATATACACTGCGAATTAATAAATAATAATAATAATAATAATAATAATAATAATAATAATAATAATAATAATTTATTAGATTTATATGCTGCCCCTCTCCACATACTTGGGGCGGCTCACAACAATAATAAACAGTGTATTGTAAACAAATCTAATATTTAAAAGAAGAAGTATCTAAATTGCTAGGGAGAGTCTATCTTTGTTCTCTGCCTGTTTACCAAAGATTCCAAGTTCTGCTGCCTCTTTGCTCTCTGGGGAAAAGAACAACTCTAGACTACACTCCACCTTAGGAGTGCCATCGTGACCTTGAGCTAAGAAATCCATGTCATTGAATTGAGTTTTGTGGCTCCCTAAAAGAACAGTCAAAGTTCTCAGACGAATGAGTCAAGCAGCCATAATAAAATACCCACACAAATTGTTAGGTCACATTATAACAATGGAACTGTCATGTCTGGCCTGCAAAAAAAATGGACAGAGAGTCTGAGATCCTTCTCAATAATTTTAAGAATGGAAACACAGTAGCAGGTTGCTAGGGAGAAGAAATGAAGCTGGATTATACATGTTGTCTTAGTGCCAATATTATCCCAATTATGGTATCAGAAGAACGCAAAGATGGTAGCATATATTAAGAATTATTGCCCTTCTGAGCCTGACATAGAGGTCATCAAACCATCCAAGCCGAAGCATGAGTCATACCCAGGACCTTTAATCTCAGTTGAGCAGAATTTAGCTATTTTTGTAGACATTTTAATGGAGTAAATTCACCGGTAGAAAATACGCAGCCTGTGTTTCAGGCCAACCTGTAAATTTAACAAAGGAATATTAATATGGAGCATTGCAGCATCAAAGTTAATACAAGAGTCAGCACAGCAAGATGTGTGAAACTGTCTCAGAGTTTTGTTTGAGCAGAAGCATTTTCAATATGGATCGTATCAAATGTCTAATGTTTTTGAACATAAGGCATTAAACTCATTGCTGGTAATGCGATGGAGAGAATATTAGAAAAATATATGAAAATGGTAAAGGTGTAAATGGGAAACCTTCATAACAACAGTAGAACAACAGTGACTCGGTGGTAGAACAATAGTAGAACAATGGCTTAATGACACAATGGCGCAATGATGGGTTAAATCATCAATGGCTTAATAACACTGGAGATGGTCTTTGCTCCAGTGCTTAGAGTCCTTGCACTGTGTGGCTGGGTGAGCTCCCATCACTCACCTCAACTTCTGCCCACCTTGCAGTTTGAAACCTTGTTCTACATGAGTGACTTCCATAGGAAGATGAGATCGTGCTTCATGTGGATGATTTGAATCCAGGGGTGGGCTGCTGCCTGGACTGGGGGGGATGCAGTGGGGTAGCAAAAATGGAGCTCCACTCCAGAGCATCCAATTTGCATTGAAAGATGTTGAAAGAGAATGCAGGGTGTCTTCTTTGGGCAGCCTCTGCGTTCTTCCCAAAAGCGTTTAAAAACCCCAAAGCCGGCGATTCTGCTACAAACAAAAGTGTCTAGGAAAAGTATAAGGAGATAAGATCTGGAATTAATTCTATGTGATTTGGGTTTCTGCCTTCCCCTCCTTTCTGAATGGCTATAGTATTCTCTAGAACAGTGGTCTTCAGAGCTGGCTGGAGAATTCTGGGAGTTGAAATTCACAAGTCTTAAAGTTGCCAAGTTTGGGGAGCCCTGCTCTAGAAAACAAAATGAATAATGCTTGAAACCTAATGTTTTGCCTGAAATCTTGATTTTCTTTGGTAGTCTGCGGGAAGGAGGGTTAACACTGTCATGTGGAATGGGGCATTTTGGGATGTTCACTTAGGCTGTGAAAGTAGCAAGGAACACTTTAGATTGTTGTCTTTGAGTAAGTGATTATTTTGTGAGTGGCTATTTTAATCATGAAGGCACCTTTATGACAATGCTGAAAATGTGCTTTCAAAATTCTAAGTGAGATGTTTCTGTCACCTCACTGTTCTATAGTTGCTCACTTCTAGGATGTGGGAATTTGATGACCTCCTTGTTTTGAGTCCATTGATATGGGTATTGTTTTGGGATTCTTGGAAAATCGTTGGTCAAGTTGCAAGATTGTCAAGCCACTCCTACCTCGTCACATGACCATCAAGCCATGCCCACAAAATAAACCACGTTCATAGTGTGGTAGTAAAAAATTTGGTAGCCCTTCACTGTTTGAATCCTGCTGGCACTGAACCTTTCCAGACATGACACCTATTTGTGAGGCAACTTTGGTGGAGGCAGAAGGCCTTGGGTGACGCTGCAGAAACAGTCTTTCATCTTTCTTTGTGGTGTGGAGCTAGCTCATTGTCCTGTGGCATACCTTGGGAAGCATGTGAGTTTGTACCAAATAGAGCAGGGGTCTCCAAACTTGGCAATTTAAGACTTATGGACTTCAACTCCCAGAATTCCTCAACCAACAAAGCTGGCTGAGGAACTCTGGGAGTTGAAATCCACAAGTCTTAAAGTTGCCAAGATTGGAGACCCCTGATATAGAGCTAGTGATGTGGTAGCCAAGCTATTATTCCTCATTAGCATCATGGTTTCCTATCTAATGTAACAATAGCATACATTAAATAAAAATAAAGCAATAACAACAGTCTGAAGCTTTGGGTCTTTCATTGTGAAAATCTGAGTCTCTATTTGATTTCCGACGTAGCATTTCAGGTCCAAATATTTACAGTGACTGAGAGACTACAATTGGAGAGATCATAAGCTACACCTAGAAACATAGAAACATAGAAGACTGACAGCAGAAAAAGACCTCATGGTCCATCTAGTCTGCCCTTATACTATTTTCTGTATTTTATCTTAGGATGGATATATGTTTATCCCAGGCATGTTTAAATTCAGTTACTGTGGATTTACCAACCACGTGTGCTGGAAGTTTGTTCCAAGGGTCTACTACTCTTTCAGTGAAATAATATTTTCTCACGTTGCTTTTGATCTTTCCCCCAACTAACTTCAGATTGTGTCCCCTTGTTCTTGTATTCACTTTCCTATTAAAAACACTTCCCTCCTGCACCTTATTTAACCCTTTAACATTTAAATGTTTCGATCATGTCCCCCCTTTTCCTTCTGTCCTCCAGACTATACAGATTGAGTTCATTAAGTCTTTCCTGATACATTTTATGCTTAAGACCTTCCACCATTCTTGTAGCCCGTCTTTGGACCCGTTCAATTTTGTCAATATCTTTTTGTAGGTGAGGTCTCCAGAACTGAACACAGTATTCCAAATGTGGTCTCACCAGCGCTCTATATAAGGGGATCACAATCTTCCTCTTCCTGCTTGTTATACCTCTAGCTATGCAGCCAAGCATCCTACTTGCTTTTCCTACTGCCCGACCACACTGCTCACCCATTTTGAGACTGTCAGAAATCACTACACCTTATTTCCTTTTTCCTTTTTTAAACCTCTAACTTTATTAAATTTTTAGCTATACCTTATTTTCAAACAAGAAATAAACTTATCAGCGAGAACAGATTGGCCCAGGAAATTTCTTCCAGCCAATTTCCAAGGAACAAATTCTCATGTGTGCCTCAAGAGAAGTACAACACAATTCCATGTAAAGATTTATATTTGGTGCCGCCCAAGGAACGTGAAGGATAATTATTACAAATTGTGATTGGATTTCTTCTAAGTCCATTATCTCTTTATAGGCACAAATATATGTGCCATACAACAGACAGCTTAGCCACCTTGAGCCTAAATAATTTAACTGCTGCAAGGACAAAATTATTATTGTTGCAACTAGTGAATGCAATTATAGCATAGAGGCCTTTGAGACTTGTAATTACTCAAATTTGTTATTTCCATGTGGTGGAAGATTGAAAGTCGATTCCTAAATATTTAAAACCTCGACCTGCTCAATTTGGTTGTCACTGATTTTCCAATTGTGGTGGCAGTTCATATGTCTATTACTGAATAAGACCTTTGTTTTAGAGTAATTAATTTCTAATTTTTCATTTTCATAGACTGTTGCTGGTGTCTGAAGTTTCTGCCACAGATCAATTTAAATCAGGAGAAGAATGACTTGCATTGTCAGCATATGCTGGAAAGAGGTCTATGACAGGGACAGTATTTACATTTTAAGAGAGCTTGTATTATGGAATTAACACAGATATTGTTGTGGTTGGCTCTGGCCCAGCTCCTGCCCCAGGGAATGGGGAGGTGGATGCAGGGGAAAATTCAACATGTCACAGGCCTGTGTTATTGCCGTCAGAACCAGTTCAGAGTTTAGTTTCCTCGGACAAAGAAGAAGGTAGGAGTGACTCGGTAAAGGAGGGCTTGGCACACAGCCCAGGCAGTCAATCTCCCTTATCTTCCCTTGATTCAGATGATGATGATTTGGACCCACGAAAGTGCAGAATTATGTGTAGAAGGGACCAGGTAAGAACATATTACAGGAAATAAGCGAGGCCACCTGTGTTTGGGTGGGGCTCCAGTAATTAGGGCTGCTGCTATAAATAGCAGCATGTGGGTTTGGCCGTTGTGGAAGAATATCTGATCGGAGTTTGTCAGGAATCCTATGGTGTCTGGACTTTGTTGCTTTTTCACGCCTTGGAAAACAAAGCAGAGCAATGTGTGTGTGTGTGTGTGTCTCACTTTGTTGGAAGAAGAAGGGGTGTGAAGTTTCTTCACAGCTGCTAGCTAAGTACTTAATGACTGCTTAAGGGAAATTGTACAGACTATCCGGTTGTTTTGGGACTAGTACTCTTTGCAATGCAAAAAGAGTGCTTAGTTTATTTTGACTTTTGTGATAAAGAACATTGTGTTGAATTTTCAAACGTGTGTGTGTCTGAAATTTGTACCCTTGAATTTTTGGGAGGCTCCTATAAGAGAGCCCGGCAGAACAGATATTAAATACATTAACATATCCCTATTTAACTCCCTTTAAAGTGGAGATTGGCACAGAAAATCCATCTATAAAAAATCGTTTCATCTACATGTAGGTATTCTCATACAATATCACAATTAACTGCAATAAATGAGGCTGCTAGTTTCCTTCATCTAGCATCTCTCTAGATAACAAACCAAAAGCTACTGCCAGATTAATGAAGGTAGCATAGAGGGTATTGGAAGATGGAAGATGGAATTTTTGCAAGATGATGTAAGGTGATGCACTGGTCCAAAGTTGATTGCCCATTTCAAAATGAGTAGGTAACACCTATCCTCGAATCATCCAATCAAGAAATTTATCATAAAGGTGCTTTATCTACAAAACAGATTATTTCTAACATTGGAAGGATATGATTTACAGATTGGTTGGCACGCACTTATATGGTATGGAAGAAATAAAATACACAGCTATTTCCAGAGACATTGTATAAGGAACTCTTTATATTTAGTATGGGAAAAGATAAAAGTGAAACATTATTTGAAAATAGCATATTGGATATCTATAATGGAAGCATTAGTGAACCCAAGCAGATTAAATTGGAAAAATATACCAAGATATAAAGACATTCTGATGAGCAAAGGCAAATTGAAATCTACTCAAGAGCTAGAGAAACAAGGAATGAAAATGGACTGGCATATGAGAATGCAAATACAAACAAGATATTAAAAAGATAGTAAAACAGAGGCCATTAATTTGGGAATGACAGAACTAGATGAAATATTTACAGGAAAGGATGAAAGACTAATTAAGAACCTATATAATTATTTACTTTACATTGAATTAGAATTTCAACAGGTGAAAGAGACAATGATAAAATGGATGAGAAAAGTTGGTTATACCATAGAATTAGATAAATGGGAACAACTTTGGGAAAGAAATTATAAATTCACTATGGCAATAGCATATAAAGAGAATATGTATAAGATGTTTTATAGATGGCATAAATCACCAGAAAGGATTGCTAAAATGTTTAAAGATCTATGAAGTGTTGCTAAAATGGGAAAACCAGGGTCTTTTTATCATATGTAGTGGACATGTACTGAAGCAAAAAATATTGGAGTCAGATTCAAATATGGATAGAGAAAATGGTGTCTCTGGAAAATCAACCTGCCACATTGTCTATGAAGATTCTCAGTCATGATTATCTCAAAGGTGCTATTTCAAAAGGCAACGGTACTTTCTTTGTTTTTCCCTGAAGACTTTTCACTTCTCATCCAAGAAGCGTCTTCAGTTCTCATCCAAGAAACTTCTTCAGACCTGAAGAAGCATCTTGAAGGGGAGTGAAATGTCTTCAAGAAAAAAAACAAAGAAAGTCCAGTTGCCTTTTGAAAAAGCACATTTGAGTCAATCTGCCACATCCCAAGAAATCAAGCATAAGTTGCAATAATGGGTCCAACGGGTAGGGTCAGGTACGCAGAACCGATAGAAAAATTTTGATTTTTTTTTTTCTTTTTTTCCCTTCTGGGCTCTGGGTATGTTTTTCCTATCACAATAAATGAGATTGCATGTATATAATTTTAGAAGAGCTGTGCATGTGTGTGTATGTGTACATACACATACAGTTTATATAGTAGATAGTGTATATTTTTGTGTGCCTGTGTGTAATATGTATGTACACATATGGCATTTATACATAGAATTAAATAATATATTTTAGATGTTCAGTAAAAGTAAATAGATAGGGAAATTGTATCTCTTTGAGGCGAGGAGAGGCCAGGCACCCTAACCCTAACCCAAACCCTTGACGTGAGTGACATCAAGTTGGCCACCTTTAAGCCAGTCACATGACCTTTAAGCCACTCCTGGTCACATGATCTCAAGCTACTCCCACCTGGTCACAGGGCCAGCAAGCCACACCCACACAATAAGCCACACCCACACTGTGGTAGTTAAATTTTTGGCAGCAATTCACTAATTAGTTGGGTAATGATATTCAAATGTCATTCAACAGGAATGTACCAGTATGCAGAATTAACCTCATGTAATCCAGTGTAGTCAAAGTACATGTGTTATGTTGGGGTCTTGGAGGAATATATTTGTCCTCCAAGAACTAGGCTGACTGGGGGATCTGCAATATGAGAAAATTCTGATATTTTCTTCTGATGCTTCTCTAAAAACAGCTTTTAGTTAGATCTCTATAACACAATTCAGCTTGATCAGAGGTGGATTCCTCCCGCTTCACACCGGTTCTATAGAACCTGTAGCAAACTGCTGGAAACATCAGGATGACATCACGGTTCACGGAACCAGTTCTGTCAGTGTTGGTCTGTGGAAACTACTATCCTTAGGGGGAGGGATTTTTTGGGAATTTTTTTAATGAAAAAAAATGGGGGGGATTTTTTTCCTGTGTTTTTTTATCCTGGGCATGCGCAGAAGCCGGGTTTCTGGCACTGTATCTATGTCGCCATCTTGCTTTCAGGGTAGTTTTGGAGGTGGGGATTTTGGAGGGATTTTTTCAGCACTGTGCATGAGCATCAAACAACAGAAACCAGCAGTGAGGTAAGTTAGAACCCACCCACGAGTTAGATGGTGCTTAAGAGGAGGGAGTTAATAGAGAGTTGTCTTGGATAAACTGTGCATGTTTATAGGAGCTCTGAGGTTTATAGGGTTGACTTATATTATTTATTCATTTATTTTTGCTTGTTTGTTTGCTTTTTTGTTTGTTTATTTATTTATTTTGTCAAACAGGTATAGAATTATAGTTTGTATTAACATAACATGAGTAGAAGGTAGTGATAGAAAGACAAAAAGACAGTAGGACAGGGATGGTAGGCACAATGGTGCACTTATGCACCCCCCTTACAGACCTCTTAGCAAAGGGGGAGAGGTCAACTGAAGATAATGTAAGGTTGAAGATTTTGGGGTTGGGGTAGAAACAACAGTCAGGTAGTGAATGCCAAGCATTGACCACTCGGTTGCTGGAATTGTATTTTCTGCAGTCGAGTTTGGAGTGATTTACATTTAATTTGTATCTATTGCGTGCTTTCGTGTTGTTGTTAAAGGTGAAGTAGCAGCGAGGACATTTTGGTGTATGATTTTATGAACAACAGTTAAATCTGTTTGGAGGCAACGTAGTTGTAAATTGTCTAAATGTAGTATTTGAAGTCTGAAGGAGTAAGGTAATTTGTTTTGAAAGGAGGAGTGAAGGACTCTTCTAGTGAAATATTTCTGAATTTAGATCTGCAAAATCACAAACTTTGGAAGTGAAGTTGAATTAGATTTAATACAAGATTATCTCACTAGCCTAACAAAACTTGTTTCAGTCCTGTTATCACTGTAGAATGATACCTTGATCCATCTTTGGCAACTGAGAGAAATTTAAAAAAATATTAAAAATTTCTTTGGGGACAATAATGGGGAAAAGAGAGTTAAAGACTCATCATCATTTCTTCTTGGTGCTTTCTTATCTAGCAATTTGAGATTTTTTGAAGTTGGTTTCACCTCTTGGCTAATTGGTTAAATATTACACCTGTGCTTTTTGTTAGACAGTAAATGGTTTAATATCAAGATCACAAAAAGGCTTTAGAAATTTCCCCATTTTAAACAATATGTGAGATAATTGGAGTTTTAATTTCAATTAAGACTGTATAGCCACCTAAAGATCTAGGGAGTCTTTTTATCACATCCATATTAATTTGGGGTACCGAAGCATGAGGCAACAGTCTTAGAAAAAGAACATTTCCTTCCTGAGTAAAGGATCTATGCTTATTTTTGATGTTCTTTTTGATAGAAAACCAATTATTAGGGTACTTAAAAAATACAACAACAATGTCAGGATACCTCTTTGAAACTACAAACTAAGTTTCAAAGAGGTATCCTACATTGATTGAACCTCTTCAGGAGTTCAAAAATTAAAATTCTTCCAGGTTATGGGATGAGACCCTTCAGCAACCTGATCATCAGGAAAGTAGTTCACAAGCTGGAATAGATTAGCAAGTTTCTTACTAATGGCTGTAGTTTTTGACAATAATTAGGGACAGCACAACTGTTGTGAGAAAACTTTGATTTGTATGTTCTAATGCTGGATTCTTGTATAACTGATAACTTATATAACTTTATTTGGAACTGAGTCCGAATTCAGGGAAGAAGCAAAGTAGTTATAAGAAGTCCTCAACTTATAACGCAATTGAAACCAGAATTCCTGTCACTGAGTGAAGCAGTCATAAAGTAAGGGTGTGCAAGGTGAGTCAGTAGGGAATGGGAAGGGCATTCCAAAGACCCATTGTAACCACCATTCGATGCCATCATAATTTCAAATGATTCCTGAACAAATGGTTGTAATTCAAGGGTTGTCTGTACAATTTCATTTTCAACTTCTATTGAATTAGGGGCTTAAATTACGTCAAAGTAAATAACTTGTCCCCAGTTGCTGAGATGCAGTCCATTGGAAGCTGCTTCTCAATTTTCAGTTTTTTAGAAGCTTTCCAAGTGCTTTCCTCAGCAGTTTGATCACTATCAAAATAAGACTATTAAATAAAAAGCCACAAAACCCAGAAAAACTAAGCCTAATACTGTACATCTTTATTGTCATCTTGGAGGTAATATTATCTTGACGGGGGAAGCAGGAAGAATATTTTCTACATCTCAAAGGCTTTTTCTGTCTTTTCAGTTATTTGAAGCCGCCCAGGAAAATACTCAGAACTTTCATTGGAAAAACCCATACCAAATATCCCTCAGCAGTCAAACAAAACACACACATACACACGCACACACGCAAACTGTGGATTATGATAGAAATCACATGCAGAGGTTTAAATATGTATGCGATTGTGTTGGGGCTGGACCATCTTCTCAGGCTGCCTTCTTTCCTTTTTGTTCAGAAAAACAACATGAGAGGAAAGATGACAAAAATGATTGAACGAATGAAACAAGGGAAAGAAGAAATGCCAAGCTGATTATAATAAAGCCAAGATACTTTTTTTTCTTGTGGGCAGGGATGTGGAGAAAAGATTGAAATATGCCAGAATAATAGATGTCTAAATGTCATTATGACAAAATGAAACTTTAAAAAAATATCTATTAATTTGGGATCTAATTCACCTGTGGTATAACAAATAACTAACAATCCTGGGACTAGAAAGCTTAGAACTACTACGCCTAAAACACGATTTAAGTATTGGCCACAAGATCATATGCTGCAAATTCCTACCTGTCAATTACTTCAGCTTCAACCGCAACAACACAAGAGCACGCAACAGATTCAAACTTAATATTAACCACTACAAACTTGACTATAAAAAATATGACTTTAACAATCGAGTTGTCGAAGCGTGCAACTCATTACCAGACTCAATAGTGTCAACCCCTAACCCCCAACATTTCTCCCTTAGACTATCCACAATTGACCTCTCCAGGTTCCTAAGAGGTCAGCAAGGGGCGTACATAAGTGCACTGGTGTGCCTTTTGTCCCTTGTCCAATTGTCTTTCCTTTATCTCATATATCATATATATTTTCTTTCTTTCATATATCTTCTCCTCTATTTTATATTTTTCTTTATATATATTACCTCATGTCTATTCTCTTCTATATGTATTGTGTATTGGACAAAATAAACAAATAAAAATAATAAATAAATAAATAAAATAAAAACAAATAAAATAAAATCCAGTGTTAGCAACATCAATACAGTTAACATAGGAAGAACACTGAAGTGTTTAGACTTGGCAGAAGAAGATGTTTGTTTGTTTGTTTGTTTGTTGGTTTGTTGATTTGTATGAGTTAGTTAGTCAGTTTTGTTCACTGTTCGAAGGTACCACCCACTATAGAATGGGAAAAAAAGGAGCGAAACAAAACAGAACAGAATAGAATAACATAGTTGGAAGGGACTTCTAGTCCAACCCACTGCTTAGGCAGAAAACCCTACACCACTTCAGACAAATGGTTATCCAAAATCTTCTTTAAAATAATCATATAATAAATAATAATGTTGGACAACACTTTTGTTGCTGGAAAGATTGTAACTTTTGGGGAGACAGGCAGGAGTTCTGGAGAACTGCTACTGGAAATTTTGAGTAGTTTGGAGAACCAGCAAATACCACCTCTGGCTGGCCCCAGAGTGGGGTGGGAATGGAGATTTTGCAATATCCTTCACCCAGGAGTGGAGAGGGAATGGGTATTCTGCAGTATCCTTCACCTAGAGCGGGTTGGGAATGGATATTTTTCTGTATCCTTCCCCTGCCACGACCCCCTAGCCACACCACGCCCCCAGGTTACACCCACAGAGCCAGTAGTTTTTAAAAATGGATTTCACCACTGAGCCACAGGGAATGGGGCAACATTGAAGACTGTTGGGTTGACTTTTTCTCTTGATTTGGGGGAGGGAGATAATTTGAGGACTACTATTTTTAAAACACTAAGTCTTTTATGTAGGATTTACACTGCAGTTTTATACATTTCTTCTCTCCAAATGGAGAGGGGGAAAAATCATAATCAGTGTTCAAGCAATAACGGTTACAGTAAGCTCCAGTGGTGACACTTTGCTTATCTTGGCACTACAGGTTCTGCAACCAAAATTATCTTCCGATCATACATCTTAGAGATGCTGACAGATCCAAAGGAAAAGAAGACAGTCACAAAGTGGAGGTGTTTATAATTACATTTGGGCATTGAGTAAATACCATTTCTGAAAAATAGATTGTTTTTGTATAATCTCCCATATGTTGGGTTTATTATGTTAATCCTTTCTGTTGCTTTGATGCTCAAATTCTTAATTGTTTTTTATTTACTTAGTTGGATTCCCTGCCATACCTTAGGCATTTTGTAGATTGAAAGAATGAGTAAAAAAGGATTTTAAACGACAAACTGATTACCAGTTCTTCTATAAAATTGATTACATTTGTATCATGGTTAAATGAACAAAGCCTACTGTGCCCTTTTTTATATGCAAAAGAATGGATAGTGACAATAGAATGACAACAGCAGCCTTTGAAGTTTTGGATCTGCAGAAAATTATCTAAAATAACTTGGGTAGAACGTGTACAAAATCAGACTGCCTTCCAAACAATTTGGGGGAAGTGAAGGATTATAAATATCACTAACGAAAGAAATTGGGATATAAAATGCAGTGTTGAGAAAACTCAACTATTTCTCTTAATAATATTTAGAAAAGATGCAAGGAAAATTCAGTGCTGGGATAGGATGGATATGCAGGCCCAAAAGTCGACACATAACATTCTTATTTTGCATAGTGACCTAAAATAGTAGTGCGCATGATTGCAACTAAAAAAATATATACAGTGATACCTAGTCTTACGAACTTAATTGGTTCCAGGACAAGGTTTGTAAGGTGAAAAGTTTGTAAGACAAAACAATGTTTCCCATAGGAATCAATGGAAAAGTTATTATTGCGTGCAAGCCCAAAACTCAGCTCTTTTGCCAGCTGAAGCGCCCGTTTTTGCACTGCTGGGATTTTATTTATTTATTTGTTTGTTTATCTATTTATCTATTTATCTATTTATCTATTTATCTATTTATCCATTTATCCATTTATCCATTTATCCATTTATCTATTTATCTATTTATTAAATTTGTATGCCTCCCCTCTCCGCAGACTCGGGGCGGCTCACAGCAACAGAAAACAATATATAATACAAATTCAATAATTAGAAAGCTAAAAACCCATAATTTTAAAAAAAATTCCCCTCCATGGGAATCCCCACCTTCAGACTTCCATGTTTTTGTGATGCTGCAGGGGAATCCCAGCAGCACAAAAACAGGTGCTTCGCTGGCAACGGAAGTCCGGAGGCGGGGTTTCCCATGGAGGGGAGCCTCAGGGGAATCCCAGCAGTGCAAAAACGGGTGCTTCACTGGCAACAGAAGTCCGGAGGCGGGGCATCCCAGTGGCGGCAGCTTGGGTTTGTAAGGTGAAAATAGTTTGGAAGAAGAGGCAAAAAAATCTTAAACCCCGAGTTTGTATCTCGAAAAGTTTGTATGACGAGGGGTTTGTAAGACTAGGTATCACTGTATAACTTTCTTAGCACATTAAAGTCAACTGCAACAACAAATAAAGCAAAACTCATTTTCGTGGACTACATTTCTTTTTACAGAAGAATGTGTCTACGCACTGCTATACAGTGTTCCTTTTTTAAGGTATAAACAGAATTCCAAGGCCACCTTTCAGTCAAAAAAAGCCACAATAATTTGTGTATTGTTTGCAACTGAATGGCACATGATTCTTTTACACCATTTGTAAAATGTAGACACATTTTCTTTTAAGTATGGAACTCTTGGTTTAAGCTGTGCCCCGTAACTATTAGATATATGCAAGTAGGAAAGATCCTCTCTGTGCAGAGTACATTTTCTCAGTGCCATCTTCATAAGGGGTCTTGCAACATCCAATGAGCTCAACAGGCTACCTTCTTATTGCTTATTGTCATGGATTTCTTAAAAGTATCCAAGAAGCAATCTACAGGCTACCACTAGATGGCCTAAAATCAGGTTGAGGTTTTGCATGAGATGCTAAGATAATTGGTTTAATCAATCATATGAATTTACTCTGAAAGATCTCCTGTAAGCCCACTACAAAGCATATGGAATGTACATGATGTTTTTGTTAACAACCAGAACTTTGCCTTCTGCACCATAGCAACTAAGCCTACTTTAGATTGTTCTAATCCTATCTTGAATTAGAATTATGTCTCAAATTCACACACTGAGTTTTCTGGCAATTACTAGAAGCAGTGCTTTGTCAAGAAAAGAGGCATATGTCTGAAGGTGAAACTCACGGGGTTTTTTTTCCCCATGATGTTGTTCGCAGAGCACCTTTGCAGGTTCAATTCCATACCACAGAGGTCTCTTTCTTACTTATTTCTACAAGCTGATTAAAAAAAACCCTGTAGATCATAACCTAGCTAGAGTTTATTTGGGTCAGAATTAGCAATGTATTATTTCCTGTACTTCAAAAGGTTCCAGGTTTCAGTCCCTCAATCATCCATGTCATGATTGTCCCAAAGGTGCTTTTTCAGGAGGCAATTGGGTTTTCTTCTTTTTTCTTTTGAGAAGCTTCTCAACCAAGAAGCTTCCTCAACTCCAACTGGATGGTGGGGAATGGAAGGATTTATATTCCTTCAAGACAGCTTGGTCATTTGCATCCTTTTAGAGGGTCATTGAAGCACTTGGTTATTATCTGTATCCAGGGTACCATTATCTGTATCCAGGTACCATTAACACTATTCAGGGTCACCTGTAGTGTTAATGGTACCTGTAGTCTGCAATTTTTTTCCCCTGGAAATCTGTTCACACTCCAACTTTCTTTTGAACATCTCCAAAAGAAAAAAACCCAAGAAAATTCAGTTTCTTCCTGAGGGATGTGGTGGGGGAAACAGCTTTGGGTCAGCATATGAATCATTCTAATAAAGAATAAATTATTATTTTTCTTTTCCAACTTCTTACAAGAACAGCGCCTCTCTCAATCACAAGTTTAGATGCTTCTAGATTTGTCTCAACACCATACTCTATATGGATCCTGAAAGGAGAAAAGAGAAGAAATATGATTTGGGACTACACAAAACAATGAGCCTAGCAATATGTAGCTGATCTATGTGTGTAACCAATTCTTTTCTGTTCTGCCCCAGCGACGAGCCCCCCCATACACTGATTTTACAAGATTTAAGCATGTAATTCTAATATTTTAGGAGCAGGGAGATTTGGATTTAGAAATCCAGCAACGAAGCAAGAAATAAGTCTGTTTGATGCCAGCTGCTAATTAGAGTTCAAAACAGAAATCAAAACTACAGATATTTTCTTTGATCATTTTGAGTTGGCAGGAAGCCTGGAGATAATGAGCCCAACTCCCCAGTTCGTAATTCATCATTGAAATAATAATATCCCAAGAAAGAAATCCGAGCAGACATCTGGAACATAATGAAAGTCGACTTCCCCACTGAAGCATCACATGGCTCAACCTTAAACAGCCTAAGGGTGTGGCCAATTGTTCTAGAGATCTATTCATGCAGAGACCTCCTCTTGCTTAGCCACTCATGCCTTCTGGCAACTCTGCATACCCTCGCATAAAGAAGAGGCTCCTCCTCTTCTCCTGATTCACTGATGTGCACCTCAGGAGGTGCAGAAGACCCTGGTTGGCTTTCAGCTTCTGACATCACATCCTCTCCGACCTCCTTGCTAGCAAACTCTGGGTGCCAGATACACGGGCCTAGGGCTCCAGGCCACAACTTGGCAGTGACAGTGGCTAGGGATACCCGAGGCAGCAACAGTGGCTGAGGGAAATCCCTGGTTACCTTGTCTCTCGTGCACGTTTCCTCATTGCCAGATGTTAGATCCTTGCTGGAATGAAGGACTGCAATCCGGAGTAAGTAACGATTCTTTATTGAACAGGAGGTAACGTTCACAGAACAGAACAAGACAAAACATGGCCGTGCCTGGCAGCTATATATATCCCGGGCTGCCAGGCTGAGCCAACCAATCACCTTGCAGTATTTTCCCGCCCAAGGAATGTGGGGTGGGTACAAGGCCTAACTGTCCTCTGGACACAACACTCGGGATCCATGATCAGCTGCTCAGGACATGGATGGGTCACAACACCTTTCCATCTCAGATTGTCCACAATTTCAAAATAGCTAATAACTGAAATTTAAATTCTGGGTTCTTTGCTCTAGTGCTGTTTCTCCCCTTATCCTATATAATCACTGTCATTTTGGATCATATGCGTTGAACAGCTTTTTCAAGCTTCCATAGCTATCATAATAATAACAGCTACATCTGCAGAAAGAAAGTAGCATTAGCCCCAAAGCAATAAAATTTAGCTATCTATTCTGAATAGCTCCCCCATGGAGTTTCACTGCCTTGCTGTGTGCATTCAGCTTTTTGGAATCCAATACATGCTTCACAGATTCAGTTCTCGCTTTTAAAGAAACTCTAAAAAAAAGGGCTAATATCTTGTCCAACTTTCTCAACAAAAGCTTCAAATAACTCACAGAAGAATTTGAATGAGAGGCAACATTATCTCCTAAAGCAGAAGTTGGTTTGTTATTGATTGATAGATTGATTAAAAAAATATTTCTAGCCTGCCTTTCTTGATATTGTTTATTTATATAATTACAGCATGAATTATATAATTATTTACATAAATCTTTATAGACTATCAAGTTCAATAAAGGAAGCAGAGTAATTTGCAATCAAACAAAAGCAACTAAAATGACCATGGAGAATCTAATGTGGCTATTCCAGACAGTCCTAATCTAGCTATCCCAGCAACCACAATTGTAACAATAGAATATATAAGAAATAAGAATATATAAGAATATAGAGAAGGTCAGGAACATTCCTTGTGTGGGCTTGCAGGTGTTCCAAAATTTGGTGGCTGTTCCTAAGAAAGGCCAAATTTCATCATCTCTTGCAGGATGGGAACCCTCAGCCAACCTCTACCCTGAACATGTAAGGCTTACTGAATTTGGATGAAAAACTCCTTTCAGTCTGGTTTATGGACCGGTCACAGCTCAGAAACCGCACTAGTCACGCTGATGGATGATCTCTGACGGGCCCAGGATAGGGGACATTCTCTATCCTGGTGCTCCTTGACCTCTCAGTGGCCTTGGATATCATTGACCATGGTATCCTTCTGTGATGGCTGGCGGGATTGGGAGTAGGAGGCACCGTTTTACGGTGGTTCTCCTCCTATCTCTCCAGTCGTTCGCAGTTGGTGTTGGGTGGGCAGAGGTCCATCCCTCAGCCTCTTCTTTGTTCTCTCTCCCATACTATTTAATATCTACACAAAGCCGCTGGGTGAGCTTATTCGTCGGCATGGGGCAAGGTATCATCAGTATGCTGATGATACCCAATTATGCATCACCACCCCATACCAATTAAGTGAAGCAGTGGATGTGATGTGCCGGTTCCTGGAAGCTGTAAGGGTCTGGATGGGGGGCAACAAGCTCAAGCTCAAGCTCAAACCAGGCAAGACCGAGTGGCTATGTGCATTTTCTCCTAAGGACTATTCGATCTGTCCATCCATTGTTCTGGGGGGGGGAGAAACATTGACACCCCTCAGATAGGGTCCACAACTTGGGTGTCCTCCTGGATCCACAGCTGAGCCTTGATCACCACCTCTTGGCTGTGGCCAGGGAGACCTTTGCTCAGGTTCACCTGGTTTACCACTTGCAGCCCTATCTGGACCAGGAGGCTCTACACACAGTCACTCAGGCCCTCATCACCTCCCATCTTGATTATTGCAACATACCAAACATGGGGCTACCCTTGAAGAGTGTCCAGAATCTCCAAAATTGTCCCGAATGCAGCCGCACGAGCTGTCATGGGAGTACCTCCATACACCCATATAACACCTATGCTCCGCGAACTGCGCTGGCTTCCTATTAGTCTCCAGGCACAATTCAAAGTGTTTGTTATTACCTATAAAGGTAGTTGAACTTGAAAACCTCCAAGGTCCCTTCTAGCCATATGACTGTATGAAACAGCAAAATCAACAGTCTACTTTATACAGAGCCTGTGTCAGAGGTAAAATTCAAAATCTTTCCCTACCAGTTCTATGGGTGTGGCTTTGTGGGCATGGCAGGGGAAGGATACCACAAAATCCCCATTCCCATTCCAATCTGAGGCCAGCTAGAGATGGTATTTGCCAGTTCTCTAAACTACTCAAAATTTATGTTATCAGATCTCTAGAACAGTGTTTCCCAACCTTGGCAACTTGAAGATATCTGGACTTCAACTCCCAGAATTCCCCAGCCAGCGAATGCTGGCTGGGGAATTCTGGGAGTTGAAGTCCAGATATCTTCAAGTTGCCAAGGTTGGGAAACACTGCTCTAGAACCTGTCAGGACCTTCTGGGTTTTACCCCTGCACTGATCTCATCCTGAAATTTCCCCAGCAGAATCCCTTGAAAGAGGGATTTTTGTGAGAAGATTGAGTCCCTGAGGATAAATATTCTGAAAAACACTTGCCTGGAAGAAATAGTGCAACTTTAATAATTACATTCCTGACAAGACCTCTTAGATACATTCCAAAAATTCTCCCCTAAAATTTTTTCTTGTACTTTTAGAATAGTGGTTTTAAATCAACATAGTACATTCTGTCAGGAAATACCCACTCAATGCAGTCTCCTCGGGAATTATAACAAAGAGAGTTTCAAAACATCACATCTCTGGGCTTGTGTACGAACATGCCTGTGTAAAATGAACTCATCCAAGAGATGTATTACAGATTTATAATGCACAGCTCATTAGGTTTTGCTGTCTTATTCACCAAGATATTGGCAAAGACTGATTGCCATATGCAAAGAAAAGGGATGGAAATCAGCCAAATTATTCCATGAAGGAGAACTTCCCAGGCAGTGCAAAACAACACGATTGTTTTAAATCAGTGTGCTGAGATGATTTATGTAACATAATTTAGTCTGATTATATTTTGTAACCCTTCATCACACAATGTTTATTTCATCAAAGGGGTGGGGGAAGGAAACATAAGCTGTAAATTGGAAGATTTGTCACTATTTTAACAAGGTCTGACTCTGCAGTGTGCCTTCTATGGCTATTTGGGGATCAGAGATCTCCTTGTTTTGTCAGGCTCCATCTCAGAGGATCACCCACTTTTCAAAATTCAAGGCAAATGCATCTGAAGAGAGACAGACAGAAAATGAATGAATCTCTTCTCAGAGAGGCTGTGATTATCCATCTTTACAAAGACACAAGATCTATAGTGCACAAATGCAGAAGACTAGAGCTGATTCACTGGTTTATCTTATGCACAAAAACATCATCCATTTTCTGGGACATGATTTAGTACATGTCACCACAGGATGCAGATAAAAACAAAAGAAGGCCATTTCATTTACATTATGTTGTACTCCTGGTCCAGGTTATTGCCAAATTGAGACAGAAATCTCATAGAGCAGTGGATCCCAACCTTTTTGGCACTAAGGACCAGTTTTCTAGAAGATATTTTTTTCACAGACGGAGGAGAGGGGAATGGCTTCAGTTATACTTGCTTGCCCGCTGTATAGCTGATTCCTAACAGACCATGGACTAGTAGAGGTCTTGCCCAGGAGTTGGGGAACCCCATTATAGAACATCTGTTAATGCACCAAGTAATTCACACAGGGCTTAGTGACATATGTTTATTCCAATGTTTTTAAATGTAAGTTTAGGACAAATTTACCGGGTGGGTTGGTGTTATGCTGGCTTAAACCCTAGAACAAAGCAAAGGTTGACATTTTAACAGATATATCCCAGGAACAGCAACCATTTATTTATTTATTTATTTATTTATTTATTTATTTTATTTATTTATTGGATTTGTATGCCGCCCCTCTCCGCAGACTCGGGGCGGCTAACAACAATGGTAAAAGACAATATGTAACAATCCAATTTAATAAAACAACTAAAAACCCTAATCATAAAAAACCAAACATACACACAAGCATACCATGCATAACTTGAAATGGCCTAGGGGAAGAAATATCTTAACTCCCCCATGCCTGGCGACAAAGGTGGGTCTTGAGTAGTTTGCGAAAGACAAGGAGGGTGGGGGCCGTTCTAATCTCTGGGGGGAGTTGATTCCAGAGGGCTGGGGCTGCCACAGAGAAGGCTCTTCCCCTGGGCCTCAAACCATGCTCCACAAAGTTGTTATGTATCACACAATGTTTCATAAATATAACCCAGAGCTAAGACAATATGGGGCATCAGGCCAAGCATTCCATTTAATCTCGTTGCAGATTACAATGTGAACATTTCAAGAAAAGCGAATGTGTAATGCTAGGGTGATTTGAGATGTTGTGCAACATGATTGCTGATCAAAAGGTATACCACTGAACCATGGGCCATAGCTTTGCTGAATTTGAATCAACATGGGGAGAGTCTTAACTTTGGCCTTAAACTGTCAGTCACAAATACATTAAGGAAATGGGCATATACTCTCTGTATAAGGCAGGAGAAGTACATTATGAAAGTCCTATACAGAATCTACTTTTGTTCAGTCTGATTTGGGGCTTATATAAAAAAAATAATAACAGGGACTGGGAAGATACCATTCAAGCTCTTGGATAAGACTGAGTTAAGTTACAGAATTTGCTTTACAGGGTCAATATGGATCTCTAGGGTGTTTGAGAACATTACATTTGTAACTGGGAGAGGTAGATATGGCAAGAAAGGGGTAGGCCGCTCTTGGGGAACTAGGACTCACTATTTCAAAGTGATTACTTGTTCCAGCCCCTCTGGTATACCTGGTGACTTGGCTTCAGGCTCCTTTCCCTTAATGCCAGGTCTGTTGTTAACAAAGCCCCACTTGTTCAGGATTTAATTCTGGAAGAGGAGGCTGATTTAGCATGCATAACTGAGACCTGGCTGGGTCAAGAAGGGGGTGTTCCCCTCTCAGTGATCTGCCCGGAAGGGTTTCAGGTTTTACATCAGCCACGACTCCAGGGAAGGGGCGATGGAGTGACAGTCATTGTCCGGAAAAGTCTTTGTCCTCATAGGATTCCTGCAAAGAGATTGTTGGGTGTGAGTCTGTCCTCATGAGGCTGGACTCAGGGGTTCAGTTTGGCTTGTTGTTAATGTACCTGCCTCCCAGCTGCATTACAACAGCGCTACTAGAGATGGTAGAGGTTGCTACCCTGAAGAGTGTTCATAGACTACAATTGGTCCAGAATGTAATCACGTGAGTGGTTGTGGGTGCATCTAGGTACACTCACATTACACCAATCCTGTGAGAGCTGCACTGGCTCCTAATTGGTCTCTGGGCTCAATTCAAGGTGCTGGTTATTACCTTTAAGCCCTACATGGGTCAGGGCCAGGTTACCTTCGAGACTGCCTTCTATCTCATAGTTCCCAGCGACCGGTAAGATCCCACAGAGTTGATCTTGCAATTTGAGAGGTCCAGTCTGAATGATATGCATATATGTGATTTTTAACCATTTTTAATCTTTTATGATGTTTTAAAATGTATTTTCTATATCCTGTTGTAAGATGCCCAGAGTCCTTTGGGATTTGGGTAGCATAGAAATACAATAAATTGAATTGAATTAAATTAAATATTCCTGAGAGAACTGAGTCTGATTAGCTTTCAATAGTCTAATTTTCAACAGCTGGTGTGCAACAGTTGCAGCACCTTCACCAATATCATTCAGAAACGCAATACCAGATTAGAATGTCAAAAATGGAGATTTTCCAGGCAAATAAATGGAAGAGCAAAATAAGAAAGGCCCATCCTGTTCTCTGCAGCATCTCTCTGACATCCAAGGTTTGTTTTGATAATCCTTAATGTATTTTATTTATTAGATTTGTATGCCGCCCCTCTCCGTAGACTCCGTAGTCAAGTATCTACTTGACTGTCTTGAGGAATCAATCTGAACTTGTAGCAAGGAGGAAATATGGAAAATCTGATGAACCAAAAGTTCTTCTTCGGTATTTCCTTACTTGAATTTTTGTGTGCCATGCCTCCACTAATGCATCCAAAAATCAGAATGATCTTTCTGGAATCAAGGTACATTAGAGACATAACATTTCTTGTCAGGGTATTCTGACCAGAAGCAGAATGTGATCTTAAAATAAAATGTCTCGTGATAGAAGATAATTTAAAACTGTAGTTAGAAATGATACTTATGGTGAAATGAATCAACAACAACCCTCTAAAAGCATAAAGTTTAGGATCTGGATTTTAAAAAAAACAAAAAACACCTGTTCTTGATTAATTCAAATTAATTTGTCTAATTGCAAAATAAAAAGTAGAAAATACAAGAACACACAACACATAGTGAAAGCAATTTTCCCAAGAGTCACTATCACAATATCTCTGGGAATCTCCAACAACTGATCATTTATTACAGATCAATCAATCAATTAAGGAATCTTTCTGGTCTTATTTAAACTTTCTTCAACCTGTTTGATTTTCTATATGTCACTGATCCTGAGAATCCATGTGGTCCTTGTTGATCTCTAAACTTGGTTGTTTTCTTGCAGACATTTCATTACCCAACTAAGTAACAGCATCAGTACTAAAAAGGAATGGGCTTTTATTCTCTGTGTGGCTTACCGTCTCGATGGTTCCTTGATTAGGCTATTGTTTACAATTAGTTAGTTAGTTAGTTAGTTAGTTAGTTAGTTGGTTGGTTGGTTGGTTGGTTGGTTGGTTGGTTGGTTGGTTGGTTGGTTGGTTAGTTAGATTGACTGATTGATTGATTGATTGATTGATTGATTGATTGATTGATTGATTGATTGATTGATTGTCTGAATTGGCAGTTCCTTGATTGGGAATTGTTTCCTGTTTGGTTTTTAGATACTATATTTAGTGATAATCTTGGTGTTAATCTCTGCTTAACTGAGTGTTGATTGCTAGTGAGGAGGTGTATATGAAAAAAAGATTATCCAATAAGCAATTTCCATGATATGTGAAAATAGAAACTCTGTTCATTTCAGAATATAATTTAGATGTGGAGAGTCAAGATAAAGCATTTCTCGCTTCTGCTGGCATTTCTGCAGGATTTAGTATGCAGTCATTCCTGGATCCAGCAGAGTTTTTATATTATTTTATTTATTTCTGGCAAACCACCTTCCCAGGCTGAAGGATATCAGCAACTGGCACATGACCTGGACATGTTTTACTGCAGGTTTGAAAGGAAAGTACAGTCACCTATCTCACAACCCTCATCTCAGACACACCAGCAATAGCCAGGTCTCCTACAACTGACCCCATACCATTGGGTTCACAATCCCTAGTGATAACAGAAAAGGAAGTTCAGACCTATTCCACAGACAAAAGCCAGGAAAAGCTCCAGGCCCAGACAAGATAACTTCTTCTTGCTTAAAAGTTTGTGCTGACAAGTTGGCCCCCATCTTCACCCAAATCTTCAATAAATCGCTAAAGATGTGCTTTGTCCCTTCTTGTTTCAAATGCTTTACTATCATCCCAGTGCTGAAGAAGCTCTCCATCAAGGAACTGAATGGGTACAGACCAGTTGCTCTAACATCTGTAGTTATGAAAACCTTTGAACGGCTAGTGATGTCCCACTTGAAAACCATCACAGATCCACTGTTAGACCTCCTGCAATTTGCATACCAAGCAAACAAATCAACAGATGATGCTGTTAGTATAGCTCTGCATCCTACAATATCGTGACTCTCCATAGACCTACGCAAGGGTTCTCTTTGAAGACTTTAGTTCAGCATTCAATACCATCATTCCAGACATTCTTCTAACTAAGCTGAACCAGCTAACGGTACCTGAATGCACTTATTTATTTATTTATTTATTTATTTATTTATTATTTATTTATTTATTTATTAGATTTGTATGTCGCCCCTCTCCGAAGACTCGGGGTGGCTAACAACAAAAAAGAAAACAATGTAACAAATCTAATATTAAAAAATAATCTAAAAAAACCCAATTTTAGAGACCAATCATACAAACAAGCATACCATGTATAAATTCTATAAGCCTAGGGGGAAGGGAAAACAAATTTCAATTCCCCCATGCCTGACGACAGAGGTGGGTTTTAAGGAGCTTGCGAAAGGCAAGGAGGTTGGGGGCAGTTCTGATCTCCGGGGGGAGCTGGTTCCAGAGGGTCGGGGCCGCCACAGAGAAGGCTCTTCTCCTGGGTCCCACCAAGTGACATTGTTTAGTTGACGGGACCCGGAGAAAGCCCGACTCTGTGGGACCTAACCGGTCGCTGGGATTCGTGCGGCAGAAGGCGGTCCCAGAGATATTCTGGTCCGATGCCATGAAGGGCTTTATAGGTCATAACCAACACTTTGAATTGTGACCAGATATTGATCGGCAACCAATGCAACTTGTAAGTGGATCATAAACTTCCTAACAAACAGGAAGCAGCAAGTGAAGCTAAACAGAACCACATCAGATACCTGTACAATTAGCACAGCCTCCAGCCTCCAAGGCTGTGTGCTCTCTCCACTTCTCTCTCTATACCAATGATTGCATCTCTGAAGTTCACAGATGACACAACAGTGATCGGACTCATTCGAGACAATGATGAATCCGTATACAGACGGGAGGTTGAACAACTAACCTTGTGGTGCGACCAGAACAATCTGGAACTGAACACACTCAAAGCTGTAGAAATGGTGAAATGTAGAAACCTGCCCATATTTCCACCTCTTACAATGCTAGACAGCACAGTATCAAAAGTAGAAACCTTCACATTTCTAGGTTCAAGCATATCACAAGATAGACACCTAACATCAAAAACATCATCAAAAAAGCATAACAAAGAATGTTCTTTCTGTGCCAACTCAGAAAGCTCAAACTGCCCAAGGAGCTGCTGATACCGTTCTACAGAGGAATTATTGAGTCTGTCATCTGCACCTCTATAACTGTCTGGTTTGGTGCTGCAATCCAACAAGACAGATTTCAGAGGATAATTAAAACTGCAGGAAAAAAAACAGTTGCTACCAACATACTTTCCATTGAGGACCTGTATACGGCACAGGTCAAAAAGTGAACATATTTACAGACCCCTCCCATCCTGGACAGGAACTGCTTCAACTCCTACCCTCAAAACTGTTCTGTCGAGCTCTCTGATAGAATCCTCCCACAAATGCACAGAGACAATTTCAGACACACACATGTTTGAACATTCAAAACAATGTTCTTTATAATGAAAATTCACTTAAACCAAGCCCTCTTTTGGTATAGCAAAGAGCACTTGTCTCCAAACAAACTGGTAATTTGTATAAGTCCCTTATCAGTTCTGTGATACTTAGCTTGCAGCTGTGAGGCAATTCAGTCCTTCTTTTTTCACAAAGTGAAACACACTTTGCCCTGGTTTAGTTTCACAACGGGGGGAAAATCAGCACACAAAAAGTCAGTAAAGCAGTCACGAAACACGATCAGATAATCCTCCACAATGGCCAAACCCACAGGCTGCTCTTTATAGCAGCCTCACTAATTACCACAGCCCCACCCAACCACAGGTGGCCTCATTTTCTTTTATAATAATCTCTCAGTTGTTGTTGCCTATGCATCGCTCTCCGCATGCGTGGCTGTATCATTAACTCTTGTTCTGAATCCAAAGAGGAGCTAGATAATTGATCTCCTTCTGAGCTGTCTGCCACACTCTCCTCCTCCCTGTCACTCGTGTCTTCTTGGTCAGAGGAGCCTTCATCAGCAGATTCCACCGGGGGCAAAACAGGCCTGCAGCATGTGGATGTCTCCCCCACATCCACAGTCCTTGGGGCAGGAGCTGGGCCAGAGCTAACCACAACAAAAACGATGCTATAAAACACTGCACACCAGAACAACTAGTCACAAGAATAGTTTTTCTCCTGAATGCCATCACTCTGCTAAACAAATAATTCCCTCAAAATTGTCAAACTATTTCTTAAGTTTGCACTACTAGTTTATCTTCTCATCATTCCCATCACTCATCTTCTCCCACAAATGACTATATGAGTGTAACTGTGTGGCTTGTATCCTTACAATTTATATTGACTGGTTCCTAATATGATTTGATTGCTTATTTGTACCCTATGACAATCATTAAGTGTTGTACCTCATGATTCTTGAAAAAATGTATCCTTTTCTTTTATGTACACTGAGAGCATATGCACCAAGAAAAATTCCATGTGTGTCCAATCACACTTGGCCAAAAAATTCTATTCTGTTCTGTTCTGTTTTTGCATGGAGGTTCACTTCATATCAATCTGCAGAAAACATCCTAGGGTTCACTGCTAGGAAGTGCTCGGCTAGGTCCTGACCATTAGCAGGTGATAGCTGCCAGGCTGAGCCAACCAATCATCTTACAGTATTTTCCCGCCCAAGGAATATGGGGCGGGTACAAGGCCTAACTGTCCTCTGGACACAACAGCAGGACTAATAGATACATCTAGAAGCATTGCAGAAGTGAATACCAGCCTCAGATGTGATACCTTGGTGATCTATTCTGGCACTCTGCCAGGTAAACTGAATTTAATAACCCATGAAAGAGAAGGTAGATGATACAGTTTGAGTGAATTAGCTGAGTAAATATATTGGCTGCAGGCTAGAGGAAAGCCTATCGACATCAGCTATGCAGTATTCCTAAAATTGTGAAGGAACCATGAGGCTGCTGAAGCTCCAAAGATCAAACCATTTTGGATGCTTTGGATCATTATTATTTTTGAATTACTGACTAGAAATTAACATTAAAATGACACTAAGAAAATTGGGAAATTGTTATAGGCTGGCTTTTTCTTTTAACCAAAGAAAAACACGCTTTAAAACTTTTTATTTAAACTTTTTAAATAAAATTATGCTGCCCAGTTTGAAATAGCTGATTTAAAACAGGCCCTGAGAAATTCTGAAGTCTGGTAATATTTGTACATAAAGAAGCACATTTTGAAGATAGACTCTGAAGCAGATCAGCAATTTTACAGACTTAGGGGTGTGTATCACCATCCAAACACTTTTATTGCAGCTCCCATGTTTTCAGTGTCGGCAAAGCCTCACAAAAAGCATTCTGACCTCCATCTCCTTCGGTATACAGCCCTGATTCCATCAGCTCTGTCCAGCCCTCAAGCTGGATGTCTCATTCTATTAATCAAATCCAGGCTTTTAGCCATGAGGGAATACCATTTTTTTTTAAATTAAACACTTATTGATTTGTTTAACTAAGTTGTAGCAGCAGAGCCCTTCATGCTAATTAAAAAAAAACCAACTCATCACAGAATTTTCTTTCATATGCATATATATCTATAGTAGATACTCTATAGTAGTGATGGCGAACCTATGGCACAGGTGTCACAGGTGGCACGCGGAGCTATATCTGCTGGCACGTGAGCTGTTGCCCTAGCTCTGCTCCAATGTGCATGCGTGTGCCAGAGAGCTGATTTTTAGCTCGAACAAAGGCTCTGGGAGGACATTTTTGGCTTCCAGAGAGCCTCCAGGAGGATGGAGGAGGGCGTTATTACCCTCCCCCAGCTCCAGCAAAGCCTTTGGAGCCTGGGGAGGGCAAAACACGAGCCTACTGGGCCCACCAGAAGTTGAGAAACAGGCCATTTCTGCCCTCCAAAGGGCCTCCCAGGGGTGGGGGAAGCTGTTTTGCCCTCCCTGTGCATTGAATTAAGGATGTGGACACTCATGCATGTGCGAAAGCACACACACATGCTCTTTTGGCACCCGAAGAAAAAATGGTTCGCCATCACTGCTCTATACACAAACACAAGGAAAAGGTCGTACACAGTGTTGGATTCCTATCGGTACGGTCCACTCTGCCATTCTGGTAGCAGCCCGCCGATTGCATAATTTACGTGCAATGGCTCCAGTACTGTCTTTGCCAGGCCGTTACACACACCATCTTTTTTTCAGAATTTTTTGCTTGGATTTTTTTTTGCTTCCTGTGAAGCAAAAAATTGCCAAAATCTCATATGTGCATGTGCAGGAAGCTAAATCACGTGGGAGGACATGCACATGTGCGGGCATGCAGCAAGCATATGCACATAGGGAAACATACCGATGCACGCACAGCGGACTGGTAAAAAAGTAAGAAGAGCCCGCCCCCTGGTCGTACAGGCAAACCTTGAAGGCAACCAGCAGACCAAAAGTTTGTGAGACAACATTTTGCTCCGTGCCCACCAATATACAGTCGCTTAATTCATGATCCATTCTGTTATCTGCTAAGAAGCTGGGAAGTTTTCACTCCAGTCCGACAGGGAAATGGAGTAGAAAAATTCTGATTGGTTTCTTGCCAGAATGGCTCTCTATTTAAACCCCTGCCACTTTTATGCTTTTGATGAAGTTTGCTCGCTGTAACCAAATAAAGAGCTGAAGTAACTCCACCAGCCTCCTGTCTCTCAGTATCGGAACTCAACAGATTCTGTTGTACAGTCTCAGCCACGGTCGGGCTGCCAATCTCAGCCCTAACGGAACGCACTGGGAGCGCACCCCTGCACGTGTGCCCAACACACGCCCGTGCCCAGTGACATGACTTCCAGGTGTTTTTTTGCTTCCACGTATGCACGGAAGTAAAAAGGCCCAAAAGTTGGAGAGAAGAGCTAGGTAGCAGCTGCTGGCAGGGACTGCCGGCTCCCATACACCTGCCACGCTGCCAGCCCCACCACACTGCACCACCAGCCCTTGCCGCACCACCCCCTGCCCCACCGCTCCATACGCTTGCCCCTGCAGCTCTTACCATTTCTTCTGTGATCTCCTGGTCGATGGCCCAGGGTGCGGGAAGCAGGCAGGGCGGGCCATTGTTGCTTGCTGGCCCCAGCTGCCACTCTAGGCACCGCAGCGAGATTTGGCTGTTGCGCATGAGCAGCAGCCGAAATCTTGTGCTGATTTCCTTGCGGCAGCAAGATTTGGGCAAAAAATGCCGGTTTCTTTGCTTCCACGCATGCACAGAAACAAAAAAATTGGTAATTTTTACTGGAATCGCGACAGTTGCGCGTGCCTACGTGCTCCGTTTCCTCTGCCAGAACGATATTCCCGACATTCCAGTTTGAGGCCCACCCCTGGTCTCAGCCCGTTGAATTTATGTAGTAAACTACAACTCAGCTAAACATTGATTTGTGTTCGGTTCTTATCTAGAAAAGTTCTTAAGTAGAGGCGTTCTTTGGTAGAGGTACCACTGTATATGGCTTTCTGTTATGTCCTTTGTTAAAACGGCATTGTAAATAAACAATTATCATTATTATTATTATTATTATTATTATTATTATTATTATTAATTTATTAATTAATTTATTTATTTCTGGTGCTAGCACGTGTGTGATGATTAGCTGGCTAGTGTGCCAGAACCCAGGAGAGCAACAGGTGACAGCTCACATGTCCAGAGAGATGGCTCTGTGTACCACTTCTTGCATGGGTGCCATAGGTTCGCCATCACGATGCACAATAGGAAAATATGGATAAGCTGCTTATGAATGCAAAGACTCTTTTGCATTAAGAGAAACACTACTGTAAATTTCTTGAATTTCTATTACTCTGGAAAGAAGCAACAATATATGAGTTGAATAGTGTTAATAACTTTTCCTACAACTTAGCCTTGCACTTGTAAATCAGCTAAGCTTTCTAATTTATGTCATTCTCAGCTTAATACACAGAGCAGATATTGCTATGCACAGCTGCCTTTGGTGCAGACGGTAGATGCTTATGTCTTGTTTTTAAGTTCATCTCTCTAGAAATTACAACTATCGTCATTGAATATTAATACTACAGTGTAACCAACAGCTTTTCAGTTGAGCTGCCAACTCAGAGCATGTTTTGCCAGGAGAGCTTACATTCTGATTATGTTACCAGTACATCCACCTTTTTAGCAACATATGGCAATTATGCCTTCTAGTCTAAATTTATAGCTTCCTTTTTGGAGGTGATTGGAAACGTATCCATGGGTCAGTGCTATTAAATACATTGGATTTCCTTTGCTTCATTTTGATTTACCTAAAATCTAGCTACCACTGTTACCTCATCTGAGTTCAACCAATCAGCTTACACGAATGGTGGGGAATGGGAGGATTTACAGGAGGAGTATAAATCCTTCCATTCTCTACTCTCCAGTCAAAGCTGAAGAAGCTTCTTGGATAAGAAGTGAAACATCTTCGAAGAAAAACCAGAAAACAGTCCAGTTGCCTCTTAAAAACGCATCTTTGGGACAACTATGACCTAGATCAGTGTTTCCCAACCTTGGCAACTTGAAGATATTTGGACTTCAACTCCCAGAATTCCCCAGCCAGCAAATGCTGGCTGGGGAATTCTGGGAGTTGAAGTCCAGATATCTTCAAGTTGCCAAGGTTGGGAAACACTGATCTAGATGACTGAGAATCTCCATAGACATTCAGCTTACATGAAATTTAGTAAGATACTGGAAAAATCTCCAGAAGGGATACTTCTGAAGTCTGATTGCAGAGGGCTACGAACAAATGAGGTCCCAAAGTAACAATAAAACATAATAACAGAATAGCCACCTTCCAAAATTTGCAGAATCAGTCAAAGTGGCTATATGATTCATTTACTTTGAACTCAGGCAGATTTCTTTTGGGTGAGTGATAAAGTAAGATCCAGGCAGAGCTACTAGAAGACGCAATTAACAGGAAGTGCTTCATTTCTGGCTGTTAACAGATAGAACAAAGAGCAACTTGAGTTGTATGCTACCACAATTCATGTCTTTTGTTGTATTGTTATTGTTGCTGACTGTTGTTGTTGTTGTTATTATTAATTTATTATTATTATTATTATTATTATTATTATTATTATTATTATTATGTCAGTACAACACAGCAAACGAGATCACTATGCTAGATTTCGTATTTCATCACCAGTCGGGCGCTTCCCAAGCACCTAAGACTGAGTGATGTAGCGGCGAATTATGTTTGCCAATCCCAGTAAAGCGGCCTTTTGCAATTGACAGATGGAAATTTTGTCAATTCCGATGGTTTTCAAATGTCTGCTGAAATCCTTTGGCACTGCGCCCAGCGTGCCAAGTACCACTGGGACCACTTTCACTGGCTTATGCCAGAGTCGTTGCAGCTCGATTTTTAGATCTTCGTATTTCACTAATTTCTCTAGCTGCTTCTCCTCAATTCTGCTGTCTCCTGGGATTGCAATGTCGATGATCCATACTTTCTTTTTCTCCACAATCAAGATTATTACTATTAATATTATTATTAATATTATTATTATTATTATTATTATTATTATTATTATTATTATTTTATTCCCCCACACACTCAAGTGGAACTCCCTACATTATTTCTGACAAATGGCAGTTCAATCTCCCCTTTAAAGTCTCCAGTTGGACTGCTCAGAACCTCCGCAGGCAAGCTGTTCCACTGGTTGATCGCTCTCACTGTCAGAAAGTTCTTCCTTATTTACAGGTTGAATCTCTTCTTGGTCAGCTTCCATCTGTTATTCCATGTCTGGCCTTCTGGTGCCTTGGAAAACAGCCTGAACCCCCCCTCCTCTCTGTGGCAGCCCCTCAGGTATGGGAACACTGGTATCATGTCTCCCCTGGTCCTTCTCTTTGCTAGACTAACCATGCCCAGTTCCTGCACCCTCTCTTAGTATGTTTTACTTTCCAGTCCCCTTATCATCCTGGTTGCTCTCTTCTGCACTTTCCTTAGAGTTTCAATGTCTTTTTTGTAGTGTGGTGATCAAAACAGGATGCAGTACTCTAGGTGTGGTCTAACTAAGGCTTTATAGAATGGTGTTTGTACCTCCCTAGTCATAGAGTGTATCCTTCTGTTAATGCAACACAGGATTGTATTGGTCTTTCTGGGTTTCATTGCTCTTGCTGTCACTGCTATTGAGTGTAGTTTCACCCAGTTTTGTTTTTCGTTTCTTTTACCTAGGTGTAAGATTTTACTTTTCTCGGCATTGAATTTCATTTTATTTCTTTGGGCCCAGTGTGCAAGTCTGTCAAGATCCATCTGGATCCTGATCCTGTCCTCTGTGGTAGTAGCTACTCTCACCAGCTTGGTGTCATCTGCAAATTTGGTTAGTTCCCCTTCTATTCCCTCATCTAGGTCATTAATGAAGATATTAAAGAGTACTGGGCCTAGGATGGAACTTTGTGATACCCCACTGCTTACTCCTCTCCATGTGAACTTGGACCATTGAAGACTACTCGTTAGGTACAGTTGGTCAGCCAGTTGTTAATCCATCTGGTTGTGTAGCTGTCTATCCCACATTTTTTTAGCTTGCAGAGAAGTAGGTTGTGATCCACTTTGTCAAATGCTTTACTGAAGTCCAAGTATACTATGTCCACTACATTCCTCTAGTCTATTAATTTGGTCACAGTGTTGAGGAATTAAATGAGATTGGTTTGGCATGATTTGTTCTTAACAAACCCATATTGGCTGTTTGTTATTACTTTGTTTTTAAGTGGTGGCAGATCTGTTTCTTAATTATTTTTTCCAATATTTTCCCAGTATTGATGTTAAGCTGATTGGTCTGTAGTTACCTTGGTCTGTTTTATTGCCTTATTTGTAGATGGGGACCATGTCAGCTCGTTTCCAGTCTTCAGATAATTCTCCTGTGTTCCAGGATTTTTGGAAGATGTGGTGCAGTGGTTCTGAAATGATATCTGCTAGTTCCTTAGGACTCTGGGGTATAGTCCATCTGGTCCTGGTGATTTGTGTTCATTAAGTTCAGTTAGATGGTCTCTTACTGTATTTTTGCTTAGGTTGAATTTTGTTTCGGCTCTGTTTTTGCAGTTGTGTTATTGGTTAGTTGATCTGCAGTTTCTTTTTGTGTGAAGACTGATGCATAGAACGTGTTAAATAGCTCTGTTTCTGCATTCCAGAAGCTGGGCTCAAAAACTCCAGTAGCTAGAACAAATTTTCTTGTTATTACCTATTGATCAGATACATGAAGCAGATTTCACTCCATTGTCACAGAAGTACAGAATCATTAAAAGTATGAAAAAGAACCTTAAAGGACATCTAGGAATTAGGTCCAATTCATGTCCAAAAGAACTATTTACAAACATTTTTTGAATGTAGTTGCTCTGCCAATTGCTGACTCTCAGTGACTGAAGTATCCTCTAGCCCAGTGATTTTCAACCTTTTTTGAGCCGCGGCACATTTTTTACATTTACGAAACCCTGGGGCACATTGAGTGGGGTGGGGGGGGGGCTAAAAAAAGTTTGGACAAAAAAATTCTTTCTCTTCCTCCCTTTCGCTCTATTTCTCTCTCCCACTTTATCTCCCTTCCTTCCTCTTTCTTTCTCTCTCTCCATCCCTCTTTCTTTCTCTTCCTTCCTTCCTTTCTTTTTTGCTCTCTTTCTCTCTCCCTCCCTACCTCCCCTGAGTTTGCGGAGAGAGGCGGCATATAAATCCAATAAATCTAATCTAATCTAATCTACCTCCCTCTATGTCTTTCTCTCTCTCTCCTTCCCTCCCTCTCTTTCTCTCTCTCTTTCTTTCTCTCCCTTTCTCTCTCTTGCTTTCTTTCTCTTGTTCTCTTTCTCTCTCTCTTGCTTTCTTTCTCTCTCTTGTTCTCTTTCTCTCTCACTCACTCTTTCTCTCTCTTGCTTTCTTTCTCTCTCTCTCTTGCTTTCTTTCTCTTTCTTTCTATCTCTCTTGCTTTCTTTCTCTCTCTGAGCTTCGCGGCACACCTGACCATGTCTCACGGCACACTAGTGTGCCATGGCACACTGGTTGAAAAACACTGCTCTAGCCCACATGATGACAAGATAAATAAACATCAAGAAAGATTTTATCAAACACTTTGGTGAGATCAAGATAAACTACACTACAGCACAGCAATCACTTAGTCAACAACTAGTCCTAAAAGATATTAAACTATGGACTGGAGCCAAGACACTCTCCTCCTTGAAGAATATTTGAGTGCCCTCAAAATAGCCACTTGCCAGACTTATGGATGATATTTGTGAAATATGACCCAGGTTTCCCTACTATAATCTATAAATCTTGGCTTAAAAACTGAAATGACTTGGGTCAGGAAACATAGTAAATCAAAAACAAGGAACCCACATAATGGCACAGCACAGATCATGAATCCAGATACAAAGAACACAGGCAATAGAGATATTTCCTTATGCACCCATTACCAGATACTGAGAATCTCATGTGAATATTTTCTTAGGCACAAGAAATTCTATTGATGAGAGGGAGGATTATTTATCCAAGTTCTAGCAAATCATAATGACCTTAAGAGATAGCAGTAGATTTTAGAGTGTTTTTGTGCTACCCTTTCCTAGAACATACATTTGGGAACTTCTAGAATTTGAGGATTTGCTTGTCAATACCTCCTTCTTAAGAATGTGTAAGCTGTTACAAAACCAGCAATCCAGGAGGGTTTTCAGAGGCAGTGCACTGCAATTATCCATGCCGATATTTTACATGCACAGCAAAGAGAGGAGGGAGAAAAGGAGAGGAAGGATGCCCATACATCTTTAATCAATGAAGACAGTTGTGGACAGCTATGAGAAACAAGGTAATGAAACAGCGAACTGTGGCTCAGTTGTGATTCCTAATGCTACAAAGGTACTTCTCCTGCTGTTGTCTATTTCAGCATTGTCCAAAGGAAGTGTTATGTTTCATCTCCCTCGCTACCTTTGGAGACTTCTAGGACAGAAGTGCCCGGTAAGCACTTACGGTAGATCAAATCTAAAATGTCACACTTTCTGTATCCCTCCCTCACCCTTTCTGATATACTGTATACAAACAGTGAGACACATTTTGAGAACTCATGTGGTTTTTAATTCCATTTCAGCAATACTTTTGCACTGCGCTTGAATAAACTTGTTTTTATCAAAATTGAAGCAGTAGCAAGTTATGCCCTCTGTACAATGAATTAAATATTAATAAACTGCAATAAAATGGACAGGTATCACCAATGAAGGCCTAGAAATTTTTTTACTACCACATTGTGGCCGTGGTTTATTATGTGGGTATGGCTTGCTGGCCATGTGACCAGAAGGGAGTGTCTTGACGATCATGTGACCGAGGATTGCTTAAAGGTCATGTGACTGGCTTAAAAGTGGCCAACTTGACATCATTCACATCAAGGTTTTGGGTTAGGGTTAGGGTACCTGGCCTCGCTTCGCCTCAAAGAGATACAATTTCTTTATCTATTTACTATTACTGAACATCCAAAATGTACTATTTAATTCTATGTATATATGCCATACATGTACATACATATTACACACAGGCACACAAAAATATTCACACACAAATATGCACACACAGCTCTTCTAAAATTATACACATTCAACCTCATTTATTGTGATAGGAAAAACATACACAGAGCCCAGAAGGGGGAAAAAGTAAAAAATTCAAATTTTTTCTACCAGTTCTGCACACCTGACAGTACCCATAGGAGCCCATATTTTCTATGTACTTTGGTTACAGTTTGCTTTGTTCCTAGCAATCATGTACCTATGCAGGGAGATGGTCATTTGTTGATGATGGTCTGTTTACCATGCCTCGAAGAAGCAATTCTGGAGCAAATGGAAGAATTATTGTCTGAAATTTAAGAAGGAATGTCAAGTAATCAACTTCTGGCCAAATTAGTAGAGTGGAATGGAATGTGTCCAATGCCTTTTTTTCCAGGAACAATATAAGGAAGCATTATATTTCATGCTATAAGGCAGTGGTGGCTAATCTTTTTGTTGTTGTGTACTGAAAGTGTGAGCACATGTGCTGAAAGCACACATGTGCGTGCTGAAAACACACACATGCACACCTATAATGCAATGTGTGTGTGACACCCCCCCCCAGCGCTCCCTACATGCACAGGTGACTACCCCGTGGGCTCCCTGCCTCCATGCATGTGCACACAACCTCCCATGCTCACCCTGTTCCCCAAAAACATGCTCATGTGACTCCTGTGCTCCCCCATGTCATGCATGCATGCACACACCAGCATTGCGCCCTACCTGCCCTGCGCATGTGCAGTAGAGATCAAAAAATCTGTGTGCCCGTGGGAGGCACATAGGCAATTCATTGTGCAGCTGAGCTGGCTCATAGGGAGGGTACATAGGCACATATACCCAGTAATGGGCCACAGCTGGTACGACTGGGATTGCCGATTGGTCAGAAAAAAAGGTGATGCATGCGCAGCTGCAAGCCCTCTCTGTGCCCCCATGCACAGCAAGTGAAATACTGTGCAAAGATGCTCACACATGCAAGATTTTGGCAATTTGGGGGCTTATTTTAATTCTGCGCAGGCGTGGAAGCAAAGAAATTGGTGAAAATTGCCAAAATCTCATGTGTGAGAGCATCTTTGCACAGAAGCTGAATCTCACACGGGGGGGGGACAGCATGCACCAGACCCTAGCACTTGCCAGCGCCCATCACCGGGAACATACCGGGAGCACCGGGGCAGCAAGCCCCTCAGTGCATATATTCATTCATTCATTCATTCATTCATTCATTCATTCATTCATTCACTTGATTGATTTTTTTATGCCGCCCTTCTTCTTAGACTCAGGGCGGCTTACAGCATGTGAACAATAGCACTTTTTAACAGAGCCAGCATATTGCCCCCACAATCCGTGTCCTCATTTTACCCACCTCGGAAGGATGAAAGGCTGAGTCAACCTTGAGCCAGTGATGAGATTTGAACTGCTGACCTGCCGATCTAGTAGTCAGGTTTAGCGGCATTCTACCCACAGTGCCACCTTAGCTCATATACCACAGGTTCAACCATCACGTCTATAAGGCAACATCATTTCACTACAATAGCTACTTCTGTTCAGTTTTCTCAAAAGACACCTTACAAAATAATACTATAGAGGGATATAGCATTGCTTCCAGCTGTATGGATTCAGCTCCAGTGATCTTAGAAGCCGATGTCTTAGAAGAACTTGAACAATTAAAGATAAATAAGGCAATGGGTCCAGATGGCATCCACCCCAGAGTTCTTAAAGAACTCAGATCTGTCATTGCTACCCCCCTGACTGATTTGTTTAACCAATCCTTGTTAACAGGAGAAGTTCCTGAGGATTGGAGAATGGCCAGTGTTGTGCCTATTCACAAGAAGGGCAGTAGAGAAGAAGCTGGTAACTACAGGCCAGTTAGCTTGACATCAGTTGTAGTTAAAATGATGGAGACTCTACTCAAAAAGAGGATAAATCAGCACCTAAAAAACAATAACTTATTAGACCCAAATCAGCATGGCTTTACTGAAGGCAAATCATGTCAGACTAATCTCATTGATTTCTTTGACTATGTCACAAAGGTATTGGATGAAGGTGGTGCCGTGGATATTGCCTACCTGGACTTCAGCAAAGCCTTTGATACGGTTCCACCTAAAGAGCTGATAGATAAATTAGTGAAGATTGGACTTAATCCCTGGATAGTTCAATGGATTTGCAGCTGGCTGAAGCGTAGACATCAGAGAGTTATTGTTAATGGCGAGTATTCTGAGCAGAGTCAGGTTACAAGCGGTGTGCCACAAGGATCTGTTCTGGGTCCTATTCTTTTTAATATATTTGTGAGTGACATAGGGGAAGGTTTGGTAGGGAAGGTTTGCCTATTTGCCGATGACTCTAAAGTGTGCAATAGGGTTGATATTCCTGGAGGCGTCTGTAATATGGTAAATGATTTAGCTTTACTAGATAAATGGTCTAAGCAATGGAAACTGCAGTTTAATGTTTCCAAATGTAAAATAATGCACTTGGGGAAAAGGAATCCTCAATCTGAGTATTGTATTGGCAGTTCAGTGTTGGCAAATACTTCAAAAGAAAAGGATTTAGGGGTAGTGATTTCTGACAGTCTCAAAATGGGTGAACAGTGCAGTCAGGCGGTAGGGAAAGCAAGTAGGATGCTTGGCTGCATAGCTAGAGGTATAACAAGCAGGAAGAGGGAGATTATGATCCCACTATATAGAATGCTGGTGAGACCACATTTGGAATACTGTGTTCAGTTCTGGAGACCTCACCTACAAAAAGATATTGACAAAATTGAACGGGTCCAAAGACGGGCTACAAGAATGGTGGAAGGTCTTAAGCATAAAACGTATCAGGAAAGACTTAATGAACTCAATCTGTATAGTCTGGAGGACAGAAGGAAAAGGGGGGACATGATCGAAACATTTAAATATATTAAAGGGTTAAATAAGGTCCAGGAGGGAAGTGTTTTTAATAGGAAAGTGAACACAAGAACAAGGGGACACAATCTGAAGTTAGTTGGGGGAAAGATCAAAAGCAACATGAGAAAATATTATTTTACTGAAAGAGTAGTAGATCCTTGGAACAAACTTCCAGCAGACGTGGTAGATAAATCCACAGTAACTGAATTTAAACATGCCTGGGATAAACATATATCCATCCTAAGATAAAATACAGAAAATAGTATAAGGGCAGACTAGATGGACCATGAGGTCTTTTTCTGCCGTCAGACTTCTATGTTTCTATGTTTCTATATTTGTAACCAGCATTTCCCATTTGCAAAAAAGAAGAAAGTCAGATCCTTAAGCAAAAATATCAACCTAGTTGTGTTGAATGTTCATTTTCAAGTGTGTGGCGAGAGAGGAAGATGTTTTTCACATATGATACCAAAGGCATAAGATTATAAAAGTAATATCAGCCACACACAACATACTGTACCTTTCCTACTAAGAGGCTAAATTACTAAGTGAAATCTGACTCCCACCCCCACCCCACTCCGCATTTGGAAAGTCATTCTTCTTCTTTTCTTATTTCTCAATTTTTTTTTCTTTTATTTCTCAATTTTTTAATTATTTTTCATAAAAAACAAACAAATACATACAAACAATGAACATAAAGTGGGGGTGTGTTTCCCCCGCTTCTTATGAAAGTATACATTCAAATATAGAAAAAGAATACATAATTAAATATATGTTAACTATTATATAGAAAAAAAATTAATAAATTTGAGTTAAAGTTTACAAATCTTAATATGGGTGTTAGGTAGGGTTAGTATAACATAATTACCAAAGAAAAGATACCTTTAATATAATCCTAGTTACTATAGTAAAGTAGTATCAAACCTTCAATCCAAACAATAAAACTAAATTCAACTATTATACTTCGAAAATCTTAGTATTTTGCTTATACTTATACATACATTACTATATCATAATCATCAAAAAGTCCTTTTAAACTAATATTAATATTATTATCACCTAGGTAAAAACTAATACAAAAAAAGATAAAAAAAACAACCACTAGAGATATATCTTATTTTTTCTTATCTATCCATTTGTAAACATTGTTCCATGTTTCATAAAATTTAGTATCCTCTTGATCGTTTAATCTTCTTGTCATCATATCCATTTCAGCGCAATCTAATATCTTGGCTATAACCTCTTCTTCCTTGGGGATTTCCTCCCCTTTCCAGTTTTGCGCATATATTATTCTAGCCGCAGTTAGTATATGTATAATTAGATAAAAAATTTCTTTCTTATAGATCTGGTTTGTGACACCTAATAAGTAAAATTCCGGGGTATTATGTATATCTTGCTTTATTATTTCTGTTAATATTTTTTCAATCATCTTCCAATATATTTTTGCTTTGCTACATGTCCACCATTGATGATAATAAGTTCCTATATCCTTCTTACATTTCCAGCATATTGGGGATGTTTTGGGAAACATTTTTGCTATCCTATTTGGTGGGAGATGCCATCTATAAAACATTTTGATTTGGTTTTCTTTTAGAGAAACTGATTTAGTCATTTTCCAATTATTAATCCACACTTTCTCCCATGTGTCTATGTCTATTTCCTTACCAATATTTCTACACCATCTTATCATAGTATCTTTTAAAGTCAACTCTATATTTTTATGAGCAATAAGTAGTTTATATATTTTCCCTATCATTTTTGTTGAATTAGTGGTTATTAAAGTAGTTAAAGGATTCTTACTTTTATTAAAAATGTAAAGAGTTTTATCCTTCTGATATCTAGATCGGATCTGGGCGTAGTGCCACCAATCTATTATTATCCCTTCTTCTTGTAGTTCAATTCTAGATTTAAGCTTCATCTGATCATTTAATAGTTCTTTATATCTATAAGTCATTTTCTTGTCCTTTATAGACTTTGGATGTGTTATTGCTTCTAAAGGAGCTAACCAATCTGGAATGCTTAAGAAATGATTCTTCTTTATGTCTTTCCATACTTCTAATAAGTATTTCCTTAATGTATGCCTTTTAAAATATGAATGATTTTTGTCCTTATCATACCATAAAAATGCGTGCCATCCAAGCATTAAATCATGTCCTTCTAGGTCAAGTGTTCTTTTATTATCTAAGATTATCCAATCTCTAAGCCATGTTAATGCAGCGGCCTGACAATATAGTTTCCAATTTGGAAGGCCAAATCCACCTCTTTCTTTAATATCTTCTAAACAATTCATTTTTATCCTTGCTTTTTTACCTTGCCATATAAATTTTTTAACTAAGTTTGTTAAAGTTTTTAAAAAGATTCCCCCTGGGTTTATTGGTATTGCCTGAAAAAGAAATAAGACCTTGGGTAAAATGTTCATCTTAATTGTTGCAATTCTTCCTAAGAAAGATATTTTCAAATTATTCCACATTGCTAAGTCTTTTTTAATTTCTGCTAGTAATTTCATATAATTATCATTTTTTAATGTTATTGTTTTCGCTGTTAAATTTATTCCTAAATATTTTACCTTTTTTACAGTCTTTATTCCAGAAATACTTTCTAATTTAGTTTCTAGTGTTTTATTCATATTTTTGGTCAAGTAATGTGTTTTGCTTTTGTTTATCTTTAAACCTGCTACGTTTCCATATTGTTCAATGGTTTGTAGTAAGGTAGGAACTGTTGTAGTCGGTTCTTCAATTATAAACATTAGATCGTCTGCAAAGGCCTGGAGTTTGTAGGTTTCATCTCCTACGGTTAAACCTTTTATTTTGGGGTCCGCTCTTATTTTAATTAATAGGGTTTCAAGGGTCATAATAAATAACAATGGTGATATAGGGCATCCTTGGCGAACTCCCTTATTTATGTCAAGTATTGGTAATTGACTGTTATTCAATATTATATTCGTTGTTTGTTTTGAATATATGGTATCTATTAGGTTAACAAATTTTGGGCCAAATCTCATTTTATTTAATTGCATTTTTATAAATATCCAATTAACGTTGTCGAAGGCCTTTTGAGCGTCCAAAAACATTAGAGATGCCGTCTTGTCTGGATGTTGTTCATAGTACTCTAGTATATTTATTACAGTTCTAATGTTATTTTTAATTTGTCTCCCTGGAAGAAACCCATTTTGGTCTTGGTGTATTATTCCATTTATAACTCTTTTGAGTCTCTCTGCGTAAATGGCAATAAAGATCTTATAATCTACATTTAATAATGATATAGGCCTATAGTTTTTAATTTTTTCTGGTTCTGTACCCTGTTTATGTATTAAGGTTGTCAGTGATTCTGACCAAGATTTGGGGATTTTTCCCTCAAGTCTACATAAATTAAAAGTTTCTAACATATGGTTTCTTATTGTTTCATTGTCTATCTTGTACCATTCTGCAGGTATGGCATCTGGGCCTGTGGCCTTGTTGCTTTTCTGTTTTTTAATTGTTATTAGAAGTTCCTCCATTGTTATTAGTCCATCCATGGTGGCCTGTTGATCTTCTGTTATTTGTGGTAAATTTGAAGCCTCTAAATAGTTAAAAACTTCATCTTCAATAACATGATCTTTAGCATATAATTCTTTATAAAAATTATACACAATGTCTGCCTTACCTTCTGTATCATATTTTATTTTACCATCTTTATCTTCTAATTTTTGGATTAATTTTGATTGACTCTGTTTTATAAGTTTATACGCTAGCCATCTGCCAGGTTTATTTGCATGTTCAAAATATTGTTGCTTTGCTCTTTTGATCTTTTCAGTTAGTTGGTTTTGTTCTATAACTCTAATTTTATGTTTAATTACATTTATTTCTGTCTTTAGATCTCTGTTCTTAATATGTTGCTGCGATAAGGATTCTAATTGTTTTAGTTCGTTTGTTAATTGTAAGTACTCTAATTTCTTTTCCTTATTGTGTTTTGCTGTATAGGATATTGTTAAACCTCTTATATACGCTTTAACTGTATCCCATAAGTTCTGTGGAGTAGTGTCTGATGTTTTATTAATTTCAAAAAATATTTTTAATTCCTTTTCGATCCAATCCTTATATTTCTTATCATTTAATATATACCTATTCATCCGCCAGTTGTTCTGTTTATTATTCATCGTCATATAGACCACTATTGGGTTATGATCAGCCCATGTATTAACGTCTATCTCGACCTCTCTTATTTGTTCTGCCACCGTTTTTGGTGCCCATAACATGTCAATTCTCGTCCAAATTTTATGAGGATTGGAGTAAAAGGTAAATTGCCTTTTGTGAGGGTGTCTTTCCCTCCAAATGTCGCTTAGTAATAATTCCGCTTTCATTTTTTGAAAAGTGCTAGGTAGTAAATTTCTTCTTGTTTTTTTGCCTTTTCCCCTTTTTTTATTACCTCCCCCTCCTGAGTGGTCTAATTGTCTATTCGCGATAGCATTGAAGTCACCTATTATCAATACATTATCAATAGCTAAATCTATTATTATTTGGTGTAAATTTTTATAAAATGTCATTTGGTCTTCATTGGGAGCATAAATAGAAACAACCACTAGAGGTCTAGGTTCAATATCTACTTGCACAATCAATATCCTACCCTCTTTATCCTTATATATTTGTTTGGAATTTATAGAATTCTTAACATACATCACTACACCTCTTTTTTTTGGGTCTGCTAATGCAGCATACATTTTTCCAATTTTGGGATTCAACAGTAATTTTTGGTTATCTTTTTTAATATGAACTTCTTGTAATATTACAATCTGAACATTTTGGTTTCTAATTTTAGAGAAAATTTGCTTCCTTTTTCTTGGTTCGTTAAGTCCATTAACATTTACGGAAAAGATTTTTAAGTCTTTATTCGTTGTCATTTAGTGGGTTTTTTGGTTTCTCGCTGAGGTTGAACTCTTCTAGCACCTTGGTCCTGCTCTATTACTTGAGCAGTTGCCCCCAAGTTTTCTTCTTGCTGAGTTGGTAATTTTTCCCCTGGTTGCTGTTGAACTAGTTGTAGTTGGACCACTTGTTGCTTACTTGCGTAGTCGGAGTGGCCAATACCACTCTGTTCAAGAAAGTACATGGCTTGTTCTACGTTTTCCAGTTTGTACCTTGTAGAACGCCATGTCAGGGAAAGTCCTTGTGGAATAAGCCAACGGTAAGTAATGTTTTCTTTAATCAAAATTTTAGTTAGAAAGTGATAATCTCTTCTGTTTTCTCTGACACTTCTTGGAACTTGCTTTAGTATATTTATTTCTACTCCCTGACGTTGGGGCGGGGAGTTTCTTGAATGATGGAGTATCTCATCTCGCAACGCCTTTCTTGTAAACTTAATATGTATCTCTCTTGGGAGGTTGTGCCGACGGATATAGCTATTCGAGATTCGGTATACTTCATCGATTTCTCTCTGTAAAGCTATGGGGTCCTCTTGGAGTATAGCTCCAATAATTTCCGCCATAGTCGCTTTTAAGTCTTCATCTTTTTCCTCTTTTATATTCTGAAATCGAAGTCCGTACGAAGCTCGTTGCATCTCCAGCTGGATAATAGATTCATCATATCTTCTGTATCTCTCATCGGCTCTCCCTTCAAGATAATCCATTCTTTTCTCATTTTTATCAGATTGTTCTTCAACTTTTTTAACTCGGTCGTCACTTTCTTGAAGTGTTTGTTGGATCTGCTTTATCTGGTCTTTCATCTCGCCCATATCAGCTTTCATTTGGGCCATCTCCACTTTAAATTCTGCCAAGTCAGCTTTTATGGCTTCTCTTTGTGAAGTGAAATACTGTGCAAAGATGCTCACACATGCAAGATTTTGGCAATTTGGGGGCTTATTTTAATTCTGCGCAGGCGTGGAAGCAAAGAAATTGGTGAAAATTGCCAAAATCTCATGTGTGAGAGCATGTTTGCACAGAAGCTGAATCTCACACGGGGGGGGGGGGGGGACAGCATGCACCAGACCCTAGCACTTGCCAGCGCCCATCACCGGGAACATACCGGGAGCACCGGGGCAGCAAGCCCCTCAGTGCATATATTCATTCATTTATTCATTCATTCATTCATTCATTCATTCATTCATTTGATTGATTTTTTTATGCCGCCCTTCTTCTTAGACTCAGGGCGGCTTACAGCATGTGAACAATAGCACTTTTTAACAGAGCCAGCATATTGCCCCCACAATCCGTGTCCTCATTTTACCCACCTCGGAAGGATGAAAGGCTGAGTCAACCTTGAGCCAGTGATGAGATTTGAACTGCTGACCTGCCGATCTAGTAGTCAGGTTTAGCGGCATTCTACCCACAGTGCCACCTTAGCTCATATACCACAGGTTCAACCATCACGTCTATAAGGCAACATCATTTCACTACAATAGCTACTTCTGTTCAGTTTTCTCAAAAGACACCTTACAAAATAATACTATAGAGGGATATAGCATTGCTTCCAGCTGTATGGATTCAGCTCCAGTGATCTTAGAAGCCGATGTCTTAGAAGAACTTGAACGATTAAAGATAAATAAGGCAATGGGTCCAGATGGCATCCACCCCAGAGTTCTTAAAGAACTCAGATCTGTCATTGCTACCCCCCTGACTGATTTGTTTAACCAATCCTTGTTAACAGGAGAAGTTCCTGAGGATTGGAGAATGGCCAGTGTTGTGCCTATTCACAAGAAGGGCAGTAGAGAAGAAGCTGGTAACTACAGGCCAGTTAGCTTGACATCAGTTGTAGTTAAAATGATGGAGACTCTACTCAAAAAGAGGATAAATCAGCACCTAAAAAACAATAACTTATTAGACCCAAATCAGCATGGCTTTACTGAAGGCAAATCATGTCAGACTAATCTCATTGATTTCTTTGACTATGTCACAAAGGTGTTGGATGAAGGTGGTGCCGTGGATATTGCCTACCTGGACTTCAGCAAAGCCTTTGATACGGTTCCACCTAAAGAGCTGATAGATAAATTAGTGAAGATTGGACTTAATCCCTGGATAGTTCAATGGATTTGCAGCTGGCTGAAGCGTAGACATCAGAGAGTTATTGTTAATGGCGAGTATTCTGAGCAGAGTCAGGTTACAAGCGGTGTGCCACAAGGATCTGTTCTGGGTCCTATTCTTTTTAATATATTTGTGAGTGACATAGGGGAAGGTTTGGTAGGGAAGGTTTGCCTATTTGCCGATGACTCTAAAGTGTGCAATAGGGTTGATATTCCTGGAGGCGTCTGTAATATGGTAAATGATTTAGCTTTACTAGATAAATGGTCTAAGCAATGGAAACTGCAGTTTAATGTTTCCAAATGTAAAATAATGCACTTGGGGAAAAGGAATCCTCAATCTGAGTATTGTATTGGCAGTTCAGTGTTGGCAAATACTTCAAAAGAAAAGGATTTAGGGGTAGTGATTTCTGACAGTCTCAAAATGGGTGAACAGTGCAGTCAGGCGGTAGGGAAAGCAAGTAGGATGCTTGGCTGCATAGCTAGAGGTATAACAAGCAGGAAGAGGGAGATTATGATCCCACTATATAGAATGCTGGTGAGACCACATTTGGAATACTGTGTTCAGTTCTGGAGACCTCACCTACAAAAAGATATTGACAAAATTGAACGGGTCCAAAGACGGGCTACAAGAATGGTGGAAGGTCTTAAGCATAAAACGTATCAGGAAAGACTTAATGAACTCAATCTGTATAGTCTGGAGGACAGAAGGAAAAGGGGGGACATGATCGAAACATTTAAATATATTAAAGGGTTAAATAAGGTCCAGGAGGGAAGTGTTTTTAATAGGAAAGTGAACACAAGAACAAGGGGACACAATCTGAAGTTAGTTGGGGGAAAGATCAAAAGCAACATGAGAAAATATTATTTTACTGAAAGAGTAGTAGATCCTTGGAACAAACTTCCAGCAGACGTGGTAGATAAATCCACAGTAACTGAATTTAAACATGCCTGGGATAAACATATATCCATCCTAAGATAAAATACAGAAAATAGTATAAGGGCAGACTAGATGGACCATGAGGTCTTTTTCTGCCGTCAGACTTCTATGTTTCTATGTTTCTATATTTGTAACCAGCATTTCCCATTTGCAAAAAAGAAGAAAGTCAGATCCTTAAGCAAAAATATCAACCTAGTTGTGTTGAATGTTCATTTTCAAGTGTGTGGCGAGAGAGGAAGATGTTTTTCACATATGATACCAAAGGCATAAGATTATAAAAGTAATATCAGCCACACACAACATACTGTACCTTTCCTACTAAGAGGCTAAATTACTAAGTGAAATCTGACTCCCACCCCCACCCCACTCCGCATTTGGAAAGTCATTCTTCTTCTTTTCAAGGGTATCTTTCTCCAGCTGCAAAATGGGAATTTAAAAAAAAGGTTTACCCCGTGGAGCTGCTTTAGGAATTGTAGCAAAATAATATTCAGTCAATTGCAGAAGCAATCAACAAAAATAATCCTTGCTAAAAATATCTATTAAATACTGCATTGGCTTGAATGGAATAGAATTGGTTAATTAAAAGACAGTCCCTACCTCCCCACTTTTGTGGTTCTTATACCACACTAATAATTGTTATCCATGCAGGCAAACCAAGGTCCAGATAATAGTTTTATGCTAAGTACAGCCATTAGTTCTGAAAAGCAATAGGAGAAAGTTCTCCATTAACATTGCTGTAATTCCACCCTTGATTTGCCATTAGCAGATGATAAGAGAACAAATGTAATGGATGAGACACATTCCAGGGAGAACAGACTGTGCCCTCCTGGCTCCTTAACAGCTAATTACAGCCAGAACTATCAATGGATTGTAGTGAAACTTACTTGAATGGAATATAAACAGTGTCTGGTCCAGCCTGTCTGATAAGATTTTTTTTTTTTGCACAGAAAATTATCATCTTTGCTCTCTTTCTATTTCACTCTCTCATTCACCCTAGGTTGGAGAAAGTAACACGCAACAAGGATTAAACGTAGGTAAAGGTAAAGGTTTCCCTTTCTAGTCTGAAGACACCAAACTTATCCAGGGAATAAGATCCCAATGAAGGGGAGAATCAAAATTCATATGATGCAAGTGATTTTGGCATATGCTAGGGCAGAGATGGAGAACCATATATTTTTTTTTTGCTTGGGTGCCAAAAGGGCACAAGTGCATGCGATAGCATAGGCAAGTGTGCCCACACTCATAATGCAATGCCTTCTCCTGTGCATGCATTCAGAACCCTCCACTGCCCCCCCCTCTGCGCATGCAGGCAGGCCTCACTAAAGCCTGGGAAGGGTTAGGGTTACAGTTGTTAGGGTTACAGTTAACATTAGATTTCGCAACTTGGGTGTCCTCCTCGATCCACAACTGACATTGGAACATCATCTTTCGGCTGCGGCGAGGAGGACGTTTGCCCAGGTTCGCCTGGCGCACCACTTGCGGCAATATTTGGACAGAGAGTCATTGCTCACAGTCACTCATGCCTTCATCACCTCGAGGTTCGATTACTGCAACGCTCTCTACATGGGGCTACCTTTGAAAAGTGTTCGGAAACTTCAGATCGTGCAGAACGCGGCCGCGAGAGCCATTGTGAGGCTTCCTAGATTCGCCCACGTCTCAGCAACATTCCGTGGCCTCCATTGGCTGCCGATCAGTTTCCGGTCACAATTCAAACTGTTGGTTATGACCTTTAAAGCCCTACATGGCATTGGACAAGAGTACCTCTGGAACTGCCTGCTACCGCACGAATCCCAGCAACCGATAAGGTCCCACAGAGTTGGCCTTCTCCGGGTCCCGTCGACTAAACAATGTCATTTGGCGGGCCCCAGGGGAAGAGCCTTCTCTGTGGCGGCCCCGGCCCTCTGGAATCAACTCCCCCCGGAGATTAGAACGGCCCCCACCCTCCTTGTCTTTCGTAAATTACTCAAGACCCATCTATACCGCCAGGCATGGGGGAGTTGAGACACCTTTTCCCCCAGGCTTTTTTATATTTATGTTTGGATATGTATGTGTTGTTTGCTTTTAAAATTTATTTATTATTTTATTTATTATTTGGATTTGTATGCCGCCCCTCTCCGAAGACTCGGGGCGCCTCACAACAGTGAAAACAAATCATAATAATCCAATTAATTAAAATATTTAAAGATTTAAAAAAACCCATATGCTAACAGACACACACACAAGCATACCATGTATAAATTAAACGTGCCCAGGGGGAGATGTTTAATTTCCCCATGCCTGATGGCAAAGGTGGGTTTTGAGGAGTTTACGGAAGGCAGGAAGAGTAGGGGCAGTTCTGATCTCCGGGGGGAGTTGGTTCCAGAGAGCCGGTGCCACCACAGAGAAGGCTCTTCCCCTGGGGCCCGCCAACCGACATTGTTTAGTTGACGGGACCCGGAGAAGGCCAACTCTGTGGGACCTAATCGGTCGCTGGGATTCGTGCGGCAGAAGGCGGTCTCGGAGATATTCTGGTCCGATGCCATGAAGGGCTTTAAAGGTCATAACCAACACTTTGAATTGTGACCAGAAACTGATCGGCAGCCAATGCAGACTGCAGAGTGATGGTGAAACATGGGCATACCTAGGTAAGCCCATGACTGCTCTCTCAGCTGCATTCTGCACGATCTGAAGTTTCCAAACACTTTTCAAAGGTAGCCCCATGTAGAGAGCATTACAGTAGTCGAACCTCGAGGTGATGAGGGCATGAGTGACTGTGAGCAATGAGTCCCGGTCCAGATAGGGCCGCAACTGGTGCACCAGGCGAACCTGGGCAAACGCCCCCCTCGCCACAGCTGAGAGATGGTTTTCTAATGTGAGCTGTGGATCGAGGAGGACGCCCAAGTTGCGGACCCTCTCTGAGGGGGTCAGTAATTCCCCCCCCAGGGTAATGGACGGACAGATGGGATTGTCCATGGGAGGCAAAACCCACAGCCACTCCGTCTTATCTGGGTTGAGCTTGAGTCTGTTGACACCCATCCAGGCCCCAACAGCCTCCAGGCACCGGCACATCACTTCCACCGCTTCGTTGACTGGGCATGGGGTGCAGATGTAAAGCTGGGTATCATTGACATATTGATGATAGCTCACCCCATGTCCTTGGATGATCTCACACAGTGGTTTCATGTAGATGTTAAATAGCAGGGGGGAGAGGACCGACCCCTGAGGCACCCCACAAGGGAGAGACCTCGGAGCCGACCTCTGACCCCCCACTAACACCGACTGCGACTGGCCAGAGAGGTAGGAGGAGAACCACTGAAGCACAGTGCCTCCCACCCCCAGCCCCTCCAACCGGTGCAGAAGGATACCATAGTCGATGGTATCGAAAGCCGCTGAGAGATCGAGGAGCACCAGGACAGAGGATAAACCCCTGTCCCGGGCCCGCCAGAGATCATTCATCAACGCGACCAAAGCGGTTTCCGTGGTGTAACCGGGCCTGAAACCCGACTGCTGGGGACCTAGATAATCGGCTTCTTCCAAGGACCGCTGGAGCTGGAGTGCCACCACCTTCTCGACAACCTTCACCATAAAGGGAAGGTTGGAGACTGGACAATAGTTGTTAAGTACGGCTGGGTCCAGGGAAGGCTTCTTGAGGAGGGGGCGCACGAGCGCTTCTTTATAGAGTGATGCAAAAACTCCCCTCCCCAAGGAAGCATTGGTAATCTCCTGGGCCCAGCTCCGTGTCACCTCCCTGCCGGCCGAGACCAACCAGGAGGGACACGGATCCAGTAGACAGGTGGTGGAACTCACAGCTCCAATGGCCTTGTCCACTTCATCAGGTGTCACCATATTAAACTCTTCCCAGACAGGTGGACAAGTACATGCCCCAGTCACCTCGACTGACTCATTGTCAGTTGACTCTGTTTTACAATTGGAGTCGAGGTCAGCCCGGATCTGAGCGACTTTATCAGTGAAAAACGTGTTAAACTCCTCGGCACTACTCTGCAAGGGCTCCCCAACTCCCCCCTGATTAAGAAGGGAGCGGGTCACCCTATACAGAGCGGCCGGGCGGGATTCCGCTGATGCAATCAAGGCAGCATGGTACGCGCATCTTGCCGCCTTGAGCGCCACTTTGTAAGTCTTAATAAAAGCTCTTACAAGTGTTCGATCAGATTCAGACCTACTCTTCCTCCATCGCTTCTCTAGACGTCTCTTTTGGCGTTTCAACTCCCAGAGCTCCTCATTGAACCATGGGGCTCTACGGGGTCTAGCGCCACGGAGAGGTCGCAAAGGCGCAATCCGGTCGAGAGCCTCCGCAGCAGCCGTATTCCAGGCCTCCGCAAGAGACTCCGCCGAACTGTGGATGAGTGCCTCTGGAATAACCCCAAGCGCCGTCTGAAAGCCCTCTGGGTCCATCAGGCGTCTGGGGCGGAACATCTTCATTGGTTCCGCCTCCCTGCGGGGAAGGATTGGAGCCAGGAAGTCAAGCCGTAGTAGAAAATGGTCTGACCATGACAAAGGCAATGCTTCTAAGCCCCTTAGTCTCAGACCATTTCTCAATTGCTCGGAAAGGAATACCATGTCAGGTGCGTGCCCTCCCTCGTGAGTCGGACCCTGTACTACTTGAGTCAGGTCCATGGCTGTCATGGTGGCCATGAACTCCTGTGCCAACCCAGAGGTTTCGCTGAGTGACGGCAGGTTGAAGTCCCCCAGGACAATGAGTCCGGGGAACTCCACCGCCAACTCGGCTACCTCCTCGAGTAGCACAGGCAGGGCTTTTGACACGCAGCTGGGAGGTAGGTACGTGAGAAATAAGCCCACCTGGACCCCTAAGTCCAACTTCAACAAGAGAGACTCGCAACCCGCAATTTCCGGAGCAATGAGTCTACGCAGGCAAAGGCTCTCCCTGGCTATAATAGCCACTCCTCCCCCCCTTCTCTGGGGTCGAGGTTGATGCCATATCTGAAACCCGGCTGGGCAAAGTTCAGAGAGAGGAACACCTCCCTCCGGGCCCAGCCAAGTTTCAGTAATACACGCCAGGTCGGCCTCCTCATCCAGGATCAGATCCCCGATGAGGAGAGCTTTATTTACCACCGACCTGGCGTTAAGCAGCAGCAACCTGAGTCCAGGGCCAGAGTTACACTCATCACCAGTACCCAAGATTGGGCTCACAGAGCCAGAACAAGGGACCGTTATTAAGCAAATATGATAGGGTTTTTATGTGCTTTTTAATATTAGATTTGTTTTTTGCTAGAATATTGTTTTTATTGTTGTTGTGAGCCGCCCTGAGGGGCGGCATACAAATCTAATAAATTGAACTGAATTGAATTGAAGCCTGGGGTGGGTGAAAAACAGCCGAATGGGCCTATCAGAAGTTTATTTTCGAACTTCCAGTAGGCCCATTGGATTCATTTTTTATCATCCAGAGGCTTTCCTGAAGCCGGGGCGGGTGAAAACTGCGTGCAAGAGTCCCCTTGTGAGATTTCAGTGTGTTTTGCTCCCTGTGCATGCACAGTAGCAAAATTGCACAAAGAATGCATGCAGGAATGCACGGGCGTGCCCAAATCAAGAGGAAGCGCACACAACACACTGGTTTGAAGCAGCGGCAGGCAGCAACCAATCTGAACAGCCGGTGCACTTGGGTGCTGCGTCCCGGTAGGAAATTCCAGGATACACGTGCAGCTGTGTACCCCGACAGGCCACAGCAGTCCCCCTTGTAGCCCTGTAAGCCCCTATATGAGATTTGGCTTCTGCACATGTGCACAAGTGAAATCCCATGTGAACATGCTTGTGCAAGTGAGACTTTGGTGATTTTTTTGCTTATGCGCATGCATACAGGCCTTTCTGAAGTGTGGTAGATGGGGGGGGGAGCCCAAATTGGCAAACCGGAAGTTTGGAAAAATGCACTTCTGGTTTGCCGTTCTGCTGTTTTTTTGCACTCGGGGGCTTCAGGAAGCTTCCCTGAACCCTCCGGAGTGCAAAAAACAGCACAATGGCAAACCGGAAGTGCCTTTTTCTGAACTTCCGGTTTGTCTGTTGAGAGATATTTTTTTGCCTCCCAGGATTCAGGGAAGCTTCCCTGAAGCCTCCAGAGGATGAAACAGCCTTTCCCAAAGTCAAAAATCAGTTGGCCTGCGCGTGCATGTGCGCTGGAACTGAAACATGGAAAAGTCTCGCATGCCCACCTATATGTCTCCATGTACCATCTATGGCACGCATGCCATAGTTTCACCATCACGGCCCTATACCAAGAGCCGGGGTGGCGCAGCAGGTAGAGTGCTGTACTGCAGGCCACTGAAGCTGACTGTAGATCTGTAGGTCAACGGTTCAAATCTCATCACCGGCTCCAGGTTGACTCAGCCTTCCATCCTTCCAAGGTGGGTAAATTGAGGACCCAGATTGTGGGGGCAATAGGCTGGCTCTGTTAAAAAATGCTATTGCTAACATGTTGTAAGTCGCCCTGAGTCTAAGGAGAAGGGCAGCATAAAAAAATCAATCAAATGAATGGATGGATGGATGGATGGATGGATGAATGGATGAATGGATGAATGAATGAATGGATGAATGGATGAATGGATGAATGAATGAATAAATAAATAAATTTCAGACAGGTGGCTGTCCAGTCTTTTCTTAAAAACCTCCAGTGATAAAGCAATAGCAATAACACTTTGACTTATATACCACTTCACAGTACTTTACAGCCTTCTCTAAGCAGTTTACGTAGTTAGCATATTGCCCCCCAACAATCTGGGTCTTCGTTTTACCAACCTCGGAAGGATGGAAGCCAACCTTGAGCTGGTGAGAATCAAACTTTGGTAGCCAGCAGTCAGCAGAAATAGCCTGCAATACTGCGTTCCAACCACTGTACTCCCACGGCTCATATTACCTGCAGTATATAGTTATATAATATACTGCTCCAAAAAATAAAGGGATCACTCAAATAACACATACTAGATCTGAATGAATGAAATATTCTCATGGAGTACTTTGTTCTGTACAAAGTTGAATGTGCCCAACAGCATGTGAAATTGATTGTCAATCAGTGTTGCTTCCTAAGGGGACAGTTTGATTTCACAGAAGTTTGATTTACTTGGAGTTATGTTGTATTGTTTAAGTATTCCCTTTATTTATTTATTTTGAGCAGTGTATATAACAGAGTGGCACACAAAGCAACCAAACTGGAAATTGATTATAGGTCAGAGGCCTACAAGAGAGAAATTGGAGGTTGCCACTTTGTTCCCCAATACAACGAGAGCCTGAGACTCTTCTGGTGTTCTGATTAATGATAGGGTCCTATCCAACATCTTTATTTATCTTGCCTCCTCATTTATCCTTTCCTTTACTCTGTTATTTCCACTGTGATAGACTTGAATTAGCAAATTAGGTTAGGAGATTTTTGCCTTAGAAAGCATCAGGCATCCTGATGCTATTTAAAAGTGCTCTTAGCATTAATAATAGAAATGTTGGTTTTGCCTATTCCCCCCCCCCCCAATATATTTAAAGGTTTCTGGAAACAATGAGAAATTGTGCTCTTCACTTATGGTTTCACCCAGGGGTGGGCTGCTGCCCTGATGAGGTGGAATGCAGTGGGGTAGTGAAAATGGAGCTCCATCCCAGAGCATTTAATTTGCACTGAAAGATGAAAGAAAATGCAGGGCATCCTGCATAAGCCACGCCCACAATGCGGTAGTAAAAGTTTGGTAGCCCTTCACTGGTTTCACCTCAAGCAGAGAACATATTTCAATGCAAAGAGTTCCTCTGTCCACCAGTCTATTATTCTCTGATTATGTGTCATCAAATGAGCGGTGTGGTGGCCTAGAGGTGGAGCTCTCGCCTCAGAATCAGAAGGCTGTGAGTTTGATCCTAGGTAGAAGCAGATATTTCCCTCTCTGAGCACGTTGAAAATGTATCTGCTGCATAAAATTCCCCTTTGGCGACAGGAAGGGCATCCAGCCAGTAAACACTAGGCCCAGACTCCACTCTGCAAGGGATTATGGGGTCGTTAAAAGGTGATGATGTGCAATCAAATGGGTGTCAATTCTTAGAGTCACGTAGATTTTGTCCAGGATGATCTGTTCCCAATTTGGTCCTTCAGATACACCCATTGCTGTTGTAATCAAGTCCATCCATTTTACTCTGATTGTCTTCTTCTTCTTCTTCTTCTTCTTCTTCTTCTTCTTCTTCTTCTTCTTCTTCTTCTTCTTCTTCTTCTTCTTCTTCTCCTTCTTCTTCTTCTTCTTCTGGTTACTTCACACAATGTGTCCAAATTAGGACAATTTGAGCCTGGTCACTTGTGCCTTGAATGAGAACACTGGGTTGACTTGTTTGATGATCCATCAGTTTGTTTTCTTGGCTATCCACTGTATCCTTCTCCAGGTCCCATCGGCCAGGCAATGTCATCTGGTGGGGCCTAGGGGAAGAGCCTTCTCTGTGGTGGCCCCAGCCCTCTGGAATAAACTCCCTCTGGAGATGTGTTCCGCCCTCTCCTTCCTGGTCTTTTGTAAAGCTCTGAAAACCTACCTCTGCCGGCGGGCATGGGGACCGTGAGTGACGAGATTGCCCCCGGGCCGATGTGAATGATTGAATTGGATGAACGTGGATGACTGTACAATGTTTTTTTTATAATTTTTATTAATTTTGTATATGTCTTTTTAAGAATAATTAGATTTCTCACATATATTGTCCGCATTTACAATGTTGTACGCCACCCTGAGTCGCTTCGAGAAGGCCGGCATAGAAGTCTGATAGATAGATAGATAGATAGATAGATAGATAGATAGATAGATAGATAGATGGATGGATGGATGGATGGATGGATGGATGGATGGATGGATGGATGGATGGATGGATGGATGGATGGATGGATGGATGGATGGACGGACGGACGGACGGACGGACTGACTGACTGACTGACTGACTGACTGATTGATTGATTGATTTATAGATAGATAGATATGATAGATATGATAGATAGATAGATAGATAGATGGATGGATGGATGGATGGATGGATGGATGGATGGATGGACGGACGGACTGACTGACTGACTGACTGATTGATTGATTGATTGATTGATTTATTGATTTATAGATAGATATGTTAGATAGATAGATAGATCAGTAAGTAAGTAAATAAATAAATAAATTCTCAGGAGTTTTCTCCAACACCAAACTTCAAAGGAATCACTATGCTTCCTATCCTAAAAACAACATTCAACATACCATTCTAATAAAAATTATGTGCTCAAAGTAGGATAATTTAGTCCTTTGTACCATTGCCACTTCATCTACCTACAGCATCAGTATATTCTTGTTGTCCAATTTTGACTCCTGCTTGCTTTATCTGAACAGCTGGGGTGACCTTTACATCTTGGGTTACCCTGCTGGCAGTATATAGTCTTGGCATACACCCCTGACATTCTTCACTCATCCTTCCCAGGAAAACACACACACACAGAGAGAGAGACACCACCAACACCACCATCCCCACAACAGAGGTCTTGGAATAACAATGAATATATGCACTAAAGATACAGGGATTACTTTTTCAAGAAGTGGGAAAGCTTTATCATAGCAACCGAAGTACAATTTGGGGGAAATGACATTTTCCTGTAACAAATGCTAAGAAGAAGTTATGCATTATTGCCTATAAGTCAATTGCCTGGAACAGCCCCAGGATTGCTGGTTTGATTCCAACTGTTACCAAAAGTTATTGCCTTGGTAGTTGTTAAAATAATTTACCTGTCAAAAAAGCTGGAAGTCAAACAGTTTCTTTGTGCTAGCAGTTTGCTAGAAATCAGTGCCAGGCTGAGTAAGTTTAATGAGCCTCTAACTTGCAAGAAATGTAACAATAATAGCTGAAAGTGAAGGTGGGCAGAACAGAAACCAAATCTAGCAGAGAAAAACTGGATTATTGGAAGACAGGCAGTGACTCCTTGAAATGACGGATAAATAGACCTGCACTGCAGTTAAACAAAGAAGAAAGATACACCATCATTACACCAGAGTGACACCTATCAAATTCAGATTAAAGCAGAGAGGAAACAGACTGTGGGTGAAATCAATAGCCATGCACATATTTCTTACTGTCACGCTACAGATAGCACATGAGCACAAGTATCATCTTAAATTTTTTTGACATGCATCTTGGACTTTCTTGGTAGAGAGATAATCGGTCAACCACACCAGAGTGCCAGCTTGAAACTGGCATTCACTCATAGACCAGGGGCACCACAGATATCCCCAATTCCCTAGCCTACTCAGATGGGTTAATGCAATACAGTCAACCCATTGTTCAAGGGCATTGGGAAGGTGTAGGATTCTTTCTTTCTTTTCATTGGCTGTGCTATGGTTCAACAATTCTGCTAATTGAGCTGTGGTGGAGCAATGCTTAGAATGCAGTACTGCAGGCTACTTCTGCTGACTGCCGGTTGACTGCAAATGGGCAGTTCAAATCTGGTTGAATCAGCCTTCCATCCTTATGAGGTGGGTAAAATGAGGATCCAGACTGTTGGGGAAAATATGCTGATTTTGTAAAACACATAGAGAGGGCTGTAAAGCACTGTGAAGCGACATATACTGTAAGTCTAAGTACTATTGCTATTGCTAATGAAGCTGTGCTTGTAGAATGTACATATTAGCACAACATCCCTGAAAACACCTGAGCCATTGTGCAGATGGCAGGCATTCCACCTCCTATTTCATAAATTTAGTGTTTTTCACCCTCTTAATTCTATTTAAGGGATGTCTTTATGTACCCTGATGCTCCAGGAAGATAAATGGAACACATGCCATCTTAATCCTGGACTTCAGCCTAATCAAATTTATTGTGAGTTGTACTTTCTTGCACTTAGAAGGAGTTGGCGACTCCTTGGCTATAAGAGAGGACATTATTTATTTATTTATATTTATATTTATATTTATATTTATATTTATATTTATATTTATATTTATATTTATATTTATATTTATATTTATATTTATATTTATATTTATATTTATATTTATATTTATATTTATATTTATATTTATATTTATATTTATATTTATATTTATATTTATATTTATTTATACAATTATAGAGTGGTAATTTGTACAAATAAAACATTAGATAAGTAATGATAAAAAGTAACAAAAGAAGACAAAAGGACAGGGACGGTAGGCACAGTGGTGCACTTATGCACGCCCCTTAATTATCAGGCTACTGAAGAAGCAGGCTACTTCAACTAACTGCCAGCTGTAGTTCAGCAGTTCAAATCTCACCACCGGCTCAAGGTTGAATCACCCTCCCATCCTTCCAAAGCGGGTAAAATTAAGGATCCAGATTGTTGGAGACAATATGCTCATTCCGTAAACTGTTTAGAGAGGGCTGTGAAAGCACTATGAAGTGGTATATAAGTCCAAATGCTAATGCTAATGCTAAATGCTATTATCAACCAGGACCCTTTTAAGCAGAGTTTGAAGCTAGCTGCGTCCTATCAAAATATCCATAGAATATGAAAGTTGATGTCTTCCCATGTACATCTACCTGATTTTTAGAGTTTGGAGGAGAAGAAATGTACCATGTTCATTGGAAATTTGGCAGTGTACAAACGGAATTAATTAATTAATGACCTTTTGAAGACAAGAAATGACAACTCAAGACAGCGGCTGTTCCTTGAAACCTCTTGCCAAGGAGAGACCCATGTTCAGCTTTCTGTAGGTACAAATCATATTCTTTTTCATACATCTTTAGCTATTAAGCTGGAAGATAAATATGGTAACAATATTTTACACTAAAGTACAATATCATTAGCTAGAAAGCAGGAACATGTGGTCCTCCTGATCTGACTGAACTGCAGCTCCCTTTTGGGAGGCTCTTCTGACCCTGAATTGGCAATAAATCTCCAATCCCCAATGTTACATGGTTGTTTAGGACTGAACTTGGCAAATGTCTCTCAGCAATTGAACAAATCTTTATGGCTAGCTAGAATGAAGCTATTGATTACAATCTGTCAGTGTGAGGGTTCCCTACTTATATCTGTGACAAATTGAGCTAGTTGCTTTTCCTCCCCACTTTCCCCATGTTTCAACAAAGCCCCCAGCTAGTGTTTCAGGGACATGACACCAAACGATTGTTGGTTGTTGACATAAGTGACAACTCTGCCCTAAGAACTTTTCACTCTTGGCTGATATCTCAGATGGCAACTGCAGCCTGCATTGTTAGTGGTGAATGATGCTGTTTAGCTTTGGAAGACTTCATATATTCTAACCCATGAAAAAAAAATCCCAATAGTAACCCAAAAAAATCCTCTTGTTCGAGTTTTAATGAGAGTAGTAAGGAGGTGTGAAGTACTATGGTATTGAAATACAATCAATGAACAAACAAACTGAGATCTAATTTGAATTGTTGATACAAGTCAACAAATCAAATCAATTCAAGGGTTCATTCCATTTGATATATTTGAGAAATTTTAATTCCAATTGATTTGGTTGATAAAAATGTGCATTCATGGCAAATGTTTGTCAATCTGATGAATCAATTTGAATGCAGATGATCATATTTAACCCTATAAATCAATTCAAGTAGAAAATTTTGTGCAAAGAGGTAATCTTCTCATACAATGTTTGAACTGAAGGTTCGTACCGGTAGTCTTTGTCTTATGACAACAATTGAACCCAAAAAATTATGTTGCTACATGAGACAATTGTTAAGTGAGTTTTGCCTCATTTTATGACCTTTCTTGCCACAGTTGTTAAGTGAGTCACTGCAGTTCAGAAGGAATTGGTAGACAAGATCTCAGAACCACTGAACTCTATCTTTCAAAGATCCTGGAGCACCGGGGAACTTCCAGAGGACTGGAAAAGAGTTGATGTAGTTCCCATCTTCAAAAAAAGGGGAGGAAATAGATCCAGGAAATTACAGACCAATCAGCCTGACCTCAATACCAGGGAAAAATATGGAAAAGATAATCAAGCAATGAATCAGTGAACACCTAGAAGCAAACAAAGTAATAACCAAAAGCCAATGTATGTTTATCAAAAGCAGATTATGCCAGACTAATCTTATTGCATTATTTGACAAAGTGACAAAATTAGTGGACCAGAGAAATAGTGTTGATATAATTTACTAAGTAAGACATTTGATAAAGTAGACCATAACCTACTGCTACATAAAGTAGAAAAATGTAGACAGCATCACAACCAGATGGATTCGTAACTGACTGACCAACTGCACTCAATGTGTAGTCCTCAATGGAACTGCATCTATATGGAGGGAAGTATGCAATGCAGTACCCCAAGGCTCTGTTTTAGGTCCAATACTTTTCAACCTCTTCATCAAATATTTGAACGAGGGGATAGTTGGGGAACTCATCAAATTTGCAGATGACACCAAGCTTGGCAGGAATAGCCAACACTCCAGAATATAGTCTTAAGATACAGAAGGATCTTGATCAGAGGTGGGATTCACATACCTTCCCTATCGGTTTGCAAATGTGAGTGCAGAAGGCCAGTTGTTACATCAAGTCAGGTGAGCAGAGCCTCCCACCATCACTGCTACCAATTCACGTGATCCGGATAGAACTGGCTGAATACCACCATTGATCTTGACAGACTTGAACATTGGGGGCTCTCTAAGCAAAATGAAATTCAGTGATGAAAAAAGTAAGGTTTCTTTACTTTACCTTATTTGGGACTTTGAGGAATACTTTGACTCAGACTCTGTTTTAATTTTGGATGTTATTTGGAATGCTGACACATAAAGTGTGAAAAACAGTCATAAGTCATTTTTTTTCAGTGCGATTGTAACTTTGAACGGTCATTAAGTGAACTGTTGTAAATAGAGGACTACCTGTAAAGCCTTTAATAGTCAGGATGTCATTGTGTATAATTTCTATATGAAAGGAGACCACCCCTCTCCTTTCTGCATGCTATAGTTTATTGATATAAAATGGATGACATGGCAAGTCGGCACCTGATGTTACAGCATTGAAAAAAATCTAACAATCTCTCTATTTCCCTACTTAATGTCTCATTTTGATTACAGCTTGCTTTATCCCAGGAATGCTAGAAAATAAGACATGGATGGAATACTACTACATATATATATAAAAGAGCAAATCTCAGGTTACTCCTTTATCATTTAACTATGTCTTTTTCCTTGTAACACTGTCACCTTTCACCATCAACTTCAGTACAAAAACATCACCAATTTAAAATATAAATGAAAATCATCACCTCACTTGAACCTCAGGTTGGTATTCAAAGTGAGAATATTGTCTCCCTTTCAGCACAAAAGCAGAAACATTACTCCTGCAGTCAGGGGGAGAAATACAGAATTATGTAGAATGTATTAATGTTAAAGGTCCCAAAGAACAGACTTCTATCTTTCTCTCTCCCCCCTCTCCCTTTCTCTCTCTTATCAGTTTAGGGCAAAATTTTAAAGTAATAGACTAACCAAAAGGAGAAAAGAAATGTTCCATTGAAGCCTTTTCCATTTAATCCCTTAATCTTCTAAACATCTTCAAACACCAGGATTGTCCTTTTGAGCACAGCTGGAGTGTAACATCTGTACAATTACAATAGGGATTCTAGAATAGAAAATTCCATTTAGTTCTGAGTTCCATGCTTTTTTAAAAAAAAAAAGTCATTCACTTCCACTGACATTTGTTAAAGCCTACAGCATAAGCAAGCCCCAAATGAAATTTCATAATTCTGCCTACCTTTTTTTCCCCTTAGACAGTAATTAGAAAATGACCTGGGGGAGGCTGGGATTCATAATTGCTTATTCTTTCACCACCATTCTCTGTAGACCCGAGACATATAGAGACATGAACGTTGTACATGGCCAAAAGCCTTGGGTATAGCTCCAAGGCTTCATAAAGGTTGCACCAATTTGTTTTTTTAATTATATTTAAATGAAATATATTTAAAAGCTTGTTCCCATTCTTTTGCCTTAGGTCCATGTACTATTTGGAGGGCCACTTCATCATAATATCAAAAGCCAGGTGCATCACCATGATACATTGTCAAGAAGGCATATTGAGGTTCTTTCTTATCATTCTTTCCAGTATGCTTTCTATGATCTGTGTTATCTTAATTTTTTTTCTGGGCAAATGTCACAGAGAGAGAGAGAGGGAGAGAGAGAGAGAGAGACCTGTGGAGGATGAGCTTCTCTAGAGTAGGGAGATAATCAGCCATTGATCACATCTACTCATTCTTTTATTCTCTAAGCATGCTTCTGGAGCATCTATATAGCCTACTCAGTGTTTCCCAACCTTGGCAACTTGAAGCTATTTGGACTTCAACTCCCAGAATTCCCCAGCCAGTGAATGCTGGCTGGGGAATTCTGGGAGTCCAAATAGCTTCAAGTTGCCAAGGTTGGGAAAAACTAGCCTACATGCATCGTTAGATGTAATGGTATAGTTTAAAAGTTATATAGAAATTTGAGTTTAAGCTAAAGCAACCTTTTGTATGCTAGTACAAAAGGAAGGACATTGAATTTATATAGAGTCAGGTATTACTAAGGGTAATAATTCTTTTAAAAAACAAAACCAGTAGGACCCTTGTTTGGGGGAAAAGGTTTTGGATCAAGCCAAGTAGTCATGTTTTGCAGAAAGAAAATAACCTCTGGTTTTAATTTTCCTCTGTTCAGAAAGTTCAGGCTGAATCACACCATGGTTGGAAGACCCATTTCTGACTAAGAACACCTGCACACTATTTGTGTCACCGAGATGTCCAGTTGGATTAGGCTGATCAAAGGAGAAGAATTCTATATGTCGTGTCCATTTCGGCATCAGCAATAATGAAATGGTCAAGAAGATCTCTGACTTGACCATTCTCCTGTAAGAGGACCAGATCTAATCTGACACTGCTTAAAACTCCTGGGGCCAAATGTGCGGGTTGATGCATCCTCTTCTCAAAAGCCAAGGATAATTGTGCACAATTTTGTTTTTTCAAGGAAGCCTATTAATTCCTTCAATTCAATTCAAACCTTTATTGTCAAAGTACAATATGGGGGCCATGAGATTGGCTCAGCCTCCCTTTGTGCACCTACCACCACTACAACGACACACCTCACAGTGACAGACAGAAAATCCCTATCCTAATGACTCCTGCTAACAAACACCCAATCCTATTATACCATGTGAACTTATTGCACGTCGCACCTGTCAAATATCATTTGCGACTCTTACTAAAACACATGCAATATATATTTTAAAAAAAACAGTAGGAAAGACTGTCATGTTTGTGAGTGATTAAAGTCCGTTAGAACCTTAATCCCATGGAGGAGATGGATAGAAACCTTAGTCATTTGTTCAAAACAAGATTTCTTTATTATAAAAACAGAAAATAAAACATGTCTCGAGGGACAACTCAAAAATACGTCTTCACATGATGGAGGATAGAAAGAGAGAAGATGGAGAACAATGTAGAAGAAGGAAGTGATGTGAGATTAGACAGGATATTACATCATAATAGGAGGAACTTAGTAAGGCACACATAGTTAATTCTTTAATTACTGAATGTCTCTGGAGGCTGGCAAATATTCAGCATGACAAAGACCTTGCATTAGTCCAGTGATGTTGAACCTTTTTCAATTCGGGTGCCAAAAGAGTGCATGCGTGCACGATAGCTTGTGCTCATGTGCTCCCACCTATAATCAGTGATGGGCTCCTATGGGAACGGTCAGGAATGCAGTTCCGGTAGCAAAATTTGGAGCTCCACCCCAGAGCACCCAGTTTGCAGTGAAAGGTGTTGAAACAAAATGCATAAGCCCACGCCCAAGGTGTGGTAGTAAAAAATTTGGTAGCCCATCACTGCCTATAATGCAATGCCCTGTGCTCAACCCCTCCCATGCTGCACCCCCCTACACATGCACACAGACCTCACTGAAGCCTCCAGATTTCCAGTAGGCTTGTTGGGCTGTTTTTTCAGTCTCCCCAGGCTTCAGGAAAACCTCCTCAAGGTTGGGGACAGCAAAAAATGGCCCAATGGGCCAATTAGAAGTTTAGAAACGAAAGGAAGTGGAGCTACCCTACTATTTACCCTCAGTTAGTTACAATTGATCCTCTCACATCTCGGCCCATTTCTTCTGCAGCTGGGAAGGCTTTCCCGAAGGCCCGTATAGCCGATAACTGTTATCAGCTACACAGACTTCAGGAAAGCCTTGCCAGCTACAGAAGAAATGGGAGATTATTTATTATTATTATTTATTGGATTTATATGCCGCCCCTCTCCGTGGACTCGGGGCGGCTAACAACAGTGGTAAAAACAGCATGTGACAATCCAATAGTAAAACAGCTAAAAACCCTTGTTATAAAAAACCAATCATGCATACAAACATACCATGCATAAATTGTAGAAGCCTAAGGGGAAAGAATATCTCAGTTCCCCCATGCCTGATGACAGAGGTGGGTTTTAAGGAGCTTATGAAAGGAGGGTGGGGGCTATTCTAATCTCTGGGGGGAGTTGATTCCAGAGGTTTGGGGCCGCCACAGAGAAGGCTCTTCCCCTGGGTCCTGCCAAATGACATTGTTTAGTTGACGGGACCCGGAGAAGGCCCACTCTGTGGGACCTAACTGGTCACTGGGATTCGTGCGGCAGAAGGCGGTCCCGGAGATAATGATGTGAGAGGCCTGGCTGCAATCAGTGTTCCCTCTAATTTTTTTTTTTGGGGGGGGAGTATAGTGTCTGAGCGGCAGTCCCTTTGGGACTGGGCAGCACAGAAATAAATAAATAAATAAACAAACAAACAAACAAATAAAAAACCCACCCTGTTTTGCCTCAGAGAATTTCAAAATAAAATACTGTACTGTGTGTCTATAACAGTGAGCTCATAACAGGGCAACTCTATCAATATCAAAATGCCACTTAAATAGTTGAGCTAGTTTCAAACTAGATTTTGATTTTCTTTCTCTCTTCCTTACTCCCATTCTTTTTCTTTTTCTTTTCCTTCCTCTCTTTTTTCTATCTGTTTCTCTCTCTTCCTCTCTTCCTCTCTCTCTCCTTCCCTCTCACTCTTTCCCTCTCGGCTTCTGGGCAGGTTTGGAAAACTCTGAGTTGATGATGATTTTTAAGTAAGCGATTGCTCACTGTTCAGCTTAGAGGGAACTATGGCTGCAATTGTCCAAAGCCGAAGAAGTTCTTGAAGATCTCTGAGAGCAAAAAGGAGGTTGATGGTGACCACATAAGTGAACCACCAGTTGGCTCATTTCTGCCATGGGGAGAGCAAAAAAGCCCCAAAATCAGCTGGCCAGTGCACACAAGCATGTTGGAGCTGACATAGGGCAAAGCCTTCAGATATGGCTCCAGTGACATGTGTACAATAGGGTTCGCCATCACCAAATTAGTCAGAAAGAATTGGAAAAAACAGCATAACAGTTCTGTCCATTAGCTTAACTGTTTCTCCAAGGAGAAGCCTATGCCCTCACTTCAGTCAGCCTAGTCTAATTCATTCTGGATGCAGTAAGCAGCAATTTGCTTCTTGTTCTTCTTTTTGAATAGACATAAAAGGGACTCAAGTTGAGCAAGGAAGCCTCCACAATTTGGTAGAAATCAAGGCCTTGCTAAGGTCATGGTGAACTTTACCTGGTGCTTTCAGAAGTGAGCTCTTTGGCTTAAGAGTTCTTTCACATCCCTTGAGAGAAACTGCAACCCATTTCAAAAGAGAAAAGGAAATGCTGCAGCATTCAATACACCCCTCAGCCCTCCTCCTCCTCCCTCTAATTATAGTATAGAATCAGCTTTAGAAAAGGAACACAGCTTAACTTCTCTAAAAAAAGAAGAGAGAGCAAGAGAAAACACCGTACTGTGTCTGCCATCCAAGTCTCTTCCAGGTAATGCCATTTAGAAATCAAAGATAGCAGATCTACGGCAGAAAAAAAAAATGCAGAAAGTACTTTTTTTAAAAAAAACCCAACAATCAGCCATCACACAGTGAAAGCTTTAATCGGCTGCTTTTCAAACTCATGGAAAAAAAAACACCACATGGCCATGAGGAGATGAATGCTTAGCCAGTGTGTGGCCTCAGCATTATCCTCTCAAAGGCCAAATCTCTACTTTATTGAGATGGCCAGAATGAAAACCAAAACTATTATCATAGATTCTAAAGGCGACCCAACAGCGTTGTTCACAGATATGACAAAGGATGAAGCAAAATGAATGGGGGGGGGGAGAACCTTATTCAGAGGACACAGGAAAAAAAGAAGGGGGGGAAATATCACAGTCATATTTTAGAATGCAGAAGTTTAGCCAGGAGGAAAGAAAACAAGCAGTAGTAGAGAATGGGCAAAATTATATATTTTAGGAAAAGACGTTTGGGGGCATGGAGGCTACATCTACACAGCCAGCCAGATGGACAGCCAGTCAGACGGACAGAGAGACCGAAGATCCCAAAGGTCTCTGAACATTCTGTTACTGATAAGCCATGATCAGATGTGGGTCAGGCTCTATGATTGTAGGACTGTAATCTGATCAATTGTAGTGGATTATATAACTGTCAAAAGTTGGACAGCTCTTGAAAGCAGACATAAATACGTCTGGTGGACCGAAATGCCAATACTATTTCATTTCTAGCAACACAGTGTCCAATTCTAATACTGTCACAGATCAGAGGGATTAGACCTCGGGCTTCCAGTGTGATGTATGGCATCATCAATCCATCAGCAATGCCGCATTACAGTTTACTTTGGATTTTTCCTTAAACACAAAAAAAGTGATAAATGAAACCATCACTTATCTATACATGTGGTCCGACAAATAACTCTTTCCAAAACTAATGGAGGAACATTTTAACTCTGCAGGATATTTTGTCACTGATCTTACTGCAACCGTCCGTACATAAAAGGGATTATCAAGACTGATTACACTGCAAAAAACCTGAACAGAGAATCCACCAGGAAATTTAGCACTCTATCTCTAAGGTTTCTTATCATCCTATGAGTGCCAGTCAGCTCTTTTGTAAAGAAATGTTTGTGTCACATCGAACAAGTGTTGTGTTAATGGCCAGATGTTATAGGTGATTTTAACTGGCTGCACCTCATATATTCCACTTCTGTCTAACTTTTATTTTTCTTATTGTCTCACTTCTCAAATAAGGTCTGTATATACAGTACAGTGACACCTCGTCTTACAAAACGCCTCATCATACAAACTTTTTGAGATACAAACCAGGGGTTTAAGATTTTTTTGCCTCTTCTTACAAACTATTTTCACCTTACAAACCCATCGCCGCCACTGGGATGCCCCGCCTCCGGACTTCCATTGCTACCGAAGCACCCATTTTTGTGCTGTTGGGTTTCCCCTGAGGCTCCCCTCCATGGGAAACCCCACCTCCAGATTTCCGTGTTTTTGTGATGCTGCAGAGAAATCCCAGCTGGGGAATCCCAGCAGCGCAAAAACGGGTGCTTCGCTGGCAACGGAAGTCCAGAGGTGGGGTTTCCCAGTGAGGGGAGCCTCAGTGAAATCGCAGCATTGCAAAAACACAGAGGTCCAGAGGTGGGGTTTCGAGGACTTTGGTGTTTTTGTGATGCTGCGATTTCACTGATGCTCCCTTCGCTGGGAAACCCCACCTCTGGACTTCCATTGCCAGCGAAGCACTTTTTTTTGCGATGCTGGGATTCCTCTGCTGGGATTCCCCTGCAGCATCGCAAAAACACAGAGGTCCAGAGGTGGGGTTTCGAGGACTTTGGTGTTTTTGTGATGCTGTGATTTCACTGATGCTCCCTTTACTGGGAAACCCCACCTCTGGAACTTCCATTGCCAGCGAAGCACTTTTTTTTTGCGATGCTGGGATTCCTCTGCTGGGATTCCCCTGCAGCATCGCAAAAACACAGAAGTCCGGAGGTGGGGTTTCCCATGGAGGGGAGCCTCAGGGGAATCCAAGCAGTGCAAAAACGGGCGCTTCGGCTGGCAAAAAGGGTGAATTTTGGGCTTGCATGCATTAATTGCTTTTCCATTGATTCCTATGGGAAACATTGTTTCGTCTTACAAACTTTTCACCTTAAGAACCTCATCCCAGAACCAATTAAGTTTGTAAGTCAAGGTATCACTATATCTGTATCTGGAGTGGGTTCTAACTTACCTAGCTGCCTGTTTGCTTTCTCCCATGTCACGTACCAAAAAAATCCAGAAAATATTTTTAAGCCAAAAACAAGATGGTGACACATGTGCAGAAGATACAATTTAAAAAATTCCCAAAAAATAAAATTTAAAAACCACCATACTACCATATCACTGTGAAACTGTCCTTAAATGGCAATAGATGGGAATTGTAGAGCCTTGCAATCCTCTGCTTCTTTGTTCCTCCATTCACTCCAGATGGACTAATCCTACACTGGCTAGCAGGGAATTAAAATTGTCACATCATCAAATTGTCAAATCATCAAATTATCCCTTGTCCAAGTCAAGGAGAAAAATGCCCATTGTAATCTTAAGCACTCAGCTTCAAGGGATGGCTTTTGCTGAGATCTTATGGAAGGAAGATGGTGTGGAAAAGCCTGTCTCTCAATGCATGTTTTTAGAACACATGGCTGCAAACCTTTGGGGGAAATCAATTCTTCCTTGCCTCTCCCCACCTTTTATTTTTGTTAGAAGTTGATGTAGAGCATCTGGACGGTGCAATAGATACTGTATCTACAGGGTGCGTTCCAAAAGTAATGCAATTATTTTTTTTAAAAAGTAATTTATTGAACAGATTTGCACAAACACTTAAAATTCTTCAAAGTACTGTCCTTGGGCCTCTACACTTTTTTTCCAGCGACTCTGCCATGACCGGTACGTGCCCTGGAAGGCGTCTTTGGGGGCCTCTCGCAAGGTCTTCGTCATGGCTGATGGTCTTCTATGGATGAAAAATGGTTTCCTTTCATGGCTGCCTTAATCCGAGGGAACAAGAAGTCTGCTGGGGTGACGTCAGGACTATAGGGGGTGGGGCAGTGTTGGCACCTGGTGTTTGGCCAGGAACTAGCAGACTTGTAGCGCGTTGTGGCAAGGCGCGTTGTCGTGATGCAGTTGCCAGGTAGCGGAGATGTTTTTTCTCATCCTAATGACCCTTTTTTGGAGTCTTTCCAGCATATCCTTGTAGTAGGCAGCATTAACTGTCTGTCCTTGTGGAATAAACTCCTTATGGACCACTCCTTTACTGTTGAAAAAGACAATGAGCATTGTTTTCACTTTTGATTTGCTCATTCTTGCCTTTTTGGGCTTGGGGGATGGGTCGGTGTGCCACTCAGAGCTTTGGTGTTTTGTTCTGGGTCGTATTCAAAAACCCAGGTTTCATCACCAGTGATGATGTTGTCCAAATAATCAGGTTCAATTTCTATATGTTGCAAAAGTTCACTTGAAATTTTCACTCGGTTGATCTTTTGGTCATCTGACAACACCTTAGGCAAGAGCTTGGTGCACACTTTCCTCGTCGTTAAATCTTCAGGAACAATGCGAAATACAACAGTAGATGACAAGTTCAGTTCATTGGCAGCCATCTTGATACTCAGTTGATGGTCAGAGTCCAACAATTGTTGAACACGAGCCACATTGTTGTTGGTTTTGCTGGTTGACGGCCACCCAGAGTGTTGTTTGTGAACCTCTTCCTGACCCTCCTTTAAAGGCCTTTAACCACCTCGAAACTTGTGATTAGGACAGAGCAGAGTAAGCCTCACGAATCATTTTGTTAGTCTCCTCAAGAGATTTTTTCAGTTTAGCACAAAACTTAATCGTGTAGCATTGCTTGATCGTCAATTCCATTTTTTTCGTGACACGGTCGGAGTGCAGAGGTTTACAATAATTGACATCCTGCCACTTCCACAGCTTGGAGAGCAGTGAGAACAGTTCTGCGGCAAAGCTTAACATCCCCCCACCCACCTACTCCAAGTGCTTCGCTCCCACTTCAACCAATAGGAGCGTCACAGGAAATTCAATTACATTACTTTTGGAATGCACCAGGAGTGTCAAACTCATATCACCACGACAGCATCACGTGATGTATGGGGACCTTTTTTTCCCCTTCGCTAAACTGGGTGTGGGCATAGCCAGCATGTGACGCAGGCTGGAAGTTTGACAGCCCTGTTCTAGAATCTCAATGTTTTTACAGCTTAACAATCAGTGAAGTAGAAGGGCCTCCAAAGGAAGCAAGATCAGATGAGGATTGCTCCTGAGCTGGCTCACATGGGTCTTTCTGACTACGCTTTTGTCATATGAAGAGAGGTTGCTGGAACTGGGAATGGATAGTCTAGCAAAAAAGAGGACCAGAGGGGACCTGATAGCAGTATACAGATATTTGAGGGGTTGCCACAGAACGGAGGGGGGTCACACTATTTTCGAGGGCATGAGTGGGCCAGACCAGGAGTAACAGATGGAAACTGACCAAGGAGAGATTCAACCTGGAAATAAGGAAGAACTTTCTGATGGTGAGAGTGATCAACCAGTGGAACAGCCTGTCAGCAGAGGTTGTGAACGCCCCATCGCTCGACACATTGAAAAGGAAATTGGACTGCCACCTGGCTAGGTTGGTGTAGGGTCTCCTGATTGAGCAGAGGGTTGGACTTGATGACCTGCAAGGTCCCTTTCAACTCTAATAGTAAATAAGTAAGTGAGTAAGTAAGCAAGCAAGCAAGCAAGCAAGCAAGCAAGCAAGTGAGTAAGTAAATTGATGATGAGTATAGGAGCAGGAAATAGTTACATTTGGGACTTTATGTTAGAAATTCTCCTTTTGTTAATTCTCCTTTTGTTAATTATTCATTCTCCTTTATTCATTATTGAGCAAGAAAAGAAAAGTCTGCAAGGGCAAAATACATTCCTTCTGGTCATCCAGTGGGGTCTGGTGTACAATCCAAAAAATGAACCTCTGACCACTGACAGTCACGACTGCTTTCAAAATAGAGCCTGTGAGAATGTAGGCAGGGAACTACATCACTTAGCATAGCACATTTCCCTGTTGCTTCCCCGTTTGTTTTGGACTAAACGAAGGCAGCAGGCTGATTGGGAAGGGGGGAGACTGCGTGGGAGGAAGCACAGATGCAGCTACTGTAAGATGGGATCGGCTGCAAAGCCTGGCCAGTGATCTCAGCTCTGGGGGCAGGAGGCAAGAAGGCCAGCAACTGTGAACAATGGGAGCCAAGTGGATGGCAATGAAAGACCAAGAGGCTGCACAAACAGCATTAAAGACAAAGGGAGAAAGCATTCAGAGGAGCCAGAGATGCCTGGAGCCTCACATCCAATTTGGGGAAAACATTGCTCTCGGCTATGAGAATTTAATTCTTCAGGCACCTATGCAGGCTAATCTTGGACAAAACTCTAGATCCATATTTGTGATCTCCTGCGTTACATAACAATAACTTATTCTCTTCTCTTGCATTCATACACAGAATTGTCTTTAATACATTTGAATAGGCTTTGATATCAGCTTTTCCTTCTTTCTGGTATAACTGTTTTCTTTCCTTTCATCACGGTTATCTTGCATTATTATTGTTCCTGTAGCTGGTTATCCTAAAGGCACAAATGTTTCTTTCAGGTTTTGGGTTGTTGTTGTTTTTTTGCCTAGCTTCAGGCTGTTGGGTTTGATCAAAGGCAATTGATAGAGCCAAACTTTATCCTCTTAAAGGGACTTTGCAGATAAAATAACTACCATTCACTACCATCGGGATGCATTTCATATTAAACGTCCCTAACATTCTGCCAGCTTCTGATCTACTCCTGAAAAAGGAATCCATACTGAATAGATTAGTAGAGTTTCCTTCTAGGTACAGTGATACCTCATCTTACAAACCCCTTGTCATACAAACTTTTCGAGATACAAACCTGGGGTTTAAGATTTTTTTTGCCTCTTCTTCCAAACTATTTTCACCTTACAAACCCAAGCCTCCGCCACTGGGATGCCCCACCTCCGAACTTCTGTTGCCAGCGAAGCGCCTGTTTTTGTGCTGCTGGGATTCCCCTGAGGCTCCCCTCCATGGGAAACACCTCCTCCAGACTTCCGTGTTTTTGCGATGCTGCAGGGGAATCCCAGCAGCACAAAAACGGGTGCTTCACTGGCAATGGAAGTCCGGAGGTGGGGTTTCCCAGAGAGGGGAGCCTCAGCGAAATCGCAGCATCACAAAACACGGAAGTCCGGGGTTTTGAGGACTTCCGTGTTTTTGCGATGCTGCAGTGAGAGACAGACAGGCAGACAGAGACAGAGACAGAGAGTGATATAGTCAATCCAGACATGAATTACCCAATGACCTATTTTATTACATTTTATTGAATCAACTCATATTGCCCAGTCATAAAAGTAACTCTAGGCAGCTTTAGGCAGTTTTAGTATCTTCTTTGTTTTTAATTGTGAGCCACCCAAAGTCATTAATTAAGATGGGCAGCTATAGTAAATAAATGAGTGGATGAATGTGTGTGTATGTATGTTTTGTGTATAAAACACACACATACACACAAATGTGTCTCTGTGTGTGTGTTATGTGTGTTTTGTCAGCGTTCCAATTAAAATCCAAGAAATAAATCAGAATCCAAAGCTTGGCGTTCTTCCAAGTTCCAATTTATTATCAGAGTCATATTGGTCACAAACTGTAGACAACCCGAAACTAACTTTTCCTACAGTTCTCCACCCAAGTTAAGGTTCATCCCTTGTCCCCACACCCACAAGTTCATCACATGGACCACTCCAATTCTCTCAATGTCCACGATCTTACCATGTACTTCTAGCTGGTGCTGAACAAAAGGTGACCTTGAATCTCTGGAAATAATTTGTTGTAGCTAGTATTTTTCCCTTTCGTGCAACCACCCCTCCCCAATTCCCACACTACTATTCCACTTGTGGCAGGCCAAAGTCTCCAACTCAAAATGATGGCTTTGTTTCTTATTAGAATTGTTTAAAAAAAGGGTTATTAAAGCTTTAAGAAAATCTGTGTGATAGGATAAAGAAGAAATGAATAGAATTCAAATCCCACAATTGATAATTATGGCTGTTAAAAATAAAAAAAAGGAATATAAAATTGGCTTATTTGATCAAGGTTAAAATATGAATTTTGTTTTCTTTTGCAAAGCTTTGAGCAAAGATTTTTAACAGGCTTTTTGCTGATACCAGGAATGAAAAATTACTGTTTTATGGATTTACTTACAGGTAGGAGATGGAATTTTTGACAAAGAAATATTTTTGTAATCTTATAGGGAGCAGAGAGTTACTGCATTTGTTTATACTTGTGATGAAGGTTGAAAGTTACATATTTGTATAGTTTTTTCCCTTTATTTCCTTTTTCCTGCATTTTTAATTCTTTTTTCCATTCCTTTTCATTAAATTTAGCTAGTACTAATTTTTACTGTTTTAATTAAAATTCTTAATAAAAATTATATTAAAAGAGTTCTTCCAAACAATCTAGCCAAGGAGCACATCAATGAATACTAGTTTTATATTTATTGTAAAGTTGCATTAACAAAATCTTGCAAGTTTAAATGGTGAAAAAGTAATAAACGTACTCTTCAGTTATGTGCAACAGACTATGGTGGCATTTGGCCTTTTCAGAATTCTCCAATTTTATCTAAAACTCTGTTAATAAATACACACATGTGTACATTGCAAATCAATCTAGGTTGACTGAATCATTTGGGTCCCTGAGATTAAACAATTTTATTCTTCTACTAAACATGTGCTTGGAGTCTTGAAGTCCTTCTCTGTTCAAAATATTTCTCTATTATAAAAACATGAGTATATATTCCATTTTCTCCTATCTTTAGGACTCTTTTATCTACTTCAATGTCCTTCACTACAAAGCAGTGTGCAAAGTGCATCTGTTTTTAATTTATCATTCTAGAACAGCACACTTCTGAACTGGAGGGCCTGTTACAATGACATATATAGCAATTGACCTCTTTTGTTCAGGGATGGGCAGTTGTGGGCACAACAGCACAGTTCCACAAGTCACGTTCACTAAAGGGACTCTGGAAGCCAAAATTTATACGGTTAGAAGGTATGCCGGCTGATGAAAACCAGCTTAAAGTTATACTTAAATCAACCTTGAAGCATTAGTGGCATTTGAACCTATGAGGATCTTACAACTATCACATGTTAGAGGGATGTAACCAAAGAGAGATTTTGTTCTACAGTTAGTGGGAATGCAATAATTTTGAAAGGAGGGCCTTCATAAAACAAAATAACCTAAACAAATTCTGCTCTGGCAATCTCACACTACTTACCAGAGCTTACAAAACTTTTTCCAGACCCATCCTCGAATACAGCTCATCTGTTTGGAACCCATATCACATCTCAGACATTAACACCCTTGAAAATGTCCAAAGATACTTCACCAGAAGAGCCCTTCACTCCTCCACTCGAAATAGAATACCCTATGAGACTAGACTTTCAATCCTGGGCCTAGAAAGCTTAGAACTAAGACGCCTTAAACAAGATCTAAGTATTGCCCACAAGATCATATGCTGCAACGTCCTGCCTGTCGGCAACTACTTCAGCTTCAACCACAACAACACAAGAGCACACAACAGATTCAAGCTTAATATTAACCACTCCAAACTTGACTGTAAAAAATATGACTTTAGTAATCAGGGTTGTCGAAGCGTGGAACTCCTTACCAGACTCTATAGTGTCATCCCCAAACCCCCAACAATTTACCCTTAGATTATCTATGGTTGACCTATCCAGATTCCTAAGAGGTCAGTAAGGGGCGAGTACAAGTGCACTAGAGTGCCTTCCGTCCCCTGTCCTATTACTCTCCTATATCTCCTATACCTTTCTTCTATTCCTATATCTCTTCTTCTATTCTTTCATTGATATGTTTTATTACTATATCTTCTTTTCTATTATTTCTTAGATATATTTTACAATGAGTATCTCCTCTATAACCTTCATCATCTATTTTACTATGTGTATATAGATATATGCCCACTAAAACCCTCATTGTATATTGGACAAAATAAATAAATAAATAAATAAATAAATAAATAAATAAATAAATAAATAAATAAATAAATAAATAAATAAATAAATAAATAAATAAATAAATAAATAAATAAATAAATAAATAAATAAAATAAAAATTCTCAGATTTATATCTATTGCTTGCATTTGATGGAAGGAATAAAAGTTACCAAGTAAGAAACGTATTGCTTACTTGCTTTTAATGTCAAAGTCAATCATGCACAGCATGGAAATATCACAATAAGCTTTCACCTGGAATAATAGCTGAATAAGATTTGATTGATTGCTGTGCTTCAGAAGGTCTCAATAAAATTCAATGCTTTAAAAAAAAAGCAGGAGGGGGAACCACCTCAGCAATTATTTCACCAAAATTCCCAGACTTTTTTCCGTTCTATAAATGACAAAATGAATACTTATTAGCATGTGTTGAAATTTTAATTGGCTTGATAAAAGATTATTTATCACAGCAGCTGCTGTGTGCTTTGTTTTGCCATGTAAAGAAATGATATTTCTTTTAACAAAGTTTTGTTACATTCACAATGAGGTTGTAGCTAAGTCCAAGAGGCTGGTGGGAATGATTCATTGAGAGAGGACTTGCCACAACAGAAGAGGGAACCCTCCCACTCAGCACTCCAGGTGGTGGGATGGGTAGAATAACATCCCTACCATTGGTGTTTACACCAAGTCAGATGAACAGCAGATCACCCACATAAATCCTTATTTTGTAATTTCAGACTAAATCAACTAATTTAACAATCGCTTTGAAACAGTCCATATCCCAGTTTCAAGGAACAGAGAATTCAGATAATTCAGGAAGTCAGTGTCTGTGTTCTGAACAGATGTGGACTCCAAAGGGATTCCACAGGTTCCACCCAAACTCCTAATTAAAATAGAAGAAAGATTTGTTCCTGTATCTAAGTAGAAATCGAGCATCATAAGCTAGAATTCCTGGGTATTGCAGTCCCCCCACCCTTCAAAAAAATAAAATGATTGCTCTGCAAAAAATAGATAAATGTGTCAAAAAGCATGCAGCAATCAAATTAAATCAGGTAGCAGCTTTAGATCAACAACTTATCGGGGGAAGACCCTATTTTACAGTAAGAATAAAAATGTTAACTAAATGTGAAACAGATGCATCTGTTAAACCAGTGTTTCCCAACCTTTTTTGAGCCGCGGCACATTATTCATATTTTCAAAATCCTGGGGAACACTGAACGGGGCGGGCGGGGGGCACGGGGGGGGCTAAAGAAAAGTTTTGACAAAAAAAAATATCTCTTCCTCCATTTCACTCTATTTCTCCCTCCCTCTTTCTCTCCCTTCCTTCCTTCCCTTCTTTCTCTCTCTCCATCCCTCTTTCTTTCTTTCTTCCTCTCTTTTTTGCTCTCTTTCTCTCTCCCTCCTTCCCTCCCTCTATGTCATTCTCTCTCCCTTGCTCTCTCTCTGCCTCTCTTGCTATCTCTCTTTCATTCTCTCTCTTTCTCTCTCTTTCTCTGTCTCTCTTGCTATGTCTCTTTCTTTCTTTCTCTCTCTCTCTATCTCTTTCTCTCTCTCTTTCTCTGTCTCTCTCTCTGTCTCTCTGCTATCTCTCTTTCTCTCTCTTTCTCTGTCTCTCTTGCTATCTCTCTTTCTTTCTCGCTCTCTATCTCTTTCTCTCTCTTTCTCTGTCTCTCTCTTTGTCTCTCTCTCTGTCTCTCTTGCTATTTCTTTCTCTCTCTCTCTCTCTCTCTTGCTATCTCTTTCTCTCTCTCTCTCTTGCTATCTCTTTCTTTCTTTTTCTCTCTCTCTCTTGCTATGTCTCTCTTTGTCTCTCTCTCTGTCTCTTTCTCTCAGGCGGGGGGGGCGTAGGGGGGCTAAAGAAAAGTTTGGACAAAAAAAATATCTCTTCCTCCATTTCACTCTATTTCTCCCTCCCTCTTTTCTCCCTCCCTCTTTCCATTGTATCTCTCCCTCCCTCTTTCCTCCCTCCCTCTTTCCTTTCTATCTCTCCCTCCCTCTTTCCTCCCTCCCTCTTTCCTTTCTATCTCTTTTCTTTCTATCTCTCCCTCCCTCTTTCCTCCCTCCCTTTTTCCTTTCTATCTCTCCCTCCCTCTTTCCTCCCTCCCTCTTTCCTTTCTATCTCTCCATCCCTCTTTCCTTTCTATCTCTCCCTCCCTCTTTCCTCCCTCCCTCTTTCCTTTCTATCTCTTTTCTTTCTATCTCTCCCTCCCTCTTTCCTCCCTCCCTCTTTCCTTTCTATCTCTCCCTCCCTCTTTCCTTTCTATTTTTCTCTCCATCCCTCAGCGGCGGCAAAGAAGAAGGAAGGCAGGCTGCAGAGGGCACCGAGGACAAGAGCGCTCGCTCGCTCCCTCACCCTCTGACTTCCCTCCCTCCCTGCTGAAGGGACAAGCGCAGGCACGAGCGCGCGCGCGGGCCCGCTGCAAGAAGGGGTTTTTTGCTTTTTTTTTCCTTCCCCCGCCTCACGGGAGAGAGAGAGAGAGAAAGAGCAGCGCCCTGTCGGTTCCGAGCACAGCCAGGGAAAGCGGCCTCGAGCCGAGTGCGAACTGCCGGATGCGGCAAAGAACTCCATGCCAACCAAAAAAGGGGTGGGGGTGGCGAAGGCAAAGCCTGGGAGGCAGGGAAGGGAAGAGGGGGAGACCCCCAGACAGAATGGCTGAGGGGAATGAAAGACGGAAAGAGGGAAGGATTGAGAAGCGAAGCCAGGGAGGGCTGAGAGAAAAGTGGAGCGGCGCGCGAGAGAGAGGGGCGGGGCAGGCATTCCCGAAACGGATGGAGAAAGCCCTCTCTCACAGCGAAAGCACTCCCAACCAGGGGGCTGCGAGAAAGGACTTTTTCCGTCCGTTTCGGGAAAGCCCGCCCCGCCCCTCTCGCAGCCCCCTGGCTGGGAGCGCTTTCGTCCCGAGGAGCTGCAGCCGCAGCCGCCGCGAGAGAAGTCGCGCCCCAAGGCAGGGGGCGTCGGAGGAGGAGAGGGGGCAGATCGGGCGGGTGGGGGGGCAGGGCCGAGAGGCCAGAAGCTTCGCAGCACACCTGACCGTGTCTCGCGGCACACTAGTGTGCCGCGGCACACCGGTTGGAAAACACTGTGTTAAACAAATCAAAAACAAATCAAAAACAAATGCTGTTGATTATGATGATTCTGGTAATTTCTGATGCCACAAAAAACACAATGGTGTGATAATACTTTTCCACCATTTAAAAAATAATAATTTCTAGAAAACAGTGATAAACTATAAAAACCAACAATTATGTAGTTGCTGACTACATAGGAAGATATTGGATAATTTGCCTGAAGTGGGATAGGGTTTCCTGCCTAAGCAAGTGGTTGGACTAGAACAGGGGTCTCCAACCGCCGGTCCGCGGACCGGCACCGGGCCGCTGGGGGTTTTCAGCCGGTCCGCGGCGCCAGGGCCCCCTCGGCCTTTCCGCGCTGCCCACCGCCCGCCCGATTTGCCCCCTCTGCTCCTCTGCCACCTCCTGCCTTTCACCGCAGCTCCTCCCGCACCCGGAACGCACGCCCTGCCCGCCTCACATTTGCCGAGAGGACTTTCGCCCCGGGCTCTCAGCAAGGGGGCTGCATGAGAGGCGGGGCCGGCGGAAGGTGATATTCAATGTCGGGGGCGCACGGGCGGTCTTGCGCGCGCTCCCTATCTCCCTGCTAGCCCACTCGGAATACTGTATTCAAAATAAGAAAAGCCTTCGCCGGCAAAGGCTTTTCTTATTTTGAATACGTATTCCGAGTGGGCTAGCAGGGAGATAGGGAGCGCGCGCAAGACCGCCCGTGCGCCCCCGACATTGAATATCACCTTCCGCCGGCCCCGCCTCTCATGCAAACCCCCTTGCTGAGAGCCCGGGGCGAAAGTCCTCTCGGCAAATGTGAGGCGGGCAGGGCGTGCGCGCGTCACCGCTGAGAAGAACGGAGAGAGAACGAGAGTGAGTGAAAGCAACAGACAGCAAGATAGAGAGAAAGTGAGAAAGAGAGAGTGAGAGAAAGGGGGGGAGAGAAAGAGATAGCAAGAGAGAGAGAACAAGAGAGAGAAAGAGCGTGAGAAACAAAACAAGAGAGAAAGAGAGAGAGAAAGCAAAAGAGACAGAAAGAAAACAAGAGAGAGAAAGTGAGAAGAAGAGAGAGAAAGAGGGGGAGAGAGAGAGAAAGAGAGAGGGGGGAGAGAGAGAAAGAGAGGGAGAAAGAGAGGGAAAGGGGGGAGAGATAGCAAGAGAGGGAGAGAGAAAGAGAGAGGGAAAGGGGGAGAGAGGGGGGAGAGAAAGAGGAGATAAAGGAAGAGGAGAGAGAGAAAGGAAGAGAAAGAAAGAAAGAGGGATAGAAAGAGAGAGAGAGTGAGAGATGCTCAGTGAGCCTTTCTTTGAAGTTGCCTTTCTTTCTTTCTTTCTTTCTTTCTTTCTTGCTCTTTTTCTTTCTCTCTTTTACCTTTCCTTCCTCTATTTCTTTTCTTTCTCCTTCCTACCTTCTTCCCTCCCTCCCTCCAGTCCTTCCTCTCTTACTCTCCCCTTTCATAAGTTTCCTTGCTTCCTTCCTCTGTTCCTGTCCCTTCCCTCTTTCCTTCTTTCTTCCTTCCTTCCTTCCTTTCCTCCCTTCCTTTCCTCCCTCCATTTCTTGCTTTCCTTTTCCTTCCTCCCTTCTTTCCTCCCTCATTCCCTTCTTTCACTCCTTCCTCTCTTACTCTCCCCTTTCACACCTTTCTTTGCTTCTTTGCACCCTTCTTCTGTTCCTGTACCTTCCCTCTTTCCTTCCTTCCTTCCCACCCTCCGTCCATTCATTCACCCATTCCTCTCTTGATCGCCCCTTTTACGGCGCCGCTGACAGCTAGCTCCCCCCCCCCCACCGGGCCATGGAAAACTGGTCTAGTTGAAAGCCGGTCCCTGGTGCAAAAAAGGTTGGGGACCTCTGGACTAGAAGACCTCAAAGGTCCCTTCCAACTCTGTTATTCTGCTGATGTAACAGATATAGTTCCAGCTGTTAGACTCACACAGGAATGAAGAGGCAAAATATAGGACAGTTCAGCACCTTTGTTGTCCGTTAGCTGGTATTAATATGGACTGCCTGCAGGCTTCAGGGAAGCTGTTGACAAGCTAGCCATTGACAGCAGTTTTTTCTCCCACCACTAGATTAACCAATCAGCTATGGCTATGCAAATCCAGTCTCCATACATAAGTACATAACACCAGCTGTTTATACTTTCCTTCACTGATATCACTTCGCACTTGTGTTTGAGGCATCAAGTTGCTTCCAGATGGAAAGGATTAGCTTGTGGCGTCATCATGCCCATGGTGATACCCAGTTTGTGGGGAGTGGTCCTTTCGTATTCCCTTCAGGAATGGAGCAAAAGATGGGAGCTACCCCACCCCATGGCAGCCCTCAGTCTTCAAAGGCAAGCCTGTTCCTTGTCAAGCTAGAGGTATAACAAGCAGGAAGAGGGAGATTATGATCCCGCTATATAGAGCGCTGGTGAGACCACATTTGGAATACTGTGTTCAGTTCTGGAGACCTCACCTACAAAAAGATATTGACAAAATTGAACGGGTCCAAAGACAGGCTACAAGAATGGTGGAAGGTCTTAAGCATAAAATGTATCAGGAAAGACTTAATGAACTCAATCTGTATAGTCTGGAAGACAGAAGGAAAAGGGGGGGCATGATCAAAACATTTAAATATGTTAATGGGTTAAATAAGGTCCAGGAGGGAAGTGTTTTTAATACGTGAACACAAGAACAAGGGGACACAATCTGAAGTTAGTTGGGGGAAAGATCAAAAGCAACATGAGAAAATATTATTTTATTGAAAGAGTAGTAGATCCTTGGAACAAACTTCCAGCAGACGTAGTTGGTAAATCCAGAGTAACTGAATTTAAACATGCCTGGGATAAACATATATCCATCCTAAGATAAAATACAGAAAATAGTATAAGGGCAGACTAGATGGATCATAAGGAGAAAGCATGGTAGCCTGCCCTTTCTCAAATCATCTGTGAAAGAAGTTGCAGCCACCTTAGTTTTCATATATTAGTTACTAGTTAAGTCTGCTTTCCACCCTATCCCCAAAGTTGGTATCAGTAATATAGCTATTTATATTGGCTTAGGTATTAGTCACTTACTAAATAATTAGACAATGTTTTTCATTAAATGTAAGAGAGAAGGGGGAGAAGGGTGCTGGTTTATCTGAATGCTTATTCTCAGTTGGTTGCGCAACAGTCCAGGAATGGGTTGCTACAGTCTGATCTGCCCTGTTATTGAGATAATCTGCCTGTATGTTTAGAGTCCAGACAATGTGCTCTGCCCTCAGAGAGAAGAAAGTCCATTCTACCCACTGGCCTGTCAGCTGATATTCCACTGGGCTGTCTATTGCCAGGAGTTGCATCAATTGTGTAAATTTTGGTGCCATGGCCACCCCGAGTCCATGGAGAGGGGCAACATATAAGTCAAGTAGATAGATAGATAGATAGATAGATAGATAGATAGATAGATAGATAGATAGATAGATAGATAGATAGATAGATTGATAGATAGATAGATAGATAGATAGATAGATAGATAGATAGATAGATAGATAGATAGATAGATTGATGGATTGATAGATTGATAGATAGAGATTGAGAGAGAGAGAGAGAGAGAGAGAGAGAGAGAGAGAGAGAGAGAGAGAGAGAGAGAGAAAATATTTTATCATTGCCACTGGGAACTGGAATAGATGCTGGGTTAGACCATTGCTTTTGGACAATGTCACGGAATAGCTTAAGAGACGGAACTCATAGTTCCCTCTAAGCTGAGCAGTGAGCAATCGCTCACTTAAAAATCATCATCAACTCAGAGTTTTCCAAACCTGCCCAGAAGCCGAGAGGGAACGAGTGAGAGGGAAGGAGAGAGAGAGAAAGAGAGGAAGAGAGAGAAACAGATAGAAAAAAGAGAGGAAGGAAAAGAGAAAGAAAAAGAATGGGAGTAAGGAAGAGAGAAAGAAAATCAAAATCTAGTTTGAAACTAGCTCAACTGTTTAAGTGGCATTTTGATATTGATAGAGTTGCCCTATTATGAGCTCACTGTTATAGACACACAGTACAGTATTTTATTTTGAAATTCTCTGAGGCAAAACAGGGTGGGTTTTTTATTTATTTATTTATTTGTTTGTTTGTTTGTTTGTTTGTTTGTTTGTTTGTTTATTTATTTATTTATTTATTTATTTATTTATTTATTATTTCTGTGCCGCCCAGTCCCAAAGGGACTGCCGCTCAGACACTATACTTTTCCGCCCACCCCCCCAAAAAATTAGAGGGAACACTGACGGAACTTACAGCTGTTCAGCCACAGGTTCAGTGAATGACACCTGATCATGATGCTGAGAGGAGACTCAGGGTTAGGAGGAGATTCATCCTCTGATAGGCAGGCGGTAGCCTTTGCCTTATGAAGAAGGGACTTGAATAGTCCAGGAAGGAATAAGCCAGTAAAGGCTGGCATTTCAGCCTTTCATATCATCAGATAGATTGGGGTCCCTCAATATCTCTTCTCTTATGAAGAGATCCTTCTCTCCCCTGGAGAGGGATACAGAGCCTCCAGGATTTAGGCTAACCACCAGAGAGAGCTTGGATTGATAAGACAATGATTCCGACATGATGGATGCAGAATGTTGCTGTCTGAGACCCACAGCTTTGCCCTTGGATATAGCCTGAGATATGAGGGTTAAACCTGAATCCAATAGTCCAGATGGTTTTGCTAGAGACGAAACCGCAAAGACGGCTGTTTCAGATCTGACTGAGTCGGTAACTGGGGTATGTGCAGAGAAGCAAGGAGGAGTAGCTGAAAAAACATATAGTCAGTAACTGGATAGATTAGGCTGTAGCAACCCATTCCTGGAGTATTTTTCAACCATACTGAAGAATATAACAAAGCAGGAATCTTCCTGCTATTAAACAAGAAGAGTCCAAAGATTATATTTTCTTAGGAATAGACCAAAACCATCCCATAAAGCCTCTATTAAAGAATGCCTAGATAGAAAATCAAAACGGCCCCAAGAATACTAATTGCCAAATGCTCACTCTTTTTTTGGCGCAACACTCTTAAAAATGCCAGCAATTGTTTTACGTTTATGGCAGAGACAACATCAAATGTAAAATTTATTTTAGCCTCAACATACCACCCATATATAATTGTTCTGCAGTAAACACCAGAAACTCAGTGGAAATTCAGAATAATAGAATAGAATAACAGAGTTGGAAGGGACCTTGGAGGGCTTCTAGTCCAACTCGTTGCTCAGGCAGGAAACTCTATATACGTGATGGCGAATCTATGGCACACACGCCATAGATGGCATGTGGAGCTACATCTCAGGGCACACAAAGTGTTTCCCTATGCCAGCTCCAGCATGCAGCTGATTTTTGGCCTTCCAGAGGGTGGGGTAAGCCATTTTCGCTTTCCCCAGGTTTCAGGAAAGCCTACAGAGCCTGTGGATGGAAAAAAAAACCAGACCCAATGGGCCTACCGGAAGTTCAAAGGCTTTAATGAGGCCTGTGTGCATGCGCATGGGGAGGCAGCATGGGGCGTGTGTACATGCATGCCTAGGAGAGGGCATTGGATTATGAGTGTGGGCGGTAATGGGCAACCAAAATTTTTACTGCCACACTGTGGGTGTGGCTTATTTTGTGGGTGTGGCTTGATGGTCACATGACTGGGTAGGAGTGGCTTGCTGGCTATGTGATCAGGTGGGAGTGGCTTGAACGCTCAGCATCGTTCAAGTGAACTGTTAAGTCCTCAACTTACAACCTCACCAGTGTCGCTCTCTGGGGCAACAATTTGCTTCACATTTCCCGTGCTCTCCTTTCTGGGTCACTCCCTGCCACAGGCTGGGTAGCTAGGTGAACGGGTGCCAATAAGCTGTTGAGAAAAGATGGGGGAGGAAATGGGCCCCCTGCAATGCCTGCCGGTGCTTTCTGAGGAGGAGGAGGGGAGGGGGGATGGTCAGCTGGCACACAGCTTCATTTATGTTGTCAGCCACCCCAAGTCCTCAGACAGGGGTGGCATACAAATCTAATAAATGTTGCGGTTAGCTCTGGCCCAGCTCCTGCCCCAAGGAATGTGCAGGTGAACGTGGGGGAAACATCCACATGCCGCAGGCTGTTTTGCTCCCAATGGAATCTGCTGACGAAGCCTCCTCTGACCAAGGAAGCATGAGTGACAGGGAAGAGGGGAGTTTGGCAGACAGCCAAGGAGGAGATCAATCATCGGTATCATCCCTGACACATTAATGACACATTAATGACACATCCACGCATGCGTAGAGTGATGCAAAGGAGACAACAACTGAATCATTATTACAAGAAAAAATGAGGTCACCTGTGGTTGGGTGGGGCTGCTGTAATTAGTGCTACAGATAAAAGTGCAGCTTGGTGTTTTAGCCTCATGGCAGTTTATCTGATTTACTGTTTCGTCAAGATCGTGGTGTTAGTGCTGTTCAAGATTGTGTGTGGACTCTCTGGACTTTAGAATTGGACTCAATTTCCCAGTTATTGGGTGAGCAATTGGATTGCATTTAACCTATGCCTTGTGTGTACCAGAAAATCCCTTTGACATTTAAAAAGAGCTGTTTCTGTTTTTCTGTTTATAAAAACTTTTGGGTTTTCCTTTTATCGTGTTGTGTCTTCCTGGACTAATTACCCTGTAATTACGGGGGGTTGAAACACACTGGCAGAACAATAAATAAGTAAATAAATTTCCACTGGTGGAACTATATTCCACCCCATCCTGCCTGCTGCCCTCCCCTGAGTGTGGGCACACACATGCATGGTATCTAGCACACCCGAGCAAAAAAAAGGTTTGTCATCACTGCCCTATACCATTTCAGACAATTTCAGCCCTCAGGTACTTTCGAGAATAAGTTGAGGGGGTCAACCTATTCTCCAAAGAATCTGAAGGCAGGACTAGTAGCAATGGATGGAAACTGATCAAGGATAGAAGCAACTTAGAACTAAGGAGAAATTTCCTGACAGTTAGAACAATTAATCAGTGGAATGGCTTGCCTCCAGAAATTGTGGGTGCTCCAACATTGGAAATTTTTAAGATGAGACTGAACAACCATTTGTCTAAAGTGATATTGGGTTTCCTGCCTGAACAGGGGATTGGACTAGAAGACTTCCAAGGTACCTTCCAATTTCTTTATTTTATTATTCTGTTACCATTCTGATGCTATTTACTTCACAGTAATCATGCACACATGTCCAGTCAAAAAGAAAGACATTAGACATTTCATTCTAAGGACACAAGATGTACCAGCACTTTCAAACTGATTTTTCATTTCAGAGTTCAAGTGACAATGGACAAAAAATAGCCTAGAGAATCATGGACAGTTTCTAATCATTTCATATAAAAATGCCAGGCCCAATGTTGAAGATATAATACAGAATTAAATTATAGAGCTAGCATGAAAGGCAAATTTAATAAAGAATTAATCAAGGTTTTAATATAAATTATACATCAGAAATACCAATTAGAACAGTTTGGAGTATCAGGAAAGCATATGAGACGGGCTTATTCATCAGCAAAACTAATCATATAGCTAAGCAAAAGAAAAAAAAACCCTAACAACCCCAAGTTAAAAAAACAAGTATAATTACAAAATGAAGCATTATTTAGAATGGCCTCAGGAAAAGAAAATCAGGAAAAGGAAGAGTTTCAGTACACATTTTTTAGAAAGAAGTGAACCTGAAGCAATATAAATTCATTCACTGTATGGCCTATACAAATCAAAAATATAAATTTGCTGACAAGAATTCAAAACACGTGACAGCATTAAGAGCTAAAAGCAAAAAACAATTTGTATACAAAGCATCTGCAATAAACACAAAATATTATGTTACAAACTTGAAGATATTGATGAAAAATATTGCAGACATTTTGTAAAAAATCATAGATTTTGGAAAATCCAGAAGAAATCAGAATCAACAATTACAAGATGCCAAAATCACTGTTTATTTAACCAGTCAGTTAAACACACACAAACATACACACACACACACACATTCTATGGACCACATGTTATCCCACAATACACTAACTGAGATAACTAAGCCAGGATGTTCCACTGATGGTTAGAAGACTTGGGACATTTAACAGAATCTGTTTAATTAGATAGATCTTACTGCAGAGTTTGTAGAAACATGTACAACTCTTCTTAGTCTTATTCTTCACTGTATTTTTTCCTAAATCAAGTCCTTAGAGTTATTATGTTATATCTTTCCATTCTAAATTAAATTTTAGCAAAACCTTTTTATATTTACTTCCTTAACTATATTCCCAGTTTAATGATTCAGCTAACTGACAATAAAGGGACCAGGCAACAACCACCAACTTCATTTGTCATAGAATGGGAGGCAGGGTACCTTGGAAATCATCTAGTTCAAATTCTCCCATCCCATCCAATGCTGAAACCCACCACTATAATTCAAAAAGATGATGAACAACTCTTACCATTAAGAAACATTCCTTGTTATCCATCAAAATCGACTTCCTTGCCATTTAAACAATTGTTTCTTGTTGTGTATTCTGCAACCATTCTGAACAAAACTTCCCCTTCTTGTACATGACAGCCTACTTGAACACAATTATCCCTGCAGTGTTCTCCTCTTCAAGCTAAATCTACTCAACACTCAGCAAGCAAATTGCAATGATAAATGACAACATGTACCTAAATGCATGTCATAAATTGTTGTGGTTAGCTCTGGCCCAGCTCCTGCCCCAAGGACTGTGGCTGTGGGGGAGACATCCACATGCTGCAGGCCTGTTTTGCCCCCAGTGGAATCTGCTAATGAAGGCTCCTCTGATCAAGAAGACATGAGTGACAGGGAGGATGAGAGTGTGGAAGACAGCTCAGAAGGAGAGCAATTATCTAGCTCCTCCTTGGATTCAGAACAAGAGTTAATGATACAGCCACGCATGCGGAGAGCGATGCATAGGCAACAACAACTGAGAGATTATTATCAAAGAAAATGAGGCCACCTGTGGTTGGGTGGGGCTGTGGTAATTAGTGAGGCTGCTATAAATAGCAGCCTGTGGGTTTGGCCATTGTGGAGGATTATCTGATCGTTGTGTTTCGTGACTGCTTTACTGACTTTGACCTTTGTGTGCTGATTTTTCCCCGCTTTGAAACTAAACCAGAGCAAAGTGTGTTTCACTTTGTGAAAGAAGAAGGACTGTGAATTACCTCACAGCTGCAAGCTAAGTATCACAGAATTGATAAGGGACTTATACAAATTACCAGTTTGTTTGGAGACCAGTGCTCTTTGCTATACCAAAAGAGGGCTTGGTTTAAGTGAATTTTCATTATAAAGAACATTGTTTTGAATTTTCAAACGTGTGTGTGTCTGACATTTGTATCTGTGAATTTTTGGGAGGATTCTACCAGAGAGCCCAACAGAACATAAATGATACAAAATATTTTTAGTCCTGATATCTGACAAAAGTATACAAAGTTGAACATTTTGCATGATACAGTTCCATATTTGTCCCTTGACCGACATGATGATGATGATGATGAGATTCCAATATTTTTTCCCAGGGTCTTCATGATCTTCTTTGCTCACTTCTGGGCATGACCCTTAAAATGGGGTGTTCAGAATCCAGTACAAAATGCCAAGTGCAAATTGACAGATGCAGATCTTGAAAATCTTGGTACTTATTCTGGGCCTATATTCTCATTTTCTGTAGCTGCATCAAATACTGACTCGTGTTCATCTTATTATTTACCGAGATTCTCAATTCCTTTTCACATTCATATACTGCTATCCATTCCTACCCCCGCACCTTCCCCTCCAACTTTCCTTACTTTGTATTTTTCCTTGTTGAATTCATCTACCCAGTTTTGGGTCACTGTTCCAGCTTATCAAAATCCTTCTGAACCTTGAAATTATCTTCATCTTCAAGATTTTTTGCTATCTTTCTGTAATCTGCAAATTTAATAATTTTTTTCAACTTTATCATTTATAAATACCAGGGTTTAGAAAAAAGCACTGAAGTAGACATTTCAAGAGTTGCCTTCAGCTAGATACCCAGTCATTGGTGTGCACTAAATCAATTGTCAACTAGCTCATTATCTATCTAGTGTCAGGCCTCTAATTGTTCTTTTCTGTTTTGCCAAGTACTCTGAAGAACTCTAGGTAGACAAATCCCTCATTCCAATGATGGACTAAACTGGTTCACCCAATTGGCAAATTTAAAATGTGCGGATCCCAGCATGGCTGGCTGGGAAATTCTGGGAGCTGGTCACACATCTTAAGTTGAAAATAATCAGTCAAACAAGGGGATTGTCATGTAAAGGAATGATCAAAGCCATCTAGGAGTTGATGAAAGATATCATTTTCCTATCCCATTACTACTTCTTTCTTTTATTAATGACCTCTTTTTGATTCATTTAACTTACTTTCCATACTTTACTGTTCTGTCTGGGCACTCCGGAAGTTATGACCAACCCAAAAAGATAAGCCAGACACACCGGTTGAATCCAAACACAGTTTTATAATGAGAAAGAGAAAAATAACCAACAAAAAATGTCCTTACAAGTCAGGAAAACACTGGAACTCCAAACAGATACACAAAGGCAATTGTCCATACAAAAACACAGGATTCTTGATGCCAAGACGAGGCTGTAGATAACAGACATACACCTCCCATCGGTCTTCAAGACTGCTGGGCCATGAGCCAGGAACAGAAACGCTGAGAGACAATGCAGATTACAGCAATTCCACTCAGATAACACTCCACACTGTTGAAAGAGTTTGCCTGCCTTATAAACCCTTCCCTGCTAATGAGGACCACGCCCAAGCCCTGGTGTTCCTCATTCAACGCTGATAATATCTATTCAGTTGCTGCCTCCTTTGATCTATGCGTCTCTGTCGCATATCAATGACAGCTTGTGCCTCATCATCTAATGACTCTAGAGACTCCAAGCTACTTGCTGGAGAGAGCCCCTCCCCAGGGCTCCCAGGCCCCTCTTCCTCGTCACATTCCTCTTCGCTCTCATCCTCCCCCGGGCATGGAGCCAGCAGAGACGCAGCTGGTCTTTCATCTGACTCAGACTGAACCACAACACTTTACCCTCTAGGAGATTATATTCTTGGTTATCACCTAAGTATGAAAGAACATATAGTGAGAAATCAATTGGACCTTTTGTTAACAAAAGATTTAGAAACAGTGTCTTGTATATAAAAATATACCTAGGGGCTGATACAGATTTTAATCATAATTATGGAGTGACAAAATGAGGATAAGACTGAAAACCATTAAAAGGAAAATACAAGAAATGATAAAAACTACATCATCCAAAGGTTATTATATCATAGAAGCAAAGCAAGATATAGGCATTATCTTGAAACACATGAAGGAAAATGTTAACAACAGGAATGGTATTTATGAAAATAGGACACAATTGGTATGATTGATACAAGTACTAATGAAAACTTTCAATTGTCATTAATAAGACAGAATGAATAGTAAAATTTTAGAACTAACAGAAGAACTCCATAAATGAAAAACATAAATATGAACACATATAAAGAATTATCAGGAGATCAGAGAATTATTCGCTCTGCAAATGGAAATTAGTAATAAACACAGGAAACTGCAGTATTATAAGCTTAAAAAACCCCACACTTGTAAATAAGCATAAAAATAAATGAAATTTTAAGCGTACACAGAATTCAACCTGCCAATATATTGATTCATAAGGAGGAAAATAATGGATATTGAAGGAAAACTACATGTGGGAATGTATATGTAGCAGAATATTTTTGTTCCACCTCTACCTAACAATAGTTAATGAGAGGATTTTGCCCTGAAAATATATGAAGATGATGCAACCAACTCTTGTTTTAGCATTAAAAGGCCTCTACACTTCTGTTTTCCATTATTCTGAGGAAAAGCTCAGCCTAATTTATCTGAAATCAAAACGAACAATATTTTCGAAGCATCTGATGAAATATGGATATAAAATAGATCAAATTAAATATTGAAATATCTGGGTGATCTCCAAAGCGTCAAGATCTTGAGTATTACACATACTACTGTGCCTGTTCAGAGGTCTGTGGCTGTGGTTTTTGCATTCTTTTAGCAACATGGGGATTTTGTATGTTTTGTCTACAATTAAGATCACTCACTGCCTTCAGCTGACATTCTTAAATATTTAACTCAACTAATAGTGTTAGACCCCTTCTACGCCACATGGAAGAAGACCTTGAAGGCAAACATATAAAATATCAATTTGTCTGTGTAACAGGCAGCCCTACTTTTTTCTTGAGTTTTACCAAACTCAAAGAAGTTTTCAAACAATCAATAATGGAAATCCATTCGAAGAGAGAGAAAAAGGAAAAACCTAAATATTTTCTTCCAATTAAATGTCTGCATAATCTTGCTAGGTCCCACAGAGTTAGCCTTCTCCGGGTCCTGTCGACTAAACAATGTCGTCTGGGGGGACCCAGGGGAAGAGCCTTCTCTGTGGCGGCCTCGGCCCTCTGGAACCAACTCCCCCCAGAGATTAGGACTGCCCCCACCCTCCTCACCTTTCGTAAGTCATTAAAAATTTATCTCTGCCGCCAGACATGGGGAAATTAACACACACCCCAATTGTCAAAGTTGGTGTATGGTTTGATTGGATTGTGTGATTATTTTATTATAAGGGTTTTAAATTGTATTTTTAAAAATTGGATTTGTACACTGTTTATGTTGTTGTGAGCCTCCCCGAGTCTTCGGAGAGGGGCAGCATACAAATCTGATAAATTATTATTATAAATTATTATTATTATTATTATTATTATTATTATTATTATTGCAAAATAGTATAGGATAGTGATGGCAAACCTTTTTTTCCTTGGGTGCCTAAAGAGAATGAGCGTGCACTATCGTGCATGTGTGAGTGCCCACACCTATAATTCAATGCCTGGGGAGGGCAAAAATAGCTTCTCTCGCCCCTGGAAATGGTCTGTTTCCCAACTTCTGGTGGACCCAACAGGCTCGTGTTTTGACCTCTCCAGGCTCCAAAGGCTTCTCTGAAGCCAGGGCAGGGTAAAAATATTCTCCCCCATCCCTCCAGAGGCTCTCTGGAAGCCAAAAATGCCCTCCCAGAACCTCTGTGTGAACCAAAAATCAGCTGGCTGGCAAACACATGCACGTTGGAACTAAGCTAGGGCAACAGCTCGCATGGCAGCAGATATGGCTTTGTGTGCCACCTTTGGCACCCGTGCCATAGGTTTGCCATCACTGCTATAGGATCTTATCTTGGCACATTTCAATATATTACCCACAGCGTTACTGGAAATAATATATCATCGTATCTACTTTATAGAGAGATTTGTCCCAATCATTCAAGAATAGCTGAAACTGTGGGGTCTGCGTGGCTATGTGATGAGATTTGTTTCCTGCATTAAACTGCACCTCCATGGAAGTGAATGGCCATGGAGGTTTCCTGGCAGACAAGATCAGTAGTGAGTTTCACTTAGTTTCTCCATCAATTCGGAACTGTGAACGTGCACACTGGCTCTCTTCACTCACGTGCAGCACTTCTGTGCGTGCTCAGAGCCTTCTACGCCTGCGTAGATCATCTGTCATGATGTCCGGCCAGTTGCCGGAGCCTCCCACCCCTGCCGCTACAGGTTTGACCAAACTGGGGCAAACCAATAGCAACCCACCACTGGACTAAATACATTCCATATCTCACTTCTTACAGATCCTCATGACTGTGTCATTTTAAAGCTGACAAATTCTGTTTCAGAGTTTAACTCCTTTGGAAGCAGGAAACAAATCAAGATAATTATTATTCAACCTGCTTAGAAACAAAGATTGTAATGTTGCAACCCAATATAAATATTACATCATTTTATAGTGTTCTATTTTATAATGAAACACATTTTTTTACACTTTTGTAAAGTAGCTTTATAATGTAATCATTGTGCTTGAGGATCTTAATCTTTTAGAATTCTCCTGCTTGAATATTATTGTCTTGCTATCTTTTTTTCCTAATTTTATTAATCATTTTATGTACTTCCATTGAGTTCTGTAAATTTTGTTACTTAACCGTGTATTTTTCCAGTGACCATAGGAAAAAAAATGTTCTATTCTAAGTGAGCACATCGCCAATTTTTTTCAAGACAACAGAACATCATAACATAATTATGCAAACTATATGAGAGAGAACAGAAGCAATCAAAACATTTTTAAAATGGCAATATGGTGGAATCCGATGACATATCTGCAGAAATATTACAACTAATACATAAAATTGGCATAAACTTGTTTATAACATTGTTGAATATAATCTCTGATATACAGATTATTCCAAATAAATGAATAATATGCTTAATAACTACATCTATTACTCCACCTAAAATAAACAATGGGGGGGTTGGGGATGCAATGAATACCATTTGATAAACTTGATGTTTTGAAAGTATTTCACAAAATGGTACACAAGTTTTGTGGGAAATGTAAAGCAGTTTGAGTGGAATCCCATTTGGATTTTTTAAGAGATTACTGTAGGTATCAGAGATGCTGTATTTAGGCATTTAAAAGAATAGTGTAGAGAAGTGAATGTAGATATTAATGTCTGTTCTATTTTTAAAAAGCATTTGATTGAATGTAGTAAGGCAATTTGCTAGGTATAGTAAAATAGAGATAATGAAACAAATTTAAATAGGGTTATAGGAGCGTTGAAGGGAAGAGGGATAACTAAGATAGAACAGTTATATGAGAAGGATGGCAGGCCAAGTAGAAACCGTATAGAATGGTGGTTAGGTAAGGGAAGGTGGCTACAAATAAATGCAATATGTAAATATCTTAACGAAAGGGAGAATAAAGAAGTACTATTGAGGGAGGAGACAGGGTTAGAGAAAATAATAAGAGAAAAAAGTGAGGGTATAAAGGCGCAAGCAACCAATACTGTATATATAAATTGCTAGTGCAGTCAGACGGGGACACGATTGAAGGATTGACTAAATGGTGGCAAAATGAGATACAAGTAGAGGTACAAAGATGGAAAATATAGTAGAAAATATAAGGAAAATTAAAAATACAAGAATCAGGGAAATGAGAAGGAAAATATTATATAAGTGGTATTTTACTCCCGTTCAACTCGCACACTTTCAGAAGAATGTCAGGGGGAATTGTTGGCATGGGTGTCAAGATAAAGGAGTGTTTATGCATATGTTTTGGGAATGCCTGATAGTGCAGGAATTTTGGCCAAAAGTGCAAGAGGACATCAATAGAATGCTAAATATACAATGGACAATCACTAAGGAAATGGCAGTACTAGTTAAAAGCAATGTGATGGGAGAATTTAGAGAAATAAAAAAGCAGCAATAGAAAGTGCTCAGGCAGTAATAGTTTTGGGTTGGAGGGATGCGACAAAATGGACAATGCAAAATTGGTATAGGTACATGGTGGACCATATTCAATTTGAAATTATGCATAAAAGGATAAATTCAGATAATGAAACTGAGTTAGGACAACTGATGGGACGGTGGGACAAGGTAAGACGATATATGACGAGCAGAATCCGAGACCAAGCTACAAGAAATAAATTGGAATCACTCTATAATATGTAAATAGATATATTGCTCTTGGGTCACCCCCGATTGGTGGTGGGGAATGTGTGTGTGGGGGGGGGGCACATTTCACTATGCACTGTTTTATGTTGTGTGTAATATAAATTCGTTAAAAATTAATTTTAATTTTTTTAAAAAAAGAGAGAGATTACTGTAGGTATCAGAGATGCTGTATTTAGTATAGGCACTTAAAAGAATAGTGTAGAGAAGTGAATGTAGATATTAATGTCTGTTCTATTTTTAAAAAGCATTTGATTGAATGTAGTAAGGCAATTTGCTAGATATAGTAAAATTATATGGCTGTTTGATGACAGGCTATGTATTATTATGAATTTATTTTGAAAACAAACTGTAACTGCTGCAATAGAAGGGAAAAAATGACAAAACAATTGCAAATACTACATGGAATGTGACAAAGGGTTGTATTATCATCCTTTTAATTTAATGCATACTTTAGAAGAATGTCAAAAAGCATTAACATCAGTGGCATAATAATAAAGTATGATATATAGATGAAGCAATTCTCTAATTAGAGACCCATGTTGAGGTGCACCAGCTGAGAAATTTTATGGTCCAAGGAAAGATTCATAGAATACACAGCATTGGGAGAAAGAAATAAGCACATTTAGGGCAGGAATAGCTATAGCTGTATTAGATGTATTATATGCTTCCTGTCTGATGTGATGCAATTTAAAATTTACATCTTCTTCTCTCCCAAATTTTTCTCTCTCCACATATTTTTGTGTCACAAATCTTGGGGTACCTGCAATATGAATCTATTTTTCTTAGAAATGGAATGTTCGGGTATGTAGATTTCACATTTTTTTCAACTGAATAAGTCAGAGAGTTCTGGGTAAAGTAATCTGAGTGTCTCTGGAATTATTATTATTATTATTATTATTATTATTATTATTATTATTATTATTATTATTATTTATTAAATTTGTATGCCGCCCCTCTCCATAGACTCAGGGCGGCTCACAGCAGTAATAGAAAACAATGAACAATACAAATCTAATATTTAATATTTAAAAACTAAAATCCCATAATTTAAAAAAACATACATACAACATACCATACATAAACTATATAGGTCTGGGGAAGATATCTCAGTTCCCCCATGCCTGATGGCAGAGGTGGGTTTTAAGAAGTTTACAAAAGGCAAGGAGGGTGGGGGCAATCCTAATATCTGGGGGAAGCTGGTTTCAGAGGGTTGGGGCCTCCACAGAGAAGGCTCTTCCCCTGGGTCCCACCAGACAACATTGTTTAGTCAGCGGGACCCAGAGAAGGCCAACTCTGTGGGACCTAACTGGTCGCTGGGATTCGTTCCTCCATAACATTCTGATGAAGCAAATATTTGGATATATGGAGTATACCCATAGTTTTAAAAAAATATTGTTTTCTTCATCATTTCTACTCCCAATTACTTTTGTGAGTGCAGCGACTTTCATGGTCTTTGATCTGGTCTCCTTGCTGCCATAGTTATCTACCATCAGCTTTGAGCTATAGCTTGGTTTTCTGGCAAGCCTCTCCTTTTCACACTTCTCTTTGGATACAGGTGTTAAAATTTCTGATTAGTTCTTTTTCCCTTGTTGGATTCTTTTCCCTCCCGTTCCTTATTTATTATAATACAGCTATTAGCAGTTGCTATGTTATTAATTTGTTATTGTTATGGCATAATCTATCAAGGCTATCCCACGTTTATTAACTAGATGGCACTTTCATAATTAAGAGAACAGAAAATAAAACAGCTATATCTTTTCGGGGGGAAATGATTGTATTAGCAAGATATGAGCTAATGAACATCAAGAAGCTCCTTATTTCTGTGTGAAAGCTCTATTGTATTTTTTAGATACTGACCTTCAAGATAGAAATGCCAGACTTCATCCTAAACAAACTTCAGGTTTGTGGGAGCCATTCTGGTTTTTTAGTAGAATCTCAATAATTAGGAACAAGTTACAAAAACATAGAATAAAATAATTGGAATCGTGACACTCAAAATGTAATGTTCATTGCTGGATGAAATTTGGAATCTTTTTTTTTTAAGTCAAAGAGAATAAGAAACTTTAACTCAGTGAGGCATCACTTTGTGGAGCCAAAGCAGTATGTTCCACAAAAGAGAAGACAATTTCCTGACACAAAAATTAACAAGCAGCTGGAATCAAAATTAAATCAATTGTATTACATATGGATAGTACCTTATGCAATCAATTTAAGTTTCATATGAACACTCTTAGTGATTCCCCATTCTCAAATGATTCTCTTAAATAAATTAAGACGTGTTGTGATTCAGCCTGAGGTTGCTCAGGGACCAGCTGTGTCTCTGCTGGCTCCATGCCCGGAGGAGGATGACAGCGCAGAGGAGGGGGCTGAACAGTCAGATGGGGGAGAGGAAAATCAGGAATGGGATGAAGGAGAACAGCATGAGAGCCCCCGGGGGGGCTCTCCCCAGCCAGTAGCTTGGAGTCATTAGGGGATGACGCACAAGCTGTCATTGACATGAGACAGCGACGTGCAGAGCAACGAAAAGAGCAATTAAAGAGATATTTTCACCATTGAATTAGAAACAGCTGGGTTTGGGTGTGGTCCTCATCAGCAGGGTTTAAAAGGCAGGCAAGCCCTTGCAGCCATGTGGAGTATTATCAGCTTGGTGTGTCGTTATCCTGTCTTGTTTCTCGGCGTCTCTGTTTCTGGCTTGTGGCCCAGCAGCTTTGGAAGATCCGTGGGAGGTGGAGGTCTACAGCCTCGGCTTGGCAACAAGAATTCTGTATTGCTGCATGGACTATTGCCTTCGTGAATATATCTGAAGATTCAGCATTTTTCCTGTTTGTAAGGACATTTTATGTTACCTGTGTTTTTCTTGAATTTTATAAAACTGCCTTTGTTTTTTACCAGTGTGTCTGGATTCTCTTTTTGGGTTGGTATTGGCTTCTGGAGTGACCTAGACAGAACAAGACACAAATAAGAAAGAGATGCATTGTCTCATTCATTTATTTACATATACAGTGATATCTCTACTTAAGAACTTAATTCCTTCCGTGACCAGATTCTTAAGTAGAAAAGTTTGTAAGCAGAAGCAATTTTTCCCATAGGAATCAATGTAAAAGCAAATAATACATGGAAACCCATTAGGAAAGAAATAAAAGCTTGGAATTTGGGTGGGAGGAGGAGGAAGAAGAAGAGGAGGAGGGCAGTCACTGCCAAAGGAAGAAGGTGAGGTGAGGTGAATAAAAAAAATCCAAAACTTTAAAGCTTAAAATAAAAGCCTCCTTAAGCACCACCAAAAGGCTCCTCTGGCAGCCCAGAAAAGCCCAAGATGGCCAGGATTAAAGGGGGAATGGCAGGAAACTGGCCGGGCCTTCGTGCCGCTCTCAAATTTCCTGGGAAATTTTTCCAGGCTTGGGTTCTTAAGTAGAAAATGGTTCTTAAGAAGAGGCAAAAAATCTTGAACACCCGGTTCTTATCTAGAGGTGTTCTTAAGTAGAGGTACTACTGTATATACTGTACATAAACTACCCATGCAAAAAAATGGCATGGGAATCTCCTGGTAGTTTGAAATTTTATAGAATCATAGAGCTGGAAAAGATCTTGGAAGTCTTCTAGTCCCAAGGCAAGAGTCATTATACCACTCTGGACAAATGGTTGTCCAATCTTCTCTTGAAAATCTCCAGTGATGCAGCACTCACAACTCCAGGAGGCAAGCTGTTCCACTGATTAATAGTTCTGACTGTCAGGAAATTCCACTTTAATTCCCAGTTTGAAACAAACATCCCCGATAAACTTCCATCTACTGCTTCTTGTCCTGCCTTCAGGTGCTCTGGAGAATAAATTGATGATGTCTACTTGTGACAGCCCTTCAAGTATTGGAAGACAGCAATAACACACACACTCCCCCTAAGCTTTCTGTTCCTTAGGCTAACATACTGTACCTAGTCCCATTACTTGTTATTTGTACAATTTATTTATTTACATTTATTTATTGAACTCTTTATCATTTTGTTGCCCTTCTCTGTACTTTTTCTAGGGCCTCAAGATTTTGTTTCTGCTGTCTCACAAGGGATATGCTAACAGATGTTCTGTCTGGGTCACTCCGGAAGCCAAGACCAACCCAAAAAGAGAAGCCAAACACACCAGTAAAAGGCAAAGGCAGTTTATACAATTCAAGAAAAACACAGGTAACAGAAAATGTCCTTACAAACAGGAAAATGCTGTATCTTCAGATATATCCACGAAGGCAAAAGTCCATGCAGCAGTACAGGATTCTTGCTGCCAAGCCGAGGCTGTAGATAGCAGACCTACACCTCCCATGGGTCTTCCAAACTGCTGGGCCACAAGCCAGGAACAGAGACGCCGAGAACAAAGCAGGACACCATAACTCCAATTGATAACACTCCACATGGCTTCAAGGGCTTGCCTGCCTTTTAAACCCTGCTGATGAGGACCACACCCAAACCCAGCTGTTTCTAATTCAATGGTGATAATATTTCTTTAACTGCTCCTTTCTTTGCTCTGAACGTCTCTGTCGCATGTCAATGACAGCTTGTGCGTCATCCCCTAATGATTCCAAGCTACTGGCTGGGGAGAGGGCCCCCCCCCAGGGCTCTCATGCTGTTCATCCTCATCCCATTCCTGGCTGTCCCCTCCCCCATCTGACTACTCAGCCCCCTCCTCTTCGCTGTCATCCTCCTCCGGGCATGGAGCCAGCAGAGACACAGCTGGTCCCTGAGCAGCCTCAGGCTGAACCACAACAACAGGCATACTGGAATTTATGACATATCTCAGTGAAAAGTTACAAATTCTGAATCTGTAGCCAGGGTGTTTTCAAAACCCACAACAAAATTATGAATATGGCTATTCATCCAAAATATACAAAAAATTGTACAGAGTACTGACAATAAAGTTGACCTCAACCATGGTTCCATCTTTGTTGCACAGTGATTTTAATATTGTGATGATTTTTCACTGGGTTTTCCAGTTTTGAATGCCATACCCCAGCAATCATTAGCCATGGTTCTAGGATTGTTAGCCAGCTTAATTATCCTAAAACAATTAGATGGAACTTTATCCTTGTCTTTGAAAAAAAGTTCTTCTCTAATACAGATACCTCTGATATGCTACCTACACCAAACTATTGCAGGAATTATGGTTTGGGAAAGCAATATTAGGAATAACAGCACATTTCAGTAAAATAAATGTAATTTTCAACACACTCCTTCTGGGATATATATGGAACCTGCATGGTCAGACTTTGAAGAAAGTTTTCAAAGTCATTGATCTTGTTTTGCAAATTACGGTTAATTTAAAATGAAGTCCTTGCCTGAAAATATTCCATAGTTATATGCATCATTATTTTGCAATTTTGGAAGGTTTAAATTATGCTTCTCTTGTGTTTTCTATCATTACTTGTTTTCTTATTACAACTGATCAATTTCAGAGGACCAAGTTAAGATATTTTCATTGTACCCTGATTACTCTCAACAGAGTTTGAAGCATTCAAGTTTGCTCAGAAGACATAGTGCACCCTTCTTTGAGTTTTATATTTATTTAAGACAATTTCAACTGCAAGGGTTTTCCTACACATTAACCCTGGTTTCAGAAATTGTTTGCCACCAGTCAATGGCGCAAAGTCAGTAGCATAGAGTTAAAATGAAACAGCAGGCCATTATTCTTTGTCGATGCTTCACTTGGCATTTGTGAACTTGATCTTATTTGTTACACAGTGTTAGTCATTATAAAGGTTTATTTGAAGAGTGATTGACAACCCTCTCTAATTATGCAAATTGTACTGTCTATTTCCAAATCCTTAGGCCTTTATTTGTAAGAAACAAGAGGAATTAGTTATGTTCACTTGAGTTTTCCCCAGTCTTCAAATGAATTCATGCATTTAAATAATTTGATTGCCTTTGGACAAAATGATGGCAAATTACCCATGAAGTATCGTACATCTGTCCTAATTTTATTCAACAGTGGCATTTGCTAAACTGATACAGTCCAGATGCATTGGAACTAGCTAGCTCCACAATCTCCTTTAATGCAGGTGACCAAGAGGTATAAGGGACATATTTCTCAATTGGTAGGTGAGTCAAGAAATGTATCATGTTAGGTTTTCAGCTGATAACAAGCTGACGCTTGTAGTTTTACAACCTATGCCACAGCTAGTCCCCAAGTCTTTCATACTGTGAGCCTCATACTGTGGAGACTGGAAACCAAGTCCAATGAGGAAGAATTAAAAGTACTGGAAGTATGTATAGTCTGCAGAAGAAAAGACTGAGGAAAGATAATGATAGCAGTTTTCAAGTGAAAACTGAAAGAAGAGACACAACCAGATCTAATCAGTTGAAATAATAGCAAAGTAGATTCATGTTTGATATTAGGGAGAATATTGTGACAGAGCTATCAACCACTGGAAGATGTGGTCTCATGAAGTGTTATGTTATCAAAGGACTTCAGAAGGTGGACAATCATCTGCGAAATGCTGTGGCAAATCTTTCAGGGTGTTTGATTTGACAACTTCTAAGGTATCTTCCAGCTTTATCATTCCGTAAATCTCAACTCACATGGCCCCTCTGGCATCTCATAATAACAGAGAACTTCCATCCTAATTTGCAGCTCTAAACAAATTAAGAATCGTGATAGGATTATTTCAGGCGGCACTAATTGGTTGAGCAATGTCTACTCATGCAAGAGTTTTATTCATCCCCCATCCTGTTTTTGCATTGAGCTCAGTTTTTGGTTTCTTCCTTCCACGAGTCCTGTTGAAATGCTCACTTTCCCTAATTCTAATTTGTTTTCTGGAAACTGGCAGAGGAATTACATGATTTTATGCAATACAGTAAATAGAAATCGCTCATCAAAGAAGTGGGCAGTTAGGTAAATTTAATCAGCAATTTAGGTTTACTTTTCTTCAGTCCCTTCTACTGCCACCCTCCTTCCCCAGTTGTAATACTATAATGATATCTGGAGCTAACTGGAAAAGTCCCTTTCCTGATTGTTCTTAGAGCAGACAGAAACCCATCAAGATTTAGAATGGCACCAATCCGGCCCAGTGTCCTGAACTCTCTGGATGTTCTTTATTTGGCAACCCTTTCTATGCAACAATAAACAACGCCCAAATTTATCCCAAATTAAAACCAAATTGCTGGAGATGTCACAAACACAAAGTCTTCGGAGAGGGACGGCATACAAATCCAAGTAATAAATAAATAAATAAATAAACATTCTTCCACATGTGGTGGACTTGCCCAAAAATTAAAACAATATGGATCAAAATTAGAAATTGGATATTTGAAATTACTAAAATTAAACTACAACTCAAACCAGAGATTTTCTTACTAGGCATAATAGATTTGAGACTCAAAAAAGAAGAATACCATTTAATACAACACTTAATAACCGCAAGCAGAATCACTATAGCACAAAACTGGAAGAAAGAAGATCCACCAACAGAGAGAGATCTTCCCATGACGTTTTGGCTCCATTTCTACTTCTCTTGGCTCTCCCTTTCCTCAGTCTGGGCACTCTGTCACTCCCATGCTTGTCATCTTCTGCTTGGACTATTGCAACACATTCTACATGGGGCTACCCTTCAAGACTATTTAGAAGCTACAATGGTCCAGAATGGACAAAGAAGAAGCCGTTGGCTTCACTAACAAAGAAGGCAACCCCACTTCTCCCCTCCGAAGCCTTTATATTTTTAGTTTATTTTAATTTTGGGTATTTTAATGTTTTTATATTTATAATTGTTGAACATTTGTAGATTTTATTTTACTGTAAGCTTCTCAGAATCCCCTTGAACCACAATATTAGCAAATAAATTTAACAAAAACAATGATGATGGTGATGATGATGGTGATGATGATGGTGATGATGATGGTGATGATGATGGTGATGGTGATGATGATGATGATGATGATGATGATGTACTAGAAGAATGGATGACTGAATCAACCTAAGAGGAATCATTCTTGAATTCCTTTCCATGTTGACTCTAGTGCAGGATGTGAATACCATTTAACTTACTGAGAATCATGCCTTGGGTCTATCAAAAGTCATTTTCATGCAATTGAAAAATACCCAGTTATATCCCAGATATAACCCAGTTATATCCAGCTCAGTCACATTTGATTTCAAAATGTAGCAAGTGCTGTATAATATTAAAAATTTAGAAGGGTAAGTTATCTCCAAAATACTTGGGGGTTATGTATGTCCATGATAATAGAAGCTCAGCAAGAATTTATGCTAAAGGACAGGAATATTATTACCAGTTCCAGGTCCATGAGTGGAATAAATAAAGTTATGGAGCGAAATACTGAAAGTCTCCTTTCAGACAATCAACTGAATGAAAAGAAGCAATGCAGACTTGCACAAAATAAATGCAATAAACAAGAGATGCCAACAAAAATTTTAAAAATCCAGCCAATTTCAGTAGTGTGCTGCTTACAACATATGCATAAAAATCAGAAAGCCAGCTATGGATTTGATTGTACTATTGAGTAATAAGTAAATCAAGCCAAATAAAGAGGTTGCAGGGCAGATTCGTTGCCTGTCTTCACAAGATGTAAAGTCTGCACTGATTCTTTCAGGAAATAAGCCCAAATGATAGAAAAAAATATATACAGTATTAAACTTCTAGATCTTACTGACAAACTGAAAAGTTACCACCAGGATAACATATTTGTCAAACTCTCTATTGTGAAACTTTTGGTCTGTCTCCATGTCTCTCTCGTGCGCGCTCTCTTTCACTCTCCCTCGCTCGCTCTCACTCTGTGTGTTTATGTGTAAGATACCCTTGAACAGCCACTAATGTAAAGCGATCTGTATAACAGAAATGTTTTAAAAAGACTTTATAGAGCACCCATTCAGCAGAACATCCTTCTAAATGAATGATTGGAAAACTTATTTTTATTTCATCACGCAATTTAGAAGCTGCCCCGCAGACAGCTCCCGATGGCTTACACTTTAAAAAGGAGGAAACGATAAACATTTCTTGCTCTCCTGCCCTAAAAATTCCATTGCCTCCCCCTCAACTCATCTCACCATAAAACAATAAAGCTCAATCCCCAAGAATTGTCATGCCAGGAAAAAACAAATCTTCAATCAAATCTTCAAAATCTTCAATCAGAAGACCCAAGCAGCAATCCCTGCTTTATATGCAAAGACACTAAAAATGATTTTGATAAATACACCAAATGTCAAATCTGCAAAAATTCTGCACACAACCCTTGCCTAAACATAACTGACCATATAGCCACTTTTCTCCATGGAAACTCCTCATTCTTCTACCTCTGTTCTACCTGTGCCCCAAAATTAGAGACTCTCAATAGCATTTCTGAAGATATCAATACACTGAAAACAAAATTAGAGACCCTCAATAGCATTTCTGAAGATATCAATACATTGAAAACAACTTCCAAAATACATCAAACATTCATTGAAAACACAGAACCATGCCTACTATCCATAGAAAAAGATATCCAGGCACCATTAAACTCTAAACCTCCAAACCCAATTTCCTCTACCACTCCACCACCCATAACACAAAGACAGTCCAATTCTTCTCCTGACATCTCTACTCTTGTCAAAGATGCAATGGAGAGAGAACAAAAACGCTGAAATGCCATCCTCTTCGGCCTTGAAGAAAATGACAAACCTGATATAACAAAAATTCAGAATATTATCCGTCAACAACAATCACTCTCTCAGTCATTCACCCCAGAAGATATATTAGAAGTCTCCAGAAATGGACCAGAGCACAAGTTCAGTGATGGCACAGTGGCACCACGATTCTGCAAAGTTGTTTGCACAAATGAACCTGCAAAACAGCTTTTTATCAAAACCATTAACCACATAGCCAGAAACAACCTCAGTTTCAACAAACTCAAATCCAGACCAGACCTTTCACTACTTCAACGCATCCGCTCCCATGAACTAAGGGCGGAACTAAAGAGACTCCTTGACCTGGGTGAAACTAACTTATACATCGACTATCGCACAGAATGCATCAAATCCAGGACCCACAATCCTCCCTACATCTTCCAGCCTAACATCTCTCATCAACCACCCTACTTCTTCCAAGCGACCATCTCACAACAACAAATTGACACATACCAACCAGAACTACAACAATAAAAACAAAATGTCATCCCTAACACCACAAGCAAAGACTAGGAAAGCGCGCCACTTACTACCTCTAAGCAACCCAAAACCTACTCCCAACACAAAACCAATCTCAAATGCAAATTATTAAATGCTAGAAGTATAGTCAATAAGATGTCAGAATTCCTCCTCCTTCTTGACTCCTCAGTCTTTGATATTATCTTTGTCTGTGAAACATGGCTTAATGCATCCTACCCAGACTCCATTATTACAACAAGAAACTATCTTGTCTCTCGTTATGACCATGAATCCCACAGAGGAGGCGGGGTAGCTATATTTTACAAAAAATCTCTAAACATTAAAATCATCAAAGTTTTGCAGGATCTATTACTCCCTGAAATTATTGTCTGTGATCTATCCCTAAATACCACACTTCATTTCTTACTCTTCTACAGAGCTCTGACATAGAAACATAGAAACATAGAAGTCTGACGGCATGACATCGCACATGCAAACAAATTATCAGCTCTACTAATGTGGGCTACCCACTGCCCACACCACATCATCTTCCTTGGTGACCTCAACCTACCACATATTAACTGGACATTACATGAATGTAGCATGGAACCTATCCACTCTACTATACAGTATATAACACAGTCACCAGTCTGGGACTTGACCAACTAGTAAGTGGCAATACTAGATTAGATAACTGTCTGGATCTCATCTTCTGCAACAGCAAAAGTACAATATATGGCTTAGAAATAAAAGAACCTTTTTCCGACAGTGATCACAGCATGATAAACTTCAGCCTCAACCTAAGCCACACTAAGATCCACCCAAATAATTCAACTCCGAAATTCAACTTCAAAAAAGCAAACTACGAACTCATTGATGCCCATCTTTCAACATTAAACTGGCAAACTTTATTCTCTAACTGCAACTCTATGGATGACCTCTACAACACATTCTTGCTTGAGATGAAAATAATCATCAGACTTTACGTACCATTTGCATCTGCCTCAACCAAGAAAAATAATCTCCCCATCTCAATAAGACAATTACAATTTTTAAAAAATCTCTCTGCCGTAAAAACAAAAAAAGACAAGTAGTAAACTTCAAATGCCGTTATAAAAGCATATGCAAACAAATAAAAGCAGAATGTCTCAACTACCACAGCATACAAGAGGAAAACCTTCTATGCACCAAATCCAATCGTGCCTTCTACAACTTTGTCAATAACAAACTCAAAGACTCTAGACCTATCCCACCTCTCAAAGGACCCAACAACAAAGAATACCACGATGATTCATCCAAAACTAACCTTCTCAATTCGTTTTTCAGCTCTGTCTTTGTCAACAACAATGGCTCATCCCCCAAATTCATCACTCGCACCTCAAACTCTCTCAATGACCTAACCCAAATAGACTTCACTGAAGACTGAGTCGAAAAAGCATTACGTGACCTTAAACCTTCCCTATCAGTCGGACCAGATGGTCCATGTGCATACTTCCTAAAAAAGCTCTCTTCTGCTATAGCTAGACCACTAAGCATAATTTTTGAAAATCCTTCAGGACCAGCACACTTCTTAAGATATAGTCAAAAGCAATGGTCATCCCCGTCTTCAAAAAAGGAGACCCCTCTCTTGTTGATAACTACAGACCAATATCACTATGCTGCGTCCCATGTGAAGTTATGGAATCAATTATAAACCAATCAATTGCTCTCCACCTAGAAACTAATAATCTGCTCTCTAACAAACAATTTGGATTCAGAAAAAAACTATCCTGCAATCTACAACTCCTTCACTGCAAAAACATATAGACAACTCATCTTGATCAAGGAAAATCTATAGATGCAATTTATATTGACTTCTCCAAAGCCTTTGATTCAGTGGTCCATGACAAACTACTTCAAAAACTCAAATCCTATGGCATTTCAGGATTCCTCCACAGCTGGATTACTGCATTTCTGTCTAACAGGCGACAAGTGGTCAAAATAGGAAGCTCCATATCCACACCCGTCCCTGTTAAAAGCGGTGTCCCCCAAGGTAGCGTACTGGGACCTACACTTTTCATTCTCTACATTTTGTGATCTCATCACAAGCAACTGTGTTCTTTTTGCAGACGATGTAAAACTCTTCAACACCACTGATAATACAACTACTCTACAAAAAGACCTAGACTCAGTTTCTGACTGGTCCAACACATGGCAACTCCAAATCTCAATCAGCAAATGCTCTGTCCTACACATCGGCAAAAAGAATCAGAACTTCAAATACAAACTTAATAAACAAATTATCACAGATAATCCCCACTCGGTCAAGGACCTCGGGATACTAATAATTAAAGATCTAAGTGCCAAAACCCACTGCAACAACATCGCTAAGAAGGCCTCAAGAGTTGTCAATCTAATCCTACGTAGCTTCTTCTCTGGAAATCTCACACTACTTACCAGAACTTACAAAACTTTCGCCAGACCCATCCTCGAAAGAGCTCATATGTTTGGAACCCATATTGCATCTCAGACATTAACACCCTTGAAAATGTTCAAAGAAACTTCACAAGAAAAGCCCTTCAATCTTCCACTCGAAACAGAATACCCTACGAAACTAGACTTACAATCCTGGGTCTTGAAAGCTTAGAACTACGACGCCTTAAACATGATCTAAGTATTGCCCACAAGGTCATATCTTGCAATGTCCTGCCTGTCAAAGACTACTTCAGCTTCAACCACAACAAAACAAGAGCACACAACAGATTCAAGCTTAATGGTTGGCTTTCAGCCTCTGACACCAAATCCTCTCCAACCTCCTCGCTATCAGACTCGGGTGCCAGGTTCACAGACTTAGGGTACCAGCCCATACCTGTCTCTCAATCCTCGGGATCCATGACCAACTGTGAAGGACGTAGACAGGCCACAACAGTCAACTAGATGTATTATACAAAATCTAGTGTATTTCCAAATAGATGTTTGTTTGTTGCAAACTCCATCAAGCATAAAGATTTGACCCACGGCTATTTATAATGCCAATCATACCTCATTACATGCTTAACATGAGGATATATAGGATGAGAAAACACTCCTTTGAGGTCCTGTTTACCATTTATGTGGTATATCTAAGCTGCAGTATCAGCTTCCTAAATGTCATTCATGATTAGCACTTTTTCATCTACCTTTCACAGGCTCAGTTTTTAAGCCCTTAAAAAGAATAGTAAGTACAGCTGTCCATCAAACTGAAATCACCTTACATGTCTGAATGTCAAATTGTTGCAGGGGAATTGCACATCGTTCTCCAATTAAGAAAGTGCAGAACATACAGTAGGGAAATGCGTGCAGCTTTAAAAATTATATAATATGAAAATAGTGCCCGTAATCTATTACTTCCGTTGAAATTGCTTTCAATAAATCCCAGAAGTGCTTTTTTTCAAAGGCAACTGGACTTTCTTTGTTTTTCCTCGAAAACTTTCACTTCTCATTTAAGAAACTTCTTCAGTTCTGACTGGAGAAGATTCTTAGATAAGAAGAGAACTGTCTCCAAGGAAAAACAAAGAAAGTCCAATTACCTTTTGAAAAAGCACTTTGAGACAACCATGACCAGGATGACTGAGAATCTCCATAGGCTTTCAATAAATATGTGTCAGGCATAAGTGAGCATTAAACATATTCCTATTAGGAGATACAGTACCTTGATTTTAAAATGTCACATGTCAATATAAATATAAATTTATATTAATATAACTATAATTATCATAATTATAAAATAATATAAATTGACCAGACTATCTAGGGGACCACCTAATACCTCACACTTCCTGTGGCCAATAAGGCCCACAGAGTTGGCCCTCTCCAGGTCCCAACTGCCAAACAATGTTGGTTGGTGGGGCCGTGGGGAAGAGCCTTCTCTGTGGCAGCTCCGACCCTTTGGAACCAATTGCCCCCTGAGATGCACACTACCCCTACTCTATCAGACTTCCGGAGAGCCATTAAGACCTGGCTTTTCCAGCGGACCTGGGACCATGAATGACTGAGTATATGAATGTTATTAGTAGGGTTATTGATTGTTTCTATATTTTATTTTGATATTATAACTTTTATACTAGTTTTATATGTTGTTAGCCACCCAGAGTCCAGCTTGGTTTGACTTGGAGAAGGGAATCCCAACAGCTCCTTCTTTCTCCATGTCTTTCAAATGGCCCCTCTTGCTTACCCTAACAGTCAGGCAAAAGAAAATGGAGAATTATAGCCCATTAGAAATACAATGTCAAGAATGTTAGTACTATGTACATAACAGTTGAGTTTGGCAATATATAAACAAGCTAACAATGAATGCTTGTATGTATTGAAACACTATGGCTTTAAGAGTTAGTGTTGGGAATTGCCTTAAGAGGGAGCCAGAAGCATGATTCTCTCTCTGTGTTATTTTCTACTCATTTTGTGCTGATTCATTGTGACTGCTGTAGTAAGAACTGTGTGTTCGATGATAGTTTATGTATTTGTAAGCTATATAAGTAAGGCTTGTGGTATTATTCATGTATTGAGAGATATTGACTCATTCGACTGTGTATGACTGCACTGTTTAACTTGACTACGATATTTGCTAAAGTAAATACTATTATATTCATCTTAATGGATCTGGTTTGTGTGACTGAACAATTATTCATATCATATCTATTGACTATCTGCTGGATTTCTGCTTCCACATTTCCTTTGCATATATGTATCTTTAATAATTCAGGGGTCATTCTGCATACTCCTTAACAAAGAAGAAAAACAATGTCAAAGGCAGGAAGAAGTCCAGTGATGGGGAAACCATCTGATTCAATAGCTGCTTGTTTCTACAAAGTCCTGTTATTGATTTTAGTAGGGAAAGCTTGAAGTGCCTTAATGGAAGGTCTTCTTAATGAAGAAGCCCTACAGTGGCCAAGATTCACCAAAAGGCCAGAAGCAGATGATTGGGAGGCAGGGAGTAGGAGGGATCTGAAGAGGGCTGTAGAAGACTTCTGGAACATTCCTGAAAAATGGTAGGTTGCACAAACTCTTTGTGTTTGAAAACCTTCATACGGATGTCAGTTATTTTTTTAATATTTTCTAGTTCACTAGCTGCTTAGTGGTATTTCAATATGGTGTTTCTTTTTTAAGAAAAAGGGGGAAAAAGTCCTTTACTTGGCCACAGTCCATCTCAAGATTAATCTTGCCAAGCTTAGCAATATATTTGGGCTTTAACTCTTATCAGCAGGACAGAGCCAGGATGGCCACCAGTTAATATGAGAATATTTATTTATTTATTCATTTATTCATTCATTCATTCATTCATTCATTCATTTATTTATTTATTTATTGGATTTGTATGCCGCCCCTCTCCGGAGACTCGGGGCGGCTAACAACAGTAATAAAACAATGTACAATAATAATCCAATAAATACTAAAAATGATTTAAAAACCCATTAATATAAAAAACCAAACATACATACAGACATACCACACATGAAATTGTAAAGGCCCAGGGGGAAATAGCATCTCAATTCCCCCATGCCTGGTGGCAGAGGTGGGTTTTAAGGAGCTTACGAAAGGCAAGGAGGGTGGGGGCAATTCTAATCTCTGGGGGGAGTTGATTCCAGAGGGCTGGGGCCACCACAGAGAAGGCTCTTCCCCTGGGTCCCGCCAAGCAGCATTGTTTAGTTGACGGGACCCGGAGAAGACCCACTCTGTGGGACCTAACCGGTCGCTGGGATTCGTGCAGCAGATTTTTGCACAAAATATCTGGGAATAATCAGGTTGCCTATCCCCTAGGGCAGTGTTTCCCCAACTTTTGACGTATGTGTACCCCTTCTATAATTTTTGTAACGCTTAGTACCCCTCGTCAGAAAAAAATGGATGTATTTTAATAACAATCAAAATATTTTTTTTCTTTTTTTTTCGGTACATACACAAAATAATAATAAATGAAAAATAAAATTATTCATAATAAAATATAAATAAAAGTTATATTATAAATAACATTTATTTGGATCAATGAGAAGGATGAAATTGTCTGTGCTGAGATGACAGATCGTCATAATTTGGTTCCCTGGTTGTTAATTTTAATCTGAGATTATTTTATAAAAATAATCAAAATCAGTGGGACTTACTAAAGCACATAACAAACTTTTCCTATAAGAAAAATCGCACAAAAGCTGAAAATACACAGGCGCCTGGAGAAGCCACTATCTATTAACAAAGTAAGTTGTCTCTGTAATGATGTGCGGTATGTTCATGTTGTATTATACCGGACCATCTCACACCTGACAAGGCTGTCTTGACTTGACTCATGAGAACATAGAATTAGGCGCAGCTAACCACAGTACAGTGCATATCCCCACCAAACTCCGGTGCAACGCATACCCCCACCAAACTCTTCCCGTACCCCTGAGGGTACGTGTACCACACTTTGGGAAGCACTGCCCTAGGGTAAAGATATGCCTAACTTTCTGAAGTAATTTAGCTATTGTCCTAGAAATCTATCCTGCAAAATGGTAAACAAGTCTGAAGTCTACTGAATTCCCATCCCCAAAGTGGCACAGCTGACAGTCTTTCTCCCAGATGCTCCATCTATTGTCTTAAGAGGTATCAGAAGAAAGAGGCAACTTTTTGCACCCTCCACACCAGTCAGAGAATTTACATTGGCATTCAGCCCTATTTAATCCATTTCCTTATGTCCTTCTCTGAGATGGCTTTGTTGACCCTGTTTTGTGGGGCTAACCAATTTTCTATCCTTGCTTTATTGCATTATTTCTTCCTGGTATTATTAACTTGCTTTTGTTATGTCGTAGGTGTTTAGTCTTTTTTATTGCAAGTCCCTTTGGGAGCTGCTTCCTTGCTTGGGAAGCAGGGCAGATGCATTTACATAATTGATAAATAAATACTGAAGCAAGCTGAAAAAACTCTTCATAAAAATCTGTACTTCGCACTGCAGTTCTTTTTCACCGGATGCCCTTTTCACCCACTCAGCTTCTTGCAACGACAAACCCTTCAGGACTGAGTAGAGAAGAGAAGATGGCAGAAAAAGAAACCACTGACATCCGTTGCCATACCCCAATTTGCTTTAAAGGGGGTTGATTTGTTTGCTTGTAATAGCAGACACTTTTCCCAAAGTCTTGGAAAGAGGAGGAAGCTCATCTTATTTATAGTTCTAACAAAAGTTAACATTTTATATGATAATGATCGTGGTGGTGCTTAGAACCCATGCAGAGTATACCTTTACTCTTTTAATGCTGTTTTAAGATATGCTGACATTTCTCGCCAAGTTGGATGTTCATGCACCATTAGCAGTTACTTGAACAATACCGTGTGAGGGTAAAGGTTCATTCTCCAAGCTTGTGTATTTGGTTTTGAAACATTTTGTTACTGTTCTGTCAGGCTCTCTGGTAGAATCCTCCCAAAAATTCACAGGTACAAATTTCAGACACACACACGTTTGAAAATTCAAAACAATGTTCTTTATAATGAAAATTCAGTTAAACCAAGCCTTCTTTTGGGATAGCAAAGAGCACTCGTCTCCAAACAAACTGGTAATTTGTACAAGTCCCTTATCAGTTCTGTGATACTTAGCTTGCAGCTGTGAGGCAATTCACAGTCCTTCTTCTTTCACAAGGTGAAACACACTTTGCTCTGGTTTAGTTTCAAAGCAGGGAAAAATCAGCACACAAAAGGTCAAAGTCAGTAAAGCAGTCACGAAACACAACAATCAGATAATCCTACAAAATGGCCAAACCCACAGGCTGCTATTTATAGCAGCCTTACTAATTACCACAGCCCCACCCAACCACAGGTGGCCTCATTTTCTTTGATAATAATCTCTCAGTTGTTGTTGCCTATACATCACTCTCAGCATGCGTGGCTGTATCATTAACTCTTGTTCTGAATCCAAGGAGGAGCTAGATAATTGATCTCCTTCTGAGCTGTCTGCCCCACTCTCCTCCTCCCTGTCACTCATGTCTTCTTGGTCAGAGGAGCCTTCATCAGCAGATTCCACCAGGGGCAAAACAGGCCTGCAGCATGTGGATGTCTCCCCCACATCCACAGTCCTTGGGACAGGAGCAGGGCCAGAGCTAACCACAGCAGTTACCAGGCTAGGTAATATCTTCACCGGAGTTTAGGGAGTATCTGTATTCTGTTTTTAAGGGCTTGGGTGTGGGTGGATGAAGAGAAAGTCTTGTTACAGGTCTTTTGATGAGTCTTCTGTGGGTCTTGTGATGGGTCTTGTGATAAGGAGATTACCTCAAGTCAGGGTAATTGGGAGCTGAATTGCTGATGTGTGTGTAGGGGGGGGAATTGCATACGTTGGTTGAAGTTCAATGCCGTCTCTCGTTGGCAATGTGGTTGATTTGGATTCTGACGGGTTCGTAAGCTGGTTGTAGATCAAAGTGTCTGTTGATGGAATTTCTTGAAGAGTGCCTCACTTCACAAGCAATCCCATCACAATTCTCAAAGAGCTTCACTTGACACACCCACATGTAGCGCCCACCCCTCTCATAGAAAAAATGAAATAGCAATAGCCCTTAGACTTATATACCACTTCACAGTGCTTTACAGCCCTCTCTAAGCTGTTTACAGAGTCAGCATATCCCCTCCCCCCCCAACAATCTGGGTCCTCCATTTTACCCACCTCAGAAGGATAGAAAGCCGAGTCACCCCTGAACCTGGTGAGATTTGAACTGGTGAGCTACAGCCAGCAGTCAGCAGAAGCAGCTTGCAATACTGCACTCTAACCACTGCACCACCAAGGCTCATCCTAGGAAATATCCTACGAAATATTAAAAAGGCTGAATATTATATAGAATATCCCAGGAAACATGCTTATAGGCAGAAAATAGACTCATATTCTTAGTAGCCCCAATCTTTATCAATGTGCCCTAAAGGAATGGCCCAGCTCATTCAACACCCCCCCCCCAACACCTTTGTTAATAGCCTGGACCAATCTATTCTATGTAACAAAGATCTACCTCCTTCAGACAGCCATATTAGGAATTACCCAGGAATTCATTACACCATCACCCCGAAAGGCTCAGCCAAACTTGAACTCAAAAACACAGCCTACAGCGTTTCCCCTGCATGGCCTCTGGGAATCTGACCACCAATCAGAGTGCACTTCTTCTACAGGAACAGGAAACTCTGAGGTAGGGCCCAAAAGAAAGAGCCCGGGTGGCGCAGCAGGTAGAATGCTGTACTGCAGGCCACTGAAGCTGACTGTAGATCTGAAGGTCAGCGGTTCAAATCTCATCACCGGCTCAAGGTTGACTCAGCCTTCCATCTTTCCGAGGTGGGTAAAATGAGGACCCGGATTGTGGGGGCAATATGCTGGCTCTGTTTAAAAAGTGCTATTGCTAACATGTTGTAAGCCGCCCTGAGTCTAAGGAGAAGGGCGGCATAAAAATCGAATAAATAAATACTGTAAATAAAGTTGTAAAAACTCAGGGACTCTTAGCGATTGCCCTTTTCTCTTCACCCAACATCTGGAAGCATGTGATCCACCTTCTCTGCTCAGGAACTCACGCCATGTCCACCATTAAACCTTCTTTCCAAGCAACTTCAATGAATTCAGTATCTGTTTCCCCACTTGGAACGGAACCCAGAAGAATATTCCTTACAACACACAACTTATAAACAGAACACTGACACTGACATCCTCTAAATTCCATTGAAGATGTTACCTAGCCTGGCAATGAAATGTTTGCAAACCAACCCACAAGCTCAGAGAATGAACCTTTACCCTCATCTTACATCTGAGCTACAAATATTTGCCACTATAGCAAATACTGTGTACCCAAAATAATGTTTCCGATCCTTACTTTTTTATTATGGCATATAAACAGTAATGGGCAGCCAAAATTTTTACTGCCACACTATAGGTATGGCTTATTTTGTAGATGTGCCTTAATGGTCATGCGACGGGGTAGGAGTGGCTTGCCAGCCATGTGACCAGGTGGAGTGGCTTGAACCAATCATCATCGTTCAAGTGAACTGTTAAGTCATCGACTTACAACCTTACCAGTGTCGCTCGCTGGGGTGACAATTTGCTTTCCGTTTCCCGCGCTCTCCTTCCTGGGTCCCCCCCCCCGCTTCAGGCTGGGTAGCTAGGTGAATGGGTGCTGCCAGAAGCATAAATTTATTTATTTATTTTATTTTATTTATTTATTCATTCATTCATTCATTCATTTATTTATTTATTGTTTATTATTTATTTATTTATTTATTTATTCATTCATTCATTCATTCATTTATTTATTTATTTATTTATTTATTTATTTATTTATTTATTGGATTTGTATGCTGCCCCTCTCCGTGGACTGCCAGCACTGCTTCCACCCATGCCTTCTGCTTGTACCTAAGGCGGGAGGTGGCCGAATGAGGCTGGAGGGGATCTGGGCAGGAGAGAGGGAAGCTCATCCAAGGCCAGGAAGGAGGAAAGAGGAAAAAAGCAAGGAGCGCAGATGCACCAGCAGCAGCAGGGGGGGAAAGGAGAGCTGAGCCGAGACCATTAATCCAGGAAGTGACAGCCACTGATCAGCTGGAGATGAGCACACATCTTAATTTCCACTGGTGGAACTGCGTTCCACCCCGTCCTGCCTGCTGCCCACCCCTGCATCTAAACCGAACCCCACTCCACCCTCTCCCTCCCTTCCTCCCTCTTTATCTTTCTCTCTCTCTCTGTCTCCCTCTCTCTCACCCTCCCTTCTCCCCCCTCCATTCCTCTCTCCTTCTCTCCCTCTCTCTCCCTCCCTCCCTCCCTCCCTCCCTCTCTCTCTGTCTCTCTCTCCTTCTCTTTATCTTCCTCCCTCTCTCTTGTTGTTTCAGGGAGCTCTTGTTAAATTGCCCATCAATTTTCCCACAGGCGCTATTTTGAACATTAAAAACATTAACCTGGCCAATTATTTTTCTTCCTTGCTTTCAACTCCATCATGACTGACTTTTCCTTTATTGTTATAGGAAGAAGATGTGGAGCCATTTCCTTCATTCCCAATAATTTCCCCATTCTTTGTGGCTGCACAATACCGCAGTATAATTCTTCCCTGGCATCTAATGGCTTATCATCACATTAAAATATTCCCCTCTTTCCCTCACAAAGGAGAAATGTATGGCTCTATCTCCAGACAATCTTCTGGCAGCTTGCTTTTCAGTAGAGTGCTTATTGAAATGAATAAAAACCTTCTTGTCTCAAATTCCTTTTTTAAAAACAAAATGCCATGGGGTTGTTGGGGGGGGGAGGTGGAGATTTCCTGGATCTGGTAGCTGCCTGCTGGCATTCTTTGTTCCAAGCTGGTACACAGTAGAGGGAAAGAAGGAGGAAACTTGCTTTGATTCCTGACAACAGCTTCTTCACCTGGATGTTCCCTGTTGTCTTCTGTTTGCTGCCCTTTTCTTTGTTACATAAATCTGATATCCCCCAGGGCTAATCATCTGCCTCTCAGGCTGGCTTCAGCTGTCATTGGCAAAGTGCTTTCAAATCCCAATATTACTTTGAAAGCCAACGTTTGGTGACCTGACCTCTTTATTCCTAAAATAGGTGAAAGATAATCTGTCAGGAGTGGCAATCAAGGGATAGGTTAAAAAAAATATTATGATTCAAGTCTATTGGATATCCAAGGAGGTGGTAAGTGTGTAGAATAATAATAATAATAATAATAATAATAATAATAATAATAATAATAATGAGGAGGAGGAGGAGGAGGAGAGGAAGAAGAAGAGGAGGAGGAGGAGGAGGAAGAGGAAGAAGAAGAAGAAGAAGAAGAAGAAGAAGAAGAAGAAGAAGAAGAAGAAGAAGAAGAATTAGCAGTAGTAGTTTCATGAACTCAAGAAAATGTAGGTTATTAATGATATTATATCACAATTGTATGCTAAGCAGAGTGCTGACTTTTCAACCCTATACTTTCTATGTTTCTTGGTAAAATATAGCGGGGAATCTGATGGGGGAGTGGCAAACCAACTTAGGGTTAAGGTTAAGTTTCCATGAATTTGGTGACAAAAATGAATGGGTATTGTGAATGGATTTGTAGCACATCTGTATGCTAAAGAAGGCACTGACTTTTCAGGGGTGGAGAAAACTCCATCTATTTTCCTGGTAAAATTCATAGAAGATTCCCATTTGGTGGCAAACATGGTTAGGGTTAGTTCTTCATGAACCTAGATAGTAAATCAATGCTGCCAAAAGCGCATCTAGAACATCGGTATGCTTATGAAGGTGGTGGCTCTATGATCCTGCCCTATGTATCCTAGTAAAATATATGGGAAAGCCCTATTGAAGGAGTTTGGGCTCCATGAACATGGGGAGCAAAATGGATGTTGGCAATGGATTCATAGTGCATTTGTATGCTTAGGAGGGTGCTGAGTTTTTGATCCCATCTTTTCTACTTTTCCTGGTAAAATATATGGGAAAATTCCACTTTGTGGGAAACTTACTTAGGTCTAGGGTTAGATCTCCATGAATTCACAGAGTAAAATGGATGTCACTTATGTATTTCATAGCACATTGGTATGCTTATGAGGGTGCTGATATTCTGAGTGTGCCATAGCTGTTTCCTGGTGAAATCATTGAAGAATTCCATTAGGGGGAGGCACACCCACCGAAAGTTAGGGTTAGGCCAAGTCACAAGGCATAATGGACGTCACCAATGGATTCATAGTGCATCGGTATACTAAAGAGGATGCTAATTTTTGAGGCCTGCCCTATTTATGTTTCAAGGGGGAGAGGACATGGAAGAGTCCCATTGGAGGGGTGGAACACTGTTTAGGGGTAATTTTAGGTTTCTATGAATTTGGAGAGCAAAACAGACATCACCAATGGATTTGTAGCTCATTGGAGTGTTTATGAGAGGCTCACTTTATGAGAGGCTCACTTTCTGAGCCTGCCCTATCGAGGTTTCCTGGTAAAATACAAGGGAAAATCCCAAAGGGGTTAAAACCCTTTTAATCTGTTTCACATTAAGTTCCTCCTATTCATTTTTTTTCCATCCTTAAGTCTTCTCTCTTCAGTGTGCTAATTAAATGTGCATTTTTGTAATGCATTTATTTTATACATATTATCATTTTCTATATGCTGTAAAGTAGGCATTTCTGAGCTCAAAGATTAAGCAAATTGAACTCTGTTATTCCCATTCCACTCTGTTAAATGGGACAGGTCCAAAGAACAAGTTATGAGTTTGACTCCAATGAGAATTTTATCTTTTGTATGGGTATTTTTAAAATTGTAAACTGCCTCCAAAGATGCCAAAACATACCCTGAGGTATAGTCACATTCTACCATGTAGTGTAAGTTTCAAGACAGGTGGAAACCATACAGCTTGAATTTTAAACCTTTAGTCTATTTTTCTGATGAATTGAGAAACAGGAGCCTGTTCTTAAGGCAACCATTAGATGTCTGCACTTCAACTCAGTGGTGAAATCGATTTTTTTTTCTCTACTAGTTCTGTGGGTGTGTCTTGGTGGGTGTGTCTCATTGATCATGTGACTGGGTGGGCATGGCTTGTTAGTCAGGTGACTGGATGGGCATGGTGTGGTAGTCAGGTGACTGGGTGGGCATGAGGACAAAAAACAACTGTCATACTTTACACAAAAATAACACAATGGACTCATGTAAAATGCAGAAGCAGCTGGACTTCACACAAAATGGCCCTGCAACAAGCAGGAATCTCACAGAGTTGCTGTTCTGGTTGAATAGTTAGTAAAAAAAATGCTTTAATTTTTTTTTAAGTTCCACAACTCAGCTGATTGTCCCAGCTAATTGTCAGAACATTTTTTTTACTTTTTAAAGCATTTTTACTACCAGTTCAAGTGAATATGTAGTAAAAATGGTTTAAAAGGTTAGAAAAAAGGTTTATCAGCTGTCAGCTATTTATCAACACTTTTTCTTTAGTTTTTAAAAGCATTTTTACTACCGGTTCTGTGAACCAGAAGCATTTACTACTGATTTGGACAAACTAGCCCAAACCGGTAGCATTTCACTCCTGCTTCAACTCTCCCACCCAGAGAGGAATTCTGGAAGTTGAAGTCTATATATCTTAAAGTAGCCAAGATTGAGAAACGTTGCAATAAGACTACAGCTGGTTTTTTGATTAATGATTTTGTATAATCTTTGCATTTGCATAATTGTTGACCTCATCTGCATATCACAGGTTTAATTGTACTAAGAACCAGTATTTTTATGTGCCATAATTTTATTATTTTTTATGATTCAATCATAAAGATATGGAGTAAAGATCTTGGATGTAAAAAAAATAAGGCATATATAAGAGGTACATGACAATATTTGCTACTTATTGCATGTCTTTCTTTGGAATTATTTTTTACAACTTTGTGAATAGAAAAAGATTGCCTTCAGTATCTGTGGCGCTCCCACCACAACGCACATACTTACATAAGTGTTGCCCTACTGCTCTTATACATTCAACAGCCCAGAATTTCTTCTGCCTGTCCCCTGGTGGCTCTCATATCACTAGTCCAAATTATTCTTCCCACACAACTCAAGCAGCTGATTTATACAAGAAACAAGATACCAGATGATTTTTAAAAAATCCTCACAGCTGTTCTTTCTTTGCAAATCCTTGCAAAAAAATCCCCACAAATAAATAAGAACAGCTCTGCAAAAGGACTTTGCAGTTCAACCATAACAGAAATAAGATGCACAGAGGTTAATCAAGTCCACGAAACTCCTTTATAACTTAACCTTATGTGCTGAACCCCATAAAGGCATCATGTTGCTGAGCCACCAGAGCAAATGTGCAGCACACCGAAGAAAATAGATCAAGTCACGAATTACAGGCAAAGCAAGAAATACTGATCAGGAAGATTTAGAAGGAAATTCTACCTATCAGCAGTATCAATAGGGAGAACTTCATATCCAAACATCAGAGCCAAACAGAATAACAGATGAAATCAATAGTTTTTCCTAAAATAATACTTCTAATATACTAGATTCTTGGTGAACAAGGACTTAATTTCTCTGCGGAGCATTTAACATGTTATTGTAGTTAAGAGTTGCTTGGAGTGGAAACCTAGGTTAGCACTTCTGTTAATATGCTGCATAACAATAGGGCAAAACTAAGTTTGTGTAGAGCTGCTTCTTTGCGTTTCCATTTTGCAGCTAGTTCAATCAGCTCTTTTCTGCTGTACTGAACATTTTCTAAAATTGATGCTTATGCTTGGAATGATGGCGCTGGTTGCAATGTATTTTTGGAAGATGTTCTGAGTCTGCCAATGCAATACTCAGATTGAGGATTCCTTTTCCCCAAGTGCATTAATTTACATTTTGAAACATTAAACTGCAGTTTCCGTTGCTTTGACCATTTATCTAGTAAAGCTAAATCATTGCCATATTACAAACGGCTCCAGGCATATTAACCCTATTGCACACTTTAGAGTCATCGGCAAATAGGCAAACCTTCCCTACCAAACCTTCCCCTACGACACTCACAAATATATTAAAAAAAGAATAGGACCCAGAACAGACCCTTGTGGCGCACTGCTTGTAACCTGTCTCTGCTCAGAATACTCGCCATTAACAACAACCCTCTGATGTCTACACTTCAAATTTAGTAACCCTTCAAAGTACTGAAAAAACTGACTTATGACTATTTTAGACAGTTGCAATCCTGTGATCAAAATTCAAATGCTTGGCAATTGGTTCATACTTACGTTGTGTCCCAAGATCATGTGATCCTCTTTTGCGACCTTCCAACAAGCAAACTCAATGGGGAAGCCAGATGCACTTAGCAACAGGGATGCTCTCTTATCAAGAGAGCCTTGGTGGCCCAGTCAGTTAGAGTGCAGTACTGTAAGCTACTTCTGCTGATACCGTCTGCAGTTTGGCAGATCAAACCTCAGTAGGCTCAAGGTTGACTCAGCCTTCCATCCTTCCAAGGGCAGTAAAATCAGGACCCAGATTGTTGGGGGCAATATGCTTACCCTCTGTAAACCACTTAGAGAGAGCTCTAAAGCACTGTGAAGTGGTATATAAATCTAAATGTTATTGCTAAATGCTATTGCTATCAGCTGCAGTGATTCATTTAACAACTGTGGCAAAAAAAGTTATACAATGGGGCAAAACTCATTTACCAAATGTCTCATTTAACAACAGAAATGATGGACTCAATTGTGGTCGTAAGTCAAGGACTACCTGTATCAGTCAAGCAATTGTACTGTTATTTCATCTAATGTTGCTGTCAAGTTTCCAAGTAAAGCAGAACTCCAAGGCAAGTATATTCCTCAAAGAATTCCTCACCTCTTTGAATATACAGAATGCAGAATGCAGCTGCGAGAGCTATCATGGGCTTTCCTAAATATGCCCATGTCACACCAACACTCCGCAGTCTGCATTGGTTGCCGATCGGTTTCCGGTCACAATTCAAAGTGTTGGTTATTTATTTGTTTGTTTGTTTGTTTGTTTGTTTGTTTGTTTGTTTGTTTGTTTATTTATTTATTTATTCATTCATTCATTCATTCATTCATTCATTTATTTATTTATTTATTGGATTTGTATGCCGCCCCTTTCCAGAGACTCAGGGCGGCTAACAGCGACAATAAAACAGTGTACAATAGTAATTTGGTATTGATGATTAAAAATCAATTAATATAAAAACCAAACATACATACATACATACCATGCATAGAATTGTAAAGGCCTAGGGGGAAAGAGGATCTCAATTCCCCCATGCCTGGCGGCAGAGGTGGGTTTTAAGTTGTTTACGAAAGGCAAGGAGGGTGGGGGCAGTTCTAATCTCTGGGGGGAGTTGGTTCCAGAGGGCCGGGGCCGCCACAGAGAAGGCTCTTCCCCTGGGTCCCGCCAGGCGACATTGCTTAGTTGACGGGATCCGGAGAAGATCCACTCTGTGGGACCTAACTGGTCGCTGGGATTCGTGCAGCAGAAGGCGGTCCCTGAGGTAATCTGGTCCGGTGCCATGAAGGGCTTTATAGGTCATAACCAACACTTTGAATTGTGACCGGAAACTGATCGGCAACCAATGCAGATTGCGGAGTGTTGGTGTAACATGGGCATTTTTGGGAAAGCCCATGATTGCTCTCGCAGCTGCATTCTGCACGATCTGAAGTTTCCGAACATTTTTCAAAGTTATGACCCATAAAGCCCTTCATGGCATCGGACCAGAATATCTCCGGGACCGTCTTCTGCCACACGAATCCCAGCGACCAGTTAGGTCCCACAGAGTTGGCCTTCTCCGGGTCCCGTCGACTAAACAATGTCATTTGGCAGGACCCAGGGGAAGAGCCTTCTCTGTGGCAGTCCTGACCCTCTGGAACCAATTCCCCCCAGATATCAGAGTTGCCCCCACCCTCCTTGCCTTTCGTAAGCTCCTTAAAACCCACTTCTGTCGTCAGGCATGGGGGAATTGAGATATTCCCTTCCCCCTAGGCTTATAAAATTTATGCATGGTAGGTCTGTATGTATGATTGGTTTCTTAAATTGGGGTTTTTTACATTACTTTTAATATTAGATTTGTTCATATTGTCTTTTTGCTGTTGTTAGCCGCCCCGAGTCTACGGAGAGGGATGGCATACAAATCTAATTAATAAATTAATTAATTAATAAATAAACTATCTCTTGCCACATAGCTCCCAGCGACCGATAAGGGCCCACAGGGTTGGCCTTCTCCAGGTCCTGTCAGTGAGACAGTGTCAGATGAGGGGGGGGACATGGGGAAGGACTTCTCTGTGGTGGTGCCAGCTCTCTGGAACCAGCTGCCCCCTGAAGTCCATATTGCCCCCACCCTACTGACCTTCCAGAAGACTGTGAAGACCTGGCTTTGCCAGCAGGCCTGGGGCTGTTGATCAATTCGATACTATCTTGATCTGGCCACTGAAGGATATATATGGCTCTTTAATGGGTTTTAGAATATTTTTATACTGTTTTTATATGTTGTACGCTGCCCAGAGTCCAGAAGGAGTTGGGCAGCCTGGAAGTATGATTAATAAATAAATTAACTGAATAAATAAAACTTATTCACACAGGAAAACATTTTATTTTGACAGTCAAGGCAAGCTATCTAAAATTCCCCCTCCCTTTCTCCCTTTTCACTTTGTGGCAACCTTGAAACCTCAAAGATGGCCTCCTCCAGGCTTGCTTCAGGGTTCACAGTTGCCATGTTAGACTGAAAATGCATTTGTGGGATCTGAAGCTTTTTCACCACAAAATGGCAGTCAGAACCTTACATTAATCGTATAAAGCACTGAACTAAGGAAAAGAGAACATGCTAAAATGGGAAACTTTTCTTTCTGAAATCTCCCCTCTCCTTACGTCGCACAGGGTGGGTTGTGCATTTCAGAAGAAAATTCCCATTGCGTCTTAATGAATCATTATATAGCAGCCCTCCCATACAAGGCTGGGATAAAATCAATAGGCTGGACAAGAACAACGGAAAATTTGGCTTCATTTCTATCGCCCACTCTAATTGATGGTGTGTAGATAATGTGCAAGTAGGAAATTGCGTTTTTAAATATCAGAAGTGTTTGGGCAGGAAATGAAGTTGTTCTGTGAGAAGTGTAGCAAACTGCGTGACCAATAACAAAGACTAATTACTGGCACGTGCAAACGTATTGTCCAAATTTAGATGCCTAATTACTAGCATTGCTAAATTTCACGATGTATCGGATGGGCCATGGGTGTTTCGACCATATGGCTGAACAAAGTTCTTGTCTCAACCATGTTTCATTTAATTTTTTTTAACCTGTCTAAAAGCATTATAAAAAGAATGAGAGTCCAATCAAGTGCCCGATTATCATTATTATATAAAGTTCTCACTTGTGGCTCAGTGGCAACACACATGTTTTGCATACAAAAGATTCCAGCCGTTGCTAGCAACTGGAAGAAGAGTTTGCAAAAAATCTTTGCACAAAACATTAGAAGTTTGTTGCCGGTCAAGGTTAGTTTTCCTGAGCAATGATCTGACTCAGAATAAGGCAGCTTTCAGAGGTCCCTACACTGAAAGAGCAGATTGGCAAGATGTACTCTGTTGACATTGTTGATGATATTCTTGACGGTCTGAAGTTCATGTTTGTGGGAAAAGTTGGTATATAGTGCCTCAATATCACAGCCTCTAAAACTGCATCATTACAGAAATTGCTTATGGAGTTAAATTTTCTTAGGAAGCCTATGGCATCCATATCATATATCTTTTCTTCCTTTCATATATCTTCTCCTCTATTTTTATATATTTTCTCTTTATATATAATGCTTCATGTCTATTCTCTTCAATATGTATTGTGTATTGGACAAAATAAATAAATAAAATAAATAAAATAAAATATTGATGGCACATGGTCCCTACTGCAGTATTTCAACATAGGCCTGTGTTTTGCTTTGCTTTGTTTTGTTTTTAGATAAAGCAGGGAGCATATCAGTACTCCTTTCTCCCCCGATTTTCCCCAGAACCCTGTTAGGTGAATTAGACTGAAAGAGTGCCAAAGCCCACTGCAACAATATCGCCAAAAAGGCTTCTAGAGTTGTTAACCTGATCCTACGCAGCTTCTGCTCCGGCAAACTCACACTACTCACCAGAGCCTACAAAACTTTTGCCAGACCCATCCTTGAATACAGCTCATCTGTCTGGAACCCATACCACATCTCAGACATCAACACCCTTGAAAATGTCCAAAGATACTTCACCAGAAGAGTCATTCACTCCTCCACTCGAAACAGAATACCCTACGAAAGCAGACTATCAATCCTAGGTCTTGAAAGCTTAGAACTACGATGCCTAAAACACGATCTAAGTATTGCCCACAAGATCATATGCTGCAACGTTCTACCTGTCAATGACTACTTCAGCTTCAATCGCAACAACACAAGAACATGCAGCAAATTCAAACTTAATATTAACCGCTCAAAACTTGACTGTAAAAAATATGACTTCAGCAACTGAGTTGTCGAAGCATGGAACTCATTACCTGACTCAGTAGTGTCAACCCCTAACCCCCAACATTTTTCCCTTAGACTATCCACGATTGACCTCTCCAGGTTCCTTAGAGGTCAGTAAGGGGCGTGCATAAGTGTACCAGTGTGCCTTCCGTCCCCTGTCCAATTGTCTCTCCTTATCTCATTTATCTTTTCTTCCTTTCAAATATGTTCACCTATACAAGTAGTATACTATGTATACTATACTAGTTCACCTATACTATGTGGTAATATAAATAAAGAAAAGAATAGAAGAAAAGATATAGAAGTATATCTTTTCTTCTATTATTTTCTTTATTTATATTACTACATATCTATTCTCTTCAATGTGTATTATGTATTAGACTAAATAAATAAATAAAGAAAAGAACTGGTCCAAAGTCACCTAACTGATTTTTTGCATCTAAGTTGGGATCAGAACTTACCATCTTCTGTTTTACTAGTTTGGTGCCTTAACCACTACACTAAGTTAGCTATGGTTGTTTCTTAATTTGGTGATAATGATTTACATTTGGGGCATTTCCACAATTATTGCAATTTTCTGATTCTGTCCCAATGGATGCAAAGCCAACATAGAAAGGTTCTACTCCTTCTCTTTGAAAAAGTTCTCCTTGGCTTGGATTCCCCAGCCATTATGGAACTGGATCTCCTCTACGCATTTAACCAACAATATATAAGCTTGTTAAATATCTAGGTCTTAGAAGGAACTTTTCCTTAGGGTCCAAGCTAATCAAGAACAAAGTCAAATCATGATTCCATGATCTAAATTTAAGTTACCCACATAAACATCTCTTCTTTCCTCAGAATATCTGAAGCAATGTAGATAAATTGAAAGGCAGGGTTCAATTCAATAATAAATCAATATCATTGATATGACACAAAGACCTCAATCTTCTCTGTGTTCTAACACAAATGGCCTTGTTTTTTTCATAATTTCAGCCTTTAAAAAATGTGTTTCTTCCTTAGAGAATGTGACGGCATATTTTCTGTTCCTATCCACTTGCTCAAAGAGATCATCCACACCAGAACTCCTATTTTTAAAATAGAGATACAAAAAGCTCTGATTAACCTATTCATTTATGTCATTGCCAAACCATGATTATTGTCCACATATGTAACAGAACATGCCTGTGTGTAAGCCTTCAGAAGAAAAACTAAACACTCTAGAAAATGTCCAGAAGAGCTCTTCACTCCACCACTCGCAACTGAATACCCTACGAAACTGGACTTACAATCCTTGGCTTAGAAAGCTTAGAACTATGTTGCCTTAAACGCGATCTAAGCATAGCCCATAAAATTATATGCTACAATATTCTCCTGGCCAATGACTACTTCAGCTTCAACCACAACAACGCAAGAACAGACAACAGATACAAACTTAATGTAAACCGCTCCAAACTTGACTGCAGGAAATACGACTTCAGTAACTGAGTAGTTGATGCATGGAACTCACTACCTGACTCTGTAGTATCTTCTCCTAACCCCCAAAACTTTACCCTTAGACTATCCACTATTGACCTCTCCCAATTCCTAAGAGGTCACTAAGGGGCGTGCATAAGTGCACCATCATGCCTTCCATTCCCTGTCTTTGCTGTTTTTTCATTTTTACTTGTTGCATGTATATGAATATTATTACTTCTATTGCTTTTTTGTTCAAGTTTTAGACTTTTACTTGTATCTTGTATTTAAATATTATTGACAAAATAAACAAACAAATAAATAAATAAATAAATATTCCGCTGACTGAACTGTTCAGAATCCACTGAAGCTTCCATGGGTGGAAGAAATAAGTTCTTGGTCTGGGTGACAGGAGAAGGCCATTTTCCCTTTGTCCTTTCTACTGGAGGGCCTCCCTGCTTCACAGGGTCTCACATTATTGGAGATGCTTAGTACAGTGACACAGAAGAAACAAGAAATCTGGGGTCTTTGTCTCCCTATCTGAAAGCATTCAGCCTCCAAATGCTGTCTTAAAGAAATGGAGCAAGAGGATTTCTGATGAGCATGTTAGGATGCCCTTAGAGGAAAACCCTTTGTATGTCCTGTCTCGATGCTAGCATCTGATGTACAATTCTAGGGGAAATTATTTCTGGTATCTGCCCCTCTGCACTTCAATGCATCCCCACAAGCTCTTTGGGCTTGTTTGTCCTCCTAGAAGACCAGTGAAATTTATTGAAGCAAGGAGCATATCCTTGTTGCCAGGGCAACTGGGCCATCACTTCCCTCTCTGGATAGATTAAGCAAAATGCCAGCATTCTACCCTCTAGCTTTGCTGGCCTCCAGAAGGGTGCTTCTTTCCAGGATCCTGCTCATCATTAGGCCTCCTGGTCCCTTGCCTTCTTGATGGGAAAATGCCTTGGCCAAGTAACATCTACTGCAAATATCTGATGGGCTTTCATGCTCTCTTAACATGCTACAATTCAACTAAAGCATCATTTCTCCTTATCAGCTAAATGGATTTCTCTCTCTTTCTCTCTCTTCCTCCTTGTAAGCATATAGAGGAATATGTAGCAACACAGGGTGACCAGTGGTGGGTTCTAAATTAGTTTGCCACCAGTTCATGTGCGTGCTTCAGCGTTTATTCATGCAAAGGTGTACTCACAATGCTATTAAATACATATGAAAAAATGGTAGCTACCCAACAAGACAAAAGAGGACAGGATACAACAGATGCAAGGGCAGCAGGTTCTCCTGTACCTGCTGTGTTATGTCAGCACAAATCATTGTAGTTGCAGAGTCTATATCTCAAAGCACCTGTTCAGACTAATGACCCATATAACTAATAACTGCAGAAAAAAACTATTGCTATCAACCTGCCTTCCATTGAGGACCTGCATACTGCATGAATCAAAAAGAGGGCTGTGAAAATATTTACAGACACCTCACGTCCTGGACACAAACTGCTTCAACTCCTACCCTCAAAATGATATTATAGAGCACTGCACACCAAAACAACTAGACACAAGAACAGTGTTTTCCCAAATACCATCACTCTGCTAAACAAATAATTCTCTCAACACTGTCAAACTATTTACTAAGTCTGCACTACTATTAATAGAAACATAGAAGATAGATGGCAGAAAAAGACCTCCTGGTCCATCTAGTCTGTGCTTAAACTATTTCCTGTATTTTATCTTAGGATGGATTTATGTTTGAATTCAGTTTCTGTGAGTTTACCAACCATGTCTGCTGGAAGTTTGTTCCAAGCATCTACTACTCTTTCAGTAAAATAATATTTTCTCACATTGCTTCTGATCTTTCCTCCAACTAACCTCAGATTGCCCCCCATTGTTCTTGTGTTACATAGAAACTTAATCTTCTCATCTTTCCTATCACCCATCTCCTCCTACAAATGATTGTATGACTGTAACCTTGTGGCTTGTATCCTGCCAATTTATATTGACTATTTCCAAATATGATTTGTTTGTTTATATATACTCGGACTATTAGTAAGTGTTGTACCATATGATTCTTGACAAATTTATTTTTTCTTTTATGTACACTGAGAGCATGTGCACCAAGATAAATTCCTTGTGTGTCCAATAAAATTCTATTCTATTGTATTCTACTCTACTCTACTCTACTCTACCCTACCCTACCCTACCTTACCCTATCCTATTCTATTCTATTCTATTCTATTCTAATCTAATCTAATCTAATCTCAGAATTCCCCTTGGCAGCAGGGTCCCTTGTGGACTGTCCCTCCTTCTACTGAGAGCTTGACTCACAAAGAACAGTCCACTTGTCCAGCCAGTGTCAATAAAATGTGTATAGAATGAACAGGATGGGGATTAGGCCCTTGATTGAGATCATCTGTCAAGATTAGCTGTAATGGGGGATAAGAAGTGATTGTCAGATCTTAGAGGGGAATCTGGAAATGGAATCTGGAAATGGACAGGGCATCGTATTTCCAAAGGTTCCAAAACATTACAGAAATAAGAGAGGAAGATATAGAAGATACAATAGCAGAGCTGATAGGAGACATACTCCAAAAGGATAAAAACGAAGTTAAAAATGAAATTGATGAAGCCTATAGGATTCAGACGAATTATGCCTGGCGCCACCATCTGCCCAGGGAAATATACATTAGATTTGCAAGGAAAAAGATAAGGGATAGCATTTTTTTGGCCACAAGAGGGAAGATTTGGTCATACAAAGGAAGGGAGATTAACATGCTAAAGCAGGTACCTAGAAGAGTTAGAGAGCAAAGGAATGATTACAAATTTTTGGCATCTACTCTAAATATAAAACACTTAAACTTTAGGTGGATCATTCCTGAACGAATGGTAATAACCTGGGAGGGAAGGAGGATTAAGGTAGATACATTAGAAAGAGCACATGAAATAAATGAACAACTACAAGGCATAGAGGAAATAACGGAGACAGAAAGTGAGGATAAATTAGAAGTAATGAGTCAAGAGGACAGACAGGAAGAGAAAGAAGAGGAAGGAAAGGAAAGATCGAAAGAAGTGGAAGACCAAGTTCAGAAAGAGGAGGGAGTAAGGACCAGAACACAGACAGCAGCAAAAGCTAACAAGTAAAAACAAAAAGAAGGAAAACAACTAAAAGAAACAACAAACTAAATGAATGAATAAAGAAATTAAATAAAGAAATTAAATTGATTTCGATAAACATTAAAGGATCAAATTCCCCAGAGAAAAGAAGAAAATATATACAAAATATATGCAAAATTAAATATATACAAAATTAAAAAGCAGATATTATATGTCTCCAGGAGATGCATATAAATGAAACAGGAAAAAAATACCTAGAGAACCCAAAATTGGGGGTATTATATACATCATTAGGAAACAAAAAAAAAAAAGAAAGGAGTAGCAACATATATCACAAAAGAAATAACAGCAAAAGAAACCTATTCAGACCCAAAAGGAAGATTTTTAATTACGGAAATCAAAATAAATGAAAGAAAAATAAATTTAATAAATATATATGCCCCAAACAAAAAACAAAAAGAATTTTATAAAAAACTACACAATAAAATACTACCTTTAGAAAACAAAAATACTTGCATAATAGGAGATTATAATGTAATTATAGATAAAGATAATGATCACAGGAAGGGTAAAAATAAAAACACAAATAAAACTATGCTACCTAACACATTTAAAGAGATGGTAGAAAAAATAAATCTGACAGACTTATGGAGACTAACACACCCGGGGGAAAAGCAATACACATTCTACTCAGTGCCACATGGATCTTATTCAAGGATAGATATGATATGGGCAAACAGTGAAATGTTGCAAGACATTGAAATAGTCAAAATAGATACAAATATTTGGACGGATCACAACCCATTAGTTGTGACTTGGAAAGGAACTAAAAATCATAATAAAACATGGAAATTAAATCTACATATATTACTAGAGGAAGAATATACTGAAAGAATTGCAAAAGAGATTGAATTTTTTATGGAAGAAAATCAAAAACAACCAACAACCACCCAAAACCTGTGGGATACCCTTAAAGCCTACATAAGAGATATCACCATCACATATAACATAGAAAGGAATAAAAAGAGAAGACAGAAATATAATATGGTAATAGAGAACATTAAAAAATTAGAAAAGCAACATCAGGATTACCGGGAAAAAAGGAAATATATGAATCTTTAATGGATTATAAACATGAACTAAACCTATTAGACCAACAAGAATATAGTCAAAATATCAAATTAGCTAGGCAAACATTCTTCGAAAATGCAAACAAACCAGGCAGATCGCTGACACATAAAATTAAAAAAGGAAAGGAAAATAGGATGATACATCAATTAACTGATGCAGAAGGGAAATTACAATATAATGAACAAAAATTAGAAGAAATCATTCTACAATATTATGAGAAATTATATTCACAAGAGGCAATAGATACAACTAAAATACATAAATACTTGCTACAAAATAATGTGATGGAAATTAATGAAGAAGATAGGGAAATGTTAACTAGAGAGATTACTCCAATGGAGCTTTAAAATGCAATTAAAAAACAGAAAGGTAACAAATCGCCAGGTCCGGATGGCTATCCGGGGGAATATTATAAAAACTTTGGAAAGACTATAGAACAATTACAGTTAGAAGTTTACAATGAAGCATTGATGGAAGCTAAAATACCCGAAACATGGAAAGAGACATATATTACCCTGATACCGAAAGAAGATGCCAATACAAACCAGGTCAGTGACTATAGACCAATCGCTCTCCTAAACACGGATTAAAAATTTTCACTTCAATACTAGCTGAAAGATAAAAGAAAATACTAAACAAAATTATACACATTGATCAAAATGGTTTTCTACCAATGAGACAAATTAGAAATAATACAAGAATCATATTAGATATAATTGAATACTATGAAGCACACCTGGATAAACAAACTGCATTGATCTTTCTGGATGCACAGAAAGCTTTCAACAATGTGAATTGGCAATATATGAAAAGGCTAATACAGCAAATGAAATTCGGCTCCAAATTTGAACAACTAATAAACAATACATACACCACTCAGAAAGCCAAAGTAATAATCAACAATGGAACAACAAAAATATTCCAAATAAATAAAGGAGTTAGACAAGGATGCCCGCTATCTCCCCTATTTTTTATACTAGTACTTGAAACTTTGTTAAATGAGATCCATAAAGATAATAACATTAAAGGAACAAAAATAAAAAAAGAGGAATACAAATTGCAGGTCTTTGCGGATGACTTAGTTTTCTTTTTAGAAGAACCATTAGAATCAGGGCAGCATTTAATCGGGAATATAGAAGAATATGGAGAGAAAGCAGGCCTAAAAATCAATAAACAAAAAACAAAATTTATGACCAAAAATATGACGAATAAGCAAACTAAGGAATTAGAAACTAAACTAGGATTCACTAACACGAAAAAAATTAAATATTTAGAAATAAATTTAACCAATAGATGCACAACAGTAAAAGAAGATAATTACATAAAATTAGTAAATCAAACTAAATCAGAATTAGGAAAATGGGGCAACTGACAACTGTCATTGATGGGAAGAATATCATCTATTAAAATGAGCATACTTCTGAAATTTCTATACCTATTTCAAACCATCCCAATAAAACTGAACTCCAAATTTTTTACTGAATTAAATAAAATAATATCTAAATTTACATGGCAAGATAAAAAATCAAGATTAAAGATAGTAGATTTACAAGATATAAAAAGCAGAGGGGGATTCGGAATGCCAGACTGGAAAATGTACTATAAAGCAGCTTCATTGATGTGGATAAAGGAATGGATCAACCTGGATAATAAACGAATTTTACAATTGGAAGGCCATGTCTTAGAGAAAGGTTGGCATGTTTATTTATGGGACATAGGAGATAAAACACCAAAATACTTTAATAGACACTTAATTAGACAATCTTTACTAAAAACATGGGAAGAGATAAGACATAAACATTATATAAAGATACCAAATTTGATATCCACAATGGAAGCTCTTATATACCCAAACACAATAGAAATGACAAAAAAGATCAAATATAAAGAAATATAAGATACAAACTGCAAACTTAAAAGTAGGGAAGAATTAATAATACAAAATATAAATATAGATTGGTGGACATGTCTTCAAATTAAATCAAGATATAAAAAAGATATGGAACAAACAGGTATAGAAAGAACTACTCAACCACTAGATAAACTACTGACAGGCGCGGAAGAAAAAGCAGTATCAAAAATATAAAAATATTTGATGGAATATGAAAGACCAGAGGAGATAGTCAAAGGTACAATGATTGCTTGGGCGAAAAACGTTGGCCATAATATATATAGAGAGGAATGGGAACAAATTTGGAAGAGAAATAATAAATTAACAAAATCCACAACATACAAAGAAAACCAATACAAAATGTTATATCATTGGCATCTCCCACCCAAAAGACTAGTCAAAATGCACAAAAATTGCAGCCCAATGTGTTGGAAATGTAATAAGACTCAAGGCACCTTCTTTCAACTATGGTGGTTATGTCCAGAGACAAGAAAATATTGGAAAAAAATAAATAATGGGTTGTGTCAAATAACAAACACAAAAATGGAATATACACCAGACTTTTTTCTACTGGGCATTATGAGAGGGTCTTATTCTAAAAATGTAAAATACTTAAGCTTGCATATAACAACAGCGGCAAGGATTGTATTTGCACAGAACTGGAAAAACCCGCAAATACCTGAAGACAACGAGATCATCAAGAAAGTATACGACTGCACAGAGATGGACAGATTGACAATGGAGCTTAATAATCAAAAAGTTTTGGACTACAGTACTATGAAATCTGGACAAAATGGTACCAATGGACAAAAAAAAAGAAACTCAAATTAAACATTGAAATAAAACATCAAGAAATCTAAAAACAACCAAAAGATAACATTGATAGGAATGTATATATGATGTAGATTCATCTGTAAATATGACTATGTATTGTTTTAAAAATGGAAAAATTTAATAAATACATTTATTAAAAAAAGATTTATTAAAATTTTTGAGAGAGAGAGAGACATTAAGACAGTTAGCCATTATGTAGAGAAATAGAAAATACCAGTATAAAATCATGACACATCTGCTAACCTTGGTCATCCATGGCAGATTGAATTCTTCTATGCACACTTGCATAAGCTTTGTGTAGCAACACGGGGATTTTCATATGTAATGCTAAATTTGAAAACTCACATTTTCTGTGTGTGTTTGTGTGTTGTGCTCAAAAGCTACACTCTGCCCAACTCTGCAATGCTGCCCTTAGGTTTTGCAGGTGCATCACATCCTTTTCTTGGGTGATAATGAGGTTATCTAAAGAGCATGGGGAGTCGGGACAGCCCAGCAGCATTTAGTCCATGGCTGCCTGCCAACGCACATTGTACAGTACATGCTACTCCAAAACCAAGCCTGTAATGTAATCTTTTCTAGGTCTCTGTGGGGGGGAGGCAGCTTCTATTTCCATCTGTAAACAGGCCTCTTCTGGATGTATTTTAGTTACTGAAATCACAGCTGTAGTTCCATGCAACCTCTGAGAGATTTCCCTCCCTTCAATTTTGGGACTATGGCATGTGAAACCAGATGTGCTTTCTTAAATTTGAGCATGATGTCCTCTCGTAACTATTGGGTATTGATTATTAATAGCAGAGTTTTGCACTATTTAATTTGCAGCAGATACAGCACAGCAAGATACAGCACACGTGATTGGCAATCCCCTTTGTTTAGTAGCAAATAATCGCTCCTTGCATAAGATGAGAAGTACAATCTTCTACTCCCAATTCAGTTGATTCATTTCAATATCATGCATTGAAGGATGCAGATACTAAGGCTTATATTTCAGTCCATTTAATAGTCACTAGATGCTCCCATGTGTGAGGATGGCATTGGATTGTGCATCCCACACATGTGTCCTCAGCCAAGAACATGGAGCCAACAGAACAACATTGGAGGAACTCAGCATGGAGAAGTAAAATAGTAATTGGGGGGGGTCATTTGCTCTGCAGTGGAATATGCACTGCTCAAAAAATAAAGGGAACACTTAAACAATACAATATAACCCCAAGTAAATCAAACTTCTGTGAAATCAATCTGTCCCCTTAGGAAGCAACACTGATTGACAATCTGTTGTGGTTGGCTCTGGCCCAGCTCCTGCCCCAGGGAATGTGGAGGTGGAGGCAGGGGAAACATCAACATGTCCTAGGTCTGTTTTATTGCCAGCACAGTCAGGGAGTGCAGTTTCCTCGGACGAAGAAGAAGATGGGGGTGACTTGGAAGAGGGGAGCTTGGCACACAGCCCAGGAAGCCAATCACCATTATTTTCAGTTGATTCGGATGATGAAGTGTTAGACCCACGCAGGTGCAGATTTATACATCGAAGAGACCAATTGAGGAAATATTACAGGAGATAAGAGAGGCCACCTGTGTTTGGGTGGGGCTCCAGTAATTAGAACTGCTGCTATAAATAGCAGCGTGCTAGTTTGGCCATTGTGGAAGATTATCTGATCGCAGTTCTTAAGGATCGTGCCTCGCTGTGTCTGAACTTTGTGGATTTTTCAGGCCTTTGACACCAAAGCAGACTAAATTGTGTGTGTGTTTCACTTCGTGGGAAGGAGGGCTGTGATGTTTCTTCACAGCTACTAGCTAAGTACTTAAGGACTGATTATTTATTTATTTATTTATTTATTTATTGGATTTCTATGCTGCCCCTCTCCGGAGACTCGGGGCTGCTAACAGCAATAATAAAACAGCATATATTAATAATCCAATACTAAAAACAATTTAAAACCCATTATAATAAAAACCAAACAGACATACAGACATACCATGCATAAAATTGTAAAGGCCTATGGGGAAAGGGTATCTCAATTCCCCCATGCCTGGCGGCAGAGGTGGGTTTTAAGTAGCTTACGAAAGGCAAGGAGGGTGGGGGCAATTCTAATCTCTGGGGGGAGTTGGTTCCAGAGGGCCAGGGCCGCCACAGAGAAGGCTCTTCCCCTGGGTCCTGCTAAGCGGCATTGTTTAGTTGACTGGACCCGGAGAAGACCCACTCTGTGGGACCTAACTGGTCTCTGGGATTCGTGCAGCAGAAGGCGGTCCTGGAGATACTCTGGTCCGATTAAGGGACTTGTACAGCCGACAAGGTTGTTTTGGGGAAGAGTGCTCTTTGCAATACCAAAAGGGTGCTTTGTTTCTTTTGAATTTTGTGATAAAGGACATTGTTTTGAATTTTCAAATGTGTGTGTGTGTGAAATTTGTACCCGTGAATTTTCGGGAGGCTTCTACCAGAGAGCCCGGCAGAACACAATTAATTTCATTTTGTGGTCAGCACATCCAACTTTGTACAGAACAAAGTATTCAGTGAGAATATTTCACTCATTCAGATCTAGGATGTGTTATTTGAGTGTTATTTGTGCAGTATATATAGGCCAGCAGAGCACATGCCCCCCAGTGTCTTCAAAAAGTGACTCACCAGTGGAAGGGAGTGTCTCTATATTTGTCTCCCCTCCCACTATTTTTTAATTAATTAATTTGTTTATTTTGTCCAATACAAATTGAAAGTTAAAGAGAATAAAAACATGTAGTAGTAAATATCAGGGAAAGGATAGAAGAAAAGATATGAGAATAGAATACGTTGATGAAGAATAGAGGAAAAGATATATGAATGGAAGAAAAGATATATAAAATATGTTGTGGTTCAGCCTGAGGCTGCTCAGGGACCCGCTGTGTCTCTGCTGGCTCCATGCCCGGAGGAGGATGACAGTGAAGAGGAGGGGGATGAACAGTCGGACGGGGGAGAGGAAAGTCAGGAATGGGATGAAGGAGAACAGCATGAGAGCCCCGGGGGGCGGCTCTCCCCAGCCAGTAGCTTGGAGTCATTAGGTGATGAAGCACAAGCCATCATTGACATGCGACAGAGACGTTCAGATCAGAGAAATGAGCAATTAAAGAAGTATTCTCAGCACTGAATTAGGAACAGCTGGGTTTGGGTGTGGTCCTCCTTAGCAGGGTTTAAAAGGCAGGCAAGCCCTTGAAGCCATGTGGAGTGTTATCAGTTGGAGTTACAGTGTCCTGCTTTGTTCTCGGCGTCTCTGTTCCTGGCTTGTGGCCCAGCAGTTTGGAAGACCCGTGGGAGGTGTAGGTCTGCTATCTACAGCCTCGGCTTCGCAGCAAGAATCCTGTATTGCTGCATGGACTTTTGCCTTCGTGGATATATCTGAAGATACAGCATTTTCCTGTTTGTAAGGACATTTTCTGTTACCTGTGTTTTTCTTGAATTTTATAAACTGCCTTTGCCTTTTACCAGTGTGTCTGGCTTCTCTTTTTGGGTTGGTATTGGCTTCCGGAGTGACCCAGACAGAACAAAAATATAGGAAGGGCAATTAGACAGGGGATGGAAGGCAAACTAGTGCACTTATGCTCGCCCCTTATGTCATAGAGGCGTGTTTTACAAGACAGGGCAAGCATGCTATCAACAGAATATCCCAACAATATCAATGTTTCTTTTATTTGCTTGTCATCTTGGAAGAGAGGTGCAGCATCATTTAATATTTTTAAGCTCAGTCTCAATGGTCTCTGTGATACAGGTACAGCATGCATGTGGTTGATGGATCTCCAGTCCATTGGCAGGTCCTCAGTCTATCACTTGTTTAACCAACATGTAAATTCAACTAAACTTGGAAGTGTTTTACAGTATCACCACAATAGAAATGATCCTTTTTTCCCAGTAAAAACTTCAACCACAATTGCTGTTTTTATCATATTTATTTCAGAATTCCACAAAATGTCTGATCTCTTGCTATATCATTTAACCCGCGGGTCTCCAAACTTGGTGACTTTAAGACTTGGGGACTTCAACTCCCAGAGTTCTTTAGCCAGCATAGCTAGTTTGAGTATTCTGGGATCTGAAATTCACAAGTCTTAAAGTTGCCAAGTTTGAAGGCCTCTGATTTAACACTTTAGCAAATTTGTAATGCTCAGACATCTTTTTTTAAAGTTCAGATGAGTATGCTATGCCTCTGCCTCTTTCTGCTTTTTCATATGAAATCTGAAATGCTCAGTAATCCATAATGGTTTAAGTATCAAGGTCACTGCATTATTTTTATTAATTCTGCAAGGCTAAACTGTGAGAGCTTTTGTGGAGCAGTTACGGTATGTTTCTTAATAACCTGTTTGCTTCCCTCTCCCCATGCTCAGTAAAACTACCACTTTATTTTTCAGCAACTATCTTATTTCCTTCATTTTCTTCCAATTCTCCCTGTCTTGTGATCTGTGAAGTATATAAATTTCTAATAAAGCTAGCCATCCTTCTATGCTCATTTTCCACTTATTATTGTGACTGAATCAGCATTATTCTGCTTGTTTAGTCATTTCTTTTGCTATCCTCTCTCTGTCTCCTAATATATAATGTGAGGCTGCATCCTGATTCTCCCACCCACCTTCACTACTGTTTTATCTTTTCTAATGATCAAACAAAAACTTGGTGGAGAGTCAGGGATATGGTGCAGATAGAATACACTCTGGGGAATCTGCAAATGTCATAGTATATACAGGCATGCCATGTTATTTGACTTTCCATTCTAGATCACAGGCATATTTAATCAACCAGCAACCATTAGAATTATCAAATCAATTATTACGTAGCTTCTGCTCTGGCAATCTCACACTGCTTACAAGAGCTTACAAAACTTTTGCCAGACCCATCCTCAAATACAGCTCATCTGTTTGGAACCCATATCGCATGTCAGACATTAACACCCTTGAAAATGTCCAAAGATGCTTCACCAGAAGAGCCCTTCATTCCTGCACTCAAAATAGAGTACCCTACGAGACTAGACTTTCAATCCTGGGCTAGAAAGCCTAGAACTAAGACGCCTTAAACAAGATCCAGGTATTGCCCACAAGGTCATATGCTGCAATGTCCTGCCTGTTGGTGACTACTTCAGCTTCAACCACAACAACACAAGAGCACACAACAGATTTAAACTTAATATTAACCGCTCCAAACTTGACTGTAAAAAATATGACTTCAGTAACTGAGTTGTCGAAGCGTGGAACTCATTACCGGACTCCATAGTGTCATCCCCAAACCCCCAACACTTTCCCCTTAGATTATCTACGATTGACCTATCCAGATTCCTAAGAGGTCAGTAAGGGGCGAGTACAAGTGCACTAGCGTGCCTTCCGTCCCCTGTCCTATTGCTCTCCTATATCTCCTACACCTTTCTTCTATTCCTATATAGAAACATAGAAACATAGAAGTCTGATGGCAGAAAAAGACCTCCTGGTCCATCTAGTCTGCCCTTATACTATTTTCTGTATTTTATCTTAGGATGGATATATGTTTATCCCAGGCATGTTTAAATTCAGTTACTATCTCTTCTTCTATTCTTTCATTGATATGTTCTATTACTATATCTTCTTTTCTATTCTTTCATAGATATATTTTACTATGAGTATCTCCTCTATAACCTTCATCATGTATTTTACTATGTGTGTGTGTATGTATGTATGTATGTATGTATGTATGTGTGTGTGTGTGTGTGTGTATATATATATATATATATATATATATATATATATGTAGATTGTTCTGAGTTCGGGTGAAAATTTACGAAAACATATATATATATATATATATATATATATATATATATATATATATATATATATATATATATATATATATATATATATATATCTGCCTTACAAGGCAAAGATTGCAGGTTCAAGTCCCAGTGGGTATGGCTAGCTGATGAGGCCAAAATAAGGCCGAAATAGATCTATCCTAGTCTCCCTTAATTTTCAAATTCAGCTTAAACATGTGACACATACAGATAGAATTGTCAGCTATCAATAAAAAAATTAACTGCCTTGGAAATGGCCCTGGGTTGGGCCGAGAGGCAAAAAAGGAGCTGTGATGTTCCTTCAATATACCAGGGTGATTCGACACAAAATGTAACCCTTCCCTGGTACAGAGCTGAAGGGATTGGATACTGTAGCCTAGAGGATAATTCTCTGCCTTACAAGGCAAAGGTTGCAGGTTCAAGTCCCAGTGGGTATGGCTAGCTGATGAGGCCAAAATAAGGCCGAAATAGATCTATCCTAGTCTCCCTTAATTTTCAAATTCAGCTTAAACATGTGACACACATATATATATATATATATATACACACACACACACACACACACACACACACACACACACACACCAAGACCGTCATATATATGTATATATGTATAGTGGGTATATATATATACCCACTAAAACTCTCATTGTGTATTGGACAAAATAAATAAATAAAAATAAATAAATAAATAAATTATCCTGAGCAGTTTTAGGATAGGAGGGAGAGCAGCAAAGCACAAAGGACAAGGCAGAGCAGGAGGAGAGGGAACTATTGTTGATCTTAAGGCTTCATCGACTGATGGAAAACTGACCCATTCATTTCATCTCTTCATAGCCAAACAGAAAAATCTTTTTTAAAAAAAATTAAGAAGGGAGACTAGGATAGCACTATTTTGGCCTTGTTCTGGTCTCATCAGCTAGCCATACCCTTACTGGGATTTGATCCTGCAGCTCAGGTCTCACTGTGTTCGTCCTAGCACAAGGACAAAAGCACCAGCCTGAAGATGACAAGTGGAACCTCGTCGAAATGTCACCAGAAATCTCTGAAACTTACATGGGAAGAAACCCGAATAAGCCAAGACTGTGAAAATCTACAAAAACATATACACAAAAATAATCATTTTGCATTAAAATCAGTTATAGGTAATCTGATAAAAACACCATCAACAAAAGTTAAGCAAGCACAAGAAGTCAATGGAAAAAATATTGCTCAGATAAAACTACTTTAAAACACCATGTTTAGTCAATGCATCTCTGAACCTGAATTTTCCATTTTCTTGTCTCTCCCACTGACTATAATAAATGCACTTTCTATATGTATGTCGCAAAGCAGCAAACATAAAAGAACAAATTAAGTTGACAGAAGTTAAGCTGTCTGGAAAAATGCTGCTATCCTTTTAATTAAAGCTGTTCTCTTTCTGCAATGTGATATATGTGGCATTTCTTGTGAAAAATATGGTCTGAGTCACATATCATGCTAAGTTACCATACCCATAAGCGTCATAAACCAGAATGGCTGGGCTCTCAAGCTGCAATAAATCAAAACCAAAGAAACCACATTTTGGTTTAGCACAGTATGTAAACCTAGCTCTAGCACACCCAGCTTTGATGAAGAAATGTTGTCTGATCCAATATGTCACATAAAGATTGAGACTGAAACCTCCTTATTTATGTTATATGTGATCAATTTTGTGAAAAACTAGGTTAGGTGCAATGGTTAAAGTCAATGGTGGGTTTTTAAAAAACTTTACTACCAGTTCTGTGGGTGAGGCTTGGTGGTGATGGCAGGGGAAGGATACAGTAAAATCTCCATTTCCTCCCAATCTGTTGAAACTTGGGAGAAAGAGGGGCAGCATACAAATCTAATAAATAAATAAATAATAAAGAGAATAGAGAGAGGCAGGGCCAGTCAGAGATAGTATTTACCACTACTGATTTTCCAAACTACTCAAAATTTCCTCTGCCGGTTCTCTAGAACTGGCCAGAACTTGCTGAAACCTATTTCTGGTTAAAGTGCTGTATCATCATGACATTGTTGTGGTGTCATTAGCGTAAAGTGACCAGATTTTAAGATTGGGAAAGAGGGACACCATTGAGCGTGGGGGGGGGGGAATGTAAAAAATAGTTTAGCCAAAAAAAATTAGCAAAAAATTCTCTCTCTCTTTCTTTCTCTCTCTCTCTCTTCCTTCCTCCCTTTCTCTCTCTTGCTCTCTCTTTCTTGCTCTCTCTCTCTCTCTTGCTCTCTCTTGCTATCTCTCTCTTTCTCTCTCCTCCCTCTTGCTCTCTCTCTCTCTTTTTCTCCCTCTCTCTTTCTCTCTCCCTCTCTCTCTCTCTCACATACTCTCTGTTTCTTGCTCTTTCTCTGTCTTGCTTTCTTTCTCTCTCTTTTGTGCCCAAGCTTCACCTCCTCCCCCGCCCCATGCTGGGGCCTGCCCCCTGCCGCCGAAGACGAGTAAGAGACAGCGGCGGCCTGCATCGAGAGCATGGACCTCCCTACCATTGAACAGGTAGCAAGAGGGGGGTGAGAGAAAGAGAGAGAAAGAAAGCAAGAGAGAGAGAGAGAGAAAGCAAGAGAGAGAGAGAGCAAGAAAGAGAGGAAAGGAGAGGAAAGAAGAGAGAGAGAGAGAAATGAGGGGGGAAAGGGAGAAAAAAGAAATGAGAAAATGATTGAGGCAGAGAATGATAGGAAAGAGAGAGAACTAAAAGAGAGAGAAGTGACTCTTGATTTAAAGCATATGGTAAAAAGGACTCAAATAATAACAGAGAGAAAAAACCCAGCCCTCACCTGTTTTTGGAAATGGTTCAAGAGTTCACACACGGGGGGGGGGGGGGGGGACAGGGATGGAAAAAGAGAGATAAATGAGAGAAAAAGGGAGGAAGAGGGAGAAATGAGAAACAAATGAGAGAGAAAAGGGGGAGAGACAGGAGAGGCACCCAGAAATGAGACAGTGGTAGAATCCATAGTCAATGGATTGACTATGGAATTATGGTAAAATATATATTTAGGTGTTGTTTAATATTAGGATGTATTAATTCATAAAATTGGATTGCAATTTTAGAACTACAATATATAGAATTACATAGGTAAAATTAATGGAAGATACATAGGATAAATAAGGGGTTTATGATATGTATGTATGATTTTATGACTGTGTGTCATTTAGAAGTTCATTAAAATGTAAACCAAAAGGGTTTTTTCTTCTTCTTCTTCTTTTTCTTTCTTTCCTTCCTATCCTTTCTTCTTCTTCTTCTTCTCTCTCTCTCTCTTTCACTCTCTCTTTTCTTTCTTTTTTTCATTTTTTGGTAGCTGTAGACATCTCCCCAGGTACTCTTAGGCTGAATTATTGGAGTATAGCCAGCCAGCAGGATATACCGGAAAGAGCTATTAGAGAGACACCAAGGCCTTCTAATTGCAACATATTCCTCAGCTGAAAGGGGATTCCAGACACCACCTGAAGTGCCCATTAAACAGCAGATCGGTTTCACAGATCTGCTCTCGATGGGGATTGATGCCTGGGGGAAGATCAAGGCCTGGGGGTGGGGGGGAAGCAACAGTAATAATCAATATTCAAGTTTTTAGAAAACCACAGGAGCAGATGATAGATGTGTTTAAGTAAAAAGTTTCGCTCCCATGGGGGAGAGAACTAATGTCTTTGCACTTGAATCATCCAAGCGCACCTTTGCCCATCAAACATTTGATAGACAGCGGTTTATAAATATCCCAGCATGCTATCGGGAATGCTATCTGCGGACTCTGTCAAAGTGCAGGGTCTCTTCCATTAAGCAGTGGGAGCCAATATCCAGTTCTGAAAGCCAATCTTGATTATTTAGAACTGTTATTTATTACGGTTGGGTTTTTTTTATTTTTGGAGGAGGAAACGAGAAAAAATGGCCTTGAAAAATATTATCCAATACTTCAGGCAGCAAAAGCTTATACACATATTCACAAATACATTTGGGATCAATCCTATAAACCTGCAGCTACTTCAACCTATATTTAACAAGTTACCTTTTCTCCAGTTTTCAACTGGTTCTCTGTTCTCTTAACCCCTCTCCATCTTTTTCTCTAAGCTTTCTACCCAAGTAAATCTTTATTTTCTTTAGTACATTGTCATCCAATTTCATCACAGAGTTCAAGGTCTGTAAAGAATGAAATTGGTTGAAATCTCTGAAGATTTCAAGCATCCCATTCAGCATTTACCTTCCAACTAGTAAAATATCAGCAATGTCTGTCTAAAGCATTCAGAGCCACATTTCGGAGTCCTGCAGACAAAATGCTAAATGGACACATATAGACTGTGGTGTACCCAGTGAAGGGCTATTTTTACTACCCTGTTTTCCCGAAAATAAGACAGCGTCTTATATTAATTTTTGCTCCCAAAGATGTGCTATGTCTTATTTTCAGGGGATGTATTATTTTTTTCAATAAAGAAGAATTCACATTTATTGCTGAACAAAAAAAATTATTATATCTTGTACAGTAGTTGTCATCACAAACCAGCATAACCAGACAAACTGTGAATCCTATCAAGAATTTCCTATGACTACCGTACCATTATTTCCATGTACAACAATTATACTTTCTTCAAATATATCTTATATATGTTCTGTTCGGGAATGTTGCGAAATGAAACGTCTCCTACGTCTTACTTTCGGGGGATCCCTTATATTAGGCAATTCTATGAAATCTCTCCTATGTCTTACTTTTGGGGGTGACTTATTTTCAGGGAAACAGGGTACCACACTGTGGGCGTGGCTTATGCAGGATGCCCTGCATTTTATTTATTTATTTATTTATTTATTTATTTATTTATTTATTTATTTATTTATTTATTGTTAGAGTTGGAAGGGACCATGCGGGTCATCAAGTCCAACCCCCTGCCTAAGCAGGAACCCTATAGCATCCTAGCCAAATGGCAGTCCAATTCCCTCTTAAAAATGTCCAGAGTATTGGAGTTTCATCTTTCAATGCAAATTGGGTGCTCTGGGGTAGAGCTCCATTTTCAGTACCCCACTACATTCCCTCTCCCTCCCCCCGGGCAGCAGCCCACACCTGGGTGTACCTATCCTTGGGATAAATGGTCGGATATATTCCAGCATCTTTTTTCCCCTTCTGATAACCAATTGACCATCAAAATGGACTGCATGCTAGCAAGGTTCTTGCTTCCCATGTACTCTATGGCTACATTCGGAAACAATTCTGCATTTTTTAAGATAATCATCCAAAAACAAAAATTGGGAGGGATTATTCTTTCCCCACTAACATCTCCTGCACAATACAAAATTATAGTATTTCAGAATTGTAATTATTACATTCAAACAATTTCACCCTGCATAGCCACTTGGAGGATTATTATTCCCCCTGCTTCTTTTGTTCCCATACATATGGTTTTTCTCTGCCTTCACTGGCATTATTAAACTAAATAGTTCAGCACAGTGATTGTATGGTAGCTAAAACAATCAGTATAGTTAACTGCTTAATCCCCATTGGGGGGCATTAATGAGTACATTAAACATAGACGATATGGCATTTTCAGGCATAGAAAAATCCCGTATCAGTAGATCTCCATTTTTAAGAAAAAAACAATTCTACTGACTCCTGTTATTTTTATGGTTTAACTATATGATGGTCCACAATTATACATTATTTTAAGATTGATTTGATGGAATGCAGAGCCACACAACTCCTATTGTGTTACAGTGGCATAAAAAATACTGTTAGAACAAAATTAAAGGCCCATCTGGTCCAGAATTTTCCCCCAGAGACGTCAATGAGATGTTAAACCAAACATGGGTATATTATGGGAATAATATAATTGATTCTGAGAAATTCAACTTAGAAATGTTCTAAGTACAGTATATCCAACTTAAAGATCATGTTGTATTACAGGGCTAAATGGAATTATGAGTATTTACTCCTGTATGCATGTTGTGGATATGATCATCCATCTCACTATGGCTAAGGGAAATCTACAACAAAAGCAACAATAAAATAAAATACATAATTGAAGCCAAGGTGAAAAATCAATTAGTCAACAATTAAAACAATTATCTTATAGGCAGATTCTGACAAATAGATCCCCCATGGACCAACCTGATTTCAATTTCAATTGGAATTGAAATTATCCACTACTCTCAAAAAGGAGGAGTAACAACAGAAGAGGCTAACTGAGTCCTTCAAGATGGCAGGCCACTGACAAGACCCATATCCAGGTGTGGGCTACTGCCCAAACGGGTTGGAACACAGTGGGGCAGCAAAAATCGAGCTCCACTCCAAAGCACCCAATTTGCACTGATGTTGAAAGAAAATGCAGAAGCCACGCCCACAGTGTGGTAGTAAAAAAAATTGGTAGCCCTTCACTGCCCATATCATGCTTTTTCTACCAGATCTGATCTAGGAAATGTGGTTCGACAAATGACTCAGACTCAGCCCCATACTATGAAGAGTTTTATAGATGAGTACATTGTTAGCATTCCACACTGGGCTTATTACCAATGTTAGAATACCAAACTTGAAACAGAGTATATATGCAAGTGGTGGTTGTTCAGCCAATAACACAATATAGTAAAGGTATAATATTATTCACAATGTATACAATAGACTAACCAGCATACACAGTCAGCTACATACATATCCATATTAAGTAATCATACAATAAAATTAAGTAATCAGGCAATAAAAAGAGGCAGTGGGAGATTTGTACTTTCGGAGAGGGGCGGCATACAAATCTAATAAATAATAATAATAATACAGTTCTAAACTAACCATTAATATTACACACAGTTCAGTACAATACCATGATAAAATCCATAGACCAATGTTTAGCACACAGCAAGTACATATACCATTTAGCACACAGCAATATATTCTCTTATTAGCCCAAAGCAGTATTAGCACACAGCATAATATATTCTATATTACCACACAGAGTATTGAGCACACAGCAATGCTATTTAGCACACATCAATAACTTAGTGCATAACATAACTTAGCACACAGCAATATAACAAGTATTATCAATACTAACCACAATAGCCACCAACAACCAACAATGCAATGCAATAAAATACAACCGAATACAATGCAACACAATGCAAAACTGAGAGTAACACATCTGTCTCCCTTTTATGAATAATTGGACACACCTTGCATTTCACTAGGAAGCTTATTGGCACCCAATGCAACAGGTACCGAGGGTCAGTCAAAACAACCCTCAACATTGTATTTTGAGCCAGGTAAAGCTGGTTCCAACCATCAGGTAACATGTAGGTTTAATTCAGGGCTGCTCATTAATAGCCTTGGTAATAAAAAAAACACTCTCCAGCTGTCACTTTTTAATTGGAAGCCTTAAACATTGGCTTCTCTTTGCTCCATATATTCATTATTTGCTTGTATCTGTATACCTTAGTCAACCATCTACTGGCCTCTTCTTCCTACCCCAGTGGACTCTCCATCACCACCAAGACTCTCATCCCAGCTCCATTCCCCCTAGGCTTCACCAGGCATCAGAATTCTTAATGCAATCTGGATCTGATATTTTAAAAAATGTGCCTAGCAGACAGAAGTCAGAGACAAGATCAAGATACCAGGAATTGCATGTATACAAAAGAAGAAATACAGATTGGCTTCACAAAGTGAAACAAAGCAAAGATGAGGCTAGACATATTTCACATTGCTACCCAAAGGGAAAATCTAATCACACTGCCCAGCCAACCCAGTTGACTCCAAAGTTTATTGCTTTCAGACCATGAAATGAGCTGACAATATCCTGTCTAGCTCTTTGGGACATTTTTATGTTATGGATGCTGGGTTGGCAGGCTTGATAATTCGCCCAACATACTGATGGTACAGTCTAAGGCACGAAGTCTGCTAGAAGTTCTGACCTGAGTTTCCTTCCTATCTAGCTCCAGGAAATAACCCCCTGCAAGGAGGAAGTGGCGCTGGTGTCTGAATGCAGAAACTATGAGAGATCCCCCAGGAAGTGGCATGGGGAAGAGCAGAAATGTGTATCTGCTTTTTTTTACAGATTTGGGGATTTGAGAAGAGGAGCAGGAACAAGAGCTGTCATTTGGGTAAAGCAAAGCAAGTCAACAATCAAGTTGCTGGAGATGAACATGGGGTAGAAATGGTCGCTTTGCAAGACAAGAGCCATGGGATGATGAGAGGGACTCTTAGGGGAACCTGGTTTGGCTTTTGCAAATGTGTGTATTATCCTAAGTTTAGGAACTCAGGGCATCTATGCCATACACTAAATAAAATCAGCAAGATTCTACACCAGCTTTGAACTGAAACACCTCCCCTTCCTCATTTCCAGGATTTTCAGGTAATGGCATTAACTTTCAATCAGCAGCAGCTCAACCTGTGGAGATGAAGATAACCTTCATATTTCAGCAGAGCATTTCAAGAGATTTGGCTGCTGCCAAAACACTGAACTTGCTCTCTCATCTTTCTCTCTAAACCTTGGCTTGCCTATGAGACATGGAAGGCAAATTCTAATATTATTTATCTACCTACCTACCTACCTACCTGTCTAACTGTCTGTCTGTCTGTCTGTCTGTCTATCTATCTATCTTTCTTTCTTTCTTTCTTTCTATCTTTCTATCTATCTATCTATCTATCTAATCTATCTATCTTTCTATCTATCTATCTATCTATCTATCTTTCTATCTATCTATCTTTCTATCTGTCTATCTATCTATCTATCTATCTTTCTATCTGTCTATCTATCTATCTATCCAATCTATCTATCTATCTATCTATCTATCTATCTATCATCTATCAAAACGTGTACAAGATAACAGGTATTAACATAAACAAAAGCAAAGTAGGTATAGGTAAATTTGGAAAATAGGACACTAGTAGAGGGATGGTAGGCATGATGGTGCACTTATGCGCACCCCTTACAGACTTCTTTGAAATGGGTGAAGTCAACTGTAGACAGTCTAAGGTTAAAGTTTTGGGGGTTGGGGGAAGAAACCACAGAGTCAGGTAGTGCATTCCAGGCATTGACCACTCTGTTGCTGAATAAGATATTCTGTTGCAAGTAGAGGAGTGAAGAATTCTTCTTGTGAAATATTTCTGGACTCTCTCAATTGTATTAATGTACAATATGCAGTGCAGGTTCCAGACAGATGAGCTGTATTTGATGATAGGTCTGGCAAATATTTTGTATGCTCTGGTTAGCAGTGTAATATTGCCAGAGAAGAAGCTACACAAGATTAGATTTACTACTCTCAATGCCTTTTTGGCAATGTTGTTACAATGGGTTGTAGCACTTAGGTCATTAGATATGAGTACTCCAAGGTCCTTAATAGAGTGAGGGTTGTCCACAAGGTCATGTCCTCCAAGTTTATATTTTGCGTTCGGATACTTTTTGCCAATGTGTAAGACAGGGCATTTGTTGGTTGAGATTTGAAGTTGCCAGATCATTGCAATACATAGACAAGGTCTTTTTGAAAAGTAGAAGTATTGTCCGTGGTGTTGACTAGCTTACCATAATCAACAACGAGAATGCAGTTGCTTACAATATGATCACAAAGGTTGGTTTATATAAAGAATGAATAGTGTTGGTCCTAGGATGCTGCCTTGAGGGACACCACTGCTGACAGGTGCAGGATTTAATAGGGCACTCCCTATTTTAACCATTTGTTGCCTGTTAAACAAGAACGCAGTTATCCAATCGTGAATGGGACCAGAGATGACATAACATTTTAGTTTCCAAAGTAATTTGCCATATACTACTGAATCAAAGGCTTTACAAAAGTCTATGTAAATTGCATCTATTGATTTATCTTGATCGAGTTGTGAAATCCATATAAGTCCATTTAGAGCAGCTTGTATTTAAAAAAACACCTGGGGTGAGAGACTAGACTCCCTTGGAAGAGACTATCTGAAGCTCAGGACAGAACTATAGGTTCCCTGATGCCCTCTGGACTTGGTTGTTTTTTTGCAGACGTTTCATTACCCAATGAGCGAGAAGGCTACCCTGCACTTCTTAAAAGCTTCCTGTTTAATAGTATCAATGGATGAATGGCTACACCATTTTAGAAGTTGAAATGAAAAGTATGAAATTGGAAAACTACTTAGAACTTTAAAACCAATTTGCAGCATTTGGAGTTTTTAAACAATCAGGTTGCCTGGTTCAACATTGACATTGCCCAGAGCAATAAAGAAAAACATAATCCTTGTTTTTAGGCTGCAAATAAAGTATATAATCTGTCTGTTTATAGAAACTGAAATGTAGAATTCAAATGTAATAACAAATAATAAAGCTAAATTAAATTAAAGAGAGATGGGTTCACACATTGTGCTAAGCCATGATGTGGTTTGTTTTGGGCTTAGCAGCAGAACAAATCCAATTATTGTGATTTTCAAATTGCAGTCAATTGAGGTCAACAGCATCCGTGGATGTTCAACTCCAGTTGTCCTTTGGATTTTATAAGAAAGGAGCAAAACTAAATAGTTACCCAATCTGGCAGAATAATTATTTGAAGTGCCCACACATATGAGAGACCATTGGTTTAAGATTGTGAATTGGGAAGGCAGAAGCAAACTTGAAAAAGACCCTATCATTTCTTATATCTAACAAATGCAGTATTTTCATTTTTTAAAATTCCTCTTCTTCTGAATTTTAAATGCAAGTGTCCTCTGTGACTCAAATCCACAATAACAAATCTTGATTTCTAAACTAACACATGCTAAATAGCAGCACTTTTTAGAAGTTTTTTTCCCTAACACTCATCTGAATAATAACTGACTAGATCGTCAACAGCCTTTAATAACTCACCGAAATGCTTAAATTAGAAAACGATGCTGTTCCATCTCTCAACAGGAAGCTTATTAGAAATCGTGTTGATTGGTTGCATACAAAACCCGAGGAGCAGAAAGAAAGGGAATGCAGGTTGATGTGTTATTCATGTGAACTAGGCTGCCCCCAGGGTGTGTGTGAGAGAGAGGCCATACTGGGACTGTTCAAAGCAGGGGAAAGGACCTGCAAGAATCATACAAAGTGAAAAGAAAATTGACTCTGCATTGCAGCACTCTTTGAGCATAATAGGAACAGCTGGTCAGTGAAGCATTGGCTCAGGATTTAACAAGGTGTCTTACCTTAGAGGCATCTGCCAATAAATCAAAATGAAAAGATCGACTAAGTCAGGATTTATTTGTTTGTTTGTTTGTTTATTATTTTGATTTCTAGGCCGCCCTTCTCCGAAGATTCATGGAAGACTTTACTTCCATTCATAGCTATGGGGGATGGCTCTTTCTTGGGTTTTGGTCTACAGTGTTGACAGCTGGGGATTGATTAAACCTGAAGTGACAGCACTGCAGAAGAAATGGAACCAAGCAAAACAGAAGCTGACCTGGCTTCCAGGGAGAGCAACTGATTGACCAGCTCTCCTGTTTGAGGCTGATGTGGAGGTTCTCCGAGACCCCCAGACTGACTACGGAATGGGACAACTCACCGTCACCAATTTGCGATGGGACAACTTGCTGCAGGACAATTTAACAATTCAACTTAATTATTTAAAATAAATAAAAACATACTTTAATTTTTGTCATTCACGTTTCATTCTGTCCTTCCTTTTGCACTTATCATTAGCATTTTACACTTATAAACCGCTTCATAGTGCTTGACAGCCCTCTCTAAGAGGTTTACAGAATCAGCATATTGCCCCCAATATGGTACTCATTTTACTAACCTGGGAAGGATGGGAGGCTGCGTCAACCTTGAGCCTGGTGAGATTTGAACTGCCGAACTTCAGCTAGCAGTCAGCTGAAGTAGCCTGCAGAACTGCACTCTAACCACTGCGCCGCCTCGGCACATCCTTTAATTATGTTATTCCATTGTTTCTTTGATATTATATTAGTGTAACTCTTGTCTCACAGAGAATTGGCCATGATGAGTTGGCTGTGGCGAGTTGGCCATGGCGAATAGTCATAGACCTGTCTGACTATAGTTTTAAACAAAAGTATCAACAGCCAGTGTGAGTCATACAGAAAACAACATCACACTTGGTCAATAATATTCTATTCTAGTCTATTTGCTGCTAAATGTTTCAGGAATAAAGACGCTTTTTCAAACTTCCTATGTCCTTCCCTGAAAAAAGAGTAGTTAAACAGGAGTGAGTTTCTCTTACCTACCAGTTCAGAAGTACATATGTCACATCGGAAGTGTGTGCTTTGTATGCACATAATATCTTTGTCTGTCGTCAGGCATGGGGGAATTGAGATATTCCCTTTCCCTAGGCTTAAAAAAAAAAATATGCATGGTATGTCTGTATGTATGATTGGTCTCTTAAATTGGGGTTTCTTTTTAAAATTAACTTAAATATCAGATTTGTTTATATTGTTTTATTACTGTTGTTAGCCGCCCCGAGTCTGCGGAGAGGGGCGGCATACAAATTTGATTAATAAAAATAAATAAATAAAATCTTTGCAAGATTTTGTGATGCTGCAGGGGAATCCCAGCAGGGAAATCCCAGCAGGGAAATCCCACCAGTGCAAAAACAGGTGCTTCGCTGGCAACGGAAGTCCGGAGCTGGGGTATCCAACCAAGGAAAGCCTCAGTGAAATCGCAGCATTTGTGATGCTGCGATTTCGCTGAGGCTTCCTTCGCTGGGAAACCCCACCTCCAGATTTCCGTTGCCAGCCGAAATGCCTGTTTTCGCACTGGTGGGATTTCCCTGCTGGGATTCCCCTGCAGCATCACAAAATCCGGAGGTGGAGTTTCCCATGGAGGGGAGCCTCAGGGGAGTCCCACCAGCATGAAAACAGGCGCTTCAGCTGGCAATGGAAGTCCGGAGGCAGGGCATCCCAGTGGCAGCGGCGGGTTCGTAAAGTGAAAATAGTTTGGAAGAAGAGGCAAAAAAATCTTAAACCCCAGGTTCGTATCTTGAAAAGTTCGTATGACGAGGGGTTCGTAAGATGAGGTATCACTGTATTTCTATTTAATAAAACATAAACCAATATCCTAATCTGCACCTTTTATACTTTATTACCTGCCTGTTTTCACCTTTATATCATATCACTCTCCTCCCTCTACCTGCTTTCTCCTTCTCTCCCACCTTCCTACTTCCCTTCCTTCTCTACTTCCTTTTCTCCTTCTTAATCTTTCTCTGAGTGTGTCTAGTCACATTCCATCTTATCGTTAACAGGCAGGTAACTTATGTCTCTAAATCTATTTAATTAACAGTGCATCTCTTAAACTTGTTGTTGTTTTTTTCCCCTCTATCCATATCTATGCATTTATCTTATATTTTTCTGGGTACATTAACTACTATCTTAATGCTGACTCCTCAACTACCTAATTTTGTTATCTGGATCTACCACCTTCAATTTTCTATTTTCCTTAATCAACGTTACTTATCTTCAATACATATTCATTTTCTAACCAATCATAAATTTCCCCCCATCCATTATAGTATTCAGAGTCTTCTTTATCTTTAATTGTCCTTGTCAATCTATTCATTTCCACACAATCCAATATTTTTTTAATTACCTCCCTTTAGAGGAGGCTTTTGTTGCTTTCCATTTTTGCACAAATGCAATTATAGCTGCTGTAATTATATGAATAATTAAATATGTATTTTTTAAGTTAAATTTCTCTTGTAGTATACCCAACAGAAATATCTCTGATTTCAGTTCTGTATGTTGTTCACTATTTTTTTAATCCACATTTGATTTGAACTCTAATACACTTTGGTTTCAGCACATATCCACCATATATGATAAAATGAACCCGGTATTTGCTAACATTTCCAACATTTCATAGATTTATTTTTAAACGTTTTAGCTATCCTTTCCGGTGACATGTGCCATCCATAAAATATGTTATACAAGTTATATTTATATGCTGCCACCTTTGTCAATTTATCATTTCTTTCCAAAAGCTGTTGCCATTTATCCAGTTCTATTTTATGACCAAAATTCCTTGCCCATTTAATTGTTTCCTTTATTTATGCTTGTTCTAAATCAATATATAATAAATAATTATACAGTTTTTAATTAGTCTTTCATCCAGTCCTTTGAGTATTTCATCTAATTCTCTCATTTCTAAATTGATACCCTCCATTTTGATATCTTTATCATATCTTGACCTCAGTTGCATTCTCATATACCACTTCAATTGCATTCTCATATACCAATCCATCTTTATTCCCTGTTTCTCCAATTCTTGAGTAGATTTCAATTCCCCCTTAAGTCAGATTTTGTTTTCAAATCTTTTTCTCATGATTCATGAGGTAGCAAAGCTACCTTGGTAGTAAAAAAGCCAAACTACTATGTATCTCTGTATGTCTAACAAGAGCAAACTAAGCAAAGAGGAAAGTTAATGTATGTTGTGAAAGAAAAGTATCTGGAGAAAGTCTTTATAAGTTCATAGATGTATTTTTTTTAAATGCAGTTTTCTTTGCAAGATATTTAGAAGTGGTTTGCCCCTCCTACTTCTTGGGAATGAAAAAGGACTGATTCAAAGTTTGTGCCTAAGTAGCAAAATAACTTGTAATTTTCTGATATTTAGCTAGATGCCTATAACCATTACACCAAACTGTCAACATTATTCTTTACTGTTATGGTTTTTCTACTTGGAAATACATTTTGTTTTTTGTTATTACTGTCCACCTTTTTATATCATGTTTTCTAAAGGTTTTTTAACAGGCCTCCTAGTGACTGATATCTTAGCAGCAGTTCATAAACTATACCTCCGTACACATTTTGTGATACCATGTCATGTGAAGGAAATTGCTGTCAACATTTTCCCTCCTACACTTTTCTGAGTGACGTAAAGCTATGGATTTTAGCAGGGTGACAACTGTGTAATGTCAAATTAATCCATATTCATTGTCTTGGGACTTACTTTAAACTTGACCTCTTTTAACTTTTTCATAAGATGTTCTCAAGGAAATTAAATAATTGATAACTCCCAAACATAGGAAGCCTATGATCTCCCAAGTGCGAAACAGAAGAGAGAAGTAGAATGCTTTCTATTCTACTTCTCCTGCTGCTTCTTAAGCATGAGAAGTAGAAGTTAGAGAATGCCATGTCTAGGCTCTGGACTCAGACAATATGTCATCAATACTCCCAGCCACACCAAAGATTTCCCTGGAAGATTGAGTTTCATGGACAATCTCATGACAACATTTTAACTCCCAGAAACTACACACCAATTTCTCCAACAAATATGGACACAACGCACCACAGCCAGCATCACTGAAACTAGCACAGAAAGTCTTGCCTCTAGACCTCTGGTGCCAAAAGATAGCGTGTGTGCTATCACATATGTGCAAGTGCCCACACCCATAATTCAATGCCTGGAGAGGGCAAAAAAAGCTTTTCCCCCCCCAGAGACCCTCTGGAGGCCAGAAACAGCATGTTTACCAACTTCTGGTGGGCCCAATAGGCTCATGTTTTGCCCTCCTCAGGCTCCAAAGGCTTCCTGTGCACCAGGGCAGGGTAAAAAGAAAGCAAGAGTGAGAAAGAAAGAAGGCAAGAGAGAGAATGAGAGAGAGAAAGAGAGAAAATGAGAGGAAGGGGGAAAGAGCAAGAGAAATGAGCAAAAAAGGGAGGAAAAAAAGAGAAATGAGAAAATGATTGAGGCAGAGAATGAGAGGAAAGAGAGAGAAACAAAAGAGAGAGAGAAGTGACATTAAACATATGATAAAAAAGCACCCAAAGATTAAGAGAGCAAAAACCCCCCAGCCCTCACTTAATTTTGGAAATGGTTCAAGAGTGTGTATACACACACACACACGGGGGGGGGAGGAGACAGGGATGGAAAAAGAGAGGAGATTGTCTTAGAGTATCATTTTGTGTCATTTTGGTTGGTGGTGTGCCCCAGGATTTTGTAAATGTAAAAAATGTGCCGCGGTTTAAAAAAGGTTGAAAATCACTGCTCTAGACCAGAGCATTGCTGGCTCAGGAATTTTGGGAGTTGAAGTCCACAAGTCATACAGGGACCATAGTTCCCCACCCCTGACCTAGACCCATGGAAATTAATATCTCATCAAATCCCATCATGATGTCAACCATTTCCAAGCCACCATCAACTTCAGCCTATGCCTATCTACAGAAAAAGCCAACTTAGTTGATTTAATGGGTTAACCACATACTGGACACATAAACATTACATTATAGAGCCAGGTATGCTATAACTGCATTTGTTGTGGTCCACTTTAAAAAGATGTTTAACTACTGAAATTTAACTAGACATGCGGAAGACTGAACTTCCCACCCAAAATATCAATAGAACCAGATCAATTCCCCAGGATCACTTGTTAAAAGATAGACCACAAAAACAAACCAGAATACTACTGATTGTTACCTACTCTCATAGCATAAAACATTCACATACATTATTAATAAGCTACCACCCATACCGGACAATGGACAATGACGCTGCACTTTTGCAGCCACTGGATGGAAAGCCCATATGAACACAGAGACAACCATTGAACCTAAAACAAATTTTTAAAAGACAACGATACAATTGTTCTAAAATAATAATATTTTGCCCTTTTTCTCTACTGGCATGATGTCATTTTCTTCTTCTTCTTCTTCTTCTTCTTCTTCTTCTTCTTCTTCTTCTTCGTCTTATTATTATTATTAATATTATTGATATTGATATTGATAATAATAATAATAATAATAATAATAATAATAATAATAATAAGAAGAAGAAGAAGAAGAAGAAGAAGAAGAAGAAGAAGAAGAAGAAGAAAAAGACATCATGCCAGTGGAGCAAAAGGGCAATAAAAGACGAAGCAGAGGTACAAAAGACCAGCTCCTAATTGATAAAATGATTTCGGAGAACTGTAAGAACAGGACAGCCTGTAGTCTGTCTCAGGTGTAACTGGATGCTGCATACCCAATCTATCTTCCCCTTCCTTCCACATCTTGCCTCATTTCAGTTTCATCCTGCATCATGGATTAAATCTGAAGTGAGCTACAGCTCACAAAAGCTTATGCCTTTTAATAACAAATGTTAGGTGCTACTGGAGTCCTGATTTTTGGCTACCCCTGACAAGACAACTTTCCTTCTGCATTGTCTTATGAAGATGAGAGAAGAACAGGATGTGATTCCACTATTAGTTTATGCACAGAGAAGACTACTTTCTATATGAACTGCAGGTATCATGCTGCAAGCTTTCTGGTTTGAGTGCTGAGCGTTGTAGAAAAAGTTGCCTCTTGATTGCTTTTCTGTTCTGACATACTGCAGCCCTGCCATCAGAGGTATACCTGAAAACAGCTGAAGTCTGTCAACTCATCCGACTGGCAGGCAATCCCACATTTCACAGCAGGAGGAGAAATTAAATTGACAGAGTTACACTCAGAGAGAAAAAAATCAAACATATTTTTAAGCGTCATGGCATAAAGCCATATGTCAGCCAAAGCAACTGAAGTAAAGATTGGAAAACATAAGACCAATGAAGTAAATTCTACAAATGCTCCCCAGGATGTCTGGTAACGGAACATAATCATTAGTAGTTTAATCATTTTTTTAAAAGCAGGTAAACAAAGCTCCACTAATTCCACATTATGTGAGTGATTGTGTTTGTGAAATATTGAAAAAATATTGAAACCTTTCTCAGAGCCGCAGCCCTTCTAGACAATGTCATTGCTGTTTTCTTCTTTTCTATCCAAAGAGAACAAATTATGGATCCATTATGAGTCATAAAGAAAGAAAGTAATAGATGTGTCTGATGGTGGATAACAAATAGCTACCTCATCAAATAAACCAATTTATTGAATTGCCTATTGTGATCAACCAAGACGCTATGGAACATTTACCTTATGCTTAGTGTTTGAAGAGTCTCTCATTTGTGTTTTTAAATTTTTAAAACGGTCTCTCTTTATAGTGCAGATTCTTCAAATGCTGAAACAGGATAGTAATATTTTTCAAGGTAAATGTTTAGATTCAAATTGGATTTAAGATGAATTGGGATCAAAAGAAATGTAATCAAAAGAAATGCGTCAGAGAAGAACAGAAACTAAACTAAACCGAACCATTTCCAGTTTCATAGCTCTGGAAGCTATTTTTGTCTGGGATGGTATGGAGTCTCCTGCTTGAGCAGGAGATTGGATTAGAAGACTTCCAAGGTCCCTTTCAGCTCTATTCTGATTGGTTGAAGTCTTGGAAGAGAAGATTCATAATTCCAATTGTCATTTAGTGCTTTTTCTGGATCCCTACTCTACTCTAGAACAATAGGCTGGAAAATAACATAATTTATTGTTCTAATAATCACATTATCACCTAAATGGAATTGTTATAAGGGGACCTAGTGTTTTTCATTAGCCTCTTTTTGTTCTAGTCCTGACCCTCTTCATAAGTTTATACAATATCATTCAATGATGACTGAATTTTTCCATTTTTTCTCTAGTTGCTGATGGGAGTTAAAAATAATGTTGATGTGGAGATTTCATAAGAATGCTGCAAAGCAAGGGATGAACCTCTTGCTTCCTATCAACATCATCTGAGAGAGCAAACCAGGACAACAGGGACCCCTCCCTACTTCAATCCCTGAAGCTGCTCCAGAAGGATAGCATAGTTGATGGTATCAAAAGCTGCCAAGAAATCAAATGCAGCTAGAGTGGATACACTACTCCCATCCTGCTCTAGCGATTATCAACAAGCACAATCAATTATAGACATAAGAACAGTTGTTTCCCGAACACCATCATTCTACTAAACAAATAATTCCCTCAAAAGTGTCAAACTTTTTACTAAGTCTGCACTTCTATTTCTACTAGTTTTTTTCCTCATCATTCCTATCATACTTTTCCTCCCACTTAGGACTGTATGACTGTAACTTGTTGCTTGTATCCTAAGATTTTTATTAATATTGATTGTTTCTTTATTGCTTATTTGACCCCTAATTATTAAGTGTTGTACCACATGATTGTTGACAAATGTATCTTTTTCTTTTATATACACTGAGAGCATATGCACCAAGACAAATTCCTTGTGTGTCCAATCACACTTGGCCAATAAAGAATTCTATTCTATTCTATTCTATTCTATTCTATTTCCATTCCATATCCAGGTCTGAATCCTGACTGGAAAGGGCCCAGATAATTTGTTTCATCCAGGGGCCTCTGGAGCTGCTGTGCAACCATCTTTTCTACAACCTTCTCCAGAAAGGGAAGATTGGAAACAGGACAAAAATTATCCAATAGGGTAAAGTCTAGTGATGGTTTCTTAAGAAAGGGGTGGACCATAGCCTCCATAAAAAGGCTGGTGCACCATCCCCTCCCACAGAGAAGCATTAGGTACCACCAAAACTCACCTGCAGGTCACCTCCTTGGAAGCTTTTGCAAGCCTGGTGGGATATGGATCCAAAATATAGATGCCTGTGCTCATGTTTCCTAAGGTCCTGTCCACTTCTTCAGGAACAATAGAGTCAAACCATTCCCAGATAAATAAGGCACCAGGTTTCCATTTCTGTTGCTGAATGTGTTTAATGTCTAATTTTTAAGCTGGATTTTGTTGACTTTTTTTTTTCTGTAAAACTATAGGGGAAATTCTCATAAAGTGGCAAAAAATGCATTCAAATAATATTGGTTCCCAAGCAACTTTAAGAGGATATTTGCTTCTCCAAGTGGCACCATTCCTGCTGGTTTCTGTCCCACCCCTGTCATGCCTCTTTGTTATTTTTGTAGTAAGCTGTCCAGAATATATCATTAGCAGTCAAAGTATAAAAGCTATCAATGCATACATTCTTTAAAGCCATTAAGTGGATAAGCATAAAATATATAGTCAGGAGATCAATGTCCTTTAGTATGTGTCTGGGCAAAAATCATGACCTCATTCCCTTGACAGTACTGTAATTTTCTTTTCTTGATTAAAAAGGTGGTGATTGAAGCAGTTAGAATTGACGAGGGATGGTGTTTCTTTCCATTAGTGAGGCTTCTTCCCTGCCTGAAGATACAATCTGCAAATCAATGCATAAGATGTACATTAAAACAAATAATAGGCTATGCCTCTAGATTAGGTAGTTATGGATTGGGTTTATAAACCACTTCTGCCATTGCCAACTCTATAGCTTACATCACCAACATCTGTCAATCAAAATAAAACAATAAATCATTATTACACATAACAAGACACAACTTCCACTTATTGTATATACCAAGGAACATACAACTTTGTTATGCAAATACTCCGCTGCAATAAAGGATCGGTCGCATTGATATCAACACCAAAGTCTGCTGGAGCAATTCAGTTTTGATGCTTTTTCTGAATCCTAGCAGAATTATGTCACCTGAGTACCTGGAAACATGCTGATCCATAAAGGTAGGACAGCAATGTAGAAAGAACTACTGGAAAATAGTGTCCTCCCATGTGTAACTCCCAGAGGCAGTCCAAAAAGATACATTTATTGGTAATATGAAGAGACATCAAATCAAATAGGAACTCTTTTATTTATTTACTAAATTTGTATCCCACCTTCATAACTTTGTAACTAGCTCAAGGCAGCAAACATAACTAATAAACCTATTTTCCCCAAAATACCAATCCTATGAGGTGAATTGGGCTGAGAGAGAGTGACTGGCCCAAAGTCACCAAGTTGATTTTCATATCTAAAGCAGGTTTGTAATTCACAGTCTTCTGATTTCTAGGCCAGTATCTTAACTACTATAACAATACATTATCATATACCATTCCAGGTTCACTAGAGTTCTCCCATAAGTACAGTGACTGGAGTTGGGGAAATACAGTAATTCCCACTTTAGTTTGCACTCAACTTATTCCCAGTCAATCCTTATATCCAAATCAGAGTAAGCACACATGCCGCTCCCTTAATCCAAAAATATAGCTTAATATTTATTAAGCAATAGCAAATACCTGAAATAAATGGTAAAATGGGACCAACAGTAGCAAAAACAAGGAGAAAGATAAAAGCAATGGGCAATATTTGATGTTATTTATATATTTACCTATGTAGATATAGATCAAAGAAACCGAACTTTCCAGAACTTCTGGGAACAATCCAAGTAGCTGGATACCCGTGCTTTACTATGAAACTGACCTCCTTAGTATGGAGTAGAATGTCTAAACTCCCAGTCTGCAGGCCAGATGAGTCATGCACTGGCCATGTCCACTGGCAGTTGGAACAGAGTTCTTTTCAAGTGGGGAGGAGGAATAGAATATCTAACTCCTTAGCTTCAAAGTGTATAAATAATAATATAAAAAATAACTAGTGATCTGATGGTCATTTTGAAAATTCTTTCTTACTGAGCACCTAGAGGCCAAGAGGAACACGCATGCCAAATTTCAGGCTTTACAATTCTGGAGATTTTGTGATGATGCGTGAGTGGTATTTGGTTTTTATATATAGATAGATATATCTATCTGTCCGTCCATTACCCTGGGGAGGGAATTACTAACCCCTTCAGAGAGGGTCCGCAACTTGAGCGTCCTCCTCGATCCACAGCTCACATTAGAGAAACATCTTTCAGCTGTGGTGAGGGGGGCGTTTGCCCAGGTTTGCCTGGTGCACCAGTTGCGGCCCTATTTGGATCGGGAGTCACTGCTCACAGTCACTCATGCCCTCATCACCTCAAGGCTCGACTACTGTAATGCTCACCACATGGGGCTACCTTTGAAAAGTGTTCGGAAACTTCAGATCGTGCAGAATGCAGCTGCGAGAGCAATCATGGGCTTCCCTAAATATGCCCATGTCACACCAACACTCCGCAGTCTGCATTGGTTGTCGATCCGTTTCCAGTCACAATTCAAAGTGTTGGTTATGACCTATAAAGCCCTCCATGGCACCGGACCAGATTATCTCAGGGGCCGCATTCTGCTGCACGAATCCCAGTGACCAGTTAGGTCCCACAGAGTGGGCCTTCTCCGGGTCCCATCAACTAAACAATGTCGTTTGGCGGGACCCAGGGGAAGAGCCTTCTCTGTGGCAGCCCCGGCCCTCTGGAACCAACTCCCCCCAGATATCAGAGTTGCCCCCACCTTCCTTGCCTTTTGTAAGCTCCTTAAAACCCACCTCTGTCGTCAGGCATGGGAGAACTGAGATATTCTTTCCCCCTAGGCTTCTACAATTTATGCATGGTATGTTTGTTTGTATGTATGTTTGGTTTTAAAATAAGGGGTTTTAGTATTGGATTGTCGCATGTTGTTTTTACCACTGTTGTTAGCCGCCCTGAGTCTACGGAGAGGGGCGGCATACAAATCCAATAAATAATAATAATAGATTAGCAGAATAGAGTGGGCAAATGCAACACCAGGTAATCCTTCTTCTGTTCTGCCTCATGAAAGAAACAGTGGGGTGAATGGAGATGATACATCCAACAGCTGGGATCTTGGCAGTGTCCCTGATGTCACATTGGTGAAGGTTGAGCTAAGCTATTTCCTCTAAGGCTCTTTGTGTCCTACCACAGAGGAATCACTGTTCGTTTTATGCTATTTCATAAATAAAATGATTCACTTAGGCGAAACAAGAGGCATTTTGATTTTGTCAAAATGCAATACAGTCAGTCTCACTATTTCTACCTTGGATAAATGAGGCTCCCTCAACTCTGTGGAATACGTACATATTGGAGAAAAAAGCAGCCACTCGCCTCTGAATCTTACTCCCTCCTTGTACCTTGTAGTGTAGAAATCTCTTTCCAATGAGGGCCCCATTTGTTTAACACTAGAATCAGTGTTTCTCAAATAGTGGGGTGGGCCCCCCTGGGGGGCATGGAACAATGCCAGGGGGAATGTGTGACCCTAGAGAGTAGGGATTTTTTGCACCAAATAATAGCATGCAGCACAGAGTAGGAAATATTAAGTGCAGATAACAAATCCTTAAGAGACACCATGGAAAAATATGTAACAGGGATGAAAAGAAAGGAGGAGAGAGATGGAAATAATGATACAAACGTAAGTCTCCCAAAAGCTAAAATGAGGAAATATGACGAAGTATATGTACAGCTTGGCCTTACTGTGAACTATGGTCAAGAGACGAGGAAAGACCAGTATGTTTACTGAGTCTAATAATGTTGGCAGCTGACAGCATGTAGCCAAATAAATTAAAGTGTCACTTAAACACATTACACCCCAGTCATGCTGATAAGCTACTGGAGCTTTTTCAGCAAAAATGTGCTGAATATTGCAAATATTAATCTGGTGGAGAGTTGGGAGGGGCATGAAATGTTTACTTCTTCCTTGGGGGGGCATAACAGAAAATAATTGAGAAACACTACACTAGATCAACATGTGTCAGGAATATTTCTTTCTTTAATGTATCATTGATAGGATTGCAACTCGGATTATGTTTCTCAGCCACGCTTTATTGGCAAAAAGACTACCATATAATGTTATTAAATACCAACATTAATTATTTTCTGAATTTTTCTTGCCTTTGCTCCAGGAGCTGAAAGTGGCTAATTTAGAAATCTCATTCAATTTTCATCCCAGAACTTTAATACCATAAAACAGTTTGAGCTGAAAAAAGAAAAGATTGTCCCAAAGGAACCCATCACAAGTTTTCCATGGCTGAAAGAGAATATTCCGCTGTTCCTAGAAGTTGTATCTCATCCATGATCACTTGATTTTACTTTCCCAGTAGAGGAATATTAATAACACGACTGAATAAAAGCTATTTTCAAGGGGAGGGGAGAGGAGAATACACAATCCGTTGCCAGAATTACATCTGAGCTTGTTACATTACTTTACAGAGGCAAACTCAAGTTCCTTTCATTCTTCACTGAAGATAACCTTGGGGACTCAGCGTGAGCAATGTATATGGGAAGCATGTAGCTCATTGTGCATGGAAGCAGTAAATCAAGACTTTAAAGAAACATCATAAACTTATAATAAAGGGCTCGTTCTTGTCCAATGAACACATTCGTGTAAGGGCTTGCTTGAGTGTTTGCCTTTTCTGCCATTGTATTTTGTTTTGGCTTCTAACTTATGACCCTAAGATTTCCTGATAGTACTCCGTCAAATATTTATTATTTAATTATTTATTAATATTTATTATTAGTTACTTTGTCAAATTAAGATGGGATAATGTATTAGTATCTATTAGTATCAGTATCTATCTATTAGTATTAATATATTAGTATCATAGAGAGGGCTGTAAAGCACTGTAAAGCGGTATATAAGTCTAAATGCTATATTTATTTATTATTTGGATTTGTATGCCGCCCCTCTCCGAAGACTAACAGGTATAAGTATAAATATGGACATGAGCACATGAAATGAGTACAAATAAATGGGGGCTATAGGACAGGGATGGTAGACATGCTGGTGTGCTTATGTACACCCCCTTAGGAATGGGCTGAGGTCCACAGTAGGCAGTTTAAGGCTAAAGTTATGGGGGCTTGAGTATGTAACAACAGAGTCAGGTAGTGCATTCCAGGCATTGGCTACTCTGTTGTGGAAGTCGTATTTTCTGCAATTGAATTTGAAGAGATTTACCTTGAGTTTGTATCTATTGTTTTCCCCTTATATCATTGCAGTTGAAACTGAAGTAGTCATTGACAAATTGGACAGTATAGCAGACAATTTTGTGTACTACACCTAGGTCACACTGCAGGCAGCAAGGTTGCCCAGGACCCAAAATTTCAAACCTGGGAGCATAAGGTAGTGTATTGTGCTATTCGTGAGCTTGGCTTCTTTCAGCCAAGGCTGCATGGGTGCTGTAACAATAATGGAGACCCACATTGTAAAGCAAGAGAAATTCTATTTGTGGGAGGTGTTTGGTTTAATGGTTAAGGCACCAGGATAGAAAACTGGAGACTGTGAGTTTTAGTGTCACCTCAGCATGATGCCAATTAGGTGAGACCATCACTCTCTCTCTCAACCCAGCCCACCTTACCACGTTGTTATGGGGAAAATAGGTGGAAGAAGACATCTTGGATATTTTATTCCACTTTTATCATGTAAACATACAAATAAACAAATATCCAACTCCCGGCCCCTTCCAACTCTATAGTTCTAGTGATACTAGCTTGGAATTTCTCTTTGTGATCTCCACGTTAAACAGCAGAGAATCTAAGAGCCCCAGCCCCAACAATTGATATAAAAATGACATTGACAACTACCCAGATAACACAGGACTTCACTGCATCATTTATTTCCAGACAGAAGAGCTTCTAAGTTGTTCCCTCCCGCCCAACCTCACCACATTTAACTTTGAATATGGAATGAGCCGTTTGATTCGCTTGATAAAAATCAAGGACAATTAAACTAAATTGAGTTTTAATTTCAGACCCAGAACATATTTTTGCGGCTGAGCATTTTCTCCTGCGCCATCTGATGTGGCTGATGAGCTGCTCAAGCTAAAAATGAGGATGTTAAGAGGAGATAAGTGTGGGCCTATTGATTTGTGAGATGGGGAAGGGGAGGGAATATGCCAGCCTCTAAATAACGAGAAGTATCTTTGTTTAGAATGATAAAGTTTCCTTTGAAACAAGCTCAACCTCTTGTGCCTTCGTGGACAGGTCCATATCGTTTTCCTGGCACCAGTTCAGAAGTGGTTTGTCATTGCAGTCTTATAATTTCCCAATCTAGCCAACAGCCTGTGCAGAAGGTCAAATAACACTTGCTTTCAACCAATTAAATTCTGATCAAAGTGCTAAGTGGTCCAGCTGTCGCTAGGTTTTACAAGAATTCCATTTCCTCAGCAGCAGCTCTCAAAAACTACTCAGTGTGAATCCATATCCATCCCTTCAAATCCTGATTGGTAAAAACATTGCTGAAAGCACACACGGGAAGACACTTACAGCACATTTGCATCGCGGCCAAGGGAGGCCTGGCTATAACCAGGTCTGCTTCATGAGACAACCTGATATGCTATTTATTCACCATTCACTGGCAATAGCTGCAGGGATAGCTGCAAAGGCTGGGTAAAACAGTGGTCACAGTGGTGTGATTAAAGTAACTTCTAATTATCGTCACAACCAGGTGTGGGTTCCACTTACCTTCGCCACCCGTTCGCATTGTGACATTTTGCATGTGGTAAGTGCATCTCTTTGTGCAACTTTGCTTCTGCACATACTCAGTAGCTGCAGTCGGCATGAAACACAGCTGAGAAGCTGATCAGCTGTGCTTCAGGCAAAGAAATAAAGGTCAGTATTACTGGGGGTGGTTGGGAGGGCCCTTTTTAAAGCAGCGAAAGAGAAGACGGCATCCAAATAGGGGGGGGGGAATCACTTTTTTTAAAAAAAGATGGCGGTGCCCATGGACCAGCATTGACCGAATCAGATCTGTGATATCACCAGCAGGTCACTACTGGTTTGGGAGATTCAGTCCAAACTGGGAGGAACCTATCCCTGATCACAATAAATATAAACAAATTTAAGAACTCTTCAGTCTCTCTAAAGTGATGAACATGTATCTCTTTATCCCATAGCCCATCTTTTATCTATAAACAAATCCATAAAATGTCAAATGTCCTGATGTTACCACAAAAATCCGTAAGGGGTTGCCAGAAGTAACAAAAATTCCTGTTTTTACTTTGATCAAATACACCATCTTTATATTTCTTCTTTTTACTTCTAACAATCTTAATCTTTAGTTCATTCAAATATCACCATAATATTTGATTTCTCTTCATTTCTTTGACCCATTGAACAGAATTTTTCAAGGCTTTAACAAGCGTCTTTTATAAATCCAATTTTAAAAAGTTTTCCAGTTCTCTCTCTTGGTTAATTTGTATGTTCCTTTTAAATTCTAAACTCTCCGCCAGTTTCTTTTGTAACTCTAATAAAACATCATCTTGGCTTTTTAGTTTTAAATCCATTTTTGATACCACCTCTATATTTGTTACTCCTTCATTAACATATTTAGACCATATCCATGTTGATATTGTAATTATTAATTTCTTGTTCCAAATATTTCCTTTAAAATTTCCAATGTTGCAATGTTTCAATGTCATTTTGTAAAACTGACCAATTTCTAAAACCATTACTTACCTTTGTTGTGGATTATAATAATCAGAATAACCAAAGTAGGTCTGTTTTCTATTAGAAGCTATTTATTTTTGACAGTTAATTCCAAAATCTTATAATAAAAGTCAATATTCCAGATTTATCTGGACCTTTGATCTTTTTATAATTTTCTTAAAACAAAAACATATTTACTTTTTAGCTGCTTATTTCATTTTATTAAGTTTTTAAGATTATAATTAATTTTCTCTTGTTCAGAACTGGAGATAAACTCATCCAATTAAGATTTTTTCACACTTCATTCTAAAAATCCCTAAGAGCTTTAAGATGGATAATAGTCAGTTTCCAAAGTGATTAGAAAGTGAACATGATGTTCTTTAAAATGCTTTGTCACAGTTGCAACTCATGTGGCTGATCCCATCATCTCTCAGTGCTCAAACGCACAGACTAACTGCTTGAGCAAAGCAGCTGCCCAGAGCACACATGGGTAATCTCTCTTCCTCTCTTTATCCAGAGATGTTTCCAAAGAACGTGTCGACTGATCAATTCCTTGGTCTTTGCGATAGTCACCAATTCTACTTCCACAGAGCTGTCTTCAATTCACCATGCCCTGTTCTACCAGAAGTACAAAGCTACTCCTGCTTTTTAACAGGTGGTGTGCCATCCTGATTCTTTTGACCACAGACATATTCCTGTGTGTCTGGTCAACTTACACTTCCTGGCCAGGGACAGAGCTATCATGAAAGCATGTGCCTGCTGTAACTAGAGTGGCCCCACTTGTAGTTATTCCTGTCTCCTGGCACTACATCTGGAAGAGAAAGTTATTCAGGGATTAAGCCTTTTATCCGATTACATAGAGCCAAGAAAGGGATTAAAAGAGCAAAAAGCAATACGTAATCTCCAGCAGTGTCTTTCAAATCAGATTGTTTCTTTATTTGACTCTTGAATAAGTCTTAGGCAGACTTTAATCTAGACAGAATACAAAAAAGCAGCATACAAAAAATAGTCAAGGCTATGGTTTTTCCAGTTGCAATCTATGGCTGTGAAAGTTGGACCATAAGGAAGGCTTAGTACCAAAGAATTGGATTGCAAGGCGATCAAACCAGTCAGTCCTAGAGGAGATCAACCCTGACTGCTCTTTAGAAGGCCAGATCCTGAAGATACTTTGTCCACCTAATGAAAAGGAAGGCCTAACGCTGGGAACAATTGAAGAAAGGGACAACAGAGAATAAGGTAGATAGAGGTATAATCTGAACTTAGTTGGGGAAAGATCAAAAGCAACATGAGAAAATATTATTTTACTGAAAGAGTAGTAGATCCTTGGAACAAACCTCCAGCAGACATGGTAGACAGTAACTGAACTTAAACGGTAGACAGTAACTGAATTTAAACATGCCTGGTATATCCATCCTAAGATAAAATACAGAAAATAGTATAAGGGCAGACTAGATGGACCATGAGGTCTTTTTCTGCCATCAGACTTCTATGTTTCTAAGGTGGTTGGATGGAGTCAATGAAGCAGTTGGTGGGAGCTTAAATGGACTCCAGGGCATGGAAGAGGATAGGAAGGTCTACTCTGGAGGAACATTATCCATGGGGTTGCAATGGATCAGACATGACTTCACGACTAAAAACAATAGGTAGACTTTATATTAAACTTCCAATTAATATAAAGTCTACCTATTTTTTTTAGTCGTGAAGTCATGTCTGATCCATTGCAAACCCCTGGACAATGTTTCTCCTGTGTCCACTTTATCCACTTGTATTCAGATGTCCAGGAGACATTAGCAAGCATATTTTTCTGGAAAGCTAAAGGATAAATGCATTCTTCCTTGAAAAGCCTCTACGACAGCTTTAGTCTACGCCTGATTTCTTTTGCATCTGATTTCTTTTTGGAAGGCTCTTGTGTTAGCTTTCAGGCAAAGCTTGGTGCTGCTCCATTTAGATTTTTTTTTAAAAAAAATCTTGTGATTATGTTAATATTTTACATCTCTAACATCTCAAAAAGTCCTTTTTGACAGAACAGCTTAGAGGACTGCTTGGGAAATGTGTCCCAATGAGTTCCTTTAAAGCAGACCCTCACCCCTCTTCAAAAATGCCTCCTGAGTCAGGATCAAAATCATGGCAAAAATAGATTTGAACAATTGCATATCTTTGCACTAGCATTATCAGACACGAGTCAGTCAAATGGCCGCTGGAGAATATGGACCTAAAAGCAACTGTTTTCCCAGAGATTCTGAATACATTGACATAAAACAATCTGGAAGCACTAAAAAGGCATCCGAACATATTGAGCCCTGGTGAATCATTTAATTAGAATAGAAACTGCACAAAGCCAGGAGGAAAAATAAGGAGGGATTTGCATCCATCAGAAACATCCGCTATCACAGAGAGCTATAGTGTCAGATATTATGCAGCTTAAGGAAAAAGAGTTAATAAAGCCATTTTTTTTCTTATGAAGCACATCAAAAAAATTATATCCTCACGTAATTTCTGACCAATATATCCATTTTTTCTTTGTTTTATAGCACAATAGTTAGATGATTAGCGGATTTGATGAGCCAGAAAGAAGAACAACAAGGATTAAGGGTAGAAGCTTTTCAACATAAGTGTCAGAAACATTTCTAGCCAGTATTGTCAAAACCAAGGCACCTTTCTTTTTTTTTACTTTTACCCTGCGGGAAGATGCACATTATTTTTTTTTATTTTTTTTTATTATGGTTTACGGTTAAAAGTTTATCTTTTCATCATTAAGGGAGAAATCCTGCATGCTGTAGAATGCAAATGCTGGGACATGGATTTGATTAAAAAAAAACAAAAAACCTGCCAAACTGCCAAAGACAATCTGTGCTGACTGCAAAGCAGATACACCAGAGAAACAACATCTCTTGAATTTGGTTGACAACCCTCCAGGGGCAGGTTATGCCAAGACTCTCCATGATGGAAGGACTGTTAAGATATCAGATACTTCCTGGAGAAAAGGTGCACAAAATCTGAATTCCCAAATGGTTAATTTTGACCCAATTAGTCCACACAAATGTACTGGAGAGATTGTTAAAGATGGAGAATATGGGACATGGAACATGAAACATGGAACATGGAACATGGAACAGAACAGAATAGAATAAAGTAGAGTAGAACAGACCTAAACTGAACTGAACTGAATTGAATTGAATTATTTATTGGCCAAGTGTGATTTGGAAATTTGTCTTCCGCGGATGAGCTCTCAGTGTGCATAAAAAGATAAAAGTGATAAATCATGATCATAGTCATCATCACAGTCTCAGTCTCAAAATGGGTGAGCAGTGTGGTTGGGCAGTAGGAAAAGCAAGTAGGATGCTTGGCTGCATAGCCAGAGGTATAACAAGCAGGAAGAGGGAGATTGTGATCCCCTTATATAGAGCGCTGGTGAGACCACATTTGGAATACTGTGTTCAGTTCTGGAGACCTCACCTACAAAAAGATATTGACAAAATTGAACGGGTCCAAAGACAGGCTACAAGAATGGTGGAAGGTCTTAAGCATAAAACGTATCAGGAAAGACTTAATGAACTTAATCTGTATAGTCTGGAGGACAGAAGGAAAAGGGGGGACATGATCGAAACATTTAAATATGTTAAAGGGTTAAATAAGGTTCAGGAGGGAAGTGTTTTTAATAGGAAAGTGAACACAAGAACAAGGGGACACAATCTGAAGTTAGTTGGAGCAAAGATCAAAAGCAACGTGAGAAAATATTATTTCACTGAAAGAGTAGTAGATCCTTGAAACAAACTTCCAGCAGACGTGGTTGGTAAATCCACAGTAACTGAATTTAAACATGCCTGGGATAAACATATATCCATTGTAAGATAAAATACAGGAAATAGTATAAGGGCAGACTAGATGGACCATGAGGTCTTTTTCTGCCGTCAATCTTCTATGTTTCTGTTTCTATAAATACATTCATCACTGGAGATGCATGCACCCTTTATATATAAAATTTCAGATAGGTGAAAAAAGGACCATAACAAGCAGCAATTACTAAAGTTTATTACTGCCATGGACCCCAGAGTAAATAAAATTGCAAAATAAGTGAAACATTTTGGTTCCTTAGTGTATGTACCCAAAAAACCATCAATATATTCAGATTACTTTCTGGTTGCTAGGTAGCAGAATTGGCAACTAGATGGCAAATTTGGGGCTTGGTCTACTCTAAAGTATCTTAACTACAGAGAAGTTAAGTAGAGTAGTATCTACAGAGAACATTTTTCAAAAGCAAGCAAACCTGGACTTCAGCAAAGCCTTTGATACGGTTCCACATAAAGAGCTGATAGATAAATTAGTGAAGATTGGACTTAATCCCTGGATAGTTCAATGGATTTGCAGCTGGCTGAAGCGTAGACATCAGAGAGTTATTGTTAATGGAGAGTATTCTGAGCAGAGTCAGGTTACAAGCGGTGTGCCACAAGGGTCTGTTCTGGGTCTTATTCTTTTTAATATGTTTGTGAGTGACATAGGGGAAGGTTTGGTAGGGAAGGTTTGCCTATTTGCCGATGACTCTAAAGCAGTGGTCCCCAACCTTTTTTCCACCAGGGACCAGTTTCAGCAAGACAATTTTTCTATGGCCCGGTGGGGGCGGAAAGGGGTGTGGTTTTGGGCGGGATTAAGCATGAGGGTATAGCTTATCATTCCATTGTCTCTCTTCCCTCCCCCCCTTTTTAATTTTGCGGGGGAACCAAGGTGACAGAGGGAGGAAGTGTAGGAAGGGGCGGTTTCCTGTCTCTTTCCCCTCACGTTCACTCGGGACCGCCGTTTGCCTTTCAGCAGATTCAGAGGACACCCCCCCCGCCACCGCCCGCTCCGGCTGGGATTCCAGCAAGGAATCCCAGAGGAGGGGGAGGTGCCTCCATGGACACAGTCACCTTCCTTTGTGATCGCTGCCTGCTTGGAGTGCCCACCACCAGATCTGGTAATTTTCTTGCAGCAAGGAATCCTTCCAAAAGAAAATTACCAGAGCTGGTGGTGGGGGTTTCATGGTCACACGCACACCACTGGCTTCGCTCCTACCCAGGACCCCGGGAATAGGGTGGGGGAGCCTAGCAAAAAAAGAGCTGCACAATGTCAAAGCCTTTCCGTTTGAGCTGCAGGCAGAGCAAGAGCTTTGCGAGGGCTTCGCAAGGAGGAAATAGGCCACTTTCGACAAGAGAAGAAAGACAGGAAAGGAAGAAAGCAAGCAAGCAAGTAAAGGTTTTCTCAGCCCGAGGGAAACGGCGGTCCCGAGTGAACGCGAGGGGAAAGAGACAGGAAACAGCTTGGCACTCGCCGGCTCCACAGCAGCTGCTGACTCCGCGGACCAGTGCAACATGCCTTGCGGCCCGGTACTGGTCCACGGACCGGTAGTTGGGGACCCCTGCTCTAAAGTGTGCAATAGGGTTGATATTCCTGGAGGCGTCTGTAATATGGTAAATGATTTAGCTTTACTACATAAATGGTCAAAGCAATGGAAACTGCAGTTTAATGTTTCCAAATGTAAAATAATGCACTTGGGGAAAAGGAATCCTCAATCTGAGTATTGTATTGGCAGTTCTGTGTTAGCAAATACTTCAAAAGAAAAGGATTTAGGGGTAGTGATTTCTGACAGTCTCAAAATGGGTGAACAGTGCAGTCAGGCGGTAGGGAAAGCAAGTAGGATGCTTGGCTGCATAGCTAGAGGTATAACAAGCAGGAAGAGGGAGATTATGATCCCGCTATATAGAATGCTGGTGAGACCACATTTGGAATACTGTGTTCAGTTCTGGAGACCTATATATAAACATATATCCATCCTAAGATAAAATACAGAAAATAGTATAAGGGCAGACTAGATGGACCATGGGGTCTTTTTCTGCCGTCAGACTTCTATGTTTCTATGTTTCTAGTTTTTGTTTCAGATCAGAATAAAATATGTAGCGTTGAAAATCATTTTCCATCCTCTGTGCAATGAGTTTTGCTGAGTCTGCCCTCTGAGGAGGCTTGAGGGTAGGACATAAAAGTTAATTCTAAAAGGACCATTGCTAGTTATAATATGAAAGGGGGGAGGAAAAAAAAGAAACAATTTGCAGATAAAATTTTCAACAGGGAGAAAGAAAAGTCCAGAGGCACTGAAAGCTTTCTGATTCAGCTTTCAAATCTATTCTTCTAATAGACTTATTTTCTTGAGGAAATTAGTTGTTTGACACAGGGACCTGGGTATTGATCGTCTATTCTTTGAACAGGCTACAGTAATGTGGATGAGCTAACTGGCACCATTTGTGAAAAAGTCTTAACATAATACGCATGTGCCTCATAATAGAAATTAAGGCACAAACGCTCAAACAGGCAGGAGAAAAAACTACTGGCTGGTTGTTTACCAGTAAGTGAAATTTGTGAGGTGGGGGAGAAGAAGCGACACTAGGGAATCAATCAGTTAGTGCCCTGAAACAGGGTCTCCACCGCCCAGTCCATGGACCAGCACCGGTCCACAAGATTCCGGAAATTGGGTCGCACAAACAAGTGAAGCCCTATCCATGGGATGCAGGCAGCATGTGAAAGCACAATCCCTCCATTTGTGAAAAAAAACTCTCTCCGTGGAACCGGTCCCCAGTATCCAAAAGGCCACAATCCTAAAATTCTGATCTCAGCCTTTCCAGGTAAACAGACAGATAATCTGACTGGATGAACTTAACCTCCGTTGTTATAAGACTGTAGAGAACCCTATCAGCCTGAAAATACAAACTTCCCACTCTCTGCTTCTATCTGTTTGCTCCATTCAGGTAGGTCCTTCCTTACTTTCCTTCCCTGATGATTAAGCAACTGCAGACTTTCGTTCATTTTAGTGTGATGTTTTTCTGGAAAACACTTTTCCTCAAGATCACCCATACATTCCATTACATCTGCTCTGCATGAGGACAGCAGCACTGCCCAGTCTCTTTTTTTGAGGCACGATGGAGGTAGCTGTGAATTCTGCCCAATTAATATCTGTTCTGCCTGACCGGCCTCAAGCAATGATTAACAGTCCAGGAAAAAAGGTCAGACACACGTGCAGAGTTAGTCAGCAAACTTGTATTAAATAGTAAAGAAAAAGTCTAAAGCAAACAGTCCTTACTTTCAGGAGTAACACACAGGATTAGTTGAAAATTCAGTCAGCTACAAAGTTCATGGAAAAGCAAGCAAATACAAAAGTCACGGAGCATAAATGTTCCAAGAGGTCTCTGAATTTTCACAGCACAAAAGCAGCAGCTTGTCCCAGAGTTTTCAACTCCCAAAATGCTGAGTTGAAATCTAAGAGCAGAAACTTCAAAGCAGGAACAACGACGCCACACAAACGACCCAGATAAACAGCCACAGTTTGCCTTGGCCCCGTTCCCATTTTATGCCGTTAGCCCTCATTAAGGGAACCACACCCAGCCCAGGTGTGCTTATCATGCCTCTTAAAGCGATCCCTTCTTTGTAAGGCCCTTCGGTTGTGTAAATTAATGTATTGTCCTGCAGATGAACTGAGAGAGGATAAACTGTTCGACAAATTGCCAGCCCCCTCCCCTGAGCTTTCTGCCAATTCTTCCTGGCTCTCTGCCACATCTTCCTGACTGTCTGCTACATCTTCCTGGCTGTCAGCCACATCTTCCTGACTGACTGCTACATCTTCCTGGCTGTTAGCCAGGCTTTCACAGTCACTGTGTGCCGCGTCTCCCCCATCTGTGGGGGCAACGGCTGGCCCAGGCCCAAACACAACAATATCTATATTCTTTCCTCCCAGTTCAAGGATGTCATCCTTGGATAATGGATTAACCCCCTGATGACATATTTGGATGGTACTATATATCAGCCTAGGGCCGTGATGGTGAACCTATAGCATGTGTGCCACAGATGGCATGCAGAGCCATATCTGAGGGCACAAAGCCATTGTCCTAAATGTTGATTTTCAACCTTTTGGAGGGCAGGTGAAGGCCATTTTCACCCTCCCCAGGTTTCAGGAAAGCCTCCGGAGTCTGTAGAGTGCAAAAAATGGGCCCAACGAGCCTAGCAGGAGTTATGCCCCTTGGGCTGTTTTTCATGCTCCCCAGGCTTCAGGAAATCTGATAGGCCCGTTGGGCCCATTTTTTGCCATCCAAAGGCTCTGGAGGCTTTCCTGAAGCCTAGGGATGGAAAAAAAACAGCCTAACAAGCCTACTGGAAGTCCAGAGGCTTCAGTGATGTATGCATTTGTGCAGGTGGGGGGCAGTTGTGCATGCATGCGTTGGGGGGAGGGCACTCCATTATGGGTGTGGACATACGTGTACATGCCCTTTTGGCACCCAAGCAAAAAAAGGTTTGCTATCATTGGCCTAGGGCAGACCTGGACAAAATGCGGCCCAGGGGCCAGATGCGGCCCGCCCGCTGTCTGTGACCGGCCCAAAAGTCGCGTGGCATTTCCAAAAGCCATGCGGTGGAGTTGGATGGCCTCGCCACCTGCACACAGAAGCAAAAAGCGAAAAAGCGGCAGTCCTGTCATGCCTGTTCCTCAGCTGATGGTGCTGCCTACACTGGAGCTCTCGCCTCGCCCTCTTCACCTTTCCCGTAAGTTGACTTAACCTTCTTTGGGAATTCACGGCAGAGCCTCTCCCACCCCCAGCGGGGGGAGATCAGGTTGGGGAGCAGGGAGAGAATTGAAAGACTGAGAATGGAGGGAAGGAAGGATGAAGGGAAGGAAGGGGAAGGGAAGGGAAAGAGGGAGGGAGGGAAGGAAGGAAGGAGAAATGGTATTACTCTGGAAATATAAAACTATTAAATATGAATCTCTCTCACCTTTTATGGAAAGCAAACAATTTCCTTGATAGATAATTATATATATATTATATTATATAATATATAATTATAATTTACAATTATAATATAATTAACTCAGTTCTGTCCAATAATATACAGTATTGGGTAGAACTGAGTTAATTATATTAGTCCGGCCCTCTAAAACCATCCCAATTTCTCATGTGGCCCTATGGCAAAATTAATTGCCCACCCCTGGCCTGGGGTATTTAGCTATGACTGAAGACTGATTCAGGGTTTGACAAGGGAAGGAGAATAACAAGGTGCCCAGAAGAAAAAAATTGTGTTCTCAGAGTGTGCTGTACTTAATTACAAATGAGAAAAGTGCAAGAGGAGGATCAGACAAACAAGCAGCAATGTAAGCAGGAGCACTGGGGCCTTTAAGGGTTGCTTTGATCTTCTGCCGAATGTGAATCTCAGCAGATGCTGGGTGATATTGATGGTCTCTGAGATGAAGCTTTCAAAACTCTGACAACCAGAAGTCAATATGTAGGGAATCAGTGAGATCTTCGCCCTTGGTCTTTTGTTACACATCCTTGGTCTTTTGTTACACAACCTTGATACACAAGTTTTTAGGAGACTGAGGCAAGTGTGTGAATTAGTTAAAAAGATGGGTTCCAGAGAGAGCCTGTTTTATGGATTTCACTCCATCTCCCTCGCTCCACTTTCTCCTCATGAACTACATTGGCATCTTGTCTGAAGGAAAGAAAAAAAAGGCAACGGATGGTGTCAGAGCACTCTAAGCTTTACAGAGAAAATTCCCTTGAACAAGAAATAAATTGATTGACAGGAGAGGAGCTCCTTCCACTCCCAGTACTGAAGTTCTTCTTCAATCATCACTCCCACTGATATAAATGGGAGACCAAAGAAGAACACGGGGGTGGGAGGGGAGTTCATAGGGCTTGTTCTGCATGAGAAATGTCTGATTAATGGTATGCTGCGGAAGTTGTGAAAGAGGTGCTCTGGAATGCACAGGAATTGTACAAAGCACCCTCTTTTCAAATTATTCAAGCTGTCGAGAGCCTTTGCACTGCTACTTCCAAAGCTGCCCCCAGCTGTCCCTTATTGTGAAGAGCTGCACACGCATTTTCAGGAAGAAATACCTCAGAGTGGTTGTGAAGCTGTCACATGAACCTGGAAAAAGACAGCTTCTTTAATGCTGCAGAAAAGGTGCCCCAATGCCTGTACGTGTTCCAAAACACCCTTTTAAATTGACTTGCAGGAAAGGCAAGAGAATACTGGACAAAATACATACATATGAAAAAGCTACACATAGATTTGAAACCAGAAATATTAGCACAACAGTATAATAAAGGGAATGCATACTTAATTTTACATGTGTTAACGGAAGCAAGAATTGTGTTTGCACAACAATGGAAAAATGAAGAGATCGCTACAGAGGAATGGATTATATACATAAAAAATATTAGAATGTGCTGAAATGGATAGATTAACTTTTAAAAGACAAGAAAAGGAAGAAACAAAATTCTCTTTAACAGGGGACCTGTTTTACCAATGGCTAACGAACAGAAACATCATTAGAAATTAAAAGGATAATTTTAAAAATTGTGTTGAAAATTTTGCAAGATTATTTTGTGATTAATATTCATGTTTATTATGATTATTGTACATATATGTGTGTGTGTGTGTGTGTGTGTTTGTGTGTGTGTGTGTGTGTGTATCACATGTTTTTGCTGAATTTTTAAAATTAAGCAAGACTAGGATAGCTATTTCGGTCTTGTTCTGGCCTCATCAGCTAGCTATACCCTTACTGGGATTTGATCCTGGGGCTTCTGCCTTGTAAGGCAGAGAATTAACCTCTAGGCCACAGGATCTGATCCCTTCAGCTTTGTACCAGGGAGGGGCTATATGTTTTTACTGTTGGATCACCCTGGTATATTGAAGGAACGTCACAGCTCCTTTTTGCCTCTAGTGTGTGTGTGTGTGTGTGTGCGTGTGCGTGTGCGTGTGTGTGTGTATACATACACACTAGATATATATCACATGTTTTTCCAACAGAAAAACATATATATATATACATTCATAGTTTTTCTTTTTCCCCTGTCCTATTAACATATCTATACATACGTTTCCCTTGTCCTGTACACGTTATACATGCTAATATATTAATGTACCATTTTACAACATCCTATATCCATGATGGAGAACCTGTGACATGTAAAGCCATATCTGATGGCACGCAAGGTGTTGCCTTATGTTGGCTCCAGCACGCATGTGCGTGTTGGCCAACTGATTTTAGGTTTTCTGGAAGGCCAGGGGAAGGCATTTTCGCCCTCCCCAGGCTTCAGGAAAGCCTCTGGAACCTGTGGATTATGAAAAACGGACCCAACGGGTCTACCAGAAATTTGAAAATGAACTTCCAGGGGCTTTCCTAAAGCCTGGGCAGGGTGAAAAATGGCTCAATGATTCTTTCAGATATCCAGAGGCTTCAGTGAGACCTGCGTGCATACACCGGAGGTTGTGTGCAAATGTGTGGAGGGAGGGCATTGCATTATGGGGATGGACATGCATGTGTATGCTATCACACACACACACCCTTTTGGTACCTGAGCAAAAAAAGTTTCGCCATCACTATCCTATATGTTTATACCATCGTACTATTAATTCCCAGGTCCCCTCTGTTAAGTATTTTCTTATTTGTGGTTCCTATCTTCTAACTATTTATACCATTTTCCCCATAGTATATTTTTCCCATACCAAATATTTTTGTATTTTTACTTAAAACTTAGTGTGCTGAGACAAAATGCTGTTCAGATAGATATGGAACATTTTATGTTTTTTTAAAAAATATGTGTCAATAAAACATATTCTTTTAGAAAATGGACTTGCTCAGCCCTAACATGCTGCATGAAACATGAAAAATATATTATTCCCTAACATTTGAGGCCTTTAAAAACTAGCTTTAAAAGCATGTCAGAAATCTGGCATAATCAAACAGGGTTCACTCCATGGATTCCCACATATTATTGTTCTTTATCAAGAACAGTGAAATATGCTTTGTGACTCAGGGCCTGGATAAACATTTATTGTAGATTAAAGCAATGGTAACTGTAAATCTTGGGAATTTCTGCAGAAAATTGCTTATTGAAAAACTCAATTTGAATTAAGAGTTTCTCAAGTGTGTCAAAAAGAACAGATACAAATTTATATTTATAAGAGAGATAAATTTGAATATGTGTACAGATGGCTGGCACCAAGAGAGACTTGGAAAGCATGGTTAGCCAATAGTTCAGTGCACAGTGAAAAAGAGATTATTGCTTTGGGAGCTGTTGTTCTTTTTTCTAAAGAGGACAACACAGCACAATAGTCATAATTTACTGCCAACTGAATATCACTAAAATTTGCAGCCTGGCGAAGTTGTCAAGACATTGAATTAAACAGGAAATCATGAAAAGACTTTTTAAAAACTCCTTCTGTCAAAGATTTGTTTCAGAAACATCAAAGCAGCTATCTTCAATCATGCTGAACTTAGTCTAGTATTCTCTTTCATTTTCTGCACGTTTAGAAAATTAATAAAGTTAGCATCATTTATTCTGATCATTCTTATCTCTGAAGGCCTTTGCGATTGGATATTTTAGCCACTTTCAAGTCCATTTAGTATGAAAGTGTGCACGCTTCCACCAGATGCAAAACCAACAGCAGCGGTGGTAGTGATGGGGGAAATAAGGACTATTAAATTTCTTTGGATCCGTAAACTTGTAAGCTTTTAAATAGCTTTGAGCTGCCAACATAGTGTAATGACCAAGCCTTGAAGATTTATATTGGAATCAACTCAAAACATTTTTCAGCTGAATGATTACACGTTCAGGGATAGCAGAAATTAGCTCCAAACATGCAAGGCAAGGTTTTATTTATTTATTTATTTATTTATTTATTTATTTATTCATTCATTCATTCATTCATTCATTCATTCAATTTTCATGCCACCCTTCTCCTTAGACTCAGGGCGGCTTACAACATGTTAGCAATAGCACTTTTTAACAGAGCCAGCATATTGCCCCCACAATCCGGATCCTCATTTTACCCACCTCGGAAGGATGGAAGGCTGAATCAACATTTATTTATTTATTTATTCATTCATTCATTCAATTTTTATGCCGCCCTTCTCCTTAGACTCAGGGCGGCTTACAACATGTTAGCAATAGCACTTTTTAATAGAGCCAGCATATTGCCCCCACAATCCGGATCCTCATTTTACCCACCTCGGAAGGATGGAAGGCTGAGTCAACCTTGAGCCGGTGATGAGATTTGAACCGCTGACCTACAGATCTTCAGTCAGCTTCAGTGGACTGCAGTACAGCACTCTACCTGCTGCGCCACAAAAGGTTCAGAGCAACTGGATGATAGCAATTGTCTAATTTGCTGAATGGATTTATATAGTGACAATATGATTTGATTCATTTGGGCTAAGCACCAGAGGTGGTATTCACTTACCTTCCCTACCTGCTCCCAAATGGGAGTTCACCTGCAGATTGCTACTACTGGTTTGCCCGAACCAGCCTGAAATGGCCAAAAACCACCTATAAGACATAGAAATGCCAGCAATGTGCAGCAGCGGCTAAAAAAGCCAACACAATCCTAAGCTGCATGAACAGGGGGATACATTCCAAGATCAGAGAGGTAATAATACCACTCTGTAAGGCCCTGGTCAGACCACACCTGGAGTATTGCATCCAGTTCTGGTCACCACAATTCAAAAGAGATATAGAGACTCTGGAAAGGGTGCAGAAAAGAGCAACTAAAATGATAAGGGGACTAGAGACCAGGCCATACGATGAAAGGTCGCTGGAACTGGGCATGGATAGTCTAGTAAAAAGAAGGGCTAGGGGGGACATGATTGCTGTATACAGGTACTTAAGGGGGTGCCATGGAGAGGAGGGGGTCACACTATTTTCCAGGGCACCAGAGGGACAAGAAGCAACGGTTGGAAGTTGACCAAGGAAAGATTCAACCTGACGGTGAGAGCGATCAACCAGTGGAACGGCCTGCCAGCGGAGGTTGTGAACTCCCCAACTTTGGACATTTTCAAGAGGAGATTGGACTGCCATTTGGCTGGAGTGCTGTAGGATTTCCTGCTCAAGCAGGGGGTTGAACTTGATGACCTGTAAGGTCCCTTTCAACTCAAATAAATAAATAAATAAATAAATAAGCAAGCAAGCAAGCAAGCAAGCAAATAAATAAATAAATAAATAAATAAATAAATAAATAGTGCCAAATACATGGGCATACCACAATCTGCTGGCAATAAAATTTAGTGTACATGGCAAGAAGAAATAAGGATGAATAGAAAAAACTAATTCAACTTCAAGAGAAACTAAAAAAATCAGACAAGGCATTGCAAAAAGAACCACAGAACAATAAAATTATAGAGAACGAGACTTAATTAAACATAAAATTAATTTAACTCAATAAGAAGAAATGACAAGGAATATAACAATGGCAAAACAAAATTGTTTTGAAACTGGAAATAAACCTGGGAGATGGTTGGCCCATAAATTAAGGAAAGAAAAAACAAAAAGGCAGATACGGCAACCGCAAAGATGAAGAGGGTTCATATGTCACAAAAAGAGGATAAGAAAAAGATTGCTCAAACCTTTTCCCAAAGACTGTATAAAGAAGAAAATATTAGAGAAGAGGAAAATAGAAATAGAAATTTGCCTAATATAACAGGGGAAGATAGAGAAATGTTAAAAGGAAAGATAACATTAGTTGAAATGAAACAGATACTAATACTAATACTAATAATACTAATAATACTAATAATACTAATAATACTAATAATACTAATAATAATAATAATAATAATAATAATAATAATAATAATAATAGCTGATAGGGAGGTGTATAAAATGAGACAGAAGGAGGCGAAACAGATAATATATGCTGCTAAAGCCTCAAAAGAGGAAGAAATTGCCAAATCTGTAAAGAAGGGGGATAAAACCTTCTTCAGATATATTAGTGATAAGAAGAAGAAAAACTGCGGCATCACGAAACTTGGTACCGGGAATAATACATGCATTAATGGGAATAAGGAGATCGCTGACCATTTCAATAGCTACTTCTGTTCAGTTTTCTCAAAAGACACCGTACAAAATAATACTATAGAGGGATATAGCATTGCTTCCAGCTGTACGGATTCAGCTCCAGTGATCTTAGAAGCCGATGTCTTAGAAGAACTTGAACAATTAAAGATAAATAAGGCAATGGGTCCAGATGGCATCCACCCCAGAGTTCTTAAAGAACTCAGATCTGTCATTACTACCCCCCTGACTGATTTGTTTAACCAATCCTTGTTAACAGGAGAAGTTCCTGAGGATTGGAGAATGGCCAGTGTTGTGCCTATTCACAAGAAGGGCAGTAGAGAAGAAGCTGGTAACTACAGGCCAGTTAGCTTGACATCAGTTGTAGTTAAAATGATGGAGACTCTACTCAAAAAAGAGGATAAATCAGCACCTAAAAAACAATAACTTATTGGACCCAAATCAGCATGGCTTTACTGAAGGCAAATCATGTCAGACTAATCTCATTGATTTCTTTGACTATGTCACAAAGGTGTTGGATGAAGGTGGTGCCGTGGATATTGCCTACCTGGACTTCAGCAAAGCCTTTGATACAGTTCCACATAAAGAGCTGATAGATAAATTAGTGAAGATTGGACTTAATCCCTGGATAGTTCAATGGATTTGCAGCTGGCTGAAGCATAGACATCAGAGAGTTATTGTTAATGGCGAGTATTCTGAGCAGAGTCAGGTTACAAGCGGTGTGCCACAAGGGTCTGTTCTGGGTCCTATTCTTTTTAATATGTTTGTGAGTGACATAGGGGAAGGTTTGGTAGGGAAAGTTTGCCTATTTGCTGATGACTCTAAAGTGTGCAATAGGGTTGATATTCCTGGAGGGGTCTGTAATATGGTGAATGATTTAGCTTTACTAGATAAATGGTCAAAGCAATGGAAACTGCAGTTTAATGTTTCCAAATGTAAAATAATGCACTTGGGGAAAAGGAATCCTCAATCTGAGTATTGTATTGGCAGTTCTGTGTTAGCAAATACTTCAAAAGAAAAGGATTTAGGGGTAATGATTTCTGACAGTCTCAAAATGGGTGAACAGTGCAGTCAGGCGGTAGGGAAAGCAAGTAGGATGCTTGGCTGCATAGCTAGAGGTATAACAAGCAGGAAGAGGGAGATTATGATCCCGCTATATAGAATGCTGGTGAGACCACATTTGGAATACTGTGTTCAGTTCTGGAGACCTCACCTACAAAAAGATATTGACAAAATTGAACGGGTCCAAAGACGGGCTACAAGAATGGTGGAAGGTCTTAAGCATAAAACGTATCAGGAAAGACTTAATGAACTCAATCTGTATAGTCTGGAGGACAGAAGGAAAAGGGGGGACATGATCGAAACATTTAAATATATTAAAGGGTTAAATAAGGTTCAGGAGGGAAGTGTTTTTAATAGGAAAGTGAACACAAGAACAAGGGGACACAATCTGAAGTTAGTTGGGGGAAAGATCAAAAGCAACATGAGAAAATATTATTTTACTGAAAGAGTAGTAGATCCTTGGAACAAACTTCCAGCAGACGTGGTAGATAAATCCACAGTAACTAAATTTAAACATGCCTGGGATAAACATATATCCATCCTAAGATAAAATACAGAAAATAGTATAAGGGCAGACTAGATGGACCATGAGGTCTTTTTCTGCCGTCAGACTTCTATGTTTCTATTATAATAATAATAATAATAATAATAATAATAATAATAATAATAATAATAATAATAATAATAATAGTAAGAAGAAGAAGAAGAAGAAGAAGAAGAAGAAGAAGAAGAAGAAGAAGAAGAAGAAGAAGAAGAAGAGGAAGAAAACTACATCAGGATTAGATGGTGTCCTGCTGAGATATATATAACCTTTCAAGAATCATTAAAAGAAATCATGCTAGTTAGATAGATAGATAGATAGATAGATAGATAGATAGATAGATAGATAGATAGATAGATGATAGATAGATAGATAGATAGATAGATAGATAGATAGATAGATAGATAGATAGATATAGATAGATAACAAAACATTAGAAAGAGTGAAAATGCCAAATTCATGGACAGTGGCACTCATAACATTAATTCTGAAAGAATTAGTTGGAGAAATTTAGGGGTTGAAGTCCACAAATCTTAAAATAGCCAAGTTTGGGGACCCCTGCTTTGGACTACCAGGAGATGCTAAAGTGCATCCCTGCAGTTGTGAAGTGACAATTGTTAAGTGAATCTGGCTTTACTTATCAGAAGGTCGCTAAATCGATCACATGTCATTGCAATGGTCATAAATATGAATGAGTTGCCAAGTGTCTGAATTTTGGTCACATGACCCTAGAGACGTGAGAACAGTTGTTAAGTGTGAAAAATGGCCATAAGTCACTTTTTCCACTACCATTGTAACTTTGAACAGGAACTCAAGGACCAACCTGCACTTAAAATCTACACACATATGAACATATGGAAACAGCAATGAAGTCACATAAAAGGTGATTGCTGCCAGAAGCAATTACTTCAAAAATCAGTTATCACACAAAAACACACAACATTGTCAGAAATGGTGTAGGGTCACTTGCTTGAGCAGAGGGTTGGACTAGATGACCTACAAGGTCCCTCCCAACTCTGTTAACCAAAATCTCAAAAGGGGCCAGAGGTGTTCAAACATGGCAACTTTAATACTTGTGGACTTGAAAAAAGGTCATAAGTCATTTTTTTCACTGTCATTGTAACTTTGAACAGTCGTTAAACTAACTCAAGGACCAACCTGCACTTAAAAGCAGGATACAGCATTTCGAACAAATATTTATTAAAAACATTTTTTAAAAAGCATTTCCTAAAAACAAAGAAATGCCCTGAAAAAAATTAACAATAAAATATTATTTTAAGAGCATAAAGAAAAAAACCAGTAATTTAGGTAGGCAAGCTTCCTGCATAGTCTCAGAGGCAGGGCAAGCCAGCGAGCGGCAGGCAGATAGGGAGGCAGCGCAGGAACAGTGTCGGAAACTCAGTTTCTGTGCATGCACAGAAGAAGAGTTTTTTGAAAAAAATTAAGCAAAATTTTAAAAATATTTTTTAAAAGATGGCAGTGCCCACGGACTGACACTGACCGACCCAGTTCAGTGACATCATCATGACGTCACCAGCGAGTCGCTAACAGTTCGGGCAAACTAATCTGAACCGGGAGGAACCCGACCCCAGCTATGACTAACTGGATCTTTATTTTATTTCTGGGCCCTCTATTTATTGGCCATTCAACTCCAATGAATTCTGGGTAACTTACAGAACTAGAAAAAAACATAAAAACAGCTGAAAACATTAAATCCTGCAGACATTACCACCCCACAAATAATTTAATAGAGAATAGAATCAACACAAAGGGCTACTGAACAAATAATAAGCATCAAACTGAGGCCAGATATCAAGGTCAGATTTTCAAGGCTTTCCGGAATCCTAAGAGAGAGGGTGCCATCCTTATCTCTAGAGCAGGCCTGGGCAAGGGGCAGCTGTCTGTGATCGGCTCGCCCGCTATCTGTGACCGGTGCAGAGGTCAGGATCCGGTCCAGTGCAAGGATGAAAGAGCTCACCATGTCTGCAAGGATGAAAGAGCTTACCATGTCATCCTGATGAATAATGAGGAAAGCAGGAACCAGAGGAGTCCCAGCAGATGCAGTGAGCTCTTTCATCCTCGAACTGGAGTGGACCCCGGCCGAGCACAGAAACCACACAAACACTCCGGCACCGTGTTGCCGTAAAGCAAACAATTAGGCTTCTGTAGAGTGGGTCTGGGTGTTTATGTCAGGCCGGGGTCTGGGTCTTTACAGTATTGGGTAGAACTGAGTTAATTATATTAGTCCGGCCCTCTAAAACCATCCCAATTTCTCATGCGGCCCCATGGCAAAATTAATTGCCCACCCTTGCTCTAGAGCAGTGTTTTTCAACCAGTGTGCCGTGAGACATGATCAGGTGTGCCATGGGGAAATTAAACATGGGTCCCCAAACTATGGCCCGTGTGCCGGATACGGCCCGCGGTGGCCATTTATCCGGCCCGCCGCCAGCCATCTCAATCCAAACATAAACATTCCCCTCAGAATCCCTCCAGCTATCAGCGACAGGAAGAGTGGAGGCACAGTGAACGCTCACTGGCCAATCACCTTCTAGGATTCATCCCTACCACTAGCGATGAACCAATAGCAGACCGCCTCTCATCCACACCCAGGAAGGTCCCCACTCAGGCTGCCTCGCACTTGTTATTGTGTGGCCGCAGCGAGTAGTTGAAGCTGCTACTCCTCTCCATGGTCCCGGTTTCTAATCCTGGTCAGGACTGGAGGTAAATGTTGCCGCCACTAGATGAAGCCTCAGTCTCAGCTGGTTATGTCTATGTATAATATGTACTGTGTTAGAGTGTCATTTTTGTCATTTTGATTGGTGGTGTGCCCCAGGATTTTGTAAATGTAAAAAATGTGCTGCGGCTCAAAAAAGGTTGAAAATCACTGCTCTACTCTAGAGGATGCTCTCCCAGAAGATTGGGACCACAACACGCTTCTTTAATCCCAGAAGACAGCAGTGCTTAATGGTAAGGACTTGGAGCACATTCATTCTCTTTACCTAGAAAAGGAGGCAAGCGAGATTGAGATCAGGCTGAGCCAAAGCAGAAAAAAGATATTGCTTACTGCAGGAAACCAGATGAGATTTGTAGGAGAAATCGAAATCTCTGAGAGGCTCGGACTGTGCAAATCGTTCACTGATTTACTTTGCATAGCTAACCATTCAACATCCTCAAAGCAGCCATGCCAAGACTTTGAGCAATTGAAGGCACCATGCTGTTTGGAGGAACAAACCACTGTGTTCTTCACATGGAAGGCTTTCCCTTTACGCTCACACCATAAAACAATATTATTACATTACTGAAATTCAATTAGCTTCCAGCTAGCACTAAGGGTTTGAACAGGCATTCCTGTCCCCATTGCCTATCTCATCAACATATAGATATAAATCTTGGAAATGGGGAAAGGATAAAAGGCAGGCAAGGTTAACAAGTGAATGCGAACCAAATCCATGAGTGAACTGCGAATAAAATGCTGGCTGTAAGCAACAGGATCTTCAGCAGAAAAATTATTGAGTTTCGTGCTCAATTATTTGGGGAAAATTAATAGTTGCAACTGGGCCTACAAATATGTTTAAGATTATCTTTTTTAAAAAAAACATCACTTTTTCCATGCTAGATAACTATTAAACTATTTTTGTCTCTCCAAATGCAAATAAAAAATAATGAGAGAGGAAGTAGAGGGTGACAGGCAGTCTCCATGACAAAATGAAATGTGTTGCTTTCCCAATATATTCAAAATTGCTCGTGGCAGTTTGGACATTGTTCTTCTCATATTATGACTACGTTGCTCTCTTTCTTGCCCTTGAACGAGTGCCATTAAGCACTGTTATTTTGATAATCGAGCGTTTCAGGGTGCAAGGTATAAAGTGAGGAAGCATATGGCCCCAAAATTACAAATGGTAGCCCTCCCTCCCAATGTGAAGGTCTGTTGATTAAGCCCAGTTAAAGATCATCAAAGAAAAAAGAAAAACAGAGGCCATGGATTTTCCCCTTAACATTTCGCAAGCTGTGTACAAACTGAACCAAGACAATTGAGAGATTCATAAAGAACTTTCGAAACAGCAAAGCCCAGCCAAGAAGTCACCCAGAATTTAATCCAATTCATTGTCTGCAATCAGAACACAATCTTCCATTATTTAATATGGGAAGCATATATAGGTCAAATGTGTTGACTCATTAAACCTTTCTGAAGTTCGCCAAGTATCACTAATTTGGTTGTTTTCATTGTGTTCATTGTTTATTGTGTTCATCAATATTTTATTTGTGAGATTTTTATTAATTATGGCTTGAAGGGTTTTATTATTATTATTATTATTATTATTATTATTATTATTATTATTATGTCAATACAACACAGCAAACGAAATCACTATGCTGGATTTTGTATTTCATCACCAGTCAGGTGCTTCCCAAGCACCTAGGACTGCGTGATGTAGAGGCGAATTATGTTTGTCGATCCCAGTAAAGCGGCCTTTTGCAATTGACAGATGGAGATTTTGTCAATTCCGATGGTTTTCAAATGTCCACTGAGATCCTTTGGCACTGCACCCAGCGTGCCAAGTATCACTGGGACCAATTTCACTGGCTTATTATTAATAACAATAACAATAACAATAACAATAACAATTTATTTTTGTGGTGTCTTACATAATCATATTGTTTGGGTTGGACAGGCTTATAAATACCTGGAATGAAAATGACTGACTGACTGACTGACTGACTGACTGACTGACTGACTGACTGACTGACTGACTGACTGACTGACTGACTGACTGAATGAATGAATGAATGAATGAATGAATGAAAAGAAGCTGATTTTGCAGGCTATAAAAGTGGATATAAGAGAATTATCCTTCAGATTTCTGAGGACCTTAACAATTTACACATGACTTATGATTTTGGTGTGAAAATTATTAGCCGTACTCATGTATTATAAACTGCTCCAAAGACTACAAAGGCTGCAAGGCTACAATCTTCAAAGGCTACAAAATTAGAAAACCGATTAGCAGTAATTTTCTGAGCCCTCTTTGGAGAATCAGGAAGATTTACATGCAGATATATTAAGATTATTAGCTTCCTGAAGTTACCAATGAACACTAATCTTCTAACGCATGAATACTTTCTCCTTATGGATTTTATTGCATTTGAAAATGATGCCAAGGGACACTCGACGTTAATTTATTTAAGGAATTGGTGATATAGAATTGGCAATATCCCTACATATTTATTTACTACTTGCTTTATAATCTGCCTCACTTGCTGACACAACTCTAAACAACGTATACCTACATTAAAACATAAACAAAGTAGAAAAACAATAATCCAGACATCTTAAACTGCCCTATGAAAGGAGAGAAGCTCCCAGAGTAATTAATGTATTAATTACTTATTATAAATTAATTAATTACTTAGTAAGCATTAATTAATATGGCACCAAGTATCAACCTGGGGGCAAAAATTGCCCTACCCTAGGGCTTGTGATAAAAGTTAAGTGTGAAACTTCAGAATTCATTTTAATTTTATTTTTGGATGACTACAATATGAAATTCTGGCAATATCATGTTATATATATATATATATATATCCAAAAAAAATTGATATTTTTTTCCAAGTATAGGGTATATACACACAAACACACACATATATACATATACACATACACACACACATATTAGTACTGTACTGTACATATACAAGTGCTGTACATACATACACACACGTTTTTATGTTAAGTAACCTGGTATGTAACCCAAATATGGGAGAGAGCATATTGATTTATTTTGCCTTTCAGCCCCACTCCAGGGGCTATCCAGATACAACCCAAATTTTCCAACCATATTTTCCAAACTTGGAAAGAACTGATAAAGAAATAAAGGGAGATTAGTATAGATCTATTTTGAGCTATTTGTCTCTCATCAACTAGCCATACCCTTCTAGGATTTGAACCTGGGCTGCTTTTGCCTTGCTAGGCAATGCTTTTACCCTCTTAGCCACAGGTTTGTGTCTGGATGGCCCCTAGAGTGGTGCTGAAAGGCAAAAGGAAGCAGTATGCTCCCTCCCATATTTGGATATACCAAGTGACTCAACAGAAAAATGTTTGCTTTGCTTTGCTTTGCTTCTTTGCTGCTTTGCTTCTTTGCTGCTTTGCTTTTCTTTGTTTTTTGCTTTGTTTTTTGCTTTGCTTTTTGCTTTGCTTTTTGCTTTGTTTTTTGCTTTGCTTTGCTTTGCTCTGCTTTGCACCTTGCAGGTCATCAAATCCAAAGTTCAACACATTAACTGGGGTTTCTAAAGCATAGCTACACATTGGCTAGTGTAATACTCATAAATTAAGGGGAAAGTGTAGATTTCAGAATTAGAAGTAAAATATATACCTGAGCAATAATAATTAAAAACTGGCATACCTTCAAATTGATTTTTACTTGCATTTTTTGCAAAACAGCATCAGAAGTATTAGTAGCTGATAAAATTACCTCTGGATTTGAAAGGATTGATTTCTCTGCAGAAGCATTAAATCTTTCTCTCTCTTTTTTTTAACGTTAATATTTTTGGTGGAGCAGAAAACAAACTGTAAATTGATTTTTAAAAGCCCAACCTGGCTCTTGCAACTGGATTGCTCTTTTTTATTTTTATCTTATGAATGAATCCTGGAGATATGAAGGACGTCTTGGCAGAGAACCTTCTATCTATTCAGAATACAAATATGCATGTGAATAGGATTTTGGGGGAGGGGGTTGACTTTAGGGGTGCCAGCAACCTATGATTGAAAATGCTTAAAATCTAAGAGATATCCTAACCTCTCTATACTACAGAATAGCAGAGGTGGAAGGGGCCTTAGAGATCTTTTAGTCTAGCCCAGTGATGGTGAACCTATGGCACGGGTGCCACAGATGGCACACAGAGCCATATCTGCTGGCACGTGAGCTATTGCCCTAGCTCAGCTGCAATGTGCATGTATATGCTGGCCAGCTGATTTTTGGCTCACACACAAGCTCTGTGAGGGCATTTTTTTGCTTCCAGAGAGCCTCTAGAGGGATGGGGAGGGCGTTTTTACCCTCCCCTGGCTCCAGACAAGCCTTTGTAACAAGGGGAGGGTGAAATATGAGCCTATTGGGCCCACCAAAAGTTGGGAAATAGTTTCCAGCCTCCAGAAGGCCTCCAGGGGGCAGGGTAGCTGTTTTCGCCCTCCCCTGGCGTTGAATTATGGGTGTGGGTACTCGCGCATGCACGATAGCATGGGTCCACGCTCTTTTGGCACCCAGGGAAAAAAAAGGTTTGCCATCACTAGTCTAGCCCTTTGCTCAAGCAAAAAATCCTATACCAGTGAAGGAAAACCTTTTTTTGCCCGGGTGCCAAAAGTGCATTCATGTGTGCCCACACCCATAATTTAATGCCTCCTCCACACACATGCGCACACAACCCACACACACACACACTGCCTCACTGCATATGCACGTAGGCCTCACTGAATTCTCTGGACTTCGAGGTAGGCCCGTTGGACCTTTTTTCACTCTCCTCAGGCTTCAGGAGGTTTTCCTAAAGCCTGTGGAAGGCGAAAAACAGCCAAACTTCCAGTAAGCCCATTGGGTCAGTTTTTCACCATCTATAGGATCTGGAGGCTTTCCTGAAGCCTGGGATGGGGTGGAGAGTGAAAATGATAATATAAAGCACTGTGCAAAACACCGTGAAGCTGTATATAATTCTAAGCGCTTCTGCTACTATATAATAACCTTAATTTGACATTGCTAGTGTTCTGTCTGGGTGCCCCCAGACTTTAACACCAATTGGAAAAAGCAGCCAGACACGCTGGTAAAAGCAAAAGCACTTTATAGTTTGAAAAATAAACACAGAGAAAAACCTGTTCTTCCCAACAGGCAGGCTATAAGACTTCACAGCAGAGTCCTGATGGCCAGACAATACAGCAGACTTCTTGCTGGCACACCCACCACTGTAGAGAATAAGACCCACACCTTTTCCCCCCAAGGTTTCAGTAGTCAAAGTCACAAACCAGAATTCCAAGACGCCAAAGATCACAGCCAGGTCCCAGGACTCCCAAAGATAATACTCCACAAGCCAGGAAGGATGGGTCTGCCTTTTCAGCCTTTCCAGAGAGCACCACACCCAAACCCAGCTGTTGCCTCTTTAGTGCTGAAAGTACCTGGCTAATTGTCCCCTTCGTTGTGTTGCTCTTCTCTGCCGGAGATCGATGATTGCTTGTGCATTTTCATCTAAGGAATCCAGGCTGCTTGCTGGGGAGAGCTCCCTCTCGGGGGACTCTGGCTGTCCTCCCTCTCCCTCAGCCTGAGATTCCTCCTCCCCGTCTGCCTGAACCTCCTGTTCCTCATCCTCCCCCTCTGAGCAGGAAGCCGGCAGAGGATCAGCCGTTCCCTGAGGGGCCTCAGACGGAATCACAACAGCTAGAAAAGAAATGTTTAGGATTATCCAATGCAGGTAGAAAAAGAGATAACAGATATTCAGAGAAAAGGTCAAGGGACACAAGATACTAATGCTGAGGCATGCTGGAGAATTGAGAAAGCCAAAGAATATGAAAAAGAAGTCATTGTGTGTTTCATTGATTTATAGTAGGGGTGTTAAATTCACTGCCCATGGGTAGGGTGCGTCAAGCGCTCGCCATGCCCACCCCCGGTTTAGCAAAAAGGGGAAAAAGTCACTATATGTGATGATGCAAGTTTGACATTCCTGATTTATACAAAAACCTTTGATTGTGTCTATCATATCAATATCAAACTATTGCCTAGACCAGTGATGGCGAAACATTTTTGGTTCACATGTCAAAAGTGTGTGTGTGTGTGTGTGTGTGTGCTAATATGTGTGTGTGTGCCTACACCCCTTCCCTTTCTCCATGCATGCACACACACACACCTGCACTGACCCTGCACATGTGCACAATCTCCCCTGTCCCCATCCATGCGCACAGGTCTCACGGAAGCCTGGGACGGTGAAAAAATGGCCAAACAATCAAACTGGAAGTTTGGAAAAATGGACTTCTGGTTTACCTGTTGTGCTTTTTTTTGCACTCCACAGGGTTCAGGGAAGCTTGCTGAAGCCCCGGAGTCTATAAAACAGCACAACTGGCAAACTGGAAGTTCAGGAAACAGATTTCCATTTTGGTGCTATTTTTTGTATTCCAGAAGGTTCCGGGAAGCTTCCTGAACCCTCCAGAGTGCAAAAAACAGCACAATAGGCAAACCAGAAGTCTGTTTTTCTGAACTTCCAGTTTTTATTTTATTATTATTATTATTATTATTATTATTATTATTATTATTATTATTATTAGTTCTGTTGGGCTCTCTGGTAGACTCCTCCCAAAAATTCACAGGTACAAATTTCAGACACACACACGTTTGAAAATTCAAAACAATGTTCTTTATAATGAAAATTCACTTAAACTAAGCCCTCTTTTGGTATAGCAAAGAGCACTAGTCTCCCACCAAACTGGTAATTTGTACAACTCCCTTATCAGTTCTGTGATACTTAGATTGCAGCTGTGAGGCAATTCAAAGTCTTCTTTCACAAAGTGAAACACACTTTGCTCTGGTTTAGTTTCAAAGCGGGGGAAAATCAGCACACAAAATAGTCAGTAAAGAAGTCATGAAACACAACAATCAGATAATCCTCCACAATGGCCAAACCCACAGGCTGCTATTTATAGCAGCCTCACTAATTACCACAGCCCCACCCAACCACAGGTGGCCTCATTTTCTTTGATAATAATCTCTCAGTTGTTGTTGCCTATGCATCGCTCTTCGCATGCGTGGCTGTATCATTAACTCTTGTTCTGAATCCAAGGAGGAGCTAGATAATTGATCTCCTTCTGAGCTGTCTGCCACACTCTCCTCCTCCCTGTCACTCATGTCTTCTTGGTCAGAGGAACCTTCATCAGCAGATTCCACTGGGGGGGAAATAGGCCTGCAGCATGTGGATGTCTCCCCCACATCCACAGTCCTTGGGGCAGGAGCTGGGGCAGAGCTAACCACAACATTATTATTATTATTATTATTATTATTATTATTATTATTATTATTATTATTAGATTTGTATGCCGCCCCTCTCCATAGACTCGGGGCGGTTTGCCCGTTGGGTTTGGTTTTTGCATTCCTGGACTTCAGGGAAGCTTCTTTGAAACATCTAAATGGTGAAACCACCTTCCCCAAGGCTGAAAATTAGCTGGCCAGCATGCACATGTGCGCTGGAGCTGACATATGGCAATGTCTCATGTGCCCTTCAATATGGTTCCACATGCCCTCATGGGACTAGACAAACAAAGTTCCTTAATATCTCATCATTCTCACACAGGTTTGGAAGCTACGGTATGAGCAAAATATGGTGAAACAGACCAGTTCCAGGTTGGCAAAAGAGTGCAATAAGATTGTTCTCCCTTTATTTATCTATTCAATTTATATGGTGGGCATATATTAAGGGAAGCTGGCTTGGAAGAAAATGAGCATGGTTTTAAAACTGATAGAAGTAAGTGCTAAGGTGATGATGCTACACTGAAAATGCAAAGGATCAACAAGGTCTAATAGTTACGTTAATATACCCACTTTCCCATTCTTTGAGCTCCAAAATATACCAGGTTATTTCACATCAACCTCTTTCTTCTCAGGTGGTGGGGCCATTAGTCATTTTTATAATAATAGCTTGTCTAGTTCTACATGCTTTAACCCCATCAACTTTCCTCTCATTGCGCATTTACAATTGCAGTACTAATTACAGCAGTGCTAGCCTCTTTTCAGGTCATATAGAGTTAGTGCAACCTCTTTTCTCATGCAAATATCAACAGGGAAAGAAAGAAGAAAAATGGGGAGGGATACTTTGCTTGAGCTCTTCTTCCTCCCCTGCCTCACCGCTCTCCTAAAACATAGATGGAGAGGATGGAAAATGTATTCCGAAATTTTTGGAGATTGTCATAAATGGAAAGACTGGCATGTAAGTAGTTTTTTGCATCACCCTTTCTTGAATAAGAAATTCAAAAAAGAGGTTAGAATATACTGCACTGTTTTATTGAAATCCCATTCTGATAGAGAAAATAATGCTCAAATAACATTTGGAAAACATAATGTGCCACTTGTCTTGTTATTGTCTTCTTCCTATTGTTGAGCAGTTCAAAACTAGCAAAATGGTAGCATTTTAATGCAATTTTATAATACATCAGTGAATAAGCACCCATACTTCACAACAGCTGACATAGTTGTCTAAAGCATGGCGTAAAGAATTATGTATGGGTAATTAAAGAAACAGAAAGCTCTTCCTTGCTGTGAAGATGGGACATTTCTACTGTGTAATCATTTTAAATGTATGCCAAGTCACACATTAACATTACAACATGCCTGACAATTCACCCATATTCAAATTAAAAGAAAAACCAAACTTGCTGACAACCTAGTACATAATACGATTAACCCTGGGTGGTATTTATGGCTGTTCAGGCCAAGTTTGCAGAAATCTCCAAAAGTGTAGAACAGGGGTGAGTTCCTCCCAGTTCAGGCCAGATCACCTGAACTGGTAGCAACCCGCTAGTGATGTCACTGTGGGTGCCGCTCTGTGCACGCCGCCATCTTTTTTTTCTTTTTCTTTTTTACAAATTTTTCCTCTTCCACGGCTTGAAACAGGGCCCTTCTACCCGTCCATGGCTTAATTAGAGCTGGAGTGGTGCAGTGGTCAGAGGCCAGCACTGCACGCTACTTCAGCTAACTGCTAGCTGTAGTTCAGCAGTTCAAACTCATCACCACTCAAGGTTGACTCAACCTTCCATCCTTCCAAGGTGAGTAAAATGAGGACCCAGATTGTTGGGGACAATATGCTGATTCTGTAAACCGCTTAGAGAGGGCTGTATATGAGTCTAAATGCTATTGCTATTGCTAATACTGACCTTTATATCTTCCCTGAAGCACAGCTGATCAGCAAATGGGTTTCAGGCTCATTGCTGCTTCTGAGCATGTATAGAAGCAAAATTGAACAAGCGGCCACACACACAAAATGTTGCAATGTGAACCAGTGGTGAAGGTAAGTGGAACCCACCCCTGATGTAGAACCACAGCTTGGCAGGAGAAGAAACAAGAGTTCCTGACACACATCTTGGAGATAATTAGGTTCAGTAGCAAGTTCCATGCCCAGAAACATAGTCCTGGTTGGAGGAGCCATGGTCTTCCAGTTATTGGTGAACTATAAAAGCAACAGCCATAGTTCTGACCAATTTGATCATTGATCAAACTCAGTAATCTCTGGAAGGTTATCATTTCTCCATCTCTATTCTAATCAATGTTATCCAAAACCTAGGCAGAGAAAGGCCCATCCAGAAAGGAGGTGGAGGGTAGAATCCCACTTCCTGCAAAATGTGCCATCAGACACTCGCATAACCAACTCCAACGAAAGAGTCAACCTATCTCTCTATGGGCTAACACTAAATGATATGTGAGCATAATGATCATGCACAACAAAAGTACATCACTAAAGAATTTTACACTGCCAACGGATATATTAAGGAAATATAGTATAGTAAACTCTCTTCCCATTTATCCAAAAATTGAAGGTTTGGACTTGGAAAAAAAAAATCTTAAGCATCTGTTTCTGCCTCCAATTTCTCCTCTTTCTTCCAGTAGGTCAAAGGGGGAAAAATAATTTTCCTTGAAGAAGGCAGAAGAACTTGTAGAGATGGGTGTACATGTAAATGTGCAGAACATCTTTCTTACTGGAGTTCTTACTGTTGTAGCCCCAGTTCGAGGATCCCTGCTTATCAGGAGATGACAGGACAGGACATTGTCAACTCCATGAGGTCATTCATCATATTTTTCAAAGAAATATATCTTGTCGTGGGAAAAGAAAATTAGAATGTGGAGGTAACATGTGCAACTTGCTTGGGTGCAGACATAGTACGATATCATGATATAATGTACCATGGTTCCCCGAAAATAAGACCCAAACGAAAAATTCAATTCAATTCAATTCATTAGATTTGTATGCTGCCCCTCTCCGAAGATTTGGGGCAGCTCACAACAACAATAAAAACAGTATAACAATGGAACAAATCTAATAATAAAATTACATTAAAAACCCCCAACAATTTAAAAACCATACAACACATACATACCAAACATAAAATATAAGAAAGCCTGGGGGAGATGTCTTAATTCCCCCATGCCTGGCGATATAACTTGCGAAGACAAGGAGGGTGGGGGCCATTCTAATCTCCAGGGGGAGTTGATTCCAGAGGGCTGGGGCTGCTACAGAGAAGGCTCTTCCCCTGGGGCCCACCAAACGACATTGTTTGGTCGACGGGACCCAGAAAAGGCCAACTCTGTGGGACCTTATCGGCCACTGGGATTTGTGCGGTAGAAGGTGGTTCCGGAGGTATTCTGGTCCAATGCCATGAAGGGCTTTAAAGGTCATTACCAATACTTTGAATTGTGACTGGAAACCTATCGGCATGATTTTTCAGGATACTCATAATATAAACCCTACCCCCCACCCCCCCAAAAAAATAAGCCTCAATTAAGACTGTCAGCCAGACGGACACATTTAGTCCCATATTTCCCCGATAATAAGATGTAACTGGAAAATAAGCCCTAATGTGTCTTTTGGAGCAAAAATTAATGTACAACCCAGTCTTATTTTGGGGAAAACAGAGATACTGTATAAACCAACAAGAGAATACAATTTTTCCTCATACCAGCATAGAAGGTACATTACCAGAAAATTATATTAACAATGTGTGTGGAATATACTTCTATTTAACTGTCAACCAATCAACTTTCCAATGAGCTAGATTTGTACAATAAATGTCATTATCTGGAAAAGAAAGCCAGACCAGCATGGTAGAAAATCAAGACATGAAGATCAGAAACAATCAGCAATTAAAATATAAGAAGAGACAGTATCAATATGGTTAACTGTGAAAAGAAACTTAATATTCCCAAACTGTACGCTGCTATGAAAGAAAACTTCAAATTTTATTAAAATGACAATGTAGTCATAGTAATGCTATCATTTTTCCAGGCTATCTCATATTATATTCTCATTGAATTCAGGATTTCCTTATAATAATTAATAATAATAATTTATTGGATTTGTATGCCGCCCCTTTCCGCAGACTCGGGGCAGCTAACAACAACAATAAACACAACATGTACAATCCAATAATAAAAAACAACTAAAACCCCCTATTATAAAACCAAACATACACACAAACATACCATGCATAACTTGTAATGGCCTAGGGGGAAGAGCTATCTCAACTCCCCCATGCCTGGCGCTATAAATGAGTCTTGAGTAGTTTATGAAAGACAGGGAGGGTGAGGGCAGTTCTAATCTCCAGGGGGAGTTGGTTCCAGAGGGCCAGGGCCACCACAGAGAAGGCTCTTCCCCTGGGCCCAGCCAAACAACATTGTGTAGTCGACGGGACCCGGAGAAGGCCAACTCTGTGGGACCTTATCGGTCGCTGGGATTCATACGGTAGCAGGCGGTTCCAGAGGTAATCTGGTCCAATGCCATGTAGGGCTTTAAAGGTCATGACCAACACTGTTTCTTCATACACTCCTGTCCTAGGCCCTCCTGTTTTTATATTCCAAATTATGCATATATCCTGACAATTTTCACATTTTCCTATCCATGCCCTGGAAATGACATGACATGAGCATCTCTTTCCAGTTAATTGCCTAAGCAGACTTTTGGTTTGGATGTGCCTCTATTGCCTTCAGGTTAGAGAAGGCAGTCCTTCAGATAAGTAGATCCCAACCCATGAAGATTCTATAGGTCAACACCAAGACTTTAAACTTTTAACCTGGAAATAAATTATCGACCAATGCAGGATTGGTATTATATGTTCTCCTAGAACCAATAACAGAATGTGGTCTGTTACATTCTGAATAATTGCAATTTCTGACAGTCTTTAAAGTAACCCTATGTAAAATCTATTGCAGTAGTTTACTTGATTGATAATCGAAGTGTAAATGTTAGAGATTTCTGGTTTGACATCATGCCAGTGCAGAGCAGAAAACATGGTGCCATGGGCTGTAGCCACTTTTTTTTTTGCAATTTTCAGAGGCTTTCGAGTAAAGCTGAACTCAGATGGAGCGGCAATAGAAAGGGCAAACCTTGGTGCATTCGGGGAGAAAGGCAATCTCCCTGGACAGTGAGAGGAAACCCCTTGATCCAGTTGTGAAAGAAATTGCTCATCAGGCCAATCCAGAGGTGTGACAGAGTGACAAATAAGAGGAAAGCCGGGGTGGCACAGCAGGTAGAATGCTGTACTGCAGGCCACTGAAGCTGACGGTCAGCGGTTCAAATCTCATCACCGGCTCAATTTTTACTCAGCCTTCCATCCTTCCGAGGTGGGTAAAATGAGGACCCGGATTGTGGGGGCAATATGCTGGCTCTGTTAAAAAGTGCTATTGCTAACATGTTGTAAGCCGCCCTGAGTCTATGGAGAAGGGCGTCATAAAAATAGAAGGAAGAAAGAAAGAAAGAAAGAAAGAAAGAAAGAAAGAAAGAAAGAAAGAAAGAAAGAAAGAAAGAAAGAAAGCGATAAGTGGCATCGGACAAGATTACTTAAGGTACTGCCTTATGCCACATGAGCACCAGCTACCAGTTCGGTCCCACAGTCGGCCTTCTCCAGGTCCCGTCAACTAGACAATGTCGCTTGGTGGGGCCTAGGGGAAGAACCTTCTCTGTGTGGTGGAGGGGGTCTGGCCCTCTGGAATAAGCTCCACCCAGAGATTCATACTGCTCCCATCCTCCTCGCCTCCCGCAAGAGTCTGACAGGCCAACAGGCCTGGGAACATAAGTCATCAGCTCCTGCCTATGAATGAATGTATGTTAAATGGAATGTATATTGGTTTGTTAGAAATGATTGGTTTTTAAAATATATTGGGGGTTTTAGATTGTTGTTTTTAGTTTAATATCGGATTTCAGATTTTGTATTGTTTTTTATATACTGTAAGTCGCCCTGAGTACTTGTGGGTACTGCAATCTTTTTTTTCTTTTTGAAATTTAAAAGTATCTTTTCTTCTCAGCATACACAGAAGCTGAGTTTCTGGCACTGTGTATGTGGTTGCCATCTTGTTTTTGGCTTTAAAAAATCGGATTTTGCAGCGTGGCGCAGGAGGAAGTGGACTGATAGCGAGATAAGTTAGAACCCACCCCAACGGGAGCAAGAGGAATAGAAGACAAAAGACTCCCAGAGTAATGTCTAGCAGCAGATTCAATATGTCAAGAGTTGGAAGTTTGCCTGTGAGAACAAGATGAGAAGCACTTTAGAGATCTAACTCCGGAGAAGAAAGATGCTAACAAAGAGAGGAATAAATAGAATAGAATTCTTTATAGAATAGGATATAGAATATATAGAATATAGAATAAAGCAAGTTAAGGACTTGCAACCAGCAGCAAGCTTCAGGAAACATTGGCAGAGGCTATTAGAGGGAGCACATTTTGAAAGGTTAAGGAGGAAAGTACTTGTTTACTCAGTTGTTAATTGAATAGTTGAATACCATTCCTATTATCACAATGTCTCAGGCTCGGGCAACTTGAACCACTTGTGAATAGTCTCAGCCTGTAACTTTGTGGGGGGTTTTGTTATAAGAATCTCACCAAACTGCTTGCCTTCTTCCCCTGGAATACACCAGCTAAGGCCTCATGGATTTGGGGGAAGATCATGCTTAAGTCATTTTTGGCTGTGCAACAACTCCAAGCTAGGTCCTTCCTTGACCCTTCCCTCCAGCATAGCTGACAATTACCCAACTTAATGTGTGAATAGTTCATATACTTGTATGATTTCTGCTAATGATGTAAGCAAAAGTGTAGCAGGTCACAACTGGTGGGGTTTTCCTGTTGGATGGTCCTTAAGGGACTACTTGGAGCTGTCCCACCCTGGCCCACCATTCATGCAAGAGCCGAAAGCAATTTTGAGGGGATCAATTCTATGAAACCAGGAACATCTTTTTTTACAAACTTCGGAAGGATGCAGGCATAATCCCAGGATTAGCTCCAAGTATATATCTGGGACCACATAATTGACTGTAATATGCTATTGTAGCAAGAATGGTTTTATAGTGTGTCTCTACTGCAGTTAGTTATAAGTGCATAATAAAAATACTATTCCCTGCTCAGAGAAATATAATCTGAAGTACAGAAACTTCAAGCTTACTGTCTTCTATAATTGCCTTTCCTTTCTCCATCCGCTGTACAGTATTTAAAAGTTAATCTTATTGCAGCCCACATTCCAAAGCCTGAAATATATTTTTGCTAAATAAAATTGCTATTTCTAAATTGCTTTTCTATAAAGATGGATTTTTTTTGTACCGGTGCAATAATCTTTAAACAAGATCCATCTTACATATTCTAAAGGCACAAGAATGGGCCTTTAGAATATTTACCCTGAAATCTGAAACAATGCTGGAAAATATTACAAATAATAAAAGAACTTTTATATACATACATTTATATGTATTTATGTATATAATAGATTATTTATGTCATTGGTTCTGACTTTTAATATCTATACCCCTTTCCATATCTATTTGCCTGTAATTTATATTTAAATGTTTATCTTGTGTTTTCATTCTCCCAGAAGTCAATGCTCTATAAATTAAAATGTCTTGATTAAAAATTTGGTCTATAAAAAAATCATCTTACTTTTTCTCTCTATCTCTCTTCCTCCCTCCCTTTCTCTCTATTTCTCTCTCTTTCTATCTCCCTCTTTTCTCATTCCTTCCTTCCTCTCTTTCTCCATCTCTCTGTCCCTCTTTCTTTCTCTTCCTTCCTTCCTTTTTTCTTTCTCTCTTCCTTTCTCCCTTTCTCTCTATTTCTCTCTCCCTCTTTTTCTTTCTTTCTTTCTTCCTCTCTTTCTCTCTCTGTCCCTCTTTTTCTCTTCCTTCCTTTCTTTTTTCTCTCTCTCTTTCTCTCTCTTTTCCTTCCTCCCTTTCGCTCTATTTCTCTCTCCTTTTTCTTTCTCTTCCTTTTTCTTTCTCTCTTCCTTCCTACCTCTTTCTCTTCCTTTCTCTCTCTCTCCCTCCTTCCCTCCCTCTTGCTGTTTCTCTCTCTCTTCCTCCCCCCCTTTCTCTCTATTTCTCTCTCCCTCCATTTCTTTCTCTCTTTCTTCTCTCTCTCTCTCTCTCTTTCCATCAGTGGTGGGCACCTGTGCTGCCTCTCTCACCTGCTTCTGAGGCAACAATGACCCAGAGGCAGAGTGCGCTCAGTCTCTACATTGGCGGCGCCGGGGTGAAGGCCCTTCAAGGAGGGAAAACATCGGGCCGGGACGGAGTCATCTCTCTTCGCTGGGCCAGCTGCTGCTTGGAAGGAGCAGATAGGTTTTTCCACCCAGCGAAAATGCCGCTCCGCCCACCCGCCCACCCACAAGCACAGCGAATGGGCTGTCAGAGGAGGAGGGGGGCCAACACCTCAGCCACGCTTCTCTTTCCTTCCCCTGCCATTGCTGTCGCAGCCAGCGTGGCCGTCTGCTTGGGTGGCTTAGCCCCACAGCAGTGGCCCCGGGAAGGTGTCAAGCCAGGTGCTAAGAGCGAGCAAGAGTGGAAGAGGAAGAGGGGGAAAGCGAGCAAATAAAAAGAAGAAAAATAAGAAGGGGGGAGAAAGGCGGGAAGGGGTGCCAGATGTGTTAATCAATAGCTGCGGGAGGCTGAAGAGGCGAAGAGCAAAAAGTTGTGAGACCGGAAGCTGAGCTTCCTTCTTCACGACTTCTAAGTTTTTCCCCAGCACTGGTGATAGAATCTGCCAGGGAAAAACTTGGAAGCCACAAAGAAGGAAGCTCAGCTTCTACACTGCCCAAAATCAGCTGATGCGGAGGTCCAGCAATCTCCAGCCGGCAGTTTGTTTCAAAATATCGGGACTTTTTAAAAAACCTAGGATGCGGGACAAATTGCTAAAAAGCATGACTGTCCCACGGAAATCAGGACGTCTGGTCAACTTATGCTATTGGCCATTGGACCATGTAATAGCCCCAGGGCCACCATCAGGAATTTTGGGGCCCCATACAGCCTAAGTGTCTGGGCCCCCCCGCCATTTTAAAACTATTTTAATTCACCAAGCCACTCCATCCCCCGGGGATCATTTCCCGCTTCACGCCAAGCGAGGCGGTCCCATAGGCCAGTGTTTCCCAACCTTGGCAACTTGAAGATATCTGGACTTTAATTCCCAGAATTCCCCAGCCAGCGAATGCTGGCTGGGGAATTCTGGGAGTTGAAATCCAGATATCTTCAAGTTGTCAAGGTTGGGAAGCACTGCCATAGGCTATTTCAGGAACTGGGTTAAGCCGATTGTGTGGACTCGTCCAGGAGAAAGAAAGAAGCAGGAGTGACAAGGGAAAGAAAGATCCTGGCATCGGTCAGGCGGAGCGAGGCTTATTTACAGCTCCTTGGCACTTCTCCCTTCTTGTTGACAAAACCATGTGCTTTCTAGCGAGGGGAGAGGGGAGGGGGATCACACACCTGGCAGCCACCGGAGAGGAGCTGGAAAGGACGAGGGGAGATAAAAAGCAGGGTACCAGCAGTCAGGCGGGTGTCTTGAGGGGGCACTCCCATCTGGAAGGAAGGGAAGAAAGGAGAGGGCGAGCTATGAAGGAAGGAAGGAAGGAAGGAAGGAATGGTAAAAGGGGCGATCAAGAGAGGAATGGGTGAATGAATGGACGGAGGGTGGGAAGGAAGGAAAGAAGGAAGGGACAGGAACAGAGGAAGGGTGCAAAGAAAGCAAGGAAAGGTGTGAAAGGGGAGAGTAAGAGAGGAAGGAGTGAAAGAAGGGAGTGAGGGAGGAAAGAAGGGAGGAAGGAGAAGGAAAGCAAGAAATGGAGGGAGGGAAGGAAGGAAAGAAAGAAAGAAAGGGGGAAGGGACAGGAACAGAGGAAGGAAGCAAGGAAACTTATGAAAGGGGAGAGTAAGAGAGGAAGGACTGAAGGGAGGGAGGGAAGAAGGTAGGAAGGAGAAAGAAAAGAAGAAATAGAGGAAGGGAAGGTAAAAGAGAGAAAGAAAAAGAGAAAGAAAGAGAAAGAGAGAAAGAAAGAGAATGAAAGAGAAATAAAAAGAGAGAGGGGGAATGAAAGAAATGGAAGGAGGAAAGGAAGGAGAAAGAAAGAGGAAGAAAGAAAGCAAGAGAAAGAAAAAAGAATGAAAGAGCAAGAGAGAAAGAGAGAAAGAAAGAAAAAGAAACAAAAGAAAGAAAGAAAGAAAGAGGAAAGAAAGAGGAAAGAAAGAATGAAAGAGAAATAAAAAGAGAGGGGGAATGAAAGAAATGGAAAGAGGGAAGGAAGGAGAGAAAGAAAGAGAAAGAAAGAAAGCAAGATAAAGAAAAAAGAATGAAAGAGCAAGAGAGAAATAGAGAAAGAAAGAAAAAGAAACGAAAGAAGTTGTGATTTTGACTATGCCGGCTCATTCCCTCCCCCGCTCCCCACAAACCACCTACCCCTCTACCGCAAGAGGGAAGTGCCCAAGGCGCCGGGTTCTTCCCTTTCTCCCTCGCCCGCATCCTTGCCGTGGTGACTCACCAGGAGAAGGCTGGAGACCCACGCAGCTCCTTGGGGGGCCTTGCGGAAGGCGGCAGTGGAAGACCCCATGGCCGGCGCTGGATGCGAGGAAGGATGCTTTCTGCGCGGGCGGAGGCTGAGAGCTGAAAAGGGTGCGCCTTGCCCACCCTCACCGGAAGAGCTGCCCATCTAGCAGTCCCGCTGCCCCATTGCCCGGCAGGGGATGATGGGCAAGGGATGCCTCGGGGAAGGAGGGCAGGGCGGGAAGGGAAGGAGGGGGCTGGTGGGGGTTTAGGAAAGGGGACCCCACCGGGCACGAGGGAACGCTGGCCGCGCGGGGCTCCGAGGCCAGCCTTGCAGCTCCTCGGCGGGAGGAGCCGAAAGCCACCGGGAGAGGACTGGGCTCAGCAGGAGAAGCGCTGGGCCTCCCCCCCCCCATTATTCAATTTCCCCAGGCCCGGGACGCCACTCCCAGTAATACCCGTCTATCGGCGGCCCTGAATAGCCCCACTCAAAAAAGCATCACCATGAGTGTCACTGAGACCCACTAACATGAGTGTCACATCAAGTGTGTCAGCTCCACTCACATTGTCACAGACACTCGCAGCCCTACTCACATGAACATGTATTTGCATGCAGACACACATGAATTCATGCATGCACTTGACCCTTCACAGAACCATCCCCTTTCCCACTTCTCCTTACTCTGGGCCACCAACCCAGAAAGATTGGGGAACTCTACTCTAGGCCTTAAAATACTCTAGCCACCGCTCAGATAAATATATATTAGAAAATCCTCCACATTCCTTTTTTTTAAAACTGTTCTTGACATTTAATATTCAATACCTCTAATTCTAAGATTCACATTCACTAGTGAATGCTAAAGGTAGATAATCAAGTTCTTTCTAGTTTATTTCATTATTACATAAAGGAAGCAGTAATTGACTGCCCGAGGTATTCATGTCTTTCAAACTAACGTTCATGTCTTTCAGACATTTGAGCCATTTGTATGCTTGAGTTCAACTAAAATGAAATAATCAAGAGGGAAACTGAGAGGCCCTCTTGAGAAGACCAGGGGTGTCTACAGGAAGTAGGGTTTTTTTAAAAAAATGTCAAGGTTGTAGGGACAATTGTACAAAGGTTCAACCCTCTTTTGTTTGTGTGATATATTTATTGTATTTATTTATTTATTGTATTTGTCAAGTATGTATTTGTCAAGTATGTATTTGTAATATACATAGATTATATTAGAAACATAGAAACATAGAAGTCTGACGGCAGAAAAAGACCTCATGGTCCATCTAGTCTGCCCTTATACTATTTTCTGTATTTTATCTTAGGATGGATATATGTTTATCCCAGGCATGTTTAAATTCAGTTACTGTGGATTTATCTACCACGTCTGCTGGAAGTTTGTTCCAAGGATCTACTACTCTTTCAGTAAAATAATATTTTCTCATGTTGCTTTTGATCTTTCCCCCAACTAACTTCAGATTGTGACCCCTTGTTCTTGTGTTCACTTTCCTATTAAAAACACTTCCCTCCTGGATCCCTCCTGGATTAGATTATATTATACATTGTTTATATACATAAGATGGGTACTGATAAGAGGGAAAATTAGGATAAGGACAGTAGGCACACCTGTTGCTTTCGCATGCCCCTTACTGACCTCTTAGGAATCAGGTGAGGTCAAGCAGGGACAGTATAAGGGTAAAGTTTTGGGGGGTTGATGACAAAATCATAGAGTCAGGTAGTGAGTTCCAGGCATTAACCACTCTGTTGCTAAAGTTGTATTTTCTACAGCCAGGTTTAGGGCAGTTCACTTTGAGTTTGTAACCGTTGTGTGCTTGTGTACTGTTGTGGTTGAAGATGAAGTAGTCATTGACAGGTAGGACGCTATAGCAGATAATGCTTAGGTTGTGCTGAAGGCGACATAGTTCTAAGCTTCCTAAGCCCAGGATTTCAAGTCTGGTTGCATAAGGTATTCTGTTGCAAGTAGAGGAGTTGAGGGCTCTTCTAGAAAAGTATCTTACTTACTTACTTACTTACTTACTTACTTACTTACTTACTTACTTACTTACTTACTTACTTACTTACTTACTTATTTGTATGCCGCCCCTCTCCAGAGACTTGGACTTATGTCATTTGATATGAGTCTTCCAGGATCTTTGACAGAGTGAGGATCATCTGCAAGGTCTTGTTTATTCAGTTTGTATTTGGTGTTCTGACAATGTGTAGGACAGAGCATTTGTTGGTTGAGATTTGAAGTTATCAGGTGTTTGACCATTCTGACACAGAGTCAAGGTCTTTTTGAAGGGTAGTAGTGTTGGCGGTGCTGAAGAGTTTTACATCATCGGCAAAGAGAATGCAGTCACTTGTAATGTGATTGCAAAGGTCATTCATATATAGTGTTGGTCCTAGCACGCTGCCTTGGGGGACACCACTGTTAACAGGAACAAGATTAGAAAGGGTGCTCCCTATTTTGACCACTTGTTGTCTGTTTGAAAGCAGTTATCCATTTATGTAGGGGCCCAGAGATGCCATAGGATTTCAGTTTCAGAAGTAGTTTATCATGAACCAGAGTTGAAGGCTTTACAGAAGTCTATATAAATTGTGTCTATTGTTTTGCCCTGGTCAAGTTTTGAGGTCCAAATATTTTTGCAGTGTAGTAATTGTGCAGCTGTATCTACTATCTTCCTCGGTTCAATGCCCTCCCCCCTCCCAACTGCTGGTTAATCTATTCCTCTGCCGTACTTTAGTCCAATAGGTAAAAATAGAGCTTATTTTCTACATCGTGTTAAATTTGGAAAAAAGTTGCTTTTGTATTTCTTTTCTGAATGATCTACTTCTGCGGGATGTAGATCACCTTCCATGATTCTGCTTTTAGATGTAATTGGCTCTTCCAGTGGCTATGTGGCAAGCATTTCATTCTTAGAAGTACCTTTAGAAAGAGTTGCCTATTTCCAATGTGTTTATTCATCTATTATTAACAAAGCCTCGATACTTAATGTAGCTGTTGCAAAAAAGCAAGTACGTCAAACACAGTATAGAAAAGAAAAATGGCATGTTAAAAAAACCATAGGTAGCAAGGGTAAGAAGTCTCTCTCTAAAATATATAACTAATGTATACGCAGGCAGAAACATAGCCCCCACTGCTTCTTCCTTTTTCGTTTGCTTTTGAATGGCTTTTGGAGATAGATGTGGATCCTTTTATAAAGATTTCTAAAGATTGCTAATGTTATTATTTTTATTGCCACTAGTCAGGTGATCTGAAATATACAGTACATAGAAATGCTTGGTGGTCTTTCTGTTTCTATATAAGGCACCATGACTGGTCATTAGCAGGAATGGCCATTTTTTAATCATTTCCTTTAAGCAGATAGCTTAATTCATTTCTCATTTTGTCTGCTGGGCAGCAATTTTTATTAGCTGGAATCTGTCAGTTTTCTTTAGTTTCTTTTCTCCAATCTTCTCCGAAAACGAGCTCTATCGATGCAAATTCCTATTTGAAATATGGTCTTTGGTTATGGATTGTAGCTATTTAAAATGCTGTGTTTCTTACCACTATCCTTCCAGAAAAAAAGAATGATTTCACCGAATTGCTTGCTATTCTGTTTTCCCAGCCTAAGCTGAACACTGACACAAATCAACCTGCTTGAAAAATCAATGGAATAAATTATTGGAGGAGTAGATAACACTGGGTGCAGATGGTCTCAAAGCCACTTTTTTGTAATTTAAAAAATACTGGGCACTAACTTTTGAATTCAATGTATTATCATCACCATCATCTCATACTTACTTATATCTGATCAAAGATCAGACAAGCATTTGATGCAACAAAATGGATCCGTAATCATACAATTACCCACAATGTCGAGAAGAATAGGCAGATAGAAACAAAATAGGAAATAATCGTTTTTAAAGAAAATTGGATTATTATCAAAAGAGATAGAGCTCTAGCACAGGGGTATCAAAATAGCAGTCCATAGGCTGATTGGGTCACTCACAGGCCATGCTCATCCCAGATCCATGAAGGGGAAAAAGCATTGTGAAATGTCATGTGATGGTAACGTGACACTATGAGATTGACACCCATGCACTAGCTCATCACAGCTGAAAAGTGATTTTCAGTACAAGTGCACTAGACTGCCTTCTGTCCCCTGTCTTATTGCTCTCCTATATCTCCTATACCTTTCTTCTATTCCTATATCTCTTCTTCTATTCTTTCATTGATATGTTCTATTACTATATCTTCTTTTCTATTATTTCTTAGATATATTTTACTATGAGTATCTCCTCTATAACCTTCATCATGTATTTTACTATGTGTATATAGATATATACCCACTAAAACCCTCATTGTGTATTGGACAAAATAAATAAAATTAAAAATAAAATAAAAATACTGCAAAAATATATGAAGATGCCATGCTAAATTTGTAGTTCTGCACTCTCTAACTCTGTTCCAGAGATACAAACTACAATTTATTGATATTCCCCATGATTGCAAACAATTTGTTGAGCTTGCTGATACTACTTGGCTGCCCGTGTTACAGATATTCCACCCTGACCCTGATAATTCTCAAACTGAAAAGCTTCTTGAAGAAATTTCAAATGGTTTCCATTTGGGTTTTCAAGGATTCCATTTGCACCCTCCTAGAAATCAGGAATCGGACAAAAGTTGCAATGGAAGATTAACAAAGAAGGAAAAATCTGGTGTATCCTCTTTTGTCAGCAGCCTCAGACAAGGCTTAAACCCCTCAATAGGACTAAAAAAATTATTTTATTTATTTATTTTGTCCAATACACAATGAGGGTTTTAGTGGGTATACAGTATATCTGTATACACATAGTGAAATACATGATGAAGGTTATAGAGGAGATACTCATAGTAAAATATATCTAAGAAAATAATAGAAAAGAAAATATAGTAATAGAACATATCAATGAAAGAATAGAAGAAGAGATATAGGAATAGAAGAAAGGAATAGGAGATATAGGAGAACAATAGGACAGAGGACGGAAGGCACTCTAGTGCACTTGTACTCACCCCTTACTGACCTCTTAGAAATCTGGGTAGGTCAACCGTAGATAATCTAAGGGTAAAGTGTTGGGGGTTTGGGGATGACACTATGGAGTCCGGTAATGAATTCCACGCTTCAACAACTCGGTTACTGCAGTCATATTTTTTACAGTCAAGTTTGGAGCGGTTAATATTAAGTTTAAATCTGTTGTGTGCTCTTGTGTTGTTGTGGTTGAAGCTGAAGTAGTCGCCAACAGGCAGGACGTTGCAGCATATGATCTTGTGGGCAATACTTAGATCCTGTTTAAGGCGTCTTAGTTCTAAACTTTCTAGGCCCAGGATTGAAAGTCTAGTCTCGTAGGGTATTCTATTTTGAATGGAGGAGTGAAGAGCTCTTCTGGTGAAGTATCTTTGGACATCTTCAAGGGTGTAAATGTAATAAACAATGTTCAATCAAACACAAAAGAGATGTACAGATTCAATCAAAGAGAAAACAAATTAATTAATAGAGATGGAGTTAATCTGATCGTTTAAAATTCTCATTCAGTTTGAGAAAAATGAAATAATACTAGTAGATTGGAAGCAATAAAAAAACATGCTAGTATCCATTGCATCTGCCTCAAAGTCACTAAAATGCATACTGGTAATTCCAATCTAAAATCTCCCCCAAGACAAAACAAGGAGCAAACCTATAGATAGGTTCCAGACTCCAGCAAGTATTGTAAAAATCCAGAATTTAAGAACCCAATGCAAATCCAAGAAGGCAACAATATATTGCAGACAAATATACAATTCAGAGATCAACCAGCAAAGATACACAGTTCAAGAAGCACAACCTTCACTGTTTCCTCATTAACAACAAATTGCAAATGCAGAACCCAAAACTGTAATGTATATGCCCTAAATGAAAAGAGGAATTTATTTCATTTTGATCAAGCCATAAGTTTATTTGACTCATCTTGTTGGAAGATCTGGTGGTGAAGTATGTAGTTTGTTTATTTATTGTATTTATATGCCGCTCATTCCAAAAGTTCTACCCAAGCTTTTACAGCAATGTTCCTAAAGCTATTCTATGTGTGGTTGAAATTTTGACACAGGTACTTCTTTTATTGATCCAGATTATTTGAGTAACCTATGGAAATATCTGATTCAGCATTCTATTGAGGTATCAGATTTTAACACCTTCGAAAATGTCCAGAGACACTTCACCAGAAGAGCTCTGCATTCCTCCTCCCGTAACAGAATATCTTACGAAACTAGACTTACAATTCCTGGGCCTAGAAAGCTTAGAACTAAGATGCCTTAAACATGATCTAAGATTATATGCTGCAATGTCCTGCCTGTCAATGACTACTTCAGCTTCAACCACAACAACACAAGAGCGCATAACAATTTCAAGCTCAATATTAACCGCTCCAAACTTGACTGTAAAAAATATGACTTTAGTAATAAAGTTGTTGACGCATGGAACTCATTACCGGACTCTGTAGTATCATCCCCTAACCCCCAACATTTTACCCTTAGACTATCCACGGTTGACCTCTCCAGATTCCTAAGTAAGGGACGTGTATAAGTGCACTAGATTGCCTTCCGACCCCTGTGCTATTGTCTCTCCTGTATCTCCTATATCTTCTCTTCTATCCCTATATCTTTCTCCTATTCTCTTATTGATTTGTTTTATCCTATATTCTCTCTTCTATTCTTTCTCTAATTCTATTTCCTCGAAGGTGTCCTCTATTATCTTAATTGTATATTATTGTGTATTATTGTGTATTGGACAAAATACATAAATAAATAAGTCATAGAAATTCCAGAATACAGAAATTGGATGCATACTTATTGCCTTTCAACCTGTAATGCTAACAACCTCAATTATTGGATCAACAACTTAATTTTACTACCCACTGTGGCTGTCCACCCAAGTCCACAGATTTTTTCCCCAGTATTCTAAAATTTATTACACAGATGAAATTTTTGCTATCTAGAGAATTAAAGCTTGCTGAGGCTTTGCCATCTGCCTCGATTTTGGGAGGCATTTCATTCCCCATAGTTGCTAACATCAACTGATTTCCTAATACTAATGTATCTGTTAATGTTTGCTTTTTGCTTCCAAATTGAAGAATAGACATTTCCCAAGACTGCCTTATGCAGATGCCACTGTCATTCTCTTTAATACATGTATGACTAGAGAATAATTACTGCCTTAATCCCATACTTTCATGAGGAATACCAAAACAAGACTTTTCCCAACAAACTTAAAAACTTTAGATGAATCAATAATGGTCACAGTCTCACAGGATACGACTAATTAAAATATTGAAATATCTTGGGATTATATGGAACAAGGGGAATTCATGCTATTTAGGAACCCAACTTGGTCTAAACATTAGGAGAGGAGAGGGGAGGAGAGGAGAGGAGAGGAGTTTGAATAATAGAGTTGAAAGGAACCAATCTGGCCACTAAATTCAATCCCCTGCTCATTAAAAGAATTCATTCTAAAAAGTCTGCTGGCTCTCTAGCTTTTGCCTATGAAAGTGGGGGTTTATAGTTCTATTGTTGAACATCTATTAGATTCCATTGGAATCTACTTTCTTGTAATGTAAAACCACTACCTTCTATTGTGCGTTCTGAGGTAGTAGAAGACAGATTTTTATCTTTTCCTATGTAACATTTTTCAGCTATTTGAAAAACGTTATCACATTTTCTCTTCTTGAAGTAAAATATTTCCAAATTCTTCATGCTCTCTTCTAGTTTTTTTGTTCTCCAATGGCTCTTCTCTCAGTTTGTTCCAGCCTGTCACAATCTTGGTACAAGTAGTCCTCAACATACAACACTTCATTTGGTGACCATTCAAAGTTACAATGTCATTGAATACAGTGACTTATGACACTTTTTCACACTTATGACCACACTGATTCCTATTGTAATCAACTACAATTCCAAGATCTTCCCAAATACTATTGCCAAAACTATTACATCGTTTTATATCTCTGAATTTAACCAGTTTCCTAATTGTATATATTTGTACTTTATTTCTGTTATAATGGAATATGTACATTTTCATACTGTTATATTCAGTATCCTATCCAACTCTGCATCTTTTATAAAAATGATAAGCATTCTTTCCACTTCTTCATTCAAGTATTTAATACAAAAAAGGTTGAACAGAACAGGCCTCAAGGGCCTTAATTAAATTTCAATTTCAATTTGTCTGAAGCACTGCTGTGATTTGTTAAGGAAGTTACACCATCCAAAAGAGTCCCTGCAGATTTTACTCGATTTTATTCATTGCCAACTGTAGGGGCCCTCAACTCCATTCCCCCATACAAAAATGAAGTAAACTTTGACAGCTTAAGTTTTGTTTTTCCTTTATCCAGCTGACTACTGAAAATCAATGGAGAGTTTTCAGGTGTTTAGAGTTGTGATCTGTCCTGGAATATTGGTGGTAGACTGGATTGCCTATAATTTCCTATACACAACTTTTTAAAGACAAGACCCAGATTTTTCACAGACAATAGCATGCAGGTTCAATCAACTCCTCCTTCAGTACTTTTAGACAGGAAGGGCACTAAGATTGATGTAGTCTGGAAATTGAATCTAAGTCAAACTAAATAAGCAATTTTAGGAACTTTCATCCTCCTGTTCAAATTGCCGTATGGAACAGATTTCATTTCCTCAAAGCAGATTGCTCCAAATAGGAGTTGTGTAATTCCATTTTTTCCCTACATGTTAGCATTCTGTTGTTTTCATTTAGCATTTACTATACTGAAACTTTTCTCTTTCTTTTATTTTGAATATATCTATATAAGCTTTAGATTGCTGTTTATAGTATCCTCCACCAATCTCAGCTCATTCTGCACACCAAAACAATGAATTTAGTATTTTAATTGCATAAAATAATAAACCACATTTTTCTTCAATGCAATGCAGTCTTAATTGTGGCAATAACATCAGCTCATCGAGTATCTGACTTATCGGCCCTTTCAATGCGCTCGGATCTCTGCATCTTTCATACAGACAGTGTCATTCTACGGCTGGACCCAGCCTTCATCCCAAAGGTCAATTTTATATTCCATAGAAGACAAGAACTTGTGATATCGGATTTTTGTTCACCCTTCGGAACTTAGGTAACACAAGGTTGACGCCAGAAGAGCACTAAAAATTTATATTAGTGTCATAGGTTCACTGTCATTGCTTTAGGGACAGAATAAAACATACTGTGTTTTTCAGTGTATTAGACGCACCTTTTTCCTCTCCCAAGTAGGCTGATTAAAAAAAAAGAACCTGGTGGAAAGCTAGCCACCCCCAGCCGAACTCACACTATATCCGATCCCAGGTGCATAATCTTCATCAGATTTTCCTCAGCTGGGCTTGGCTTCCCACTCACGGCTGCTATGTCTTCAGAGCCTGGATCTGTCATGCAGTTGCAGAGCGATTCCACCTCTAAGACCAGCTAGAGCGGAAGGGTGTGTGTATCTGGACCATGGGGGGGGGGGGCATGGGGGGGGGTAGAGAACCAGGAGGAGAGCAGAGTCTGGCATGACTGATGGAGGAATTCTGGGAGTTGAAGTCCACAAGTCTTAAAGCTGCAAGTTGGAAAACCCCAAGTTAGAGGTTAGGAGTGCAAGGATCTTCAAACCTGGCAAGTTTAAGGCTTGTGGACTTCAACTCCCATGTCTGAGCTAGCATGACTGGTGGAGGAATTCTGAGAATTGAAGTCCACAAATCTTGAAGTTGTCAAGTTTGAAGTTTGTAAAAAGTGTACATGGTTTTAAAATGTATATATGGTTGTAAAAGGTATTCTGCTACACTGGTATTTTATTAAACAATGTAATACTACACCATTTGGTTCAGAATACTTTTTTCCTTGTTTTCCTCCTCTAAAATCTAGGTGCGTCCTATACATCGGTGCGTCTTATACACCGAAAAATACTGAAGTTGTCCTGCAACTAATCATGATTATTTTAAACTAGAAGATTAAAACACCAGATTGTGAAAGACGTTGGCAATCAGCTAAACTGACTCTTGCTTTGAAACCTGAACAAAAACTGAATTGAGCTGATCATCTAACTTCTTCCATGAAAATATTTCCTTTTATATTAACAGTTCTAATAGCCATCCTCCTGGAATTGGGACTAAATGCCACTTTTATATACCAACATATTTTCTGATTTTTCTTCCAATCATCTCTTTCTAGAAACTAATGTTATACTGTTAAAATGGCTAATCTTCATGAAACTTAAATGATGTACTTTTTTTGTATAACTTGTATTTATTTGTACAGAAATGGGAAATAGTTTTTATATCAATGACTGTTGATGATTGGTACTAATGCAGAATCCAGTTTTAAAAGATTCAGCAAATATTTAGTTCAAGATGAAAAAAAACCACTCAGTGCACATCCAATGCAATTTTTATATAAGACCTTGTAATGTCTTTAATATAAAAAGCTATATTTTAAAAAATAGTGAAACCTGGTAAACTTTTATTTAAGAAGAACATTACAATACCTTTTGCAATTATTTTTAAAACAAAACCCTAAGAACTAAAATAAATGAACACACTCACTGAAATACTGTTGTTGTTGTTGTTGTTGTTGTTGTTGTTGTTGTTGTTGTTGTTGTTGTTGTTGTTGTTTTAAAAATAAGGGGAACATTTTTATCATGGCTTCACAGTTCCAGATTGCTGGTATATATCAAATTTGAAAGTTACCTACCAAACAATAGCTTTCCACTGATTCCACATCTTTTAAATCTAACCTTTAGATTTAATATTTTTTTCAAATTTAAGAAAAAATGTTCAACTTGTCAAGTAGAAAACAAATCTTAGTTTTTGAGGCGGCATTCCAAAAAAAATGCACTTAAGTATTTACAAGATATTTACACCAAACATATTATATTGTAGAATTCTCAACATTCTACTATTTTCTTGGTCAAAAGAGATTTGTTATGATGACAGCCGAGGCCTTTTAGGAGGTGGTGGTGGCATGAGTTCAGTGTCAGGATCTAGGTGATGTTTACGTGGCTGTCCTGGAGTTGCTGCCATACATTTTTCAATGAATTCGAAAAGAAATTCCTTTGTCACTGGATGTTGTATACTGTTGCATACAGCTGGAAGGCAATAACGCATTGTGAGATGGAGCAAGAAAAAACATTTATTCGCATAATAATTATGACAACATAATCTATGCAACGAAACTCAAATAAAGTCTTATTTATATGCAGCCACGTTCAAGTAGTTCAAAAGGAGAAGTTTCCCATCACAATGTTCATGTAAATTAGTACATGGTACTCACTAGTCTTTGGGACTGCCATGTACTACCAATTGTAGTTTGCAATATACCTTTAAGGACTTTGGCTGGTTCGCCATAAGAGGGCGCCAGCACTCTCTCCCGATGATGATGCTGGATAGCTCATTCATTCTTTGCCTTTAACTTGTGAGGGGAATATATTCTGCTTCGTGCTGCTATGTGCGGTTTGTTGTTTATTTCTGCTTTGTGCTTGTAAATATATGTAAATAATACTTGTTTAGCATACTAAGTCTGTGTTGTTACTGGCTGTACCACACATCCACACTCTTATCTTAAACTCTGCTCTGCGCATGTCGAAGTTCTTGCAGGCTAGCTGCACTAAGACATACTTAACATCTATATTGACAACTAAAACTTCTAATTATCCTCAAAACCAGAAATTTTGATGCTTTTGTCCCCAACCTTTGAGACCTCTACCAGTAAAAACAATCAATCAATCAGAATAGAGATGGAAGGGACCTTGTAAGTCTTCTAGTTCAATCCCCTGCTCAAGTAGGAGGCCCTATACCATTTCAGATAGGTGGTTGTCCAATATTTTTTAAAAACTTCCAGTGATGAAGCACCTACAACTTCTGAAGGCAAGCTGTTCTAATTGTTTATTGTCCTCATCACTGTTATGAAATTTCTCCTTAATTCTCTCCTTGATTAGTTTTCATCCATTGTTTCTTACACTTCTGCACTTCTATTTCTACTAGTTTTTTCTCATCATTCCTATCATCCTTTCCCTCCCATTTAGGACTGTATGACTATAACTTGTTGCTTGTGTCCTAAGATTTTTATTAATATTGTTTCTTCGTGGATTATTTGACCCCTATGAAAATCATTAAGTGTTGTACCACATAATTCTTGACAAATGCATCTTTTTCTTTTATGTACACTGAGAGCATATGCACTAAGACAAATTCCTTGTGTGTCCAATCACACTTGGCTAATAAAGTATTATATTCTATTCAGAATTCTATTCTATTATCTTGTCTGCTGACAAAAATATTTTGTAATGATTTTTAAGCATTTGCCTTGGGAAGAATCTTATTGTCTTAATTTGTATTAGATTATTTTTAATGTTAATAGGGAGATTGGAATGTACTACATAAACAACTATTTTTCATAATTTTAATTTCTTTTATTTCCCTTACTTTGCACATTACTTTAGGATGTTGACATATTCACTGAGTAATGGCTGTCTTAATTTGAATACAATTGAAAGTGCCAAACAAACAGACCACTGGATATGAATGCTCCATGCCACTCCACGTTTCATTTTTAAATAAACATGAGTCAAACTGTGCTTCTGAACTCCAATTTTTATTGAAGACCTGAGTCTTAAGAGTCTTTGCAAAACAAGAAAAATGGTTATTTTTACTGGCTGAAGTTTAATAACAAAATGCAGATACAGAACTTATTGCACTTACCTATTGCTGTACTGTAAGCATTGGGAAAACTTTTGTCTAGCCTTTGTCTCATAAAGACCCAGCTGTTGTTTTCAAACTTGCATTCTATTATTTTATTATCATATTGCTTCAAGTCTTTTGTTACCTGTTTTGAAAGATTATTTGTTGCAAATTAAAAAAGAAGTCATTTTCAGATCATCCAGTACCAAATTACTCGCTACAAACATATTATGTACCTCAAAGATACAAGAGATATGATAAAAGCAGAATAGATAGATAGATAGATAGATAGATAGATAGATAGATAGATAGATAGATAGATAGAGAGATAGAGAGATAGAGAGATATTTAACGACTATTTTATATATATTTATATAAAATTTAAATTAAATTTAAAAAAATTTAAATTAATTTTTAAAAATTCAGCAAAAACATGTGATAAAATACAGAACATAGTTTGTTGGCTATGAATAAATTAACTGCCTTGAAATGGCCCTGAGTTGGGCCTAGATGCAAAAAGGAGCTGTGACGTTCCTTCAATATACCAGGGTGATCCAACAGAAAAAACATATAGCCCCTCCCTGGTACAAAGCTGAAGGGATCAGATCAGGTGGCCTATTGGTTAATTCTCTGCCTTACAAGGCAGAAGCCCCAGAATCAAATCCCAGTAAGGGTCTGGCTAGCTGATGAGGCCAGAACAAGGCCGAAATAGCGGGTACAGGTATGACGGTCTTGGTATATTCGGGTTTCTTCCCATGTAGGATTTGGAAATTTCTGGCGACGTTTCGACGAGGTCTCACTCGTCATCTTCAGGCTGGTGTTTCTGTCCTTGTTCTAAGGTGAACACTGCGAGACATGAGCTGCCTTCCTTCTATAAATACTGGTGGCTGGGTGTGGTTTGATGGCTCAGCAATTGCCTGCTGTGTAGAAACTTCCTGGTGAGTCAGTGGGGTAACAATTGGGGTCGTTGATGTAGCTGAAATTTCCAAATCCTATACAGGAAGAAACCCGAATATACCAAGACCGTCATATATAGGGGAGATATATATATATCTCCCCTAAAACTAGCCATTTAGATTTTTGAATTATTATACTTGTCATATGAATCAGTAAAATATACTAAAATCAACTTTTAAAATTGTCTAACATTTCTGTAATCCTATTTCTTCTCAAATTAACAATAATTATGGTCACACAAAAAAGTATGAGCTTGTTAAGTTTACAATGATAAAATTCCCCACTAATGCAAGTTACAAAACCACTTTCCATCTATTTAAAACTAAGTACCCGATGGGAAATCTATGGCCTCCAGATGTTGATAACTACAGTATAGCTTCCAATATTCATTTCTATTAATATCCCGACTGGGGATGCAGGGGATTATAATTTAACACATTTGACAATCAGAAATGCCATATACTTGCCCTAGTGCCTTTATAATAAAACAATCTGAATGTTTCCAGGGTTGGTTTTATTTTAAAAAAAGTTAAATCATAAGCAGGTATCTTTCAAGCTGTATTTTACTATTAGATTAACACTAAATCATTACTTGCATTCACTTAACATTTTATTTGTTTTTGATACTTTATCTTGTGCATTTTATTAACCATGCAAAATTTTGGAGTAGCTATGGTAACCTCTGTGGTTGAACATGTTTTATTTTTCTAAACAAAACCCATGCTATTCTTGTTTTCATTATATGAGAAATGGTTTCTGTACTAAAGTGGAAATGAATAGCCTAATCTTCTCCCAAAGCAATATTTTATAATACTTTTTTTCATATACATTTTTATATACATTTTATTAAGAGTTTTAAACACCAGATAAAACCTAAGAAGAATTAATGTAAAGAAAAGGAAAAAATAGGCAAATGTACAAAATGAAAATGAAACAGAAGGAAGTATTTTCTGATTGCATAGATACTATGCAATAGAATTCCAAAGGCATTCACTGGTGACATCATTTTGATGATCAATGTCCCTGATTGTTTCTTCTACTATTAATTTGGCCTTCCCCAGGGTTAATTGGCTTAAAGATTCAGGATAAGCACAACTGCAAAGTTCTGCCATACAGGTAGGGCCATGAGATTGGTAGCTGTCTGTCAACAAAAGAGACATCACGCCTAAAGGATCAAACTTGATTCTAAATACTGAGATTTGAATCCTAGACCAGGCCTGAATCATAGTACTTAGTACACTAGCTCTACATTAGAAGAGCCTTGGTGGTGCAGTGGTTAGAGTACAGATTGAATTTGGCAGATTTAATTTCAGCAGGCTCAAGGTTGACTCAGCCTTCCATCCTTCCAAGGTTGGTAAAATGAGGACCCAGATTGTTGGGGCAATATGCTTACTCTCTGTAAACCGCTTAGAGGGGGCTGTAAAGCACTGTGAAGCAAAATATAAATCTAAGTGCTATTGCTATAGCTTCAAGCCTTAGTACTGCACTGGGATACTGAACAAAGTCCTAAGGAAATTTCAATGGCTTCATAAACCCTCCGATTTGTGTATGGGTCAAGTTGTATTCCATATAAGAGTTGGGCAACTGTTTTAGCTGTAAACAGTATAACTGCTGTAGGAAAGTAATATGCTCTGTTGCCTATAAAATGTAATTATTGTTTGTGTGCTCTTTTGAGCAGTAAGAAGTGGCATAATTTACCTGGGTTGTTAATTTCCTGGAGGTCTGAAATACTACGCCCAAATATTAAAACACCTGACTTGCTCTAATTCATAGGAATCAATTGTCCACTTGGGCTTTTGTCTTTGGTTAGAAAAAAAATCTAGAATTTTGGATTTAACAAAATTGATTATAAATTGTTCCTCATTACAGTAGGATGCCAGGGTTCTCAATGGCTGCTTCATGCCTGCAGAAGTATTTCAGCTTAACTAGTATCTCTAGTAACTAGTAACACTACTGTTGAAGCAGCAAGATATTATTTTGTTCTGAAGTTTTACAAGTTCTCAAAATGCACTTCCAACAATGTTTTCCCATCCTCTTAATTGTAAACTATTATCATTTCTGTAGTAATTTAAATGTATTTAAATCTAATCCTCACAAGTGCTTCTTACTAACCTTATCGTTCCCCCAGTCCCCTGTATACACACCATTGATTTCTGGTGGGTCATTGGATTGAAATCCTTTTAGCAGAAGTGACATCATGAGAAATGTTGGGAGTTTTACCCAACAAGTTATCCACCACAAAATAGGGTTAGAATCATTCCTATTTTGTTAGTATGATTAACTGCTCAATGTGTCCATCCATAATTTTTTTATAGCGTATCACATATGTCACAGTAAAGCATTCTTCAGTCTGATGTTTTGCAGTTGTGGAATCAGCTAGTCACATTCAGGAAAATACAGTGATCCCTCGATTTTCGCGGGGGTTGCGTTCTCAGACTGCCCGCGAAAGTCAAATTTCCGTGAAGTAGAGATGCGGAAGTAAAAACACCATTTTTGGCTAAGGACAGCCAAAAACTACCCCAGCACACCCTTTTCTAAGGCCGCGCAAGGAGCCGGGCTTGAAGTTGGGGGCGGGGAGCGACGAAAGTGCGGAGGCCGGCAAAGATTGTTTTGAATGTCGGCCACCCCCCCAGCGCCTCCGGCCCCCTCACCGATACCCCCCGGCCGCCCGATCCGCCCCTCTCACTGGCTTTTTTGGGGCATGGGTCCTCCTGCAGCAGCGCTGGCGGCTATGGCTTCTCGTCCACTTCATTCGGCCACTAGCCACTCTGAGCGCTTTGAGAATGCCCGTCCCACCCCTCTCGCAGTCCCTTAGCTGAGAGCGCTTTCGTCCCAGCTGTCAGCGAGGGGGCTGCAGGAGAGGCAGGGCAGGCATTCTCACAGAGAGAGAGCAACAGACAGAGCGCGATAGAAAGGATAGAGGGAGAGAGAGAGGGAGAAAGAGAGAGAGAGACAGAGCAAGAGGGGGGAGAGAGTGGAAGGGAGAGAGAGACAGAAATGATAGAAAAAAGGGGAGAAAAAAGAGAAATGAGAAAATGATTGAAGCAGAGAATGACAGGAAAGAGAGAGAAAGAGAGAGAGAAGTGACTCTTGGTGATGACGTATGACGTCATCGGGTGGGAAAAACCGTGGTATAGAAAAAAAACCATGGAGTATTTTTTAATTAATATTTTTTGAAAAACCGTGGTATAGCCGTTTCGCAAAGTTTGAACCCGCGAAAATCGAGGGATCACTGTATACACTTTCCCAATCCACAGTAAATATGATTGCCCAGAGGAAAAACATTAGGCTGCGTAATGTCTTGATAATGCATATTAACTGGTAATCACTGCCAGGTAAAATGTATCTCTAGCTAGCTAAGTTTATCCATCTATTTCCTATTGAAGTAGGAAAAGATGTTAGTGAACCACCTGTTTTATAAGGAAAAGGGAAGAAAGTTTGTTGTAGTCAATGACTTTCACAAATCAGCATTCTCTATAAGGCTGTGTCACAATTTATCATTCTTATGGTGTTCACAGAATTAAAATAGCAGAAAATTATGTGCTTGCTCTATTTCACTGTGACAATTAAGTGGGATTAACTAACTATCTATGTACTTGCTTGGCCATTCATTAACAATCTGGAAGATCTTTCCAGAAAATGATAACATCTGCCAGAACAACGACCTAAATGCATTTTCCTAACAGAAAGTGCTGATCAGTTTAAACAATGACATGTTACTATAATTATTCTGAATATGCTTGGAAGAAGGGGAGGGGGAGAAAACATTCCCCCCCATATAATTTATGTGATCGCTATCTACTATAATCACTGGTCCAACCTACCAATCACGACTGAGTAATATCAGAAAGTAACAGGCTTAGATTTATCAATACTAGCTATCAGTAAAGCTATTGTTCTTGTTTTGTAAAGAAGACTCTCCATAATTCTCTGCTTTCCTTATCCATTAAAACAGGAACAAGCAATCTTTGGAAATTGATGGGGTTTGCATGGGGTTTTTTTTTTTACATTAACCTTCAAGGGCCACTTGATACATAACTACAAGAGGCCATCACTTTTTCTCCTTTTCCTCCATAAATGTGGGGAAACAGTCATAAGTCACTTTTTCCAGGGCCTTTGCTTTCCATTGAGGACCTATCTACTGCACGAGCCAGAAAGAAAATATCTACAGACCCCTTACATCCCGGACATAAATTGTTTCAACTCTTCCCCTCAAGACCATGCTATATGGCCGTGATGGCGAACCTATGGCATAGAGGTAGACACAGAGTCCTCTCTGTGGGCACGTGCGCTGTTGCCTGCTGCTCTTTGGGTGTTTAGAGCGCGCATGCGCGAAGACCAGCTGGCTCATATTGTATTATTTACTTACTTACTTACTTACTTACTTTACTTACTTACTTGCTTGCTTGCTTACTTACTTACTTACTTAATTAATTAATTAATTAATTAATTAATTTGTATGCTGCCCCTCTCCGCAGACTCGGGGCGGCTCACAGCAACAGAAAACAATATATAATACAAATTCAATAATTAGAAAGCTAAAAACCCATAATTTAAAAACATGCACACAACATACCATACATAAACAGTATAGGCCCGGGGAAGTTATCTCAGTTTCCCCCATGCCTGATGGCAGAGGTGGGTTCTAAGGAGTTTACGAAAGGCAAGGAGAGTGGGGGCAGTTCTAATCTCAGGGGGGAGCTGGTTCCAGAGGGCCGGGGCCGCCACAGAGAAGGCTCTTCCCCTGGGACCCGCCAAATGACATTGTTTGGTCGACGGGACCCGGAGAAGGCCAACTCTGTGGGACCTAATCAGTCGCTGGGATTCGTGTGGCAGAAGGCGGTCCTGGAGATATTCTGGTCCGATGCCATGAAGGGCTTTATAGGTCAAAACCAACACTTTGAATTGTGACCAGAAACTGATCGGCAACCAATGCAGACTGCGGAGTGTTGGTGTAACATGGGCATGCCTTGGGAAGCCCATGATTGCTCTCGCAGCTGCATTCTGCACGATCTGAAGTTTCCGAACACTTTTCAAAGGTAGCCCCATGTAGCAAGCCAAAGCACTGGAAACCTGAAGACTAGCTGCACATCAGAAACCAGAAAAACAGGTCACTGGCGCATGCAAGCTCAGCCTCCTTGCACACGCATGTGCATGCTGGTGAACTGCTCCTCCAGTTTCCGGCACTCCTGCGTGTGCATGCCAGGGAGATGTTCTTCAACTTTTTGGTGCTCCCCTGCATGCATGTGCATTTTCCTGTTTTGGTTTCGCCAACTCTGCTCTAGGATGTCAAACCACATAGTAGAGCTCTATTACTTATTATCCTTCACATCTTTCCTATTACCTATTTCCTTAGCTTCTTATAACTTTGTTGCTTGTATCTCATGATTTATGTTGATTGCCTTTACTTAGTATCCTATTATGATTTATGCTGTTTGCTTATTTAGCAGCCTATGACTATCACTGTGTTTGTATCCTATGATTTATGAGGATTGTATTTTGTGATTACAATCATGATTTATCACTTGCTGCTTGTACATACACTGAGAACTTATGTACTGGAGACAAATTCTTTGTGGGTCTATTCATATTTGACCAATAAAGAATTCTATTTCTATCTCTACTCCACTCTATTTTCTGTTTATACAATCCTATATAAAAAGAATCCATAAAAAGAAAAAAAGAAAAGAGAAAGCATGGACTCTCTATCTGTAAAGGTTTACATAGTAATACAGTCCAAATATATTTTAAAAATGTCAGACATATTTTGCAAAACTTCCCCCAAATCACAATGTAAGAACAGCTAAACTGCCACAGCAATTGAGCAATTCAGAGGTATAAGATAATGCATTCTTTCAGTTCTACTCTTTAATTTAAAAGATGCTGTCCTTCATCATTTTAAATCCTTTTAGATAATAAAACAATGTAAGGCCCTTCTTCAAACACAGCCTTCCAGTTGGCATAGCATGGAGGAAATCCAATACATGTTTGTGTAAAAACAACAGGGAATCCATTACTTTTGATGCCTGGGACTCTACTTGTTTACTTCGTAGCTGATGGCTGCAGGGAAGAAGGATGATGCAATGATGCTACTAGAAAGGCAGGGACCAAATATCTGAAATGTAGTTATACTTTTAAAAATGTTTTAACCACATAGGCAGCTTCTTTAAACTCCTTCCCCTTAAATGCATGCTAAAGTCAGCAGTGCATCCTGCCACTAAGTTTTCGTAGTTTGCTGCTGATGGGGATCAGAGGAGAGAGAACAATTATGTGTGTGCTAATAGAAGCATCTTCTTCTAAGGAACTGGAAGCGAAAAGGGTCCTGTTTCCCACACTCCCCTGCTACATTTATTCATTCATTCATTCATTCATTCATTCATTCATTCATTCATTCAAACAATTATAGGGTGATAATTTGTACAAATAAAACATTAGATAAATAATGATAAGAAGTAACAAAAGAAGATAATAAGGCAGGGATGGTAGGCACAGTGGTGCGCTTATGCACGCCCCTTACAGATCTCTTAGAAAGGGGGAGAGGTCAACTGTAGATAGTCTAAGGTTAAAGGTTTTGGGGTTAGGAGTAGAAACCACAGAATCAGGTAGTGCATTCCAGGCGTTGATTACTCTGTTGTTGAAGTCATAGTTTCTGCAGTCAAGTTTGGAGCGGTTGACATTTAGTTTAAATCGATTTTCATGCTCGTGTGTTGTTGCGGTTGAAGGTGAAGTAGTCGTTAACAGGTAGGACATTTTGGTATATGATTTTATGAACTGTAATTAAGTCGGAACGGAGACGACAGAGTTGTAAGTTGTCTAAACCAAGAATTTCAAGTCTGGCGGAGTAAGGTATTTTGTTTTGAGAAGAGGAATGAAGGACTCTTCTTGTGAAATATTTCTGGACTCTCTCAATTGTGTTGATGTCAGATATGCAATGTGGGTTCCATACAGGCGAGCTGTATTCTAGGATTGGTCTGACAAATGTTTTGTAAGCTCTTGTTAGCAGTTCAAAATTACAAGAGAAGAAGCTGCGAAGGAATAGGTTAACAACTCCTAAAGCCTTTTTGGCAATGTTGTTGCAGTGGGCTCTAGGACTTAGGTCATTGGATATGAGTACTCCAAGGTCTTTGACAGATTGAGGGTTATCAATAAGTTCAATTCCTCCAAGTTTATATTTAGTATTCTGATTCTTTTTACCAATGTGTAAGACAGAGCATTTAGTGGTGGAGATTGAAGTTGCCAGGTTTTAGACCATTGTGCTACGTGGTCAAGGTCTTTTTTGAAGGATAGCAGCATTGTCGGTGGTATTAAATAGTTTGACATTATCTGCAAAGAGAACGCAATTGCTAGTGATGCAATCGCAAATATCATTTATGTATAGTATGAATAGTGTGGGTCCCAAAACACTACCTTGAGGGATACCACTGTTAACAGGAACAAGAAGAGAAGTGGCATTTCCTATTTTGACCACTTTATATTTATACCACATTATAAATAATTTGCAGGACCACAGTAAGCAGAATTCCTGCAAACATAATATGAGATTCTACCATTTGTAATTTTCCTGAAAAAGAATGACAAGCCATTGCTTGTCATTTTAAATATATACTTAAAAATAAATGAAATGGGCTTATAAATCCATATTAAATTGATGTGCTTATCAAGGAACAAATATAGATTTCAGTTCTCTCAATGTATATACACTGCTCAAAAAAATAAAGGGAACACTTAAACAACACAATATAACTCCAAGTAAATCAAACTTCTATGAAACCAAACTGTCCACTTTGGAAGCAACACTGATTAACAGTCAATTTCACATGCTGTTGTGCAAATAGAATAGTTGTGCAAATGAAATATTCAATGAGAATATTTCATTCATTCATATCTAGGATGTGTTATTTGTCCCCTTTATTTTTTTGAGCAGTATATGTTTGATGTTAACTGCAGTCTGCCCTATATACTGAAATGTCCTATATATAGCATATATATATTAAAATGTTTCATTAAAATGACAATTTCAGCATATGAATGAACCGTTTAATATCTGTAGCATGGAAAAAATAAACAGGAATCCTTTGATACTTACTATTATTTACTGTTTCACATAAAATTGAAAAACCAGGTAACTGAAATAGTTTTCCTCAACTGTGCTTTAGCTAGCAGCAGCTAGCTTATTCAAGTGTTTTTTGTTTAAATCAAACGAGATTTCAACCCTGGAAACAATTATGCTAAAGCTGCCAGAAAATGTGTTTGCTTTGTTAAATTGAGCTTCAAAAATATTTCAATTGAACACACATTTGTAATTGCAAGTAAGGCCTATTCTTATATCCAATTCAAAAACGCTTATTTTATTACAGCTTATTACGAATATGCTATCTAAAATGCAACAGCGTGACTCTTCCATTTCTAGCCCATAATTTTATGATAATTATATGTAATAGTATGCATGAGCTGGTTTCTGTTCCTAACAAAGACACAGATTGGCACGATAGCAGTTCTGCTTTCCCTATGGTATAATACTTGCCTGTATAGGAACATTCTACAATAAAAAGATATAGATTTAATCACGTGCTCTCAGTTTTATATCTTTTCATCTGGCTGCAGTATTCCAAAAGAATAACATACTCTCTAAAGACTAATTATGGTATGCTTTCAGTAGCCAAGGTTGGCAACTATGAAATATGCCTTTTATTAACTATCTCACATTCAAATGTATTATGGAAATCATCAGTTAAATCCTGCGGATGTGTTATTTCAACATGAAATTATCTGAAAGCAACTTCATTCAGGCAAGATTTCAGTCGCTTTGCTATAAGTGATAGTGCCAGTGTTATATTTTTTAAACGTTGTATAATTTTGTCTGTGACTTAATTATAGCCAGGTTATCTTGGTATCATTTCAATAGGATTCCCATTTGGTGTGGAAATTTTCTCTTATAAGATTTGGCACTCCAGATAAAGTTTCCCTTAAAATATAGACTATTCTAGTTGCTTTATTAAAGAAGTATGTGATTAAAATTTGGAAACTGTTTCACAAAAATTACATATTTTCATAACATAGTTAAGAGAATCTGAGTTGCAAAGAGAGAGAAAAAGAGTATCAAAACCCACTTGAGTTATGCTCATCTCCCTGGAGCATGTATGTAAAGATTTGATCGCCACCTCTTAAAGTGGAATATGCACATACTTTATAGTTTAGTTTATAGCTTATTAGATTTGTATGCCGCCCCTCTCCGAAGACTCAGGGCGGCTCACAACATAACAAAACAGTTAAAATAACTGGAAGTGGGGGCTATTTCAAACTTTCTCAGAGGAAAACAGAGACTATCTGTAAATTTAGAATGTTTTTTCTCCCTTTCAAAATTTAGGATTATTTCTTAAAATAAAATGTATTGACATCCATAAGCATTAAAAGTTAAACATTGTTTAGACAATACATAGCTAAACTATGGGATTTGCTGCCATGAGACCAATTGATAATTGGCAATTTATTCAGTTTTGAAAGAGGACTGGATAAGTAAATCAAGTACTAGGGTATTAATAGCACTAACCTTGATAACTCTTTAATACACTTAGAACTGTAGGAAGCATGTCTTAATCATAAGATGCTAGGAAGCAACAGTGGAAACAGCTATTGTCTTCTTCTTTGTGACAGTATTATTATTCTCTTTACAATAATTACAGTAATAGTAATAGCGTTTAGGCTTATAAACCACCTCATAGGGTTTTAGAGCAGCCCCTGAGCAGTTTACAATATTAAAGTATTATTTGCATATTGCCCCCAACAATCTAGGTCCTCATTTTACCAACCTAGAAGGACGGAAGGCTGAATCAACTATGAGCCCTGTCAGGATCAAACTACAAACTATTGGCAGAATTAGCCTGTGTGAGTCCCAGCGACCAGTTAGGTCCCATAGGGTCGGCCTTCTCCAGGTCCCGTTAACTAGACAATGTCGCTTGGTGGGGCCTAGGGGAAGAGCCCCTTCTGTGGGGGCTCCCCTCTGGAATCAGCTTCCCCCAGACTTTCATACTGCCCCCACCCTCCTTGCCTTCTGCAAGAGTCTGAAGACTCTTCTATGCCGCCAGGCTTCGGGTTATTTGACTCTAGCCCCCTGGCAGACGAATGCTATGTATGTTTGTTGTCTGAGTGGGAATGCCTGACTTTTAATGTAACTGGGGATTTTAGATTAGATTAGTTAATTGAAATTAATTGCATTTAGGACACTTGTATTATAGTGTGTTTTTTTCTTTTATATGCTGTAAGCTGCCACGAGTCCTCGGAGAGGGACGTCATATAAATCCAGAAGGGAGGAAGGAAGGAAGGAAGGAAGGAAGGAAGGAGGGAGGGAGGAGAGAGAGAGAGAGAGAGAGAGAGAGAGAGAGAGAGAGAGAGAGAAAGAAAGAAAGAAAGAAAGAAAGAAAATAAACAATATTGCACTCTAATCACTGTGCCTCAAAGGCTCCCAATATAGAGATTAAACTGGAATTATTTAATCCTCATGAAAAAGACAAGTATCTCAGTTTCGAATAAACTAATTCCACCAAATGTCTGAAAAATAATGGATTTAAGAAGGTAAATAACAATCATTTTTAAATATAAATACTTTATCAAAATGTTTTAAAATAAGTTGCTTATTTCTCACAAAATTGCAAATGCCGAGCATATAAATGGTACAACACATACATACACACACACAAATACAAACACACCATCATTACCTAGGGAAAAACTTACAAAGTTAATTGCTATTACCTTAATTTCTGCAAAAGGTCTATCCAAACTTCCAACGTAAAGCAATCCGACGTTCCGTGGGAGAAGCCTAAAAAAAGGAAATGTTTAATTAAAAGCTGTCTCAATACCATCTTGCATGTTTTGATAAGTAATCTATCCTGGCCCATATATACTGTATATTCTAGTTAATATACCCCAAACTGAAGTAACAGTATAAAATCTAGTAATATACCGAAGTCCATGCTTTGTATTTTTGTCAGAAGGCAAAAGTAATTACTGTATTATGCTTATCAAAGCATGAGCTGATTAGAAATGGACAAAGCTCACTTCATTATTTCTACAAAAATGAGTACTTAACCCAAAAGAATATTACGTTTGGAATAAATATAAAATTCTCACAAGAATACAATTTTCTAATTTATATGGCACTTCTTAGCTAGTATTAGAATAATTTTTCCCATACCAAAAGATGGAATTCTGACTTTCGAGTTATGTTACATTTACTGACTGATAAGGATCAAGCATGATTCTAAAAGATCTGTAGAAGAGTCATGCAGAGATCCAACTGAGATTCAAATTTAAGAAAAGGCAAGGCCAATGGCCAAAGTTCTTTTGTAAAGACTTTCCTTGGAGGCTTACTTAGAAACATGCCTATATGGAAGCTATCATAGGTATCCCATATTATCTCATAATAAAGTTCCCAATCCTCCAAACAAAGGCAGCTACTGAAACAAGTAACACATAAATTGCATGTTATATAAACTACTAAAATTATCCAGATCTTCAGATTTCAAACTTTAATTCAGACTTTTAAGCATCCATAGAAAATTAAAATGGTTGCTGAATTTAATCCAGACCTGGGCATTTTATGGCACCCAGGTGACATCTAACCCTTTAGCTTCCTTGTCTGGTCTTTGTGGATTGTTTTTATTTTGAAGGCAATTGCTTTTTATATTATTATTATTATTATTATTATTATTATTATTATTATTATTTCTGTGTGTGCATGCTTATGCGCCTTCACAGCCATATTGGTTTGGTCCCTCCTATTAGATGGGCTTCTGTAGATTATAGAATAATATTGTAATTAGTTTTCTCTTGTTTTGGTTGTTTTAAATATTGTTTTACACAGGTACTGTTGTGGTTGGCTCTGGCCCAGCTCCTGCCCCAGGGAATGTGGAGGTGGAGGCAGGGGAAACATCAACATGTCCTAGGCCTGTTTTGTTGCCGGCAGAGTCAGGTAGTGCAGTTTCCTCGGACGAAGAAAGTGGGGGTGACTTGGAAGAGGGGGGCTTGGCACACAGCCCAGGAAGCCAATCACCATTATCTTCGGTCGATTCGGATGACGAAGTGTTAGACCCACACAGGCGCAGACTTATGCATCGAAGAGACCAATTGAGGAAATATTACAGGAGATAAGAGAGGCCACCTGTGTTTGGGTTGGGCTTCAGTAATTAGAGCTGCTGCTATAAATAGCAGCGTGCTAGTTTGGCCGTTGTGGAAGATTATCTGATCGCAGTTCTTCAGGATCGTGCCTCGCTGTGTCTGAACTTTGTGGATTTTTCATGCCTTTGACACCAAAGCAAAGTGTGTGTGTGTGTGTTTCACTTCGTGGGAAGAAGGAGGGCTGTGACGTTTCTTCACAGCTACTAGCTAAGTACTTAAGGACTGATTAAGTGACTTTTACAGCCGACAAGGTTGTTTTGAGGAAGAGTGCTCTTTGCAATACAAAAAGGGTGCTTCGTTTCTTTTGAATTTTGTGATAAAGGACATTGTTTTGAATTTTCAAACGTGTGTGTGTGTCTGAAATTTGTACCCGTGAATTTTCGTGAGGCTGCTACCAGAGAGCCCGGCAGAACAGGTACTAAAGTAGGTTTTCTCCAAATCATATTCTCCTCTGCAATCCAGAAAAAAATTCTATTTTTAGCTAATTGAGCATCAAAAGTCATAAATCCAATTGAAGATTCTTAGCTGAAATTAATCAAAATGTAAATGTGGAGAAGTAGCAAACTGGCAGTCAAAACTGTAATTCTCAAGATTTCAAAATCAATTGCAACTTCATATTTCCTGAAAGGCAAAACTTTCGTTAAGCAACATTTACAAAACTTTTTTTTACTTATCAATGCAAAACACATCGCTAAAATGTAATTGGAAAAATAAAATATAAGGGTTATCTCTTAGTTATAATTATGGTTTTCTTTTGGTTAAGGACCCAGGAGTTCATTCCTGAGCAGCTCAAGACTCAGCCTTCCATTCTTCTGAGATTGGTAAAATGAGGACCCAAATTATTGGAGGCAATATGCTGGCATTTGTAACCCGCTCAGAGAGTGTTATAAAGAGAAAATTCTACATGAATTATAATTAATATTCAGAAAGCCATCCTTTAGACCTATCGAGGCTTAAAGCAGAATATGTCATCCCGTTAACTTCAACATAGGAAGGGCACTGCTTTGATGAGAAGCAAATACAGTGGTACCTCGGTTCTCGACCACAATCCATTCCAGAAGTGTGGTCGAGAACCGATTTGGTCGAGAACCAAATATCCCATAGGAAATAATGGAAATGGATTTAATTGGTTCCCAGCCCATTGACTTGCTGGGAACCAATTACATCTACAGTATTTCCTCCATTTCCTATGGGATAAAGATCTGAGGGGACGGGGTGAAAGGGAATGGGAGTCGGAATCCCGACACGCCCCCCTGGCTGCCCTCTTAACAGCCGCCCAGTCTCTACCTTGTAACTGTTCCAAGCTGCAGGAAGGGTAGGGCTGGCTGCAATACCGGCAGCTTCGGGGGGCTCCTTTCCTCAGTGGTTCAGTTGGTTACCTCCAGGCAGCTGCACCAACTTTTTCTTTCCCGCTGGCAGCGGCAGCTCCAGCGGCTTCCCTTCATCACGTGACGTTCCTGATGCTGCTGCTGCTCCTCGAAGGGAAGCCGCCGGAGCCGCCACCGCCGGGAAAGAAAAAGTTGGTGCAGCTGCCTGGATGTAACCAACTGAACCGCTAAGGAAAGGAGCCCCCTGAAGCTGCAGGTATTGCAGCCAGCCCTACCCTTCCTGCAGCTTGGAGCGGTTACAAGGTAGAGACTGGGCGGCTGTTAAGAGAGCGGCCAGGAGGGGCATGTCAGGATTCCGACTCCCATTCCCTCTCACCTCGTCCCCTCAGATCTTACATTTCGGATAGCAAATAAAATTTTCTGTTCAGTATCCGAATTTTTTTGCAGAAAATTTTGTTCGGTATCCGAAATCTACGAAAACCAACGCGTTCGAGAACCGAGGTACAACTGTAATTATATAAGCTCATCAAATAAGTTCTCATTGTTTGAAATATAAACTAGCTGTAGTGAGAATTGAATCAACTGAATGGGAGGGTCCTTGCTTTTTTACACTAGAACATTATATTTTGGGCAACTTCGATGAATGATACAAGCAGAACAAGCACCAGCTCTAGTGTTCTTTGCTTTCATATCCTATTTCCTTAATGTACCATTGGGACTCAGATTAAATTTTACCTATAATATTTAAGGAAAAGATATGCAAACATTCAGAAAATCCATCATAAAGGAGTAAATATATTTTCACAGAAGTCTGTATAAGCTGGCTAATACTTGTCCTTTTTCATTTTTATTACTCTTAATAATATGTAAGTATTATTAAGAGTAATAAAAATGAAAAAGAGACAGCTTTTTCCCCCTTGATTGTGTATTTTAACCTTGGAAATATTTTTTTTAAAAAAAGAACAGCATAATATATAGCACATGCATTTACTTTTACCTGACAGTTTCATTATATAGTGTGTTGAATACTTCGTCCATCCTATTTATAAATTATTCAAAGAATTGATCTTCACTCATTCCTTAGGGAGATTATTATTTCATCTAACAGCCATTGTTAGAATCTTCTCCATTTTGGTGAAGTCTCAATTCTCCCTTCCATTTCATCCCCATGTAACAAACTTTTGTCCACAACAAAATATGTACAGGAAATATGAGAATAATCAACAGTTCCTCCACAGTACTTTTTCATGTTTCTTGGTCTGGCAGTTTTTAATTCTTTTTCCAATTTTAATTCACAAATCAGATAAATTGTTTTAATTCTGTCAAAAATTTGACAGGCTAAAGCAATTGTTTTGCGGCTTGCTGAAATCTGCAAAACCATGAAAGACGACAGCAATGTATTTCTACAAGCAATGAATTATTAAACAATCTCCGTTTTTAATAGTGGCATCATCTGACTATTTTAAAAGTATATTTATTCTTGTTCCCTTTAAGCAATACTTCCTTTATCTAAAGACTTGATCTGATTAATATTGTAGTTGCTTTTTTCTTATCCTGATCTCTTACCTTCTAAGCAGAAAGAGATCAAAATAAGTAAAGAAAAACTATCTAATACTGGATGTAAAATTGAAACGATAAATGTAACTATTTTATCTGTAATGCTATCCTTTGTATGTATAAGTGGAAAATCTACTGTTCCATTCTTATCTTTTGAACAAGTTAAGCTGCTACTTTAAAGGATTGCAGTGTTGATATACAACCAGCAGCTCATATAAATGATAGCATGTTGTTAATCTAATTAGCTACAGGATGTTATTTCTGTATCCTTGGGCTCAGTCCATTTTATACAGTGTTCATTTGTTATTTTGGAACATCACTCTTACATAAGGGAATGAAAAAACAGGATAGAGTAGTAAACAAAATTCTCAATAACGAATGCGGGTAGAGATGCCCAATTCCATCAAAACAGACACATTATTCTTGTAGTAAACATTTTAAAAAATTGACCAATTCTTCACTTAAAATATCTGTAAACCTGACTGACCTACAAATTTTAGCAATGACAAACATTAAATAAGTCACTTTCACAAAGTTACGGTATATATACAGTGATCCCCCGCTCGTTGCGAGGGTTCCGTTCCAGGACCCCCCGCAACGAGCGGGTTTTCGCGAAGTAGCGCTGCGGAAGTAAAAACACCATCTGCGCATGTGCAGATGGTGTTTTTAACTTCCGCAGCGCTAGCGAGGAGCCGAAGATTGGGGGCGGCGCGGCTGTTTTAAAACGTCGCCGCCGGCATGGGGGGCTTCCTAGCAGCCCCCCAAACCCGGGTTGGGGGTCCGGGGGGTGCTGGCAAGCCCCCCATGCCGGTGGTGACGTTTTAAAACAGCCGCGCCGCCCCCAATCTTCGTCTCCTCGCTAGCGGGCAGGCAGGCGGCGGACAAGCCGTTCGCTGGCGCTCGCTCTCGCCGCTTTCGAGCTGAGTCCTGAAGCGAATTCGCTTCAGGACTCAGCTCAAAAGCGGCGAGAGCTAGCGCCAGCGAACAGCTTGTCCGCGCTAGCTCTCGCCGCTTTCGAGCTGAGTCCTGAAGCGAATTCGCTTCAGGACTCAGCTCGAAAGCGGCGAGAGCGAGCGCCAGCGAACGGCTTGTCCGCGCTCGCTCTCGCCGCTTTCGAGCTGAGTCCTGAAGCGAATTCGCTTCAGGACTCAGCTCGAAAGCGGCGAGAATGAACGGTGTGGGCGGGCGAAGGGCGGGCGGCAGCGAGGAGTTTGCGTGGGCGGTGGGGAAACTCCTTGCTGATGCCCGCTGCTCGCCCTCCCGCCAGCAAGAGGGGGAAGACCCAGGGAAGCCGCCCAGCAGCTGATCTGCCGGGCGCCATCTACGCATGCGTGCCCATAGAAAAAAGGGCACGCATGCGCAGATGGTGTTTTGACTTCCGGGTTGAAAAATCGCAAATTATCCTGTTCGCAATGGTCGGGGATGCAATAACCGGGGGATCACTGTACACTGTATATTATGTTGATGCAAACTTTAATAATCTATTAGCTCAAATGTTAATTTAAATATTTTGGGATATTTGTTAAGATGGAAAACTTTACTCAAGTTAGCTTGAATAAAGGACTTCCATTTATCAATGATTGATTGATTGATTGAACTTATATGCTACCTTTCTCCAGGACTCAGGGCAGCCCACAGCATATAAAAATACAAAAACCAATTCTATGAATTAGGCACACGACCAAATACCTGCTGATGCTACACAGCATATAAACATGCCGCACGAATCCCAGCAACCAGTTAGGTCCCACAGAGTTGGCCTTCTCCGGGTCCCGTCGACTAAACAATGCCGTTTGGCAGGACCCAGGGGAAGAGCCTTCTCTGTGGCAGCCCCGGCCCTCTGGAACCAACTCGCCCCAGATATCAGAGTTGCCCCCACCCTCCTTGCCTTTCGTAAGCTCCTTAAAACCCACCTCTGTCGTCAGGCATGGGGGAATTGAGATATTCCCTTCCCCCTATGCTTATAAAAAAAATATGCATGGTATGTCTGTATGTATGATTGGTCTCTTAAATTGGGGTTTAATTTTAAATTAACTTAAATATTAGATTTGTTTATATTGTTTTATTACTGTTGCTAGCTGCCCCGAGTCTGCGGAGAGGGGCGGCATACAAATTAGATGGATAGATAGATAGATAGATAGATAGATAGATAGATAGATAGATAGATAGATAGATAGATAGATAGATAGATAGATAGATAGATAGATAGATAGATAGCAACTTCATTTAATATTGGTCCTATGATCAGCAACAATAGCTATAGGTAGTCCTCAACTAAAGATGGCAACTGGGGTCACAATTTCTGTTATTAAATGTTAACCAAACCCCATGTTAGGCTAGGCAATTTCCAAGGCAACAACCAAGTTAGTAGGGAAACCAGCAGGAAGTTGAAAGTCTAAGGTGGCTAGTAAGCAGGCTAGCAGACAGATAAGCAAGTTGCTAGGTGAAGGATGGCATGAGATGCAAGAGAGGCTCAGGAAAAGTAGAGGTGGATGCGAAACAGGCACAGCAAGGCGTGGGGAGAATGTGAACATGTCTGATGCAGGACAAGTGTAGAAGGGCTGGGGAAAGGTGCACAATTAGGGAAGATTTACCCTAGTGAATTTTGATCTTTCAGCTTCCTTGTTGACTTTTTGGGAAAGCCAGCAAGGAAGTTCATAAATTCAGGATTGCAATCATGTTATCATGGGGCACTGCAAGCCATTTGCCAAATGCCCATGATACCATGATTGCAGGGTTGTTGGGATGGCCAAAACTCTGAAGACCAATCAATCCCGTCATTTGTTTATTGCCATCATAACTTTGAATGGTGGCTGACTAAGTCAAGGGTTATCTATATAGTCAAAAGAATGACAGCTAGAGCATATCATTAAAGTATAATATATTACTTCAAGATTTGCAGATTAGAAGTCTCCAAATTTGGTTAAAGTCTATCTAGCTAACATCTATCAAATGTAGCATGACTTTAATTTAGAAATCCGCTTCAGATGCTGTAAATTAAAGAAGTCAAGATTAAAAAAAAATTTAGTCCAGAAACGTGCATAAAGCAATCCTATTTAAAACAGACCCCATCTGGGAATACCGTGAACCCTCGAGTTTCGCGTCCTCAAGCATCGCGAAAGGGCTATTTCGCGAGTTTTCAACCCGGAAGTAAACTCCACCATCTGTGCATGTGTGCCTTTTTTTCTATGGCCACGCATGCGTAGATGGTGGAGTTCCCCAGCTGGGAAGCTGGGCGGCTTCCCTGGGTCTTTCCCCTCTTGCCCCGTAAGACCCCAGCGGCGGCGCGAGCAACGGCATGGGCGGGCGGGCGGCACGCGCGGGGACACCCCAGCTCCGCTGCCCAGCTGGGGAGCGGAGCCGGGGTTTCTCCAAGCGCGCGCGCGTTGCTGGGGCCGCTCCCCAGCTGGGGAGTGGATCTGGGATTTCCCCAAGCGCGCGCGCGTTGCTGGGGCTGCTCCCCAGCTGGGGAGCGGATCTGGGGTTTCCCCAAGCGGCCCCAGCAACGCGCGCGCGCTTGGGGAAACCCCAGATCCACTCCCCAGCTGGGGAGCGGCCCCAGCAACACGCGCGCGCTTGGGGAAACCCCAGATCCACTCCCCAGCTGGGGAGCGGCCCCAGCAATGCGCGCGCGCTTGGAGAAACCCCGGCTCCGCTCCCCAGCTGGGGAGCGGCCCCAGCAACGCGCGCGCTCCCCAGGAAACCCCAGGCGCGAGCAACGGGGTGGGCAGGCGAAGGGCGGGCGGCGGTGGAAGTAAAAACACCATCTGCGCATGCGCAGATGGTGTTTTTACTTCCGCACCGCTACTTCGCGAAAAATCGATCATCGCTTGGGGTCCTGGAACGGAACCCTCGCGATGATCGAGGGTTCACTGTATATTGATGAAATTCAACCAATTGTACTTGAGAACAAGAGATGCAAGAACGAAAATGCAAATAGCGCAACAAAATGTAAGATCCGTTTGCCCAAATAAAGCATCATCATGAGAATTGCTGCTCTAGCTGTAAAGCTCTGAAAAAAGCGTGAGTCCTAAAATATAATTAAATTTTAATGACAATTTATCTAAAAATAATCAATATTACTCTATATGCTAAATGTATCTTCTAGAAATGAAATTTACATCTCACTGTCAACGGTGTCATCAAACAAATGCACTTTTAACTAGAAATGGTAATGGGATCTTCCAGAACAGTAACTAAAATCATAATTTAAATAATTATATTTGAATCTTACCTACTAACATTTTAAATCAAATCTACCCTGGTTTCCAAGCAAACAACTATCCATAAGAATTTTTATAAATGTCCTCCCCTTTCTCATGTTAACTGAACTACTTTTAATTCTTGGTTAACAAAAGGATTTTTGCCTTATTTGAATAAAGTTTAAACCTAGGACTTAAATTTACTTCTAAATTAACAAGTATTTGCCAAAATAGATATTGTATTAGCAAATTTATCTTGATGCTTTCTCCCACTATTCAATGAAATACTTGAACTTCTTAAAATGTATGTATGGAAATAAAATACTGGTGCCTGATAAATGAATATTGAATTGGCCTCATGTTGATCTAACTTTACTTAAAGGACATTTATAAAACTTAAAAGAATTCTTGCTTAAAATGTAGTACTGTAGAAAACAATTGGCTTGTATCTTCAATTGTCATCATAACTTGTGCCGAAAGATTGGAAACATTTTTCTAGTGTTAAGTTTTATATCCAGTTTAGTAACTGAGATAGCAATATGAATTTTACTTTGATACCTATTTATGCATTCCATCACTAAGTGGAAGGACTATAAAATCATTTAAGGTATTCAATATTGTAATGCATTCCAATGCAATAAATATTGAATATTTTTGTGGTTGTAATTTAGTTACTTTCTACTGTGCTAAAGAGAGTTGGAAGTCAGTGCCTTTTTTTTCTCCTGTTACACTATATCCCTTCTTTTCCCCTCCCTTTCTTCTTACTTTTTCATGTCTTTTTTTCTTTGTATTTTATATTCCGATAGACTAATAAAAAAGTGAAGTCTTAAAAATTCAATAAACATATTGAAACATACGGTAGTTTTCTTCACCATTTAAAGTATGTAGAAGTATATTTGTCAATTTCTATATAAATTCAATATTGTTTCTATTAGTCTGTTAAAGGAAGTATACTTTAAAAACAAACCAAAACCATCTTTTTTTAATCATGAAGATAATTCTTAATATCACAGGTAATAACAACTTTGTGGCAAATGCAAAATCACAGCAATCAACGCAGAATCTGGGCTTTATTTATATCTTACAGAGTTATTATGGAGTAACCACAATACATAATTACATATAATGTCAGGAACTATTCTAAAGCAAAGTAATAGAGGGGAAAACAGAATAGAAGCTTCTAATTAAAGAAACACTCTAGGCAATGGGCAAACAGGAGAATAATGGGAGGTAATGTGAAAAACAAAACAGAATGCATAGATTAAGGAAGACAAAAGGGATGAAGAATAACCCATTTCTTTGTAGCTAATGCTAGGTTAGGAAAAAGAAGAGGAGGAGGCAAGGATAGTCTACATTTAATATTCAACAGTCATTTATTCATTGATCTGAAATATTCAATAGAATGGGAAAATGTCCCAAATGGCACAGAGCTTCATTGTCCTGTCTTGAAAACTGAACCATGTATAGATAAGATTCTTAAATTCAATTTAATCAAGCTATTGGAGTCCAGTAGGTTTTCTAGTGAAATCCGCTTGCTGATTTATTTGTGGTAATACAATTTTGTAACACTAGTAAGCTTTATAATGAAATATTGAAAAGTTCTGCTCAAACTAAGCCAGTTCAAATCTGTTGATAACAGCCAATATTTATCATCGTCATGAAATAGTATATTTTCCACTGCAAAGATTACTCAGCTGTGATAGTTTCATCTTCCGGAAAATTATAATACACAACAAAGCTTCATTTTTAAGACAAAGCCAAACGAAAACGAAAACAAAAACCCAGCACTTTAACAATTTGTGCCTTTTTTCTATTTTATTTTTTGAAAAAAGGAGAGGAAAGGCAGATAGAAGAACAAGAAAAATGAAAGGTAGTGTGATAACAGTTATAAGGATGTCCCATATGACTGGATGGGCGCATACCGGTAGTAATTCAATAGAATCTGGTATACAAAGGTCATTAATTGCAAATAAGGAATATCATATCATATAATACCGTATTAAGTTCTGAGCTGGTATTAATAATGAGAACATGAGAAGTAGAATAAAATCCTATTTTTATGAATACATCCATCATATCAAGTCCTAAACTCTCCTTTAGGACTTGATATAATGGATGTATTCATAAAAATAGGATATAATGGATGTATTCATAAAAATAGTTATCAATATTTGTAGTTAATACAAACTGAACTCTCTATAAAATGCGTTTCATATTTAACAGCCTACCCAACCTAATATCCCCTATTAATCTATTAAATTAAGTATTTATTGTATTAAATTCTTTTCTATGGATGCCAAGAGTAGTATATTTTCTTTTAATATACTGTAACTTTAATTTTAAAAATGACATTTTCTTACATTAAATATAAAAAAACCTTCTGTCTAATTATTCTTATTCTTATTATTTATTATTTATTAGATTTGTATGCCGCCCCTCTCCGGAGACTTGGAGAGACTTTGTGAGCCTACAAAAGCAACAATGTGACAAATCCAATATATTAAAAAACATCTAAAACCCCATTATTAAAACCATGCAACACAATCATACCATACATAAATAATATAAGCCCAGGGGTATTTTAATTTCCCCATGCCTGATGACATAGGTGGGTCTTCAATAGCTTAAGAAAGGCAAGGAGGGTGGGGGCAGTTCTAATCTCTGGGGGGAGTTGATTCCAGACGGCCAGGGCCGCCACAGACAAGACTCTTCCCCTGGGGCCCACCAGACGACATTGTGTAGTTGACGGGACCTGAAGAAGGCCAACTCTGTGGGACCTTATCGGTCGCTGGGATTCGTATGGCAGAAGACGGTTCCGAATTATTATTTTTCTTATTTATTTGACCTACTTTCAAGACTAAGCCACTAATAAGGCTTTTGTATGTTTTTAATAAGTTGGGGCAATCTCTCTTTTCTAACATTTTGCAAATCCAAAATTATTTGTAAGATCTGTGATTGAAGTTAATACCTACCAACAGAAATAACTGTCTTGAAGTGTAGTTTGACCTATATATTATATCAGCGTTTCCCAACCTTGGCAACTTGAAGACATTTGGACTTCAACTCCCAGAATTCTCCAGCCAGCATTTGCTGGCTGTCGAATTCTGGAAGTTGAAGTCCAAATATCTTCACGTTGCCACGGTTGGGAAACACTGTATTATATAAAGGATATATTCTTCGGCCAAAATATATAAATTCCAGGCCTCTATTGGGTTTCTTTCTTTAATTGGCAATACAGTACTACCAACTGCAAAGCAGTATCAAGCGTAATGTAATAATATTCAGTTAACGGAAGAGCAAATTGTTTTGTAGCAGGATGAGATGTCCTGCTTGGGTCAGAGTTGTAAATTAGTCTCAAGGTTATGTCTTTGCCTATTTGCCAGATCCATGCAAAGTGTCACATAGACAGTAGAAACTTCCTGCCTAATTAATACAACTGACAGAAGGGATGTCTGCCTTTGGGGGAAAATATATAAAATTGACAGAACTGTTAGGTAATTGGAGGGGGGGGTTGTGCTGCATAAGTCAGTGGAGGAATCTGTAGTTGAGGACCAGCAAAAGGATCAGAAAGAACAATTGGCAGGGAAATCTGGCTGGAGAAAAGGTCAACACGGTTTGCAAGGACAGATCAGAAATCAGCAAGGCCTTTGACAAAGATACTGCAATTCCTGGAAATTCAGAAAAAAGAGTTGTCTTCCCTTTTCCCATTCTCTTCTCTAGGCTTAAAACCAGTCCAAGAAATGAAAATAATGAAGCTGTGTAGCAGAGTAAGCATATCAAGGTTGTGCTAAGAAACACATGGAATCAAAGAGAAAGGAATCAAACAGTTAAGATACTAAAATGCTCTGTAAAGAAAGGTCTGTATGAAAAGGTTTGTACAATTTGTTAAGCAAAGCAGGAGGCAGGGTGGGAGGGGTTAGAGATAATAAGCACCATTTATTTACTTGAAAAGCAATGTAACACATAATTACACCATTGTAATTTAGAGTACAGTGTGTGCATATGTGTCTGTGACTGTCTGTCTAGAAAATTCCTGACATTTTCCCACCCTTTGACATTCCTGTTATCAAAAGGTACAGATTTCTCTGTACCTTTTTCGGTCTTCTGACATGGTTCTATTTTAAAACCATTAGAGAAAAATCTTATTCCAAAGGAGGAGTTCTGCAAAGTCTGAACTTCTTCTTCCCAAAAACTTTTGCAATGACCGGAAGACATTGTCTTCTGCAGTTTCACTCCCCTTCCTCTGATGTGTTCTTTATGCTTACTCTTAAATCACAATCTTCTTAGCATAAATGCTGCCTCTCTCATTCTTTGAAAAGAATCATTTATAAAGATGAAATATCCACAACAATGTGCCATTTATAACACAGGAATAGCACAACTATTAAAAATACTGAATACCTTCCTATAGCTTTTCATACTTTTCACAACAAGCAGGAAGAACTTGGATGGTACTGTTAAAGCATAAATAATGGAAATCTGCTAAAACCTACAATTTCTTTTTAGTCAGTCAATGCAAACTGTCTCATTTGAAGCTCTCAGTAGAAAATTCACCCATAAGACAGTACATGAATTAAATCTAAGGTGGCAATGATTTGCACTGCTTTTCAAGCATACCAGAGTGAGCTATGGTGCCACAGTGGTTAGAGTGCAGTACTGCTGGCTACATCGGCTAATATCGTCAGATTGAATCTCATCAGGCTCAAGTTTGACTCAGCCTTCCATCCTTCCTAGATCGGTAAAATAAGAACCCAGAATGTTGGGGAAAATATGCTGACTCTGTAAACAGCTTAGAGACGGTGGTACATTTATTTATTATTTATTTATTTATTTATTAGATTTGTATGCCGCCCCTCTCCGTAGACTCGGAGTCTAAGTGCCATGCTGTACCTCTCCTTGGTGAGATACCAATTTCAAAATTGCTGAAACTACTACTATAAATGTGAAAGTCTGAGCTACAGTCATTTGTATCAGTTTGATTGATTCCATATTCATAAAGCCGCCTTTAGAGCAGAGTGATGATGGTAGTTAAAACCCAACAAGAAACAGAAGTAGCATCAAAACGATTTAAATTTTCAAATTTACCCTTCAATTTTTCAATAGTAAGATTGTCCATGATCAAAGGAAAATATATGTAATACAAATTATACACTTCTGCTCATACAATGGGATTTTCCAGAGTATATTTGAAAAGGGACAGGAATATCAAACTGATGCTAAATGTAATTTAGTGACTGAATGTTATACTCTCTAGTCTAGCTACATCTATGGATTATTTCAATAGATCTACAAATCTAACAGAAAAACATCCAAAACTAAAAGAAGAAAACAAAACAAATAATTGTTTACAGATTTATATTCAAGCATTACAAGGGAGCTTGTTGGATTATGATTTATCAATACTGCATTTTAGGTTTTTTTAAGAAGTTTGAGAATGCAGGTAGTCTTCAAGTTATGTCCACTCATTCAGCTACCATTCAACATTACAATGATGCTGAACAAGATGAATTTACAACAAGTGCTCCAAATTCTGGTTGACAAAGCATTCCCCCCAAGATCTGGGCACTTGATGAAAAGTTGCTTTATTAATTTACATTAGTATGTGGAACTGATTTAATTACTTTCCATCCAGTTCTGTGTTAGCAAAAACTTCAGAAGGACCGTTGAACTTACCTGAACGGTCTTCTCGCTGCACTGTGAGGAGAATCCAATGTGGGTTGTTCTTCAGCCTCATTGGCAGGGACTGAGTTAAAAATTAACATAATTATCATGTCCCGCCCCCCTCTGCCTCCTCAGGTTCAGTCAAGAAAAAACGAAGGAATAGTGTAAACAAACCAATTTTATTAACTAAGAAGTTAAACTGGTAACGAACTGAACCCCTGGGCCAAGAAGCCGGGAGGGTTTGGACTCTCCTCACAGTGCAGCGAGAAGACCGTTCAGGTAAGTTCAACGGTCCTTCTCCCCTGCACTGTTCGGAGAGTCCAATGTGGGATATACCCAAGCAAACCAACTAGGGCGGGATAGGCTGGACCAGGGGTGTCTGAACACAAACCCGTTGCAGCACTCTGCGACCGAATGCCGCTTCCGATGAAGCGAATGAGTCTATATGGTAGTGTCTGATGAAAGTCGTGGGGGCCGCCCAGGTTGCGGCCCGACAGATGTCATCGATCGACGCCTGTGTGTTCCAGGCGGCTGTGGTGGCTGCACTTCTGGTAGAGTGAGCCGTGATTGTCCTTGGCAAAGGCGTCCCACATGTCCTGTATGCCTCCATGATGCAGGACCGGATCCATCGGCTGACAGTTTTAGAGGACACCTTGTTGCCCATGGATCCTGGGAAGAAGGAAACGAATAATGCTTCTGATTTCCTGAAAGAGCTGGTCCGTCGAATGTAAATCTTTAGAGCTCTACAGACGTCCACTTTGTGCCAGCGTAAGACTGACGGGTGTGAGCCGTGGGTACAGAAGTCCGGGAATATTATGTCCTGGGATCTATGAAATCTTGTGTTGACCTTCGGCAGAAAGCTGGGATCTAACCAAAGAGTAACCCGATCTGGGTGGAACACGCAAAGGTCCGTCCAGACTGACAATGCCGCGAGTTCCGACACCCTGCGAGCAGATGTGATGGCCACTAAGAACGCTACTTTGATTGATAGAAGGCGAAGCGTGATTTCTCTCAGTGGTTCAAAAGGAGGGCCTGTAAGGGCCTGTAAGACCAAAGTCAAATCCCAGGATGGGAAGTGATGGATAACTGGAGGAGAAAGATTCGAGGCTCCTCGGAGAAAGTCTTTAACCCATGGATGATGGGAAATCGGTCGAAGGGGGTCTGGTCTTAAGACCGTGGCGATAGCTGCCACCTGCCTGCGAAGGGTGTTTGGGGTCAGCCCTTCGTCCAGCCCCTTCTGTAGGAAGTCTAATAGATGTAAGATGGAGGCTGAGCGAGGGGGAATCTCTCGAGCTCTGCAGAATCTACAAAACGCTGCCCATGTCGCTTGATAAATGCGAGTTGTTGACGGGCGTCGAGGCGATTGGATGGTATGGATGACCTTTTCCGACAGGGATTCCACCCTCAAGCGGTCCCCCTCAATCTCCACACGGCAAGCCTCCACCACTGAGGGTCTGGGTGCACCAACGACCCATGGGTGAGGGAGAGTCTGTGGTATGGGATCCTCCATGGCGGGGAGGTTGAGAGATCCATCAAGTCCGCGAACCATGGTCGTCTGGGCCAAAAGGGGGCGACGAGAATCACCTCCGCCTGCTCCGAGAGTATCTTGGAGACTACCCTGGGTAGAAGGCAAGTCGGAGGGAAGGCGTAGAGCAGACCCCTTGGCCATGGGGAGAGGAGCGCATTGATACGGTCGGCTCCCGGGCACGGGAACCGGGAGTAGAATCGGGCCACTTGGTTGTTGAGGTGGGTCGCGAACAGGTCCACTACCGGTTCCCCATAACGGTGTATAATGTCCTGGAAAACCTCCGGGTTCAATGACCATTCCCCCGGGTCGATGGTTGTGCGGCTCAACCAATCCGCCTGGGTGTTGTCTGATCTTGAGATGTGTTCTGCTTGGATCGAGACCAGGTGTGTTTCCGCCCAAGACATCAGGGAGTGAGCCTCCTCCATCAAACGGCCCGACCTCGTACCTCCCTGATGATTTATATGGGCCCTTGCTGCTACGTTGTCCGTCATGACGAGGACATGCTGTCCCTCTACCCAGTCTTTGAAGGAGTGGAGTGCCTTGAAGACTGCCCTTAGTTCTAGCAAGTTGATATTGGGGTCCCTCAGGTCGTCTGCTGTCCAGAGACCCTGGGCCACTCTGGAGCCGCAATGTGCTCCCCAGCCGGAGAGGCTCGCATCTGTGGTGATCGTCACCTCCCGATGGTGTAGGAAGGGAGAGCCTCTGGTCAGCGCTTGGGACATCCACCAGGGCAGAGAGTGACGGACAGGTAACGTGAGACGTACCTGGTGTTTGGAGTGGCTCATGCGTGCTCTTTGGAAGGGGAGGAGGAGCCATTGAAGCGGGCGGGCGTGCAGCCGCGCCCATGAGACGATGCTGATGCAGGAGATGAAGACTCCCAGCAGCTGGGATAGAAGGGCCAAGGGGACCCTGGTGCGGTGCTGAATAGAAGCTATCAGCGTCCTCACCCTCTGCTGCCTCTCTGATGACAGGTAAACGATTCCAGCTGCAGAGTCTATCAGAGTTCCCAAATGTAAGAGCTGTTTGGTTGGATTCAGGTGGCTTTTCACATAGTTGATCGTGAAACCACAGGTCTCTAGAGAACGTATTGTCCGTTGTAGATCTAGTCTGGCCCGTTGAGGGCTGCTGGACAAGATGATTACGTCATCCAGGTAGGCCATGAGACGAATGGATCTGGTTCTCAGGTCGGCTGTCAGTACATCCAGAAGCTTGGTGAAAGCTCTGGGGGCCGATGAAAGTCCGAAGGGCATTGCCCTGTACTGGAAATGATGGTCCTGTATACAAAAGCGGAGGAAACGTCGATGATGTGGATGAACTGGTACGTGCAGGTACGCCTCTTTGAGGTCGATGGAGGTCATCCAGTCGTGGTGTCGGATGGATGCCAGGATTGACTGTAAGGAATGCATCTTGAAACGTTGGTAGCGAACGTAGATGTTCAGCTGCTTGAGGTTGAGAATCAGGCGGTAGCCGCCGGACGTCTTGGGGACCAAGAACACGATAGAGTAGAACCCCTGTCCTTGTTGATGTACTGGCACCGGTTCTATTGCCCCAATGTCCAACAGGTGTTGTACTTCCCTGGCAATCAGGGAACGTCTTGGTTGAGATAGTGACGGGCATTGTAGGAATCTGTCCGGAGGAGTCTGTAGGAAGTTGATGCGCAGACCGTTCTTCACGGTATCTAGCGCCCAAATGTCGGTGGAAATAGCCGCCCAAGAGCCTGAGAAGGACTGCAGGCGTCCACAGATGGGTACCTGGATGGGTAAGTCATTTTTGTTTTCGGTACCCTCCTCTGTTCCCGCCCCGAAAGGATCTGCGGGGCTGTTGGAACTGTCGGTTCCTGTCTCCGTAACCTGTTCTGTCGGACCTGAAGGATGGCTGCGTGTAGGAGCTCTGTCCATATGGCCTGGTGTTTGAGGCCGCGGGCGCTGCCGTGTCCGCTCGAAAGGGCTGCCTTCAGTAGTATGGGGCTGCCCGCCTGTCCTGCCTCCTCGCCGACCTTGGCAGCACCTTTTTCTTGTCTTTATCCTCGATCAAGACTTTGTCTAGTGATTCTCCAAAAAGTGTGGTCCCTTGGTTGCAAGACGCCATTTCGATTTGGCGTCCGCTTGCCAAGAGCGGAGCCATATTAGGCGTCGAGTGGAAAGGTTGGTAGCCATCGCCCTGGATGAAAACCTAGAAGCAGCCAAGGTGGCATTGGCGGAGAACTCCGTGGAGGCGATCAATTTATTAATGTCTTGGCGAAGGCGAGCGTCCTCCGGGCCCAGCCTGGGGAGGATGTCTCGAAGCCAAAGGATTGAGGCCCGGTTGAAGAAGGAGGCTGCCATAGCAGCTCTCAAGGACCAGGCGCATAGCTGGTGCATTCGCCGGATCAGGTTCTCAGCCTTCCTATCGTCGGGCCGCAAACCATCCGCCATCTCCGATGGAACCAGGGCATTAGAAATTAGTGAGGTAACCGGGGTATCCACAGCCGGGTATTGGAGCAAATCCTCTATTTCTGGATCGAAGGAGTAAAGCTTCTTGTCCAGAGCTGAGGGACCCAGAGCTGCTGCTGGTTGCTGCCAGGGCCTCTTTATGTTTTCTGCAAATATCGGCACTGCAGGGATAGTTTCTGAGTCCCTTTGAGGCTCATTAATGAGTCTGGAAGCGGGTAATGTGCCCACATCCTGGTCAGCCGTCTTTTGGGCACTGGTCAAAGTTAGTGTGGTTCTGGCCTTATTTAGGGTGCCTTGAATAAGCCTGCTAGTACAGGCTGTTCTGGTAAGGTGGCTTCATCCCCCGACAGCTCATTCTCTGGGTCTGAAAAGGCCTCTCTGAACTCTTGCTCCTCCTGAAAGGAGTCATGCAGGGAAGGTGCAGGTGCAGGAGCTGACCAGATATCCTGCCTGCTGGGGCGAGGTGGCAGTGGGGATTGATGTTGTTGTTGGGCCCCAATTGCTATGCCCTGTGCATAAGCTGAAGCAATCATGTCTTGTACCGAGGGAGACATGGCTTGCCAGTTATCTGTAGAGCCCCTGAGCCCTGCTGCTGTGGGCGTGAATGTGGCTGTAGCTGCTGGAGGTTGAGAGGCAGGCCTGCTCCATTGTGATCTCTGAAATCCCTCAGATGGTGGGGGGGCACTTAATGGGCGGTCTGGTGAAAGACCCCCAGCGCTTTGAAAAGGAGGCCCCTCGAAGGTGGCCGATGGCAGGGGAGGAGGACCCAGCGGGCTTTGATAAACGGGTGGAATAACCATGGCTGAGGGGCTAGGCCCCTGTCTCGGTTTTGCTTTGTCCAGCTGGGCCTCGAGGTCCTTTATTTTCTTCTCAGCCTCCTTTAGTGCATTGGAGGACTGAGAGCTCTTCCTCTTAGATTTTGAGCTGGGCCCCTTGTCCTTACTTTTATTCTTGGAGGAGGAGGGCACAGGAGCGCTGGGACTGGATTGAGACATGTTTGGAACAACACCGAGCCAAAAACACGAGGTTACTGCTTAAAAGCAAGTAAAATGGTGGACTAGGGAAGCTGGTGTCCCCTAAATAACACGTCATCTGTTTTTCCTGCTCGTGATTGGCTGGATACCAGGTAGAAGCCCATAATAGCTTCGTTGTCCTGGCAACGCCCTGAAGCAAGATGGCAGCCCTGGGATAGGCTGAAAAGAGCCTAGTCACTCTGACCCCTTATCAGACAAGATGGCGGCCGTGACGTCAGGCAGGAAAAGCTCTGCTTCTCAAACGGCCGGAGGGGGACTCAGAGGCTTTGGCCCTGCGCCAAAATGGCGGGCGCAACTTCGGGCGGCTCGGCGATCACCTTCTGCACCCCCCCCCCCTTCAATTCCTTCGATCGCTGCTCCTCTGAGCGATCGGGGAAACATTGGCTGCAAAGGGCCTCCGAACAGCTGATCTTTTTTTCTTTTTCCATTGCCGATCGGCAGGAACGCTGTCTGGGAGCTGCTGGGATCGCCTTACAGCTGATTTCCCCCCATGGGGAAATTCTGTGTGCTGATTGCTCCTCTGATCGGTAAGAACTGATACTCGGAGACTCGTTGCGCTGGAAGAGTGGTTGGGGGGGGTCTGATCGCGGGCGTCAGGGACCCCAATCCAGCGATCCCTTTCAGCAAGGCAATACTCCGGAGAGCAGTGGCCTCTCAGGGATTGAAGAGACGGAGAACAATACCCCGGAGGGCAGTGGTTCTCGAAATCCAGGTCTTCCTCCTATAGAGAAAGGGGAAAAAAGGAGAAAAATTATTGTTAGTAAACATCCTATAAATCTCACATACTGTGAGAAGAAAACTCATAGTCCCTACACTATGACTGAGTTTTTAAGACTGAACCTGAGGAGGCAGAGGGGGGCAGGACATGATAATTATGTTAATTTTTAACTCAGTCCCTGCCAATGAGGCTGAAGAACAACCCACATTGGACTCTCCGAACAGTGCAGGGGAGAAGAGAAGGATTTAGGGGTAGTGATTTCTGACAGTCTCAAAATGGGTGAGCAGTGTGGTCGGGCAGTGGGAAAAGCAAGTAGGATGCTTGCTGCATAGCTAGAGGTATAACAAGCAGGAAGAGGGAGATTGTGATCCCCTTATATAGAGCGCTGGTGAGACCACATTTGGAATACTACTGTGTTCAGTTCTGGAGACCTCACCTACAAAAAGATATTGACAAAATTGAACGGGTCCAAAGACGGGCTACAAGAATGGTGGAAGGTCTTAAGCATAAAACGTATCAGGAAAGACTTAATGAACTCAATCTGTATAGTCTGGAGGACAGAAGGAAAAGGGGGGGACATGATCGAAACATTTAAATATATTAAAGGGTTAAATAAGGTCCAGGAGGGAAGTGTTTTTAATAGGAAAGTGAACACAAGAACAAGGGGACACAATCTGAAGTTAGTTGGGGGAAAGATCAAAAACAACATGAGAAAATATTATTTTACTGAAAGAGTAGTAGATCCTTGGAACAAACTTCCGGCAGACGTGGTTGGTAAATCCACAGTAACTGAATTTAAACATGCCTGGGATAAACATATATCCATTGTAAGATAAAATACAGGAAATAGTATAAGGGCAGACTAGATGGACCGTGAGGTCTTTTTCTGCCGTCAGTCTTCTATGTTTCTGTTTCTTTACATTGGAGTTTTTATGGGTTTCATAATATTTGATACATCTGCTTCCTACCAAGCAAGAAGATATTGTATATAGATGAAAAAAAGAGAAAATTGAGATGCCATGTGAATTTCTGCCCCAGAGTCACTCTCTGCACAGCCTTTTTATTTTATTTATATTCAGCTTCCTTCTCAAGCAATTGCCTTCATCTATTGTTCCTATGTTGGTCTGGGCTTCTGAACCCAGAATGATTACCCTCCCTGATAAATCTCTTCTTATGCTAATCAATTTTGCCTGTAGCTTTTTTCTTTTTACCAGCAGCTCATTTCTGATAATAAATTCCTCATGCAAGACATACATACCCTTCTCCAACAACTCTTGCAATTTTTAGACGAAAATCCACTGAATTTAGACTGGGTGGCTTCCATTTCAAAATGTCATCACACCGTCCAGGCTTGTATTTCTTAAAAATGAAAAATGAAAGTTTATTTGTTTGCTTACAAGCCAGAATTTAATAACCTGTTAAATATCTGAAGAAAAATAGTTATAAAGTCATACTGTATCATCCTTTCTTAAGATGTACAACACAGAATGCATTGCAATTAGTAACCAAAAGAAGTTTATTAAGATTCAGTGGTTTAGCGATTAAGGAACTGGCTACAAACCAGAAGACCAGGATCACTACGACTTTTACCAGTAGTTCTGCTTTAAGCATTAAAAGCTGGCATGGGTGACCTTGGGCCAGTCACTCACATGGTTGTTATTGTGGGGAAAATAGGAGGAGGAGGAAGTATTAGATAACCAACTTGAGTTATTTATACAAATAATAAAGGCAGAGTGTTTTTTCTTAAAGAGTTTATTTAAAAAATCTTGCTTCCATGTGTATAATGCAATATACATTATTCATATTATCCATTTTAATCTTCTGAGAGTATTTATTGAAAAATTTGTGTGGGTTGGATAAAGTGAAGTGAGAAAATTCCCCACCTTTTTCAATCAATTCAAACTTTCAATTCCAGACAGTAATCAGACTTTGATTTTTCAGATGTCAGATTGATTGATAATTCATGAATGAAATGCTAATAGTGTATTTAAGTCTATATGGCAGACTAGCAAATTAAATAGCTTTTTATGCACAGTTGAATCAATGGCTTAAACCCGTTGACTTCAGTGACTTTCAATATGTCTAACTGGACATAACAGTATTGTTGCCCAACATTATGATGATTATTTGTTTACCTAACATTGAACTGGAAGAAATTACACATGGTTTTAGGAAGGTAAAAAGTAATCATTGTAATGTTAGGCAACAATACTGTTATGTCCAGTTAGACATTTTGAAAGTCACTGAAGTCAACGGGTTTAAGCCATTGATTCAACTGTGCATAAAAAACTGTTTGATATTGTAGATGGTTGAATCATATGGTTTTTTATTGTATCTAATCTCCTTGTTTCTGCACTATTAATTATATAAAGATAGTAAAAAAGAATAGATTTTCTTACAATACAAAAATTCAGCTTTATCTGGTAAAAATCAACATGATTAATTGTCCTTGACAGAATTATTTTTCAAACTTATACCTGTTAAGAATGCTCATTAAATTAAGTATGTGTGTATATAAATGCTTAAACTGTAATATTATAACATAGATATTCTATTTGTTATATCTACTGCCCCAGAATTCTGTACTGTCTGCACCTTCTACCTTTGATGGCTCTTAAATCTACTGTTTATCATTCTTCCAGTCACAAGCAAATTCTCCTTAGACAGAATAATATTTCAGAGGACAAATGAAGTTTTCTGTATTCCTTGATTATAGCTGACTTCATAAGTGTATCAAACAGATGTCACAAAAATCTGGTCTATTATTTCTGTTCTGCCATCAGGTTATAGTGATATGTTGCCCACTGCTTCTTCCTTACTTTTGTCTTTAGTGTTCTGTCACTCCCCCCAGGTGCAGATATGATCTTTAATTAGATTTTTTGTATAAAGTTTTAATTCAGTGGAGCTGGCTGTCTCAAAAGGAATAAATGATGCCCTTGTATGTCCCATTATACTGTATTTGATTATTCCTATTATGGCAAACGCACTGCTGTCTAGTAGAATGTTTAAGGTATGGACTGAGGGCAAACATTTTATCTGTATGTATTATTATTTCTCCGGGCAATCAACAACTTTTTTGTAAGGCAGGCCCCTACATAATTGACTTCTCTCTCAAAGCACAATCTCTTAAGGCTAAACTTCAGATGCGCTAACACGGAATAAAACCATACAAGGTTTCATTTCAACCAGAGATTCCAAGAGTTGATTTATTAAATGCAATTCTAGTAACTGAATAATTGTAAGCATTAATGTTGTGACAGCAGTAGTTATATATTTTGAAATAGGCCGGTAAATTAAAATCTTCTATCTAGACACTTACTGAAGCAATCTTTGACTTAGCAAGATCACAATGATTAGTAACCATAGTCCAACAAGGAAGGATAAAATAGCTGCAGATTTTTCATACATTGTTAATGAACATCCATGTTCTTAGCAGGTAGAAAAAATACTTGATATCTTGTAAATCGAATTCAATATATTGCATGCCAGTGTTTCCTGCCACAGGCTGTGATTCCAACCTGTTTTTAATTGATCACAATAATGCCATATAAAGCACTAACAATGTAGCCCAGTGAGTTTGCAGAAAGACAATAAATAACTTAATGCATACAATACAGGGAGGTATCTCAGGCACTGATAATATGGATATGTGTTAAAGGATCAAATATTAAAATGCAGCACATTGTTACATTTAGCAGCTAGTCAGATACATATATTAACAGTATCACTTAATCATTATTGCAATATGATCAGGGAGGGAGGGAGGGAGGGAGGGAGGGAGGGAGGGAGGGAGGGAAGGAAGGAAGGAAGGAAGGAAGGAAGGAAGGAAGGAAGGAAGGAAGGAAGGAAGGAAGGAAGGAAGGAAGGAAGGAAGGAAGGAAGGAAGGAAGGAAGGAAGGAAGGAAGGAAGGAAGGAAGGAAGGAAGGAAGGAAGGAAGGAAGGAAGGAAGGAAGGAAGGAAGGAAGGAAGGAAGGAAAAACAAAACTATATAGGAAATGTTTCATAATGCGCTCAGTGAAGAACAAACAGAAACTGCATCTTCTATATTTTTATTATTTTTCTTCTCCAGTTTGTGGTAACAGCAAGATACAAAACAGCCACCCTTTATTTTCTCACATTTACTTCACAAGTCTTTTCACATTTGTTGCAGGATGAAGAGGCATTGTTTCTTTCAAAAAATAATTGGATTAAGCATTTCAAAAAGAAAAATGGAAGCTTTGCTGAGGTGAAATTGGCACTGTTTTATCTCTACCCTCAATCATGCTAAAACTTTTGACGTTCTTCCTTGAACTATATAAATGGCAACTCTCAGAAATCATTTTTGTGGCAAAGATACCTTTTTTTCCCTTTTATGTTTTAACCAAGTTTCAGACTTCAAGGGCTGAGTGTTTAGTTTCATCTTGTTTATTGACAGTCATAAATATTCAAAATCGTGACTTGAAATATAGAAGTGCAATTTAAATGTACTTGATTACACAATAATTTTCAAGCATACCATTGTATTTCTGTTGTCTGAATTTTTCAAACGGCCTCCTTTTAAAAATTAGTTTTCCATTGCAAAGAAAACAAGTTATTAACATTTGGAAACCAATGATGAACAATTTTCATAGACATGGACATGAGCACCGGACATTTCCCCATAGAACAGGCTTTCTAGAATGCAGGAATTTATAGAGCAGTAATTAAGATCTCTAAAATCTTGAGATCTCTCCCCCCCATGACATATAATCCTTATTATTCAAAAAGTGAACTACTGACAGGGAGGAACCTAAAAGGCCATTAACTAGGTTTAAACAAGGTTCCAATTGCCCTCATCAAAAATGAAATTGCCCCCCTGTGGGGTGTGGGCCCCATGTTGGGAACCAGGGCTATAGAGTATGAAGCAACTTCCCAAATTAATTCACGTGCTGTGTATTAGATTGCCACGTGCCCTTCTACAGTCCCATGTCCTGCTTAAATGAATTGTGGAAGGTTTTATATACCATATGGCGGCATGTAATTAAAATTGCTCACCTAAATAGCATTATTGTAACCCTGCATTGCTTGTTTGCTTCACTAAAATGAATAATCATAAAAATAAAATAGATCTCAGTTTATCAAGTACATACAAGTTTTTGACTAAAAAAAGAAGATACCATTTACTGCAGGGGAGAAAATGGTTATACAGTGTTCCCTCGATTTCCGTTCCAAGACCGCCCGCGAAAGTCGAATTTTCGCGGAAGTAGAGATGCGGAAGTAAATACACCATTTTTGACTATGGATAGTATCACAAGCCTTCCCTTAACACGTTAAACCCCTAAATTACCATTTTCCATTCCCTTAACAACCATTTACCCACCATTATTACTGAATTATTAGTGAATAAGACACTTAGTGATCCTGATATTTATAAACATAATTATTTATTAACAATAATTATTTTTTTTGTTATTCATTTGCAAAATTTATTAGTTTGGTGATGACGTACGATGTCATCGGGAGGAAAAACCGTGGTATAGAAAAAAACCCGTGAAGCATTTTTTAATTAATATTTTTTGAAAAACCATGGCATAGGCTATTCGCAAAGTTCAAACCCGCGAAAATCGAGGGAACACTGTACTTAGAAGCACATAAGTTTAATTTGGCATTTCTCAGTACGAGGGTCGTCCAGAAAGTAATGCACCACATTTTCTTCAACAATTATTTATTGAACACTGTGAAACTTACACACAAGAAAGAATGTTTCTTCTACACATTTTTGCACATAATTTCTGTCCTGTTCTATGGCCTTCCTCCAGCAAGACACAAGGGCATGTATGCCCCATTGGTACCACTCCTTGTTCAAAACATGAAGCTTTGGAGCTCTGCCGAAACATCTTCTAATGGCCTCGCCCTCTGTGGCCAGCGACTAACCGTACTTCTGTCGACTATAGATTCTCCATAAATTGTACACAAACATTTTTGAATGTTCCCAATACTTTCTTTCTCCGCAGTGAGAAATTCAATGACGACACGCTGCTTGTAACATACATCACTTACAGACACCATTTTAAAACACTGCTGCAGCTACGCTATCTGTCTGAAGAAACGCAAAATTTACACATGCCCTTCTGACAATTCAAATAATATATATGGGTCGTTCTTTGTCAAGTGAACCAGGTGTCCACTTGACTGATTTTTCCAGCCTTATTTGAAAAGAAACCATTGCAAAAACAACACATATGATAGAAAAAAACATGCTCTTTCTAATGAAACAAAAATGAAGATGATTGAAGGTGAGAAAACAGAGAGCTGTGTTTCATCACCTTCAATCATCTTCATTAGAAAGAGCAAGGTTTTTTTCTATCACTCTCTATTTTCTTACCTTCAATCATCTTCATTTTTATTTCATTAGAAAGAGCATGGTTTTTTTTCTATTATATATGTTGTTTTTGTGATGGTTTCTTTTCAAATAAGATTTCAATTCCACCTGGTCCACTTGTCAAAGAATGACCCATATCTTACGTTTCACATTCATACCATTACTGTAGCCTGAGGAGGGGAAAATATGGTGCATTACTTTCTGGGCAACCCTTGTATCAACTTTTAAAATCTCTATTACATTGTAATAATATTGTAAGCCACCCTGAGTCCCACGGGATTGAGCGGCATAGAAGTAAAATAAATAAACATCAGGTTTTTCCAGAATACAATCTGAAAACTAGCTAATCTAACAGATTATTTGCTTTTAAGGAAACAAAACAAAACTGCCAAAGATATCTGGCTAATTAATAAGACAGATCAGAGCTCATGTTGACATTTCAGTTGTTAAGTAAGAATCTTTCGTGCCACAGTTTCTTCCAAAAGCACAGTTTTCCCACACTGACACTCATTTCCAGTTATTGGAAACAACTGCTAGCAATTAATTAATATGTAATAAGAGGATGGAGAGAGGAATGGGCAGCTGGATGCTACTGTCCAAGTAATGAGTTATTAAAGTGATCACAATCAATGCAAACCCATTTGAACTGACATAATCATAACCAAGTATCAAATGCCTTCATCTCTAATATGAATGGATGCATCTCTGTAGTAACGCCAGCACCTGAAAAGATTTATTCCAGACCAGCAGTTAGAAGACAATTAGTAACAGTTTCCTCACTGCAACATCAAAGTACAGACTGACTACAAACAGGAGATTGCTCTTATGTTCATAGGTTGCTTTGGGATTTCTATTATGAGCATCTAGTTTGCAAAAGTGGTAATTAGTATACAGAATTAACAGGCTCTTTAGTCTGATCCTACAATGCTTTTACGTTTTTAACAGGTGATACATAGTGTTGTACTTCAAAGATTTCATTCATCTTCTATGGTGGCCTCTGACAGGAAAGCTATAGGAAGGCCATGAGAGATCCTCTAATGGACCTTCATAGGCAACTGAATTACTATCTTAATAACAAAAGTTGATCTAGTTTCATATATGCTCTAAAGAAAAGTGGGACAAAAATATTATAAACTAATTACGGAAATTTACAGTTTCAGATGAACCAATTTAGCAATGCTAAAATCTATATTCATTGCTTTACCATCCCATTGTCTGATACAACTTCAAAACATATACAATTCGATAAACTCAAAAACATAATTTCTTTTTATTCCTGAAATCACTAATGTATTATCTTATGCTCCAGCTTTTTTCATGTGTAACTGAACAAATATAATATATATTTATATATTTATGGCTGCTTTAGTTGGGAGGAGAGAAAACAATAAAATATTGTTTGATATATACTGTGTATATATATATATATATATGCTTTTTAATTTATTTTTTGATAACACTACTTTTTAGTAGATTTAAACTGTATGATTTTTTTTTCAAATGTTCCAGAATAAAATCACAGAATGGCAATGTTTCAAAGGGCCATAACTGCAAATAAACTAAACCCTACTCCAAATATATAAAAAAGGATAGCCTGTGGACTTTACTTCTCTAGATGCTGCCAACTATAGGGGATGATGCTCATCAAGGCCATTGAGCCAGCATTGTCCAAAGACATTTCCAAGGCCATGTGACCAGCGTGATGTCATGGAGCATTGTTATCTTCCCACCAAAGTGGTACCTATTTATCTATTCACATTTGCATGCTTTTGAACAGCTACAATGGCAGAAGATGGAGTGAGGACAGGAGCTCATTCAATCACAAAGTGGTCAGGTCTTGAACCTGGGCTGCTGGCTTTCTGGTCAACAAGCCCAGCATCTAAATCACTGAGCTACTGCCCAGAATAGATACCCAAATTACAGCATTCTAAACTGATGGATGTCTGGCTTCAGCCTGAATGTCTTTCAAGAAATGGTACTCAGTTCCTCATTGGGTACTTGGGTCTAACTTTTTAATGTTTAATTGGGATCTGCTTGTAATTTAAATCCATTATTCTACGTCCTACAATCTGGAATAAAATAAAATAAAACGTGGCTTTCTTTTATGTGCCATCCTTTCAGGTATTTGAACAATTCTACCATATACTGCCTCAGTCGTCTTTTCTCAAGTCAAAACATACCCAGCTCTTAAGTCAATTTACAATCAAGTACTATTTCAAGATGTTTTTCACAAGTATTATGAAGACGGTATCCCCACCCTATACCCTAATCCAAACATTAGATTTTTTTCCCCTAAGTGAAGATTTTGCTCTTGTTTGTGTTGTGTTTGGGCCTGGGCCAGCTGTTGCTCCCACAGATGGGAGAGACGCGGCACAAAGTGAATGTGAAAGCCTGGCTGACAGCCAGGAAGATGTGGCAGACAGCCAGGAAGTTGTGGCAGCCAGCCAGGAAGATGTGACAGACAGCCAGGAGGACAAGGCTACTGGGACGCAGGATTCAGCAGACAGCCCAGGGGATTTGGCATGCAGTCCCTCAGACAGTCTTTCGTCCCTGGGTTCTTCTACAGATCAATATATTGATCTGTGTAGCCGAAGAGCTATGCAAAGAAGGGATCGCTTTAAGGAGTATTACAAGTCATTATAGGAGCACCTGGGCTGGGTGTGGTTCTTATACTGAGGGCTGGGTGTGGTTCCCTTAATGAGGGCTAAAGGTATAAAAGGGAACAATGGCCCAAGGCAAACTGTGGCTGTTTATCTGTGTTATTTTGTGGTTCCTGCTCTGAAGTTTCTGTTCTGTGCCATTGGAGTTTTCAACCCAGCTTTTTCAGACAAGTGGGAGGTGAAAACTCTGGGACGTGCTGTTTGCTTCAAAGATTCAAAAGGACTCCTGAAACATCTTTGCTCATTCCAGGTTGTCTGTTTGTTTTTTCCTGTGTTTTTGTATGCGGCTGAAGTAAGCCTTGCACTATCATTGTTTTTGGACACTAAGAACTGTTTTGAGTAACCCTTTTTTGTTTATTTAATACAAGTTTGCTGATTAGCAGAGCATGTGTGTGTTTGATTTCTTTTCCTTGGACTATTACGCATTGCCTGAGCCAGTCAGGCAGAACAGTTTGTATTAAAATTTATTCGATTTCAGCACATTTTTTCAACTGACTTGGATAATTTTATTCTTGTCTATCTAGTCCAATTTTGTATTATCTGATGATCTGATATGCAACCCCCTCCACCTATTCATCCAAATTCTTGACAGATGGCAACAAAAAGACAAGACTAATCATTACAACACCCTTTGAAGCCTTTGCCCAATATGATAAATACCATGGATGAGCACTTGAGCACAATTTTCAAGTCAACTAAGTATCTACTTGGCATGTTATCCAGTCCATATTTGAAGGAACACAGAAACTGTCTTATGTGAAGTCAGTCTTTTTATCTATCTAGCTTGTTTCTGGCCAACAAGCCCAGCGCCTTAATCACTGAGCTACTGCCCAGAATAGATACCAGCTGACTGTTTAACAACTCTTAAATGTTTCCGACTTGACAGTTTTCCTAGTTTTGTCTGGAGAAGGAAAGGATTAAATATGGGACTTCAATATGCAAACCAGAGATCTACCTCTTAGGCTACAGTCTTTTTTATAACTTGAAAACACAAAGAGAATCAACACATTAAGTAACAAGTGATGCTTACGTTAACTGCATACAGGCAGAAATGAATATATTTGGGCTGTCTTTGCAATTCACAATTCAGTCTTTGCAATAATATGTTCATGTTATTGATCAGCCATTTTATTCATCAGCTAACTGATGTCTTCGGAGAGGGGCGGCATACAAATCTAATAAATTATTATTATTATTATTATTATTATTATTATTATTATTATTATTATTATCTGAAAATAACTTATTTAATTGCTACGTTGCAGCAACACTCTTAAATCTATATACCTATTTCTAGAATTGTGGGTTTTAACAAATTTAACAAGGTAGGGGAAACATACCAACAAGGCTTCTTATATTATTTCCATCTCTTTAATCATATTTCCGATCTGGCCACATGGCAAGAAAAAGGGAAAACTTACAGCAAGTAATTAACAATATTCTTGGCAAGTACCCAATTGCCTATCCTAAAGGGATGCATTTTTTTACTAGAATTCTCTTCTCTGAAAATCCAAACTTCTGCAAAGCCTTTGATTCAGTGGTCCATGACAAACTACTCCTAAAACTCAAATCCTATGGCATCTCAGGATCCCTCCACAGCTGGATTACAGCATTCCTATCAAACAGACAACAAGTGGTCAAAATAGGAAGCACCATATCCACCCCCGTCCCAGTTAAAAGCGGTGTTCCCCAAGGTAGTGTACTGGGACCAACGCTCTTCATTCTCTACATCAATGACCTTTGCGAAGCAACTGTGTTCTCTTTGCCGATGATGTAAAACTCTTCAACACCACCGATAACACAACTACTCTCCAAAAAGACCTTGACGCTGTTTCTGAGTGGTCTAACACATGGCAACTCCAAATCTCAACTAGCAAATGCTCTGTCCTACACATTGGGAAGAAGAATCTGAACTCCAAATACGAACTGAATAATCAAATTATCACAGATAATCCCCACTCGGTTAAAGACCTTGGTATACTAATAACAAAAGATTTAAGTGCCAAAGCCCACTGCAACAATATAGCCAAGAAGGCTTCAAGAGTTGTAAACCTAATCCTACGTAGCTTCTGCTCTGGCAATCTCACACTACTTACCAGAGCTTACAAAACTTTTGCCAGACCCATCCTCGAATACAGCTCATCTGTTTGGAACCCATATCGCATCTCAGACATTAACACCCTTGAAAATGTCCAAAGATACTTCACCAGCAGAGCCCTTCACTCCTCCACTCGAAATAGAATACCCTATGAGACTAGACTTTCAATCCTGGGCCTAGAAAGTTTAGAACTAAGACGCCTTAAACAAGATCTAAGTATTGCCCACAAGATCATATGCTGCAACGTCCTGCCTGTCGGCGACTACTTCAGCTTCAACCACAACAACACAAGAGCACACAACAGATTTAAACTTAATATTAACCGCTCCAAACTTGACAGTAAAAAATATGACTTCAGTAACCGAGTTGTCGAAGCGTGGAACTCATTACCGGACTCCATAGTGTCATCCCCAAACCCCCAACACTTTACCCTTAGATTATCTACGGTTGACCTATCCAGATTCCTAAGAGGTCAGTAAGGGGCGAGTACAAGTGCACTAGAGTGCCTTCCGTCCCCTGTCCTATTGCTCTCCTATATCTCCTATATACCTTTCCTCTATTCCTATATCTCTTCTTCTATTCTTTCATTGATATATTCTATTCCTATATCTTCTTTTCTATTATTTCTTAGATATATTTTACTATGAGTATCTCCTCTATAACCTTCATCATGTATTTTACTATGTGTATATTGATATATACCCACTAAAACCCTCATTGTGTATTGGACTTTTATATCCTTTCTTTATATATAATAACTCATGTCTATCCTCTTCAATATGTATTGTGCATTGGACAAAATAAATAAATAAAAAATAAAATAAAATAAAGGGACAAATAAGATGATTGGAAGATCAGCAATTAAGTCCTTTATGCAGATTGAAAGGAATGAGAATACTTCACCTTGAAAAGACTGAATGGACATAAACAAAAGGATATCAATGAAAAGAAGCTCACCCTTGTTCTTGCCATCTTACAGAACAGAAGAAAAAATAATGGACTTCAAATACAGGCAAATAGATTCTCACTGAAGCTTAGAAAAGAAATCCTTGTAAATCCTATCAGAATAGTTTGACAGTGGAACTATCTGAGACTGAGGAGCCTGCTGTCATAATAGAGTTCTAGGCCAAGATAATATATCTTAATGTCCTTGCTTGAGTAGGATGAAGCTTTCTTTAGTAGTGGTCGCACTATACAGTGTTCCCTCACTTTTCGCGGGGGATGCGTTCCGAGACTGCCTGCAAAAGTCGAATTTCCGCAAAGTAGAGATGCGGAAGTAAATACACCATTTTTGGCTATGAACAGTATCACAAGCCTTCCCTTAACACTTTAAACCCCTAAATTGCGATTTCCCATTCCCTTAGCAACCATTTAGATTATTACTCACCATGTTTATTTATTAAAGTTTATTAAAAAAGATTTTATTAAAGGTGGACGAATGTTTGGCGATGACATATCACGTCATTGGGTAGGAAAACCCGTAGTATAGGAGGAAAAACCACAAAGTATTTTTTAATTAATATTTTTGAAAAACCGTGGTATAGACTTTTCGCGAAGTTCGAACCTGCGAAAATCAAGGGAACACCGTATACCAAAATGTTCAATGGAAACATTAACTCATGAAGGAAAAAAGAATGTGTTCCCAAAGACATTATTAAAACATGACTGAGAGAAAACGTAGAGGATGCTCTCTAGAGCCATTCCTCCCCCAAAAAAGCTCAATTCTAGAATGTTGAAACAATGTGCAAACATAGGAAAAACCTGCCCATAATGAACAGATATCACAGTGAAAAATCTACAGATATTACACAAACATCTTCTATAACGTTTACCCTAAAAACATCAAGCTTCACATGTCATGTCAACAACAGCCACATGTCATGACAACAACAAACAGCTATTTTGCTTGGAAAAAAATACTTCTCACAAAGTTTTCTCTATCGCATTAAGGTAAATCTGAAACTAGATTCCAAAAATGTGGCATAAGGAGAGCAACAAAAATGGATTGTTATATTATTATTATTTTCAAATGTAGGCCTGCAGAAGTACTGATTTAGTGGGCAGCCACTTACCTCCAGTGATGACAAAACTCTCTGACTTCTGGAATGTGTTTCTCATAAATCTCCATCTATGATAAAGCATATTAAAGCTTTATACCCCTGAAATATTTCCTTAGAGAGGAAACAAAATTCCATAACTGGAATATCATATTGGAATTTGGAAATTGAGCAGTTGGACTATATAACTACAGTTAAAAAGTTGAGGGAAATAACTTTATTCTCCAGTCATGCATTTATAAATTTCTTTTTTGGTCACAATAAAATTACAATTAAGTAAAAAATTGTTGAAAGTTTTGGGTGGCTAAGTTTACAGGTATTTCTGATAGCCTTGGTCATAACCTACCTTCCTATGAAATCTATTTTAGGTCAGGGATAAGAATTCAGAGATGAAAAAGGCATAATTTAAACAATCGTATTGTTTATTGCCATGGATAGGTGTCAACAGACTCAAACTCAACCCGGATAAGACGGAGTGGCTGTAGGTTCTGCCTCCCAAGGACAATCCCATCTGTCCGTCCATCACCCTGGGGGGGGAATCATTGCCCCCCTCAGAGAGGGTCCGCAACTTGGGCGTCCTCCTCGATCCACAGCTCACATTAGAAAACCATCTCTCAGCTGTGGCGAGGGGGGCGTTTGCCCAGGTTCGCCTGGTGCACCAGTTGCGGCCCTATCTGGACCGGGACTCATTGCTCACAGTCACTCATGCCCTCATCACCTCGAGGTTCGACTACTGTAATGCTCTCTACATGGGGCTACCTCTGAAAAGTGTTCGGAAACTTCAGATCGTGCAGAATGCAGCTGCGAGAGCAGTCATGGGCTTACCTAGGTATGCCCATGTTTCACCATCACTCCGCAGTCTGCATTGGCTGCCGATCAGTTTCCGGTCACAATTCAAAGTGTTGGTTATGACCTTTAAAGCCCTTCATGGCATCAGACCAGAATATCTCCGAGACCGCCTCCTGACGCACGAATCCCAGCGACCGATTAGGTCCCACAGAGTGGGCCTTCTCCAGGTCCCGTCAACTAAACAATGTCGGTTGGCGGGCCCCAGGGGAAGAGCCTTCTCTGTGGCAGCACCGGCCCTCTGGAACCAACTCCCCCCGGAGATTAGAACTGCCCCTACTCTTCCTGGCTTCCGTAAACACCTTAAAACCCACCTTTGCCGTCAGGCATGGGGGAACTGAAACATCTCCCCCTGGGCATGTTTAATTTATATATGGCATGCTTGTGTGTACGTCTGTTAGTATATGGGGTCTTTTTTAAATTTTTAAATATTTTAAATCTGTCAGATTATTTATGATTTGTTTCCACGTGTTGTGAGCCGCCCCGAGTCTTCGGAGAGGGGCGGCATACAAATCTAAGTAATAAATAATAAATAAATACCAATAATTTCATAAAATATAATTTCATATGTCATAAACTTTGGTAGAGGGAATCTTTATTTTCTTAATTGTTTTTGTTTCTAATGGTTTTGATTGTCAAAATATGTTAATGCAATGGACCACTGAGATGAATGAGTGAATCGTTTCTTCCATAAGTTTCTCTTAGTTTCAGGATAGAAATTTGCTTTAGCCAAAAAAAAAAAAAAAAGTCAAGACAACTGGACTCAGTTGCACTAATCTAGGATTTTTGTAAACGGTGCAATGAGTTTTCAATATCTGGGTTAAAAATCAATTTCAAGACTAATCCATTTTGCCATCTTAGCCCATTCAATTCATGTGCCTTGGGTAAATTACAAATTGCAATGCTTCATCTGAATTGCCAACAAAACTCCGGATTGGCTGACCTGCACTCTTCCTCTTCACCCATTCACATCACTCTCTTTTGAACGGGTACTACCACTTTTGCCACACAAGGAGAGACACTTGAATTATGGCTTGGTTTCAAAAATACTTGCAATATTTCAATCGTTATTCACAGTCTTTTAAAAAAATTGTCAGATCAACATGTTTTATTGTATATTGTATTCGTAATTACAGTGTATTTCTCATGCACCAGCATTTATTATGCAGACTTCAAGCCTCATTAAACATCTTATTTCAAAAAGCAGCTAATCCTTTTCATGATACTCTATTCTACTGAGCAAAGAAGAAACATGACCACATTTTATCCCAAGATTTAGTCATTTATAATTAAAACCATTATTTCTTTGAGATTTCAGAGCACGCTAAATTTTTTCAAGATTTAGAGGCTACAAAGCAGCTACAAAGCAGCTACAAAGGTTATCAACTTTAATTTCTGCTAAGTATTACTTCCTTCTGTTTCTGAGTGCAAATAGCGCAGCACAAAAATGGGCACTTTTGCTATTGAATGTTGGCAATATGATATGGGATCACAAAATCAGATCAAGGCAGGTCACCTACCCTTATTAATATATGGCAAATTACACCATAATGAAACATAGCAAAATGTAAATTTGAGGTGAAAATAAATGCAGAAGAACTGGTTTTCTAATTGCCCTACCATGCAACATTCAAAAGAGCACTGTCTATAATCCTAACGCCTATAGCAGCAGTTAAGATCGCCACACAAATCATGAGCTTTACATGCCCTGGTAGAGATCACTACAATTGAGGTGCTAGAATGGGAGGGGGGAAAACCATTCTGGCATTTCAAAGTAGAATTCAGAGACACTGAAACAACAAAGCTGGTAAAGAACAAAGCAAGATAAGCAGTTTACAAGTTATAATGTCTCAATTTTTCCAATCCCCAGCATTGCTAGCCATATATGAAGAACATTATTATTAGCGGAGCCAAGAAAACTACCATACTAGGTTGTATGGTTCTCTCAAACATGACGTTCAGTGGTGGGTTTCTCACGGTTCGGCAAATCGGTAGCAGTGGCGGGAGGCTCTGCCCGCCCACCCAGAACGCTTCTGAGCATGCGCAGAAGCATGACGTGTGTACAAAACGGTAGCTACAGGATTTAGAACCCACTCCTGGAGAACCCACTACTTTACGCAACTATATACATTTATCATATATTTCATGCCCTACATAGAAGAGCATTTGCTTTGCAAAAGTTTGATGTAAAGATTGCCCTCTGTGATCAGTATTATCTTGGCATGACCATAAGAAAGCAAGGTTGAGTTCACAATCTGGTTAGTCTATTTTTTTAAAAAATAATACTGTTATTTCTTTAAACTACTTTATTAGCACGTTTTCTTGCCTGTTACAATCAGTGACTATAGAACAGCTGCTGTAAGATCATCAAAACATCTAAAGTCACAAGAGTCTCTGGCACCTATTTCCATTAAGAATGAACAGTACCCACAATTTGTGATATTGCTCCAGTTGAATCTTTGGATCGTTAAGATTGTCAGCCTCCAGAATTATTAAGGCGGGATTGATTTGAGGCTGATCACCCACAGACATCTCTACAGCAATGAGATGAGGCCCCAAATGTAGATGGTAAACAGAGCAATGCTCCTCAATGAGGCTGGCTCCTTGCTAGGCAAAGGGTAAGGCATGAGTATGCAGACTGATTATGCTTTTAGATTTTGTTGGAAACAACTGTTTGGTATTCCAACTTGTGATACTTGTTCTTATTTCTTGATTCTTGGACTGGCTGACAATTTGATTTGGCATTCTCTGATTCTTGGAATATAGTAGGGCTTCTTGGACACTCTTCAGGCAAGCTCTCTCTACTAGATATTTGAATTATGATCTTGTCTGCAGTTATATGCCTAAACTGTAGTGAATACTTCAGTTCCTTAGAAACTCAATGTGTGCCTGCAACCTTGACAAAGAACAAGGTTCCCTCGCCAATCTCTGTACGGAACATCAATATATTTTGTAATACTTCATTCATTACTAAATTTGATCAATTCATTATGTTGACCTTTGTTGTATTAGAACTGTGTTCATATTCTACAATTATTATTGCTACTTAAGAATTACTATTCTTACTATAATTTTTTCTCTTTTTTAATTTATCCATTTACAAATAAGTGAATATGGAAATAGCCAACCATGATCCTATAATATCAGATTTTCACTAAGCCTTTGAGATGATGATCATGATAATGACTGTTGTTCTTATTGTATTCCTTTCACTGAGAATATTAATAAAGTGATTACTTCTTTACTCTGCTCTGAATGTATACACATCTAGAAATAGCAATTTCTCTAATAAAAAACTCAAACACTACACAGATTTGAATTAAATAAGACTCAAAAAATCTAGACCTTTTTCCAGGATGGCTTCATTCAAATGAATAAAGTATTTTATGATTTGGATTCAAAGAACATCATAACACAACATACAGAATTTTTCTTTCAAACTTTATACCCTAATGTATTTGATGAGTTTTAATTACATTAAGTGCATATCCTCCTAATATATCTAGATTAAAATTGCTACCGCTAAATTTAATTGTGCTTAATACTGCAAGAACACATTTCAATGGTTAATTGGAGGAAAGGATATGATATGTCATTTTTTTTCTGTCAGGTTATCAAATTCTTAAAGATTTAGAAATCTGAGTAATACATATATTAAAACGTGTTAAAATTTTAATTTGGGATTTGCAGAATACTTTTACTTCTATACCAATATGTAAGTTTTAAGTGTTAGTTTTTTAATGCTGCCTTGCTCTGAGGATAAAACAGTTTCAGTATACCATGGAAAGGAAAGCGCTGTAATCTTGATAATATTCCGCATCTGAATATGCCATCCCAGTAAAACAGTCCTATATGAACTTTACAAAGTCATATATATATATAGTTCTCAAACTTTAAAGTCAGAAAACATGGACTACCAAATAGCCAACAATAATGAAACACTGGTTCATTTTAGGTGATAAAATCCTGCTTTAATTTTGGAGTACATCCATCATGAAAAGTCTTTATCCTTTCCAACACATTAAAATGCTGAAATTATGTAAATAATTCAAATCTTTTGTCAGCAGGATAGTTCTTCCAAAATGGAACAAAATAAGGCTAAGGATGGTGTACTGGGAGAAGTCAGCAAAAGAGAGACTGGGCAAGATTTGGCTGGAGACTGCAGACACACACACACACACACACACACACACACACACACACACACACACACAAACCCCACCAGCCTCCACTTTATACAATTGGGAGAGACATTTGGAGAAGAAATATAGAGTGCTGACTGCCCCAATCTGAGCCCTATTCCCTCCTCATCATATGCCCCAAAGAAACAAACAAGACATAATATATTTGTTCATTACACAGAACAATAATAAGTGTCTCTTAGAAAGAACGTTTTAATATAAACCAGGATATAAATTTGTTTTTCAGAATAAAATTTATATTTTGCTCATTAAAAAAAAAAATCACTGGGCAAGTGAGGCAGAAAAAATATTAAATATGTTTGCTATCTTGAGTTGTTTATATAAATAAAAAAGGTGGGATATAAACAAAATATAGTACCTCTGAACATTCAGTGACGTTTACTTTTTGCATAAAACAGAAAAAAATTAAAGGAATACACTGAAGACTATATCTAGAATTCCTGTCTAGTTAGGGGGAAATGAAAGGATGGAATATTAGCAGTCAGTAGTGGCACCCCAGACCAGATTTTGAGAAGAAAATGAATGCTTTCATCTGGAACGTAGGCTGTAATACCAGCATTTTGAGAAATAGATGGATGGATGGATGGATGGATGGATGGATGGATGGATGGATGGATGGGATGGACAAATGGATCCAATATTTCAATGCCTCTTACAAGAATAGCATTCACCAATAATATTTATAAATAGAACCACTGAAGTTTGATGGAAAATCTGCATGTTTCATTTAAAATTAATGATTAGATATTAATATCTAAGAGGAATCAACTGGCTAAAATGAAACAGTGGTTGAACCTGAACATGTACTAGGACTTCAACCACAGAGACAATTGTGTGATTTGGATAATACCAGGTACATAATCCATTCTGTAAAACAAAGTTTAAAATAATCAACTCAAGTGCGACTTCTTTTTCCTTCTGGAAGGGTGAATTTTAAAAAAATAGAAAGCAGAGCAACTTGGTAAAGTAGGATTGTTTGTAATATGAGCTATAAAGAATTAAGGGAGGCATCAGAAATGGCAATTAGAATAATCTCTGCAGAAGAATGACAAAAGTTGCCAGTAGATAGCTATTCCATTCATCATAATTACTGTTCAGTAATTAGGACTGAAATGACTAGTACATTTATATTTGTTGGTTATACCAAACTGTTATTTTTTAATGTTTCAACAGCTCTTGATATATTAACAGTGTCCGAATGCAATATAGAAACCCCATTGAAAAAGATTATGGGAGGGAGGAGTGTTAGAATGGGTGGAACTGTGTTGAAATGTGCACACCCAAGGCTGTGTACTCTCACCACTTCTCTTCTCTCTATATACCAATGACTGCATGTCAAACGATTCATCTGTTAAACTACTGAAGTTTGCATGTGATACAACAGTGATTGGTCTCATTCGAGACAATGATGGAACTGCATACAGAAGGGAGATTGAACACAACTAGCCTCATGGTGCGACCGTAACAATCCTTAACTGAACACACTCAAAACCATAGAAATGGTAGTAGATTTTAGGAGAAACCATCCCATCCTACTATCCCTTACAATACTAGATAACACAGTATCAACAGTAGAGACCTTTACATTTCTAGTTCTATCATATTTCAAAACTTAAAGTGGTCACCATATATCAAAAACATCATCAAAAAAGCACAACAAAGAATGTTCTTTCTGCACCAACTCAGGAAGCTCAAACTGCCCAAAGAGCTGTTGATACAGTTCTACAGAGGAATCATTGAGTCTGTCATCTGCACCTCTATATCTTTATATTAATATTGATTGTACCCTGATTGTTTATTTGAATCCTATGACAATTATTAAGTGTTGTGCCTCATGATTCTTGACAAATGTATATTATTTTATGTACACTGAGAGCATATGCACCAAAGACAAATTCCTTGGCCAATAAAGAATTCTATTCTATTCTATTTTATTCTATTCTACATAAGTACCTACATAAACATATCACAACAAGATATATTTCAGCATCCAAAATGTATAACAGAGGACAAAATCTTTCCTGGGCTTCAAGGCCTACTAATATTTGTAAGCAAATGTCATGGAAACCAAAGCTCTCTCCATGGTAACATCACTCTTGGAACAGCGCTTAGCCACAACAATACTGAACAACTGCAACCTCATCTTGGAGTGTAGTATTAGCATTACAGTGGAAACTCTGGACATGACCCTAATTCGTTCCATAACTTTGGTCACAACCTGATTTTATTATTATTATTATTATTATTATTATTATTATTATTATTATTATTATTATTATTATTATTATTTACTGTACAGTGATCCCCCCAGTTTCGCGCTCTCGATCATTGCTAATCGCTATATCGCGATTTTTCCACCCGGAAGTAAAAACACCATCTGCGCATGCGCACCCCTTTTTTCTATGGCCACGCATGCGTAGATGGTGGAGTTTGCGTTCCCCGGGCAGATCAGCTGCTGGGCGGCTTCCCTGGGTCTTCCCCCTCTTGCTGGCGGGAGGGCGAGCGGCAGGCATCAGCGAGGAGCCGGGGTTTCCCCTTTGCATGGGCGGCCAGTAAGACCCCAGCGCCGCTTCCCAGCTGAGTCCCGAAGCCAAACGCGGAAGTTCGCCTTTGCCGTCTGGCTTCAGGACTCAGCTGGGAAGCGTCGCGAGCGAACGGCGTGTGCGGGCGAAGGGCGGGCGAGCGGCAGCGAGGAGTTTGCGTGGGCGGTGGGGAAACCTCAGCGCCGCTTCCCAGCTGAGTCCCGAAGCCAAACGCGGAAGTTCGCCTTTGCCTTCTGGCTTCAGGACTCAGCTGGGAAGCGGCGCGAGCAAACGGCGTGGGCGGGCGAGCGGCGGGCGTGCGGGCAGGCAGGCGGCGGACAAGCGGTGGGCGAACAAGACAAGCGGCGGGCGCGGCAGCAGCGAGGAGTTTGCGTGGGCGGCGGGGAAACCCCAATCTTCGGCTCCTCGCTGCTGCGGCGGAAGTAAAAACACCATCCGCACTGCTACTTTGCGAAGAATCGATTGTCGCGAGGGGTCCTGGAACGGAACCCTCACGATAATCGGCGGACCACTGTATTAGATTTGTATGGCGCCCCTCTCCATAGACTGCCTCTGTCTCCCAGCATCCATCTGGCTAGTGTCCTTGCAGAAAACAGAAAACAGCCTGGTCAGCTTCAGCACATTATAGCAGCCCCAGCACGCGGCTCGTCAGGGCTCGACTCCGTTGCACCCACCACTAGTCAACTGAACTGAGGTGCTGACGCTTCCGGAAAACACTGGATTATTCTCAAATAATTGTCCAAGTGTAATTTAAATATTTTATTTATAAAATTACAGCAAGTAATAAAAATTCAAATTTGTTGTGGCTTCTATGATGAAATAATCCTATACTGTAATTAAATACTTGCAGGCACTGATAGACAGATTCATTGCAACTGAGACTATATTTTTAATACTATAAAGCTTGAAGATTATATATTATTTAAAGATATGGTAAAACTAACATACAATTAAAGTACAGTTTCACACAGAGATAAAAAGTTGGCTTATTTTAATCTAAGCTATACATAATTGGCTCTCAGTTCTGTCAGTCATTTAATTACTGAAACAGCAATTCAATTTAATAACATGTAATTTAAAAGTTAAGATCTCATAGGGTGTTGCAGATTTAATTGCAAGTAACTCTTTTAATTTTCTATAACTTAAATCTAAAAAGGGGTGGAGTAAGAAACTACAATACTCAATGAGGGTATTTTGCACAGTATTCTCAAAATGGATAATAAATGAAATAAGTAGGCAAGTCTTAATCCCATGTGCAATACACGTAAGAGAAATAGGATGCATCAGATTTGTGTCATTCATTTTTTCAAATACACAGGTGTAAAAACAACATTAATACCTCAACAAATTCAATTCCTGTCATACATGTCACCTCCAAATCAAGCATAATACCACTAAATTTTGCTCATGGATTTTGACTTCAAAATTTTCCTAGGCAATATAACTTTAAATATCTGTTAAGAGCCTGATGCATGGTCTATCCATTATTATTCATATGTTAATTTCTCCCATGCCTGAGGCATTCAATAACACCCGCTAGCAAGAGTACAAAAATTGTTTCTTATTAATGTTGCTGTAACATGCCATACTGTTGGGAAGCAAAAACTGATATGGATAGGTTTTATTGAGCTATTAATGTGTCTGGGTGATCTTTGTAGAGTGCCCACATGTTTGGGATTACCATTTAGGAATTTGTGGCATTTCAGGACAAAATTTGCTACGTGATAAGTAGCTTACTCCCTCCCTACACTAGACTTTGAAAAGATAAAAAGATCATATAAGTGTCAGTTAAAGGTCTGCAATCTTTGAGCTATAGCAGTGGTTCTCAACCTTTCTAATGCCGCGACCCCTTAATACAGTTCCTCGTGTTGTGGTGACCCTCAACCATAAGTCAAGCGCCAATTCTCCCAACAGAGCTTTAAGCTGATTGGCGGCAAAGTCAGAGGGACACCCTCACTGTAAATGCCTGATTGGTCGGATTGTAAAAATATGTTCCAAGGTGCCAGAACAGAAGTTTTAGTTCCTAACATCATAGGAAATTTGTCTTTTCCCTTGGCCTTAGGTGACCCCTATGAAATGATTGTTCGACCCCCAAAGGGGTCCCGACCCCCAGGTTGAGAACCACTGAGCTATAGGAATTCTTCACAGCCTTTTTCCCCAAAAGAGTTCCAACAGGGTTTCACCTTCAAGCAACATACGAATAGCAATACTTTTTGAGTCAAATAGATATTAACTCCCAGCTTATACTAGTTACCTAGAGATACATGCTTGTTTCTTATATGTGCTAGCTGCTAAAGATTTCATTGATTTATCATTCTCACCTATATACTATACAAATAATGCTAATGAGTTTATGATTTCTGGAGAATATATTAGACAATTTGAATCCATGCATGCCAAACTTCTTGTTTTCTGGAATATTGTGTGTGGCACATTAATTTTCACTGTGGTGAGTGTCAGAGTGCCCTTTAAAAGTCTATGGTGGGTCACTTCCAGTTTGGACCAGTTCTTAGAACTGGTAGCAGCGGTGGCAGAAGGCTTTGCCCACCCACCTGGGACACTTCAGCACAAACATGCATACAAACCAATGACAAAATATTTTACAACCCACCACTGTGGGAGATATATAAGCATATAATATTTTACCCTACTTGCATGTCACCATTTTTAAATGAGTACAGTGACAAAAGTTATATTTCCATATTGCTCTATGTGAATTGCTGGTATTATGTGGATGGCTAATATTAGGGGTGAGTAAACAGTATGTCACTCTTTATTTATCAGCAAAGAAACCACTTGCAGATTTGCTCTGTTTTTCTGAATTTTGAAGGTATTTTCCCCTTCACTTCAGAATATGAAAGTGTATGGTTTCTGATAACATTATGCAAGTATTTGTGTGATTGTTCACTTACTTGAACCAAGACTGTCCAGCCTTTTAAAAGTGTAATTCAACTATATCCAACAAGAAAATGGGTACTGTAGTTAACATAAAAGTGATTCAGAATAACATTTCTGGGGAAATTTGCTATGGCAAATATTTTTAATGGATATTTCTATTTGTGGCCAGAAAATGCAGCTGTAAGGGTCAGAACTGTTGTAGAAAACATACACCATGTTCCTTACAAAAGGGCAGTCAGCTACCTTGGCATGACAAGTAGCCAATTTCACAAGTAATTAATTTAATTTTTAGAGGAAGGAAGCAGGCACAGAGAGACATGACTACCAATGAAGTTAAAAATATTTGCTTCTGATTATATAAGCTGAAAGAATTATTTTTTTCTTTTTCTTTCTTTCTGGGTGTTACCGGTTTGTGGCCAGGAGGATAAAACAACTTGTATCAGAGAGTTTAATGTGTGGTTAAGACAGTGGTGTAAAGCTGAAGGTTTTGGCTATGTAAGTCATGATGTCAGTAGGTGGTCTAATAGGGAGTTGTTTAAGGGGGATGGTTTGCATCCATCATACAGAGGTACCCAGGTGCTCGGTGAGGAATTCAGAACTTTTTTGGACAGGCATTTAAACTAGGTAAAGGGGACAGAGATGTACCAGATGTGGATGATTTCTGTCCCCGACCAATGAGGATAAATCAGTTTCTGGAAGCTTATGAAAAGAGAGCTGTAAATAAAATAGATGTAGTTGTTGATGATAAGGGGCAAACTAATAATGAAAATAATGTTCTTCGAGTAATGTGCACGAATGCTCGAAGCTTGAGCAACAAGCTCTGTGAGTTAATGGCCATAATATCTAGAGACAATTTGGATCTGGTTGCCATAACTGAGACATGGTTTAAGGATTCTAATGAATGGGAAATATCCATACCAGGATATACACTGTATAGGAAGGATAGAATAGAGAGAAGGGGAGGTGGAGTAGCCATTTATGTTAAAGAAAGTCTAAAAACAATACTAATTCAAAATACATGTAAAGATCTGGAGACCCTCTGGATTTGTATGCAAAATAAAGACGGTTCTGTCATTAGAATTGGGGTGATCTATAGGCCTCCAGGGCAATCTGAGGAACATGACAACAAGATGGTGGATGAAATTATCCTAATGGCAGTAAAGGGAGATATTGTGGTTATGGGTGATTTCAACATGCCTGATGTTGACTGGAATATCCCCAATGCCCTTACATGCAAAAGTAAGAATATAGTAGAGGCCTTTACAGGAGCAGCTCTGGCACAGCTAGTTAAGACACCAACTAGAGGGGAGAATATTCTAGATTTAGTTTTTACAAATGGGAATTGGGTTTCAGAGGTCAAGGTGGGAGAAAATTTAGGTTGCAGTGACCATCTATGTTTGTGGTTTGATGTAAAAACTGATTGTGAGCAATCCTATACTGCAACCAAAGTATTGGATTTCAGAAAAACAAATTTTAATGCAATGGGGGAATATTTAGATAATGAATTAAAGGGGAGGGATAAAATGGCAGGAGCGAGCACCCAGTGGACTGTATTAAAAAAGGCCATCTTAAAAGCCACAAGACTTTATGTAAAGCAAATAACTAAAGGTAAAAGGAAGAAGAAACCGCTATGGTTTAGCAATGATGTGAGGGCTATAGTCAGTGAAAAAAAGGCTGCCTATAGGAGGTATAAAGAGTCTGGAAGTATAGCTGATAGAGAAGTGCATAAAATGAGACAGAAGGAGGCGAAACAGATAATATATGCTGCTAAAGCCTCAAAAGAGGAAGAAATTGCAAAATCTGTAAAGAAGGGGGATAAAACCTTCTTCAGATATATTAGTGATAGGAAGAAGAAAAACTGCAGCATCACAAAGCTTAGTACCAGGAATAATACATGCATTGAAGGGAATAAGAAGATCGCTGACCATTTCAATAGCTACTTCTGTTCAGTTTTCTCAAAAAACACCTTACAAAATAATACTATAAAGGGATATAGCATTGCTTCCAGCTGTACGGATTCAGCTCCAGTGATCTTAGAAGCTGATGTCTTAGAAGAACTTGAACGATTAAAGATAAATAAGGCAATGGGTCCAGATGGCATCCACCCCAGAGTTCTTAAAGAACTCAGATCTGTCATTGCTGCCCCCCTGACTGATTTGTTTAACCAATCCCTGTTAACAGGAGATGTTCCTGAGGATTGGAGAATGGCCAGTGTTGTGCCTATCCACAAGAAGGGCAGTAGAGAAGAAGCTGGTAACTACAGGCCAGTTAGCTTGACATCAGTTGTAGTTAAAATGATGGAGACTCTACTCAAAAAGAGGATAAATCAGCACCTAAAAAACAATAACTTATTGGACCCAAATCAGCATGGCTTTACTGAAGGCAAATCATGTCAGACTAATCTCATTGATTTCTTTGACTATGTCACAAAGGTGTTGGATCAAGGTGGTGCCGTGGATATTGCCTATCTGGATTTCAGCAAAGCCTTTGATACGGTTCCACATAAAGAGCTGATAAATTAGTGAAGATTGGACTTAATCCCTGGATAGTTCAGTGGATTTCAAGCTGGCTGAAGCATAGACATCAGAGACTTATTGTTAATGGCGAGTATTCTGAGCAGAGACAGGTTACAAGCGGTGTGCCACAAGGGTCTGTTCTGGGTCCTATTCTTTTTAATATGTTTGTGAGTGACATAGGGGAAGGTTTGGTAGGGAAGGTTTGCCTATTTGCCGATGACTCTAAAGTGTGCAATAGGGTTGATATTCCTGGAGGGGTCTGTAATATGGTAAATGATTTAGCTTTACTAGATAAATGGTCAAAGCAATGGAAACTGCAGTTTAATGTTTCCAAATGTAAAATAATGCACTTGGGGAAAAGGAATCCTCAATCTGAGTATTGCATTGGCAGTTCTGTGTTAGCAAAAACTTCAGAAGAGAAGGATTTAGGGGTAGTGATTTCTGACAGTCTCAAAATGGGTGAGCAGTGTGGTCGGGCGGTAGGAAAGGCAAGTAGGATGCTTGGCTGCATAGCTAGAGGTATAACAAGCAGGAAGAGGGAGATTGTGATCCCCTTATATAGAACGCTGGTGAGACCACATTTGGAGTACAGTGATCCCTCGAGTATCGCAAGGGTTACGTTCCAAGACCCCTCATGATACTCGATTTTTTGCAATATAGTGGTGCGGAAGTAAAAACACCATCTGCGCATGCATGCCCTTTTTCCATGGCCGCGCATGCGCAGCTGGTGTTTTTACTTCCGCACCTGGGAAGACCCAGGGAAGGTTCCTTCCGCCGCCCAGCAGCTGATCTGCTCGGCAGCGCTGCAGCAGCGAGGAGCCGAAGATCGGGGTTTCCCCGCCGCCCACACAAAGGGGAAACCCCGATCTTCGGCTCCTCGCTGCTGCCGCGCCCGCCGCTTGTCCGCCCGCCGCTTGTCCGCCCGCCGCTTGTCCGCCCGCCGCTTGTCCGCCCGCCGCTTGTCCGCCGCTTGTCCGCCCGCCGCTTGTCCGCCGCCTGCCTGCCCGCCCGCCGCTTGTCCGCCCGCCGCTTGTCCGCTCGCCGCTTGTCCGCCCCGTGTCCGCCCGCCACTTGTCCGCCCGCCGCTTGTCCGCCCGCCGCTTGTCCGCCGCTTGTCCGCCACCTGCCTGCCCGCCTGCCCGCTGCTTGTCCACCGCCTGCCTGCCCGCCCGCCCGCCGCTTTTCCGCCCGCCGCTTTTCCGCCCGCCGCTTTTCCGCCCGCCGCTTGTCCGCCGCCTGACTGCCTGCCTGCCCGCCGCTCGGTGCACGAGAGAGGGAAAGTGAGAAAAAGAGGGAGAGCAAGAGGGGGAGAGATAGAGAAAGAGAGAGAAGGAAAGAAAGAAAGAGATGAGAAAGGAAGGAAGAGAGTGAGAGAGAGGAAGAAAGAGAGAGAGAGAAGAGTGGAGTATTTTTTAATTAATATTTTCTGAAAAATCGCGATATAGCGTTTCGTGAAGATCGAGATCGCGAAAATCGAGGGATCACTGTACTGTGTTCAGTTCTGGAGACCTCACCTACAAAAAGATATTGACAAAATTGAACGGGTCCAAAGACGGGCTACAAGAATGGTGGAAGGTCTTAAGTATAAAACGTATCAGGAAAGACTTAATGAACTCAATCTGTATACTGTAGTCTGGAAGACAGAAGGAAAAGGGGGGACATGATCGAAACATTTAAATATGTTAAAGGGTTAAATAGGGTTCAGGAGGGAAGTGTTTTTAACAGGAAAGTGAACACAAGAACAAGGGGATACAATCTGAAGTTAGTTGGGGGAAAGATCAAAGGCAACCTGAGAAAATATTATTTTACTGAAAGAGTAGTAGATCCTTGGAACAAACTTCCAGCAGACGTGGTTGGTAAATCCACAGTAACCGAATTTAAACATGCCTGGGATAAACATATATCCATTGTAAGATAAAATACAGGAAATAGTATAAGGGCAGACTAGATGGACCATGAGGTCTTTTTCTGCCGTCAGTCTTCTATGTTTCTATGTTTCTAGCCAGCATATATATGTTAAAGCAGTTATCCTGCTATATAAAAAAAAATTTTTTTCTAAGAAGCATTTTGCCCATTTAAAAATGAGAAAATAATCTCAAGAGTATCTGAAAATGTTACACCAAGGAAAACTAGTCACCAATCTCTTAAAACATTTGTTTTCTCTCACACAAAAGAGATAACTGCTTGCTCTGAGCCAAAGCTTTTCGTTGTCTAAAAATATTTCAGTGGGGTGTTGTTTTTTTAAGTATATGGCACGTGTTAGCCAGGGATCACCAAGGGGGCTGGCTGCTTCTGTGAAAGGAATTTTTTTGGGGGGGTGGTATCATTTTTACCCGTGGGATGCCTGAATGCCGGTAGACAATTGGGGGAGGCTCCTTTCTTGTCCCTATGCAGTTTATTCGCTCATGGGAATCAAGCCGCCAACCTCAGCGGTGCGCAGGCCCAACATCTTAGCACGTGAGCCACCCCCACCCCCATTTTGATGGTGCTATCCATGAATACAGAAATACTTCTCTTAGAAGAAAAGTACAGCTGACAGATTGGTTGGTTTCCCTGAATTTGGAGCAAATTTGAGTGTTAATTTTAAGTCTTTGTAATCATGGAATCATAGCGTTTTAAAGAAATTAGAAGTCATATAATCCATTGCCTCCTCCCCCGCTTTGAACAGGACCCAACATCTCTGGCATATGACTGCTCAGCTTCTGCTTGATGATCTCTTGTAAAAGAGAGATCACCATTCTCATGCAGCTACCAGTTTTTCTGGCAAACAATGCAGAGTTAAGAAGGTCCTCCAACCATCGGAATGTAACTTACTTCTGTCTTGTTTTTAATCATGGATTCTGTTCCTGCCCCTTGAGCAATAGAGAGTAAGTCTACTTTATCATTAATATGACACCCTTCAGAAATTTGGAAATTCTTTCTCTTATACCTCCCTTGATTATCTCTTATCTCCTCTGTAGGCTAAACATATCTGATTCTTTTAGCCCGTCCTCATAGGCCTAGGCTTCCAGATCTCTCACCATCATAGACCTTCTCTGAACTTGTTCCAATTTCACTTTTTTTTTCAAACTGTGCTCCAAATAGAATATGCTCATGGCAAAGAACACAAGGACAGTGTTTCCCAACCATGGCAACTTGAAGATATCTGGACTGGGGAATTCTGGGAGTTGAAGTCCAGATACCTTCAAGTTGCCATGGTTGGGAAACACTGCACTAGGACATTCCCCATGATATGTTAATACAGCCCAAAATATTAATTTGCTTTTTTAGCATCTGCTTCATGCTGCTGACTTATGTGGGTGACTGACACATGGAGCTTTTCATATGTATTATTGTAATGCCAGATATCCCGTCCTATATTTGTGTGTTTCATTTTAACTGTCCAGTTGAATAATTTCACATTTTTTCTATTGAATTTCATATTATTTAATTCAGACTCTGCTCAATTTTGTCTGGATCTCTTTGAATCTCTTTTCCATAAATTAACAAAACCTCCCAAACTATGCAGAATAACATGATCTAGCCCATATTTTATCATTCTATTGAGGAAAATATGACAACAGACTTTGATTAAGGCTTGGGCTGTGCCATGATATACTACCTATAAGGCATTCCCCTTATCTACTAAGCCAACAACTGCATCAAAGATACATAATTACTTTCGTGCAATGTATCTATAATAACCATACTGGCTCCTGTTTACTGGAAAATATCAATCCAATGCACCTGATATGATGCTACTTATCTGGAACCTCCCTCCTCTCTGAAAGATAGGACCCTCTCTTCCAATTTTCTAGGATTTTTCCAGTCCTTCAGGGATTTTCAAAAATTACTAAGAATTGTTCTGTAATCATATCCAGTATTCCCTCCATTATCCTGTGATGGTACCAGAGACCTGAATTAATTTAAATTAGCCAAGTTCTCTCTTACCATCTCCTGGTCTATTCTAAGTTACTATTCTATGATGGAATTTTCTGAGTCTGAGAATGAAAATGGACATTTTCAAAATATTATAGAAAAATAGATATTTCTGTAACATCTAATAAACAATTAGCATCAGCCAGAAAAAAAGCCACATCGATATCCCTTAACACATTCATGGATAAATGACAACCAACATATCCATATCCAATTATCACAATTCAGTAATTTAATCCCTTTTGATTGCAAAACAACTGCCTACTCTGCATCTGGTTGTAAGCAGAACTAGTTACCTCCTTTTCCGAAGAGCATAATAATGACTAAATATTCCTTGATTTTAATTCTTAAGGAAGAAGAATATAGGAGTTGGAACTTTCTTCTTACTGCAATGGATATCCTCTTTGTTTTTCCTTTTGTTTCTAATGTACACAAAAATAATTGGGGGGGGGGGTCCTAGTATGTCTCACAAACATCAGTCAATGTTAAGCTTTAGCCTCTTTGACACAGTTTCTACAATTTTTAGATATTAGTTTTATAAGAGTAGCTGCTGAAGAAAGGGAGGGGAAACAATCCTATTACAATGTAGGATTGTAGTGGGAAAATCACTTGATAGCCAACAATTTTGAGCAAGAAAAAGAAAAGTCACATATTATAACTTAAATTACCTTTACTCTGAATACCTCTCCAATTTAAGTGCAATTGACAGTTATTTTGTAGCTGTGGAAGTAATGAGAACTAATGCCCTGAGATTTAGTTTTGATCTCAAATTGGGACTCCATCATTGTTACTTGCTTTCTCCATGTGTTTTTTTTTTAATGCCAAAGGCCTGTTATAATATGTAGAGATTTCCATAGGGATGGGCCAAGCAACACCTTTGCTTTGTTTTCAGTGCTTATTTACTGAAGTAGTATTTCCTGCCCCCACAAGAATTACACTGCTAACGTGTTTTAAAAAGGTTACAATGACTTTAGATATTACACATGATAAACCAGCTGCCTATTAATCAAAGCAGTTTCATCTGAGACAGAATAATGTTCTCTAATGTTATTCTGGCACTTGTCTCACTTATGATAAGGTGCTCCTTGAGACAAAAGACACACAACAATAGTGGAAGAATGCTTAATCCAAAGTGGAAATTGCAGGGAAGAACACTTAATCACTTCCAAGAAGTATCTCAAACTTTTTAAAATTTGGGCACATAAAAATGGGCAACTTAAAAAATACAGAATTTAACAATTGTTGACATTATTCTGAGATTCTGATACCACGTTTGGAGGAGAGAGGAAGAGGGAGGAGGAGGCAACTGTACAAAATTGCTCAATGTCATCCAATACATCAAACCACTGAGAATTTGCAGTAGCACGAGATCAGCATACAAGCAACGCTCTATCCTTTATCTAAGGGTAGTGGTTTCAAAGTTATACACAGGTTTGCTGAAAGCATTTTCTGCAGTTAGTGTTCATATTACAATTGTGAAAGATTAAGGTAGGCATCCATACATGTAGAAAGGAGCAGAAGACAATTGGTCTACTCTGCTGCATTAGCATTTCAGTTGTGCTGCATATTAAGCATAGATGGTGAATTTGATTTCACATAGTCTGGCTTACAGGTTGAACTCTTTTTATAGTAAATATAATAAAAAAAATTACAATTGAAAAGATAAAAATGAATACAAACTAAAATGTAAAATAATAAAAAGGAAAAAATAGAATGTGCAGGGGGAAAAATAGAAAAATAGAAAAGTAACAATGAAGAAAAATGAAAGAAATATATTAAAAAATTATTCAGCTTTCATTGCAATAAACAATTTTAGTAGCTTGTCACCTGCCCTTAAATTACAACAAACAATCTCTTTCCATATCCCATCTCTTGTCTATAAACAAATCCACGAGGAATCATCATTTCAGTCCTGCCTGGTGTCAGCAAAATATTATCAGAGATAACAACATATTTAATATTGATCAAATAAACCAACCCTTCCTTTTACTGTTAATAATATAGTTCCTTAATCCCTTCAAATCATATTCTAAAATTTCATTTTTTTTCTTTTTTTTTTCTTTGTCCCTTCTCACAAATTCTTCAAAGTCCCTTTTTGCAAATCCAATATAAAAAAGCTATCTAGGTCACTCTTTTTATTTATTATTTGCACATCCTTTTAATTATGAAGACATCAATTGGCTTCTCTTATGTGTTATACAGAAGCTTTTTCCAAATTATTCTTGTATTCTGTCATTTTTAAATCCATTTTAGCATAACTTGTTTTGTCCATAAAAAATTGTTCCTCTTCCATAACATCCTTTAAACATAGTTTTTCGATAGAGGTAGGCACCCTTAAAACTGAGTTCTGTGTCCTTTGTTCAAATATATCCTTCAGAATCTCCAAAATTAAAATATTTTGCTTCATTCTGTATGAGCAAGTCAAATTTTTTATTGTTCTTCTTTATTTGTAATCTTTAGTTCCTTCTAATTCCCTCTAGGGTACAACCTTCTAAGTCTATTATGGTTTTCTTACAATTAATATCGAAATCTTGTTTCAAATGCACCATTAGTCTATTTCCAAATTCAACATTAATTGTTATTGTTTATTTCATGAAAAATTAAAATTATATTTTAAACATCTCTCATTGAGAATTGAAAAAAAAAACCTCATCAGGGGCTTCCTAAAATTTGTCAATCCAAAAGTTTATAAAAACTGAAAGGCAGTTAACAATCAATTTTCAAAAGTCTTTAGAAAAGGAAGCACATGAACCCAGTATTCTTTTGAAGACGCTAACATGGTTTGTGCAAAATGGCTTTCCCTTGTCAACCAGAACGCTAAATTGATCAGAGACCGCTGTTTTGTGATCTCCTCATGAGGAGCAACTTAGCACTTGTGAGTGATCTCAAATCCTCTCTTTGTCAGAATTACAAATGGACAGTCTGCTCTTCAGCTCTTCTTTCTGCCATAGTCATTAACTCTGTTTATAGCAGAACCATCTTCAGTTCATCATTTTTTCCCTGGAACTCCCCCCCTAAAGCTCAAACTCTTCTAGAAAAAGAATAAGGTTTTGAAGCCCATAAGCAAAGAGCCATTTATGGCTGAGTGCTCCAGTTACTGTAACAGTTATAAAGGGGGAAAAAGGAAAAATGTATTACTTAATTAGCAGCAGATTTTAAGCAGAAAGTAGCATTTTTGGGGGGAAATAAATGACATTTGTAGATGTATTTTTCTACAACAAGACAATGCTAATAAACCATCTTTGAGAGTTTTTAGATAAAAAAATAAAATATTTAAGCAGACAATAAATACATCAAACAATAACTAAAAACTATATTACAAGGTCATGATTCAAGATAACTAGGAAGCAGTAATATGAATTTTTATAGGCATTCTTTTTTTAAAGCAGAACTTTTTGATGAATGCAATCATTCTTGATGTTTTACTTGTAATTAACAATTATTTAACTAATAGCAAGAGATAGGATTTTGTGTATTCATTTATTTATCTGCTAGAATTGCTTATCCAATCTAATTGGGAATAAATTTATAAATCCATGGGGATAATTATGATTGTCCACTTCTGCTTACAACGCAAAAGCTTCAAGTTTGCCTTTTGCAATATAGGCATTTGATTACCTTCTCTTTTTTTCCTCAAGATTTTCACAGACACATTTGTTAGCAAAAGAGCACCAGTGCTACTGATTGGAGGCAGGCAGTATTACTCTGATATCTATATTAATTTATTCTGATACTAGGGAATCTATTTCTAATTATGCTGAGCAGAGGCAAGTCTTAGCTTGCATGCAGAGTTTCAATTAGCTTTATTGAAAATTCTTGTGCAGGTTCACATAATAGTTTTTCTTAAAAATCATAAAGCACCAAGAAATATTGTTCAGCAATTATATCTTGCAAAGTGGTTTAGAGAAATTTGTTTGTACGGTACAATACAAAACATAGCATTTGAAACTATTTATACAGATTATTGAGCAGCATGATCTGAAGTGTATTTCTACAATGTTACATAGCGAGAAATGTCACCTATTCCAAATTAGAATGGCATATAAAAATAATAGATCATTATGGATTCCAGCGCACCGAGAGTTAAAGATATTATAAAATATTTGTAGTATAAAGATAATTTTATGCCTTTCCCTGATAGTCATTTTATTCCCTCTGAGAATGAATAATTTTATGTTCAGAATTATATTTTAAAAAATTACTGCAATTTTCTAATTTCATCTGTGATATAAAACAAGAAGATGCAATAAAAACTAAACTGTCTGTTTTCTGCAGCATTAGCATTAGTTAGTTTATACTTTCCAAGGAAAAAACTTTTGTCACTAATATGAAATGATCAAAGATAAAAATTAACCTATATGAGAAAGTTATGGGTAAACACTGGTCTTGGATGCTTAACAGAATTTACTTAATTTTAATCTAGTCCTATGTGTACCAAGAAATAATTTGGAGAAAACCATGCTCCCATCTATGCTAGGGATAAATCAAATTCACTGAGACTGCTTACAGCTTAGGTTGAAAGATAAAATGGTCACGGTATGCTGAAAAGCTATCCCACAAAGTTTTCAAGGAATTAAGATTTAAGATTTTAAGATTTAATTGGGTTTGTATGCCGCCCCTCTCCAAAGACTCATGGCGTCTCACAGCATGTACAGAAAAACAAGAAACAGTAGTAATAATACAATTAATAATACATTATAAACAATCTTTAAATTGAATTGTTTTCCCTAAACATTACAGGGTATGTTCCAAAAGTAATGCAATTATTTCTTTAAAAAAAGTAATTTATTGAACAGATTTGCACAAACACTTAAAATTCTTCAAAGTACTGTCCTTGGGCCTCTACACATTTTTTCCAGCAATTCTGCCATGACCGGAACGCGCCCTAAAAGGCGTCTTCGGGGACCTCTTGCAAGGTCTTTGTCACGGCTGATTGGATCTCTTCTATGGATGAAAAATTGGTTCCTTTCAGGGCTGGGAACAAAAAGAAGTCTGCTGGGGTCAGGACTATGGGGGGGCAGCATTGGCACCTGGTGTTTGGCCAGGAACTCGCAGACTCGTAGCGCATAGTGGCAAGGTGCGTTTTTTATCCATAGAAGAGATCCAATCAGCCGTGATGAAGACCTTGCGATAGGTCCCCAAAGACGCCTTCCAGGGCGCATACCGGTCATGGCAGAGTCACTGGAAAAAAATGTGTAGAGGCCCAAGGACAGTACTTTGAAGAATTTTAAGTGTTTATGCAAATCTGTTCAATAAATTACCGTATATACTCGAGTATAAGCCGAGTTTTTCAGCCCAAAAAATTGGCTGAAAAACACAACCTCGGCTTATACTCGGGTCATTGACAAAGTCACCACACGAGGGCGCCATTGCTTGAACCAGAGTGAGGAGGCACCAGCTTTTGTCCTCTCTCGCACGCCGTAGTTCCTCTCCCTGGCTCAAGCAAAGGAGGCAGCCATTTGCTCCAACCGAGAGGGGAAAAAAGCAGTGGGAAGCCGGTGAGGTCGTGTGTGTGTGTGTGTGTGTGTGTGTGTGTGTGTGTGTGTGCATGCCCCCTCTCCCCCCCACCGTGAAAAAAGCCAGCTACCTCTTGCTGAAACCCAGAGGCTTTTTTTTTTTACTCCCTGTGTGTATTTGTCAACAGGTTTACAGTAACTATTCCTTGCTCTCTCTGCATTGCCCTTAGTTGGATTAAAAAGGCCCCCTGCTGTCAGATTCTCCTCCCCCTCCTTTGAAAGGATTTAAACTGTTTAAAAAATGGTATTTTGTGGTAGTTGCTGTCCTTGCTTGGATAGGATCTAATAATGTGTTATGAGGCAGAGCTAGACAGGAATTCTTTTTCTATCTGTCTATCTTTCTATCTATCTATTTTTCTATCTATATCTATCTGTCTGTCTGTCTATCTATCTTTCTATCTATATCTATCTGTCTGTCTGTCTGTCTATCTATCTATCTGTATCTATTTCTATCTATCTATCTATCTATCTATCTATCTATCTATCTATCTATTTTTCTATCTTTCTATCTATCTATCTATCTATTTTTCTATCTGTCTGTCTGTCTATCTATCTTTCTATCTATATCTATCTGTCTGTCTGTCTGTCTATCTATCTGTATCTATTTCTATCTATCTATCTATTTTTCTATCTATCTATTTTTCTATCTATCTATTTTTCTTTCTTTCTATCTATCTATCTATCTATCTATCTGTATCTATTTCTATCTATCTATCTATCTATTTTTCTATCTGTCTGTCTGTCTATCTATCTTTCTATCTATATCTATCTATCTATCTATCTATCTATCTATTTGGTTTTCTATGCTGATAACCTCACAGCAGCTAATGCTGAAGCTCTTCTTTGGATACACTTATTTATTTGTTTGTTTGTTTGTTTGTTTATTTAATTGGATTTGTATGCCATCCCTCTCCAAGGACTCAGGGTGGCTCACAGCATATATAAAAACAGAACAATAATGTAAATCCAATTAATGATGAGAAGGAATCCAGTTTTGAAGGATTTTAACTCTTAGGTTTTAGCTTTGTTGCTGATCGAGCTACTTTTTTTACTTTTTAATTTATTGTTAATATTGTTAATTTGTTTACCCTCTTTTAAATTTACAGAGCTAGTTTACTGGTTTTCTTTAAAATAAATATTCTAAAACATGTTCTCAATTAATGTAATTTTATTGTTTTCCATTTTTATAAGTTACCAGTAGCCATTGCATTTTCTAACCTTGGCTTATACTCGGGTCAATACGTTTTCCCAGTTTTTGTGGCAAAAATTGGTGCCTCGGCTTATACTCGGGTCGGCTTATACTCGAGTATATACGGTACTTTTTTTAAAAAAAATGCATTACTTTTGGAACACACCCTGTATTACATTATCATTCGACCATACTAATACAATTTAAAAAGTAGATAACATTTTGTGAATATCCATTTGAATTTTTAAAAAAACCAAAAAGGTCACTCCCATATTTGATAAGAATGTTTTTCCAGAATTTTAAGAATAGTTTTACTTTAAGAGTAAAAATATAATATTAACTCAGTATAATATTACTCCAAAATTTATAAAGAATGTATTAATTATGCATTCCTATTAAAATTTACATTTTGAACACATGCATAAAATATAGTATATATTTTATATATTACTCTCAATAGATATAATATTTCTCTCTTCATCCTACTGAGTCTCTCAGTGAAATTTTTGAAAGAATGAGCAAAACCAGTCTGCTGGATCCGCCCCTTCCCCAGAATTAGTGAATCCATAGACTTAGGCTCAAGTGTGGTGGCACAAATAATGCTCAACTCTCAAGATAGGAAAAATTACAGGTTAAAGGATATAACCACAGTTAGAATAGAAAAAGGGAGGGAAGTGACTGCTGTACCCGCTCAGCATACGAGAAGAGGCGTTCAGGTAAGCAATCAACGCCTATTCTCCGTACTGAAGGAGCGGCTCCAGCAGTCACGTGAGACATACCCAATAGATGAGTCCCTAGGGAGGGATTAGTTCACTATCGTGAGAGATAACGGATTAGAGGACTCTTCTTCCAAAGGCAGCATCCACTGAAGCGTAAGAGTCAATTTTGTAATGCCTTATGAAAGAGTTTGGAGAGGCCCAAGTGGCTGCTTTGCAGACTTCTTCCAATGGAGCTTGAGTTGTCCATGCGGCAGATGTGGCTGTACTTCTTATGGAGTGTGCTGTGATACCCCTGGGTATGCTGAGGGAAGCTGACTCATAAGCCTTTGAGATAGACCTTTGGATCCAACGGCCTATTACGGTTGAGAATATCTTGGATCCCAGGGATCTGGGATGGTAGGCCACGAATAGGGCTTCTGACCTCCAAATGGGTCTCGTCCGTTGGATATAGATTGTCAGGGCTCTGGTGAGATCTAATGTGTGCCATCTGACCGCAAGATGATGGTTCTGATTGGAACAAAAGGAGGGCAACACAATGTCCTGGGATCTGTGGAACATGGAACTGACCTTGGGTAGAAAAGTGGGGGCCAGGTGCAGGACTACTTTGTCCGTATGGAACTGGCATAGATCCTGCCGAATGGATAGGGCTGCCAATTCTGAGATGTGTCGGGCAGATGTTATCGCTACCAGGAATGCTACATTGTAAGATAGGTACCTGAAGAATGCTGACCTTAGGGGTTCGTATGGTGCCTGAGTGAGGGAGTAGAGAACCCGCAATAAGTCCCAGGACAGGTATCTATGGACCTTGGAAGGCCTGAGGTTCGAAATACCTCTTAGGAATTCTTGAATTTCCGGGAAATAACGGAGTGATTGTCTGCGAGGCCCCGCTAGGACCGAAGATAAAGCAGCTAGATGACGTTGAATGGTGCTGGATGAGAGGCCTTGATAGAACCCTTTCATGAGGAAGGCTACAATCCTGTGAATGGGAATGCACAGGGGGGATAGACCCTCCTGTGAGCACCATTGGTGAAACCTGGTCCAGGTGTGGTTGTAAATCCTGTTGGTGGAAAGTCTTCTGGCTTTCAGGATTATTTCTATAGTGTCGGGTCATAGCCTCGCAGATCTAGGTCGCGGAACCACTCCGGATCTGGATGGTGAGAGGCCCCCTGTTGCAACATATCCTCCAAAACGGGGAGTCACCAGGGGTCCTGGACGGACAGATGTTGTAGGTCCGCGAACCAGGGCCGGCGTGACCAGTGAGGGGCTATCAGAATCACCTGGGCCTTCTCGAGGATGATCTTGTGGATCACGTCTGGGAGAATTGGAATTGGAGGGAAGGCGTAAAGCAGCCCTTGAGGCCAAGGAATTCTGAGTGCATTTGTCGCCTCCGCTCCCGGAGATGGAAACCTGGAGTAGAATTGAGGGAGTTGAGCATTGGTCGTGGTTGCAAATAAGTCTAGCGATGGGTGACCGAATCTGAGGCAGGTTTGCTGGAACAGAGCCGGATGAAGGCTCCACTCTCCTGGATCCAGGGTTGACCGGGAAAGCCAATCTGGCTGCACACTGAGAACTCCTGATATGTGGTCGGCCCATAAGGACTGTAGATGTCTCTCTGCCCAAAGACCCAGTTTCAGGGCTTCTCTCATCAGGGCCTTGGACCTGGTGCCCCGTTGTCTGCAAATATGACTCTTTGTAGCTATATTGGGAGGCATGGAAATAAACTCCAACTGGAGACCCCATTCCACAGTAGAAATAACCCAGGGGTCCTTACAGGAACGGCACCAGCTGGAGGAGAACCAAGCCAGGCGCCGCCCCTATAGGAGTAGAATGGAGCTCACCATCTCTGGTCGAGGAAGAACCTCTTTGGAAACGGGATCCTCTACCCCTGGGGTTTCTGGTCGCTTGGGAGCGAAAACGAAGGGAATACTGACCTGAGTTTCTCTGGGAGGCGAACCCTTGGTCCTGTTGACGATTGGGACGTCAAAAGGGTTGAGTTTTGATGGCCTTCTTATTGGTGGGCCCCAAAACTTTCTTTTTGTCAGCGGTTTCAGTGAGGAGGGGGTCCAAGAGGTCGCCAAATAGGAGGTTGCACTTCAAAGGACCCATGGCCAGCTGCCATTTTTGCCTCACTCCCGCTTGCCAAGGGCGAAGCTATAGAAGTCTTCTGGCTGTCGTTGAGGCCGCTACTGATCTTGCCACAAATCTTGATGATTGCAAGGTAGCATCCGCTCCATATTGAGCCGCTGCAAAAACTTTATTGAAATCCTGTTGGCCCCATAGATCATGAGGGGGAATATGCTGCCGGAGCTGTTGAAGCCATAAGAGAATAGCTCTTAATAGCCCAGGTATCCGCGAAGAAACATCTTTTGAGCATTTGCTCTAAGCACTTGTCTTCGGGTTTTAACACCTTCTCTGCTTCACCAGGCATAGCAGCCGCAGAGTGTAGGGTCTTTACCGGTTCATCAGCTTTGGGACAGACAAGAAGATCTTCATAAGATGGAGAAAGCTTATATAACTTCTTGTCCTTGGTTGTGGGATTGAGGCCAGAGGCCGGGTAGTCCCACTGCTTGAGCAGAGCATCCTTGAACAATTTGGGTATGGGTATGACCTCATTGTCTTCCTGTTCCTCCATGAAGTATGGCAGATTTTTCTCCGGAGGATCTATGAAAGGAGCAGGCTGTTTATCTTGACCAGCCAAGCCTGTGGCCACTCTTGCCTTAAATAGAAGAGATTTGAAGAGTTGGGCTAGAAAAATTGCCGCAGGAGTTGGAATCTTGATTTGTGATTCCTCATCCTCTGACAAGCAATGGAACAGGTCATCCCTGTCCTCTACGTCCATATCCTCATTCTCATCCTGAGAGGAATCTGAGTCTTCATGCACTGGAATTCTGTAGGATGAGAAGGAACCCACGGGCCTAGGGGCGTGTGGAAGGGGACGAGAGAGAGAAGGTACATTGATAGCCGAGAGCTTGGCATCAATGGCTTGAGATAAGGCAGAATATATAGATTGACGCTCTGGAGGAAAGTTAGTAATAGTAACCGGTAAAGAAGAAGAAGATGCCCTGTAGGCCTGGGTTGGGTCTGGCTCAGAGGGATCTTCCATCATAATATCTGGTTCCTCTGGACCTAAGCCCCATAGGTTAGGTTGGGGTCTGTTTAGGTTTGGCTCATCCAGAGAAAGCACAGGGACACCAGAGGGAGGCATTTTAGAAGCCTCTGGAGGGTCCGGGCTAATGTGCACTTGGGCCTATACTTTTAAACGTTATTTCTCATGCATCCTTTGCAGAGCTTGGTCCCTTCTCTTCTCAGTCCTGGTGGGTCTAGCCATTAAAGGGGCTCCGGAGGAAGAGGAGGAAGAGACCTGGGGGATATTTTCAATTTCATCGCCATTAGGCCTAGCTTCTCTGGGACCTTTAGAAGTGCCTCTCTTGGGAAACGAAGTCATGGCCTGAACAAATTACAGGTACAAGACTTGAGCCAAGAATAGATGGGAGAAGTTCTAAAGGGCAACGTTCCCAAGAGGAAGGGGGCCCTGCTCCTAGGCCCAGGAGCATCTGCAACTCAAAGTCAATCTGGCCGGTACCAGAGTTCGTGCCAGTGAGTACAGAGGGGCAGGCCTCGCTAACCTTGACAAGTAAACCAAGGTACACTGGTTTGGAGGCCTAGCCAGGGAGAAAAGGCCTGAGGGTCTCACAGCTTACTCCAGGGCCAAGCGGCAGACTTAATGGCGCCAGGCGGGACGCGCGTAGGTGATCCACAAGTGCCGGAATTACTGGGCGCTGAGGGCCTTCGCGCCAAAATAAACCGCTCCGACGGGAAGACTAAAGTCCGGGAGACAATAACAGTCCCACTCTGCAGGAGGATAAAAGCCCTTTTTTTTACAATTCCTTAGCTTGCCGGTAAACCTCCTGGCCGATTAGATTTGTTAAGAAAAATACAATCCGGCAGCAGCGTGAGCAGGGCGCTTTAGAGAAAGCAGCAATAGCTGCGCCGCAGCTTCTCCCTTAACGCCGAGCCAAGTAAGGCTGGCGCGAAAACCAGGCAAGCTTAATAGTAAAAAAGGCAATTGGAAATTTTACTTATCTGATTGCAGAAGGAACGAAAGGAAGGTGTTTTGGAGAGGAGCGAGCCACCACATGTCCTGCTGGATCGCAGGACCAAGCGAATTCTGGGGAAGGGGCGGATCCAGCAGGTTTTTTAAAGACTGGGCTCGGTCCTCTGCGGATTGGACAGCGAGCAACTCACGTGACTGCTGGACCCGCTCCTTCAGTATGGAAAAAGTAACAAGCATTCTGAAAATTCTGTAATTTGAAGCAAGGAAGGCCATATCACTTTTTTCTTTCTGTTCTATAGAATTACTTGTTGTTTGTTTTCTGAATATTTAGGGGAAACCAACTGAAAAGGTTAATAGGTATGCCATGTTTCTTGTTAACAAATGTTTGTTTCTTGTTAATAAAATACTACATATCTCTATCTGCAGCAGGATTTGCACAAATCAAAAATAATGCATTAACCAATATCTGCATACAGTCATTCAATGCAGAACAGGTAATTCTCATTTAGCAACCATAATTGGGACCAGCAACTCAGTCACTAAGTGACATGATCACTAAGTAGAAAATAAAAAGACTATGAATCTGGTTACAAATTGACTTCATTTTCCTTTTTTCACTCCATGCTCATTTAATGTTCACCATGTTGCTGGAATAATTAGCAAGAAGTGAATTAAGGTTTTATATTTGGATTGATTGGCATGGAAAGGATTACAAGAGAGCAAGTAGGCAAGTGGCGGTGAATTCTGTAGACATCAAAAGCAATATGCTGGTTGTTAATATGCTTCTTGCAGGAGCTCCTTAGGAGGCAAATAAAGTCCAAAGGAGTGAAAGAGTTGCATAGAGGCTAATTAAAGTCATAGAATTGAGCTTGTTAACTTTGCTTTGTTTCTATCGTAGGCACACACTTCCTACAATCGTCCATCCTTTTTTCAAGCAGCAGCAGCTGGGGGCAGGGGGGGGTTGTGTCGATTCCTACGGGCCGCATGGTTTTCTGCCTCATTGTAGCAGGACCCTAAGCAACACTCTCAGAGCGCAAGATGTGGTTGACACTTGCTCCATAGCCACAAGGTGAGCTGCGGAAAAGAGGGGCCCTCAGCTGCAAGGTTGCCTAGCACTGTGGACAGAGCTGGGGCTAGCAAAAGTGCACTCTAAATATCTCTAGGCACCTGGAGAGAGAGAATTCCCAGCCCTCACTCAATCACCTGATCAGCGGGCCGTGGTTAAGGGCCCCAGCAGCCTTGAGGGGACCAGGGAAGGGAAGGGCTGCCTCCTGTGCTGGCCACAGCCACCCCTTCACTAAGTTTTGTTTTTGGGGAAAGGCGTATATTTACGTCCACCAAAAAAAAATCATTTTCAGGACATGTCATATTTTCAGGAAAATACAGTATCAACTAAAGCAAATTGGTTAATATTTAAAGTGCCATAAGACAGTTTGTGGAGTGTCATATTCCAAGATATTTATTCTGAAACAATTGAATCTTCTAAACATTTAAGAATAAGTAATATATTTATGATTTATAAATTGAGAGGTAATAAAAATATGTAATATTAAATATTTCATATTAATAGGGAATGCTATTTTTTACAGAAACAAGGAAAATGTTACTATCAAAAATATTTATTTTAAGTAGAATGATTTTGATAGCAATTTAAGCATTCTTCTGTAGCATAAATTGATTACTTTTAATTTTATCACATTATTTTAAAATACAGTAACAATCAAATTCATGCAACTTACTCCTACAGGCTGAAAAATTAGTCCATCCACTTCATGAGAGACTTCTCTTGAAAAATTTCCCTCAAGAAGCTGCAAGAAGTACCAAATGATTATTGGCAATTACAATTAACAAGTAAAACAATCCTGGCATACAGAAGAAAAATACATCAAAACATCTATGCTTATTTAGTTATGGTATTTATATGCTATATAACTCCCCTCAAGATTATACACAGCATTTATTGAAAAGAATTAGCTTCTAATGTCTATTAATTAATCATTTAAAAAGCAGATGGTATAAGGAGATATACACTGCAATAAAACAGTAAACACATGTTTTAATGTTCATGAATTGATGTCTGCATTGCAGAAGACATGAGGTCAGTTGAGATGTAATAGTCCTAGCCTTTAGGGCAGCAGTCCCCAAACTACAGCCCGCGGGCCGCATGCGGCCCACTGAGGCCATTTATCCGGCCCTCGGGTGAGTGACAGGAGCACATCTAATTTTCCATGAATAAAATGCGGTATTTTGTTAGTAATTAATATCAATCATCAAAAAAGTTGCAAAAGTTTTTTTTCTAATTTTGTCATCCAGTTAATTAAATTCCCTCCTCAAAAAAGTACAACACCAAATTATATTTCTAACTTATTAACCATTATGCCAAAGTGCTTCCTTCTTTCTTTATACATTTTTCTATAAGCCAAGAAAACCTTGTACAGTGATCCCCCGGTTATTGCGTCCCCGACCATTGCGAACAGGCTAATTTGCGATTTTTCAACCCGGAAGTCAAAACACCATCTGCGCATGCGTGCCCGTTTTTTCTATGGGCACGCATGCGTAGATGGCGCCGGGCAGATCAGCTGCTGGGCGGCTTCCCTGGGTCTTCCCCCTCTTGCTGGCGGGAGGGCGAAGCCCCCCCAGCACCCGCTCGCCCGCCGTTCGCCCGGCCACCCGCCGTTCGCCGCTCGCCCGCCCTTCGCCCGGCCACCCGCCGTTCGCCCGCCGTTCGCCGCTCACCCACCCTTCGCCCTTCGCCCGGGAAGTTCGCCAGGAGTCAGCGGAGAAGCGGCGCGCCTGTTTTAAAACGATCGGAGCCGGCCTGGGAGGGCTTTCCAGCAACCCCCGAGCCCCCAACCCGGGCTCGGGGGTTGCTGGAAAGCCCTCCCAGGCCGGCTCCGATCGTTTTAAAACAGGCGCGCCGCTTCTCCGCTGACTCCTAAAGCGGGGAAGTTCGCCAGGAGTCAGCGGAGAAGCCCCGTGCCTGTTTTAAAACGATCGGAGCCGGCCTGGGAGGGCTTTCCAGCAACCCCCGAGCCCGGGTTGGGGGCTCGGGGGTTGCTGGAAAGCCCTCCCAGGCCGGCTCCGATCATTTTAAAACAGGCGCGCCGCTTCTCCGCTGACTCCTAAAGCGGGGAAGTTCGCCAGGAGTCAGCGGAGAAGCGGCGCGCCTGTTTTAAAACGATCGGAGCCGGCCTGGAGGATCGGAGCCGGCCTGGGGGGGCTTTCCCTTTCAGGGCGGGCGAGCGGCGGGCGCGGCAGCAGCGAGGAGTTTGCGTGGGCGGCGGGGAAACCCCAATCTTCGGCTCCTCGCTGCTGGGAAGTAAAAACACCATCTGTGCATGCGCAGATGGTGTTTTTACTTCCGCAGCGCTACTTCGCGAAAACCCGTTCGTTGCGGGGGGTCCTGGAACGGAACCCCCGCAATGATCGGGGGATCACTGTATAGCCAATCAGATGTTAACAAAAGAAAATTAAAAACAAAACATAAACATATATGAATTTCAGACTTCTCCCCCCCCCCTCTAAATAGTACGTTCCCATTTTGTTTTTTACTTTAAAATAAGGTATGTGCAGTGTGCATAGGGGTTTGTTCATAGGGTTTTTTTTATAGTCTGGCCCTCCAACAGTCCGAGAGACAGTGAACTGGCTCCCCGTGTAAAAAGTCTGGGGACCCCTGCTTTAGGGTGTCCATTTTTTATCCTTGCTTCTCCCACATGAATTTCTAATTCAAACCAACAGTGGCTCTAAGAATTACTAGTCAGTATTGTTTTAAATGCTTCCAGGTATGAATATAGAAGTCATTTTACATTTGGCCATTTTAGGTTTTACTATTCCATCTGAATTACTAGCAGTTCAACTACAGAAAAGAAAAAATAATAATTCAACTGAGTTAAAAATTCAGCCAGCCATTCTTCAAATATGACCATGAGATTAGATTAGCCACAGTTTATTCATGGAATAAATGGAATAAACTCTAAAGAGTCAAAAGTGAATGTTACCAGAGGGGAAATAAGCGTTATACAATAAACACTTGTTGTTCCTAATGCTTTTCTAGTGTAGAGTCTGTTTTTATCAAATCAACCCAGTACTGCTTCATTTGATTGCAACAGGAATTGACCGACCAACCTGTTGCTTAAGTCTGACATTGTGTTTCTTTTTTGAATTAGTCTTTGTAGGACCACTTTTCTCCCCGTTATTTTTTTCTTAACTTTTTCCATTACCTTATGAAAGCCAATGAATTTATATCTGTTATAAACCCCTTAACATTTTTTAAAGGTAAACATTGACTTGTTCTACTGGTTGGGTTATCACATATAAATGAGGAAGTCTTGGGAATGTTAGAAGATGAAATCTACTAGTATGTACTTAGTATTAAAAAGCTGCTCTAATTTAAGCCAAATAAAATCTGTTTTTTGTTAAAATTACTGGTCTATTGTGTTGACTCTGCCTAAATATTAGTATGAAAGACAGCATACTGCTTAAAAAGAATAAAGATAAATTCAAACATACATTCTTTTTCAGACCATAGTATTAGAATAAACATTAAATCAGTATCTTCTGATTAAAATATTTTAGATGTTAACTATATAGTAATGGAAGTTTTAATTAAATTAATTTATGGCCAACATACCAATGAGAATGCTATTATACTAATAGATTTTTTTATACAATTTGGATAATGCAACCTGAACTATTTATAATTGCAAAAAAGAATAGCCAAGTACATATCATATATATGTGGGGACAGATAACAATATAATCAGCAAATACAAAATACACATCATATTACAGAACAAAATATATTAAAACAGTTGTTGAAGACAGTAGAAATATGTTGCTAATTTCTTAAAGGTTTTTTTTACTTTTCAATTGCTATTTACTATTCAAGAGCTAACGATTTTTAAATAAAATACTGTTTTTATAATTAAAAAAATAAAACTGAATATAATCAAAACAAATTTCATTCCGAATTCCATTCTCCATTATATTAAGAAAGACCATATCTGCAATTATTTTTTATCGGACAAGAATAGGTAATAAGCATGCACATGTGTATGTGCAGGAATTAGATACACAGACATACCACATTCTGGTATTCATGACTAGGCTAACTTGTTCCAAAACATATTTCACAATAAAAGCATAGCTCTCCAATAAGCCTGATAAAATTAATTGACGGGGCAAATCAAAAGTGATTTTGCACACCATTATGTTACTATGGAAAAAGGACCTCTTTTGGGTCACAGTAGTATTAGTATGTGGAGAACAGGATGCAAAATAAGATCTCTTCCTGAGATATAAGAGCAGATGGAAATATATAGGAGTTCCATTACTGAGATATATTAGGACCCAAGATTAAAAAAAATAGTTTGGAACAGTGAAAATATGTCTAGCACAATCTAAGAGTTGAATTATCTTATTCATATTTTAGACAAATCCTTTGAAATTAATACAACTGTGAATAAATTCTCTTCAATTCCAACAGGATTTCTTTTTTAAATGGCTACTTTTAGATTCAGCTACCACTAAACATAAAGCAGAGGAACCTATGTAATGTTTTGATAGCCAATTGGGGGTGACTTTTTTAATGCATATAAAAGTAATCTTCAGTCTCATAGTGATGCACACACATTTTCCTGGAGGTAAATAAACAAGGTTATAATTAATTGTATAGGGCAGTGATGGCGAACCTATGGCACAGGTGCCACAGGTGGCACGCGGAGCCATATCTGCTGGCATGTGAGTGGTTGCCCTAGCTCAGCTCCAACGTGCATGTGTGTGCCAGCCAGCTGATTTTTGGCTCACACAGAGGCTCCGAGAGGGCATTTTTGCCTTCCAGAGAGCCTCCAGGGGGATGAGGAAGGGCGTTTTTAGTCCGCCCCAGCTCCAGGGAAGCCTTTGGAGCCTGGGGAGAGTGAAACACAAGCCTACAGGGTCCACCAGAAGTTGGGGAACAGGCCATTTCCAGCCTCCAGAGGGCGTCCGGAGGGTGAGGGAGCTGTTTTCATCCTCCCCAGCATTGAATTATGGGTGTGGGCACTCACGCATGCACGAGATTATGCCTGCACGCTCTTTTGGCACCCGAGGGAAAAAAGGTTCGCCATCACTGATATAGGGGTTTAAAAAGGCATCTCTCAATTCTGGGTGGTACACAATAAAACCAACAGTATAAAAACAAACTATAATAATTGTGAAAATAAAGAAATAAGAGCTGATGGAAGAGCTATGTAATCACGCTCACAAGCAATCTTGCAGGAACCCCACGCACTCTAACCCAAGTCTTTAAGGCTTTCCAGAAAGCCTAGAGAGTAGAAGCCACATTTTAGAATCTTATTTCAGAGGGCAAAAACTGTGGCAGAGAAGGGAGGGGAGGGCTGTCTGCCTCTGGAGCTCAAACGTGACATTGTGTAATTGAAAAGACCCTGAGTGATCAGCTCTGTCAGACTGAATGACCCAAGCTAATTCCACAGGAGTCATGTAACCAGACCCAATGCCACATAGGGTTTTTATAGGTCATAACCAGCACCTTGAATGTCTCTGAGAAGCATACTGATGTCACTTAGGCATATAAAGACATGTCTGTTATTGTCCACAACACTAAATTCTGGACCAATTGAAGCTTCTGAGTGGGTTTCAAGGACAGCCAGATGTAAAGTGAATTACAACAATCACACAATGAAGTGAGTAGGACAATAGAGGCTGTCGGAAGTACTCTCCAAGCTAGAAAAGTAGGCAATTGGCATATTAGACAAAACTTTGCAAAGGCCTTTGCAGCCAAAGTAACCACCTGTATAGACTGGACACCACTCTAAAACCATTTCTTTATCTGGTTAAGCTTTTAATATAATAAATTGGACCAGCTAATGAAGAAGAGAGAATTCACTGTGCAAAACTCTAAAGATATTATCATCATCAACTATAAATTAATAATCTAATTCGTGGGGGTTTTTTTCAAAAAGAAAAGAAAAAACAGTATGATACTGCTGCTTGCTAATAGCATCAGCTCACTAATTACTATCCCTGATTCATTTGTAGCATTCCAAGCCTGATTAATGTCAGGTCAAGTTTAACACATGACAAGGTTTATTACTAATATTTTGCTAGCCCACAGCTTGACAGTCTTTCACAGTGAGTGCCATCTGTTACATAAGGGAATAAAAGTCAGAGAACTGCTAACCCTGAGTTGCTCTAGGTAACCATGGTATGTTTTCAAAGCTGTCCAGGGCAATTAGGCTTAATAGTATTTGGTAGTAATTGCTAACCTTAAAAGCTACTTGTATCATCATGTACTTTATTTCATTTGTAGTAATATCCATATAACATGGCCTTAAAACAATATTACTAATCATCCATATCTTATTACTGCCAGGCAATTATAATGCGCTATACTTTATAATCAGTAACTAATCCTAAATTCAAGTCATAAAATTGGAACAAGAGCAATAATGCCCATGGCTCATTAAATTCGAACCCAAGGTAAAATACTCTGCCCAATACATCACCACATATATATATTCCAGCCTTTATGTTTACATCTCAAAAACCTATTATATACTGCAGTTAGTCTTTACTTAACAAACCTAGTTTATAGTTTATTAGATTTGTTTGCTGCCCCTCTCCGAAGACTCAGGGCGGCTCACATCATAGCAGTAATACAATACATTACAAATCTAATAATAAAAAATTAAATCCATTTAAAAAGACATTAATAACATAATAAAACCCCTAACTATGCAGTCACACACATTCAACCTAATCTATCATGCAGTAAGGCCAAAAATATAATAAAAAGGGGGAAAGATGGTAATTATCCCCACGCCTGGCGACAAAAGTGGCTTTTGGGATTGGAATCTCCACTGCTAAGCTATGCTATTGTTAAATAAAATATTACAGGACCACACTTCTTAGCAACAGCAGTTCTGGTAGTCTCATTTGCAGTCATTAAGTGAGGCCCCCATGCTTCTTATGCCCTATTGTGCTAGCCTCTGCTTCAGTTCCTCCCACCAGCCTCTCATGTCTGCTCTTTTGTCCTCCCTGTACTCTGCCAGCTACCCTAACTGCCCTCACCATCCATTAAGGATCTTTGCAGTATGGGCTCTCCAAAGTAACCTTGGAGTAGCCACATAAGGACCTCCCAAAAGGCAACAGCTGCCTCAGTCAAATGTGTCTCATCTACAGCAGGAAGAAAAAGACAGAGTAAACAGCAGAATGCAAAGTGGACAAAAGGCAAAAGTTGAGAGGGGATGGATGGATGGATGGATGGATGGATGGATGGATGGATGGATGGATGGATGGATGGATGGATGGATGGAACTGAAGTGCACACTGCAATCATAAATGCAGTCAGACTGCCAAGTGTCCAGATTTTGATCCTGTGACCATGAGAAAACAGTGCAACAGTCACAACTTAGAAGACTGGCCATAACTACCATTTGTTCAGCGTCATTGTAACTTTGAATGGTCACTGAATGGTTTATTAAGCAAGAATTGTCTGCTAATAGGATTTATCTGTTAATGTGGATTTAACATTATAGAGGCTTTTATATTTTTTTTTCCAAATAATGAGTTTTTCCTGTCATATTTTCGAAACCTTTGAGTGTCTACTTAAAAATAAAATTCTGATATTTTCAATGGGTTTTAGTTCCAGTCCCTACGGAGTTGGGACATAAAAATTGAAGAAATAAATAAACAAGAAGCTCTGGATTCTTTGTAACACTGTTTAAATTACCACTTCAGCTTCAATCTTGACAATAAGGATTGAATTCACAGGTCATATTTGAACCCAGGCAAAAACTGGAAACCAGCTTTGTCGTATTTAATGCACTCAAAATAACCTCGAAGCTATACTAAAATGTTTCAATGCTTAATTCAACAATACATATATATATAGGGGTGGTCTGCTGCCCGGATGGTGGGGGGACACAGTGGGGTAGCGAAAATGGAGCTCCACCCCAGAGCACCCAATTTACACTGAAAGATGTTGAAAGAAAATGCATAAGCCACGTCCACAGTGTGGTAGTGAAAATTTTGGTAGCTCTTCACTGCATACATATTAGTACATTTAGTATGTACAGGTATCTTAGTACATTTAGGAGAAAGGTAGAGCATATTTTCAAGTGAGTTAGATGAGCTGACAGAACATGCCCCAAACTGGTTAGATGCCACAACATAAGTGGCAAAGCCTTAACCATATGCGTGTTGCAAAGTCCACAAAGGCCTCTTTCATCCTTATCAAAGAGAGCGCTAAACTTCTCTCCTTTCATCCAATTTTCGTGGGGGTGTATGGGGTGCTCCGGGAGGGGTAGCACCTCTGGTTTAGGGGCATGCCGTGACCTTTTACGGCAGCTCATTTAGGGCAGCTTTTAGGGCAGCTCATTCACCTTTGATCCCCACCTGTCACTCAGTTCTAACCTGTAGCTCCTAGTAGTTGTAGTATGTGCAGTGGCCACACCCCGGGCAACAGCTTTGACAGGCTGGCTAAACCAAGCTGAGAGTAGCCGATGGGTCATTGAACTTCGGCGAGATAGGGATTTGTCTATCCCAAGCATCCCAAGGTCGTTGGTTTATGGAATTCACTTCCAGAAGAGGTCGTGACAGCTGTCAGCCTGGATAGCTTCAAGGCAGGATTAGACAGATTCATGGATGGCAAGTGTATCGGTGGTTATTGAAACGGATGTCCATGTGCCGCCTCTATGTTGGTTGAGGCAGGCAGGATTCCCTTGGGGACCATTTGTTGGGGGTCAAGGGAAGGGGAAGGTCTTGCCTTCTCTTTCTACTCAAGATCCCCATGGACAATTGGTGGGCCACTGTGTGACACAGAATGCTGGACTCGATGGGCTTTGACCTGATTCAGCATGGCTCTTCTTATGTTCTTAAGCATGTGAAGACAGATTCCAGCAGATTGAGTGGATGAAACCTACTAGAATAGGTCAACAGTCATGAAGGCGGCCTCTGCAAGCACTGTGGTACACTAAAAGCACAGTAAGACACGAAAGAAGCCCCAGTCAACCACTAGGAGAAGGGAAACTCTGACTGCAAACCTCCACTGCCTTGTGCTATATCTATCATTGGAAAAGGCTTCAGGAGTAAGCCTTCAGGCAAAATCCGGAGCTGGATTGCCGGAGTTTTGTTCGTGACTGTTTACAGCCATATTCTGATAACTCCTAAGAGTCTACGGAGAGGGGCGGCATACAAATCTAATAAATAATAATAATAATAATAATAGCTGGAACCAATTGAACTGGCCTTTGCCATTCCATTGGATTATTTCAGAGACATGGAGGGGGAGGATCTGTTGCTATCCCCCATACTAAGCCACCTAAGCTTCATGCTCTGGGGAGTCCAGAGCATGATACCATGGTCTTTCGAGACCGAAGGATGCCAATGCAAAAAGAGAGAGGGAGGGAGGGAGGGAGGGAGAGAGAGCATATTTTAGAAATATTCTTTGAAATGTGCTTTTTTTCCATTCTTGTTGCATGTGCTGCTGCTGCTCTTTAAAGCCCACAAGATAAACAGCAAGTTCCTTTTCCCACTGCTGACTAGTGCAACCATATAGTCACAGTTACTCAGGGTGTATGCAAAGGGGAAAGAGAGCTAGGCATGACTGACAAAGGGAAAGACAGCCTAATCCAAGGCACAGCGAGCACTGGGGAGGAAATGTGAGATTTTCAAACCAAATTATAAAACTAGATGAGCTTTGTTCTGACTCATCTTCTTTTGTTATTAGAGCATATGAAAAGTAGTTTTATTTAGCCCTTCTTTTCCTCAATGGTTCAGTTCAAGTAACTAATTACCACACCATATATTCCTTTCTTCTGTTGTCTGTAGACTAATTACTCTTTATGGGGATAATTACCCACCCTCCCTCCCTCACCCCCCAAATTACATTTTCTACCTTCCAAAAAGACAGAACAAGCGATGCTAAACACTTTCCACTTTTCTCATTTCATTAATGACAAAAATAAGAGTGAGACATCATATCCTAAAATTTTAAGACAAAAGCTATCTTCACAGTAGCATCAATTGGATATTAAGATTGAGAGTGCATTGTGAAATAGTAACTGAGCCATGAAACTAACATTTCATCTCTTTTGGAAATGTACCCTACATGGACATGAATTTTCTCTCCATATGTTATAAGTAATAAGCCCTAATATAAAAGTTAAAGGCTGAGGAGATAGGCAAGGTGTTCAGTGAGTACTTTAAATCAGGGTAGAACAATTGGCCCAACTTGCAAATCATCAGCTACAAAGTTGAGGCTCAAGCGTCCTCTTAGACTGACACTCCGTGCTAAATCTCTTTCCCTTCCGAGATACATTTCATTACCTTTATTACCTTTACCTTTCATTATTGAATGAATGTTAATGAATGTTTTAAGTTAGAATTTTTAAAGATCTCTTTAGTATATTAATTGGATAAACTGTATTGTTATGTCTTTTTATATATGCTGTGAGCTCCCCTGAGTCCTTGGAGAGGGGGGGCATACAACTCCAATTAAACTAAACTAAACTAAACTACCTTAATGCACTCATTAATAACAAATTTACCTTAATGCACTCATTAATAACAAATTTGACTGTCACTCAACTAGTGTCAGTACTGCCATAAATAGTAAATTAACACAACAGTAAGCTATGGAAGGGGGTGGGGAATGGAAACAAAATAAATTTGGAAAACAAGGGTATGCGATAGAGTGTTCCCTTGATTTTCACGGGGGATGCGTTCCGAGACTGCCCGCGAAAGTCGAATTTCCGCAAAGTAGAGATGCGGAAGTAAATACACTATTTTTGGCTATGAACAGTGTCACAAGCCTTCCCTTAATACTTTAAACCCCTAAATTGCAATTTCCCATTCCCTTAGCAACCATTTAGATTATTACTCACCATGTTTATTTATTAAAGTTTATTAAAAAAAATATTTATTAAAGGCAGACAAAAGTTTGGCGATGGCATATGACGTCATCGGGCGGGAAAAACCGTGGTGTGGGGGGGGAAACCCGTGAAGTATTTTTTAATTAATATTTTTGAAAAACTGTGGTATAGATATTTCGCGAAGTTCGAACCCGCAAAAATCGAGGGAACACTGTACACATAATTTGTGCCAATTCTTCTAATAATTGATCATTAAATACTAAAAGAAACATTTTTGCAAGAATTGCAAGTTCTAGTGCGCATGCCCACGCTAGCCAGTTGATGTTCAGCCTTGGGGATGGTTGTTTCATCCTCTGGAGGCTTCAGGGAAGCTTCCCTAAAGCCCCAGGGTGGAAAAAACAGCCCAACGAGCAAACCGGAAGTTCAGAAAATGGACTTCCAGTTTCCCCATTGTGCTGTTACTCACACTCCGGAGGCTTCAGGGATGGCGAACCGTTCTTTGTTTGTGTGCCAAAGCGGTGTGTGTGCCTGCGCTGTCCCTGCGCACAATCCTCCCCCGGTCCCCGCACCTGCGCACAGGCCTCACTGAAGCGTGGGATGGTGAAAAAACAGCCAACGGGCAAACCAAAAGTTTAGAAAAACTGACTTCTGGTTTGCTCACTGGGTTGTTTTTTACACTCCGAAGGCTTCAGAGAAGCTTCCTGAAGCACCGGAGTGCAAAAAACAACCCAACAAGCAAATCAGAAGTTTGGAAAACTCTTTCCTGAGGGCTCCAGAGTGCAAAAAAACAGCACAATGCTCAAACTGGAAGTCTATTTTTCCAAACGGAATGGATGTGGGCACATGCGCGCATGCTACCGTGTTTCCCCGATAGTAAGACACCCCCGATTGTAAGACATATGGGGGGTTTCAGGGGGGTCGGCTAATATAAGCCGTACCCCGAAAGTAAGACATATGTCTTACTTTCGGGGAAACACGGGGGTATTGCGGGGGGGGAGCCGTTCCCGGAGGGCTCTTCTTGCCCGGGGTTTTCTTACGCGCCTTGCCCGCCGCCGCGCCCCGGCCTTTGCCCGGGGAGCCCCGCTCGCCGGCCGAGCCTTGCGCGGGGCTGTGGCGTGGAGCGGCCGGCGAGCGGCAGCGGTCCATTTTCAGGCTGCCCAGGATCTCCACCTCAGGGAGGTCTTCGGCATCGCTCATCGAGCCCATGGACATGGCCTTGGGACGGCGGGGGCAGGGAAAGGGAGTCGTCCCGCCACCCGGGGACCCCCGCTAAGCCTTCTGCGCCTGACTCAGCGAGGCGAGAGGGAAGAAGGAGAAGCGCAAGTGGATGCGGAGCGCCCGGGAGGAGAAGGAGGAGACGACTTCACCGAACTCCCCCCCTCCCTTCACTCCGAAAGCAGCAGCCGCGGCCTGTCCCTTTAAAAGGTACTTCGACGCTGCCCGCCGTCGGGCCCTGTGCAAAGGCAGCCAGCCGAAGGAAAAAGGACTCGCCTCTCCTCAAGCTGAAGCCGGGTGGTGGGGCGCGGGGAGCGACGAAGAAAGAGAGGCAGTCATCGAGGAAGAAGCGGTTAAAGTTCGTTAAGGGGTCTCGGAAGGAGGGGGAACGGGTAGAGCAAGCGAAAGGGTGAGAGCGCAGTGGAAACCTGCGGGAGCGAGCGGGGCCGGGAAGGGGGGAAGGTGTCGGAGTTGTCCCCTCAGAAAGGCAGGAGGTGGGCGCACAGACCGATCTCCGCGGCTTGTTTTGTTAGCAACTGGAACTTAGAGGGATTCTGGGGTCTTACGAAAGCGGCGTCGGTTGCGCCCCCTTGCCCTGAAGCGAACTTTTTTCTTTGAAGCCTGGGTAGCCCAGTACGGCTCCATCTCTCCAGTTGTTCTTTGTATTCCCTCCCCCCGCCGCCTTTTGCTGGTCCATGTTGAGAAACGAGTTTACCTCACGAGTCTCGCTCGGTTGCCTTTCCCCATGGCCGTTAAATTTCTCATCCTCCCTCAGGCGCTAGACCCTATTTAGCGAGGCGAAGCAGGCGCGCAGGTGGGGAGGGGAGGGAGGAATATCGAGGGTAGTTGGTTCCAAAGGGCCAGGGCAGAACAGAGAAGGCCCTCTCCCGCTGGCCTGCCAACCTGCACTTGCTTAGTTGACGGGACTTGGATAAGGCCAACCCCGTGTGATCTGATTGGTCTCTGGCAGGTATGTGGCAGGATATGGTCCCGTAAGTAGTCTTATGTGGGTACCATGCATGCTTCCCTCAAACATGAGTGGGATAGGAAGCACCTGGAAGAAAATAGTTGAAAATGTCTGAAGGTTTCATAGTCCTCCATAATAGAGAAGGTATTCCTTGAAATACCGAATTACCAGCTAAGATATCATTTTGTTTTATCCATTGTATCCAGTTTCATGATGAAGGGCTTATCCATAAATTGAAAGTGACTACATAACTTCTCATTTAAACTCATAATAAAACTGGATCTCTGGTACATAACTTAAAATTGCTGTAGAAAACTATGTGGCAGAGTAGAATCAGGAAAAATATATTGATCAAACAAATATAAAACAATGAGCTTTGATGATTTTTCTTAATATAGGGCTATAAAAGTTTACTATTCCATCAAAATTAAAATTCTGTTTGAATGTTAAAATTATAGAACATGTTGCTATTGCTGTAATTAACTTGGAATTAATATTTGAAATTTGTTTACTCATAATTTTAATATTGTTGCAGGCTTATTTATATATATATGTGAGTGTGTGTGTGTGTGTGTGTGTGTGTGTGTGTGTGTGTGTGTGTGTGTGTGTATTATAAGGAAATATTACATTTTGGCCAGAAATGAGTATATTTTATTTATGTAAAATAGGCAAGCAGTACATACTTTCTTTTGCTTTTTAGTTTTTTGAAGAATGTTTAGAACTAAATAACATTAGGAGAAACTGATGGATAACTCTATGGCTCAGTGAATATGGAAAAAGTTACATTCTATATACTGAAATAAAGTCTCTCTCTATAATATGCTAGTAGGATCCCTGTAGAAGTTGTGGTAACATTTGTTGGCAAAGATATGCAAAAACGGTAGAAATCCACAACAGGTCAATTTTTTTTTAAACCGAACTATGTGACACGCTTGGGTTTTTTTTGTATATTATGTTTGGGAAGTGATTCTAAAGATAGCATTTGTTATTTCATGTTTACTAATGTATTTATACAGCCCTTGCCCAAGACAATATAAGACATACCCCGAAAGTAAGACATAGTGGGGCTTTTGGGGATAAAAAGAAAGTAAGACACTGCCTTACTTTCGGGAAAACACGGTAGCACAAGCACACACACCCTTTTTGCATGCAAACAAAAAAAGTTTCTCCATCACTATTATAGATTTATTTATTTATTTATTTATTTATTTATTTATTTATTTATTTATTTATTTATTTATTTGTTCATTCATTCATTCATTTATTCATTTATTCATTTATTTATTTATTTATTGGATTTGTATGCCGCCCCTCTCCGGAGACTCGGGGCGGCTAACAGCGACAATAATACAGTGTACAATAGTAATTTGGTATTAGAAATTATTAAAAATCCATTAATATAAAAACCAAACATACATACATAGCATGCATAGAATTGTAAAGGCCTAGGGGGAAAGAGGATCTCAATTATTACAATGCTTTAAAATTTTAAATATCCCAATTGATTTTGAGATCAGTATTGACTTATTGAATAAGCAATGCTGCCCTGTTGCCTAAATTGAATTACTAGGATATCACACAGGTTTAAATGTTTTTTTTCATGAAATTGTTATCTCAAAAATGAAAGAAATGGGGTACAATTATGTCTGTTTGGCTTAAGATACTCATGAGTGAAACCATGTAAGCAACTCTCAGTGCTTATTTTCAGTCCAGAAAACTGACAGATATAGCAACCTTATCTGCAGTATTCAAAAAAAAAACCAAATCCCAGCAGTCAATAAATTGTGACTGTGTAGTTTATTGTACATGTCACAAATGGAGGAGGAGTATGGACAGCTGTAAGAAAGGATATGAAGGAACAATATACAATATGCGCACAGTTCATCAGCTTGGAAACCTCTCAGTTCTAATGTATTTTATTTGGATTTGGAACTGGAAGCGTCACTCTTGATGAGTGTTAATCGTGATTCAATCAGGATCGTGTTTCATAGCATGATTTGAAATTAAGAAACAAGTTCTTACACCGTGCAGAAAATAAAACCAAAATTGTGAAATAACAAGGCAAAGAAGAGAACAGTGATCACATTTATAAAAGTTTTTTAAAAATGTTACTAGGCATTTTTCCCCCAAGAAAATGGAGATGACAAAACCAGAGAAGGCATAGGAAGGAAAGACAAACAGTGAGAAGATAGAAGATAAATAGTTGGAAAATAAGAATGAACAGATGGTGCTGGGAAAAGACAGAGAAAAAAATGCTATGTCAATCAATTCTGGCAGAAAATACAGGATTGATATAGGTGATTCAGCTTTACTGACGGACTAGAAAATAAAAATAAAACTGAAAATAAAACAAAGGAAGGAGTGGGGGGGGGGGGTCTCATGGTTTTTACAAATAGCTCCAGATGGTGTCAACAATTGCTCTCTAACTATAGAAGTCAATGAGTTCAATAAACACAGATTTCTTGTCTCTTCTAATGTATTTTTGTTCTCTTTAATGCCTAGCACATTTTCAATGGCAAAGTAGTAATCATTCCTCTACCAATTATTTACAATGGGAAAGTAGTAATCCATCCTCTACCAATTATTATTAATTTCAAGTCTTCGGAAAGGGGCAGCATACAAATCTAATAAATTATTATTATCCTTATTATTATTATTATCCTTATTATTGTTGTTGTTATTAAAATATCATTATTTCAAAACTCTCCCTACTCTGCTAAGAGGATAGAAAACAATGAAATATTAAATGTGATCACTTTCTTGAGCTGAACAGAATTTCAGAAAATATTAACTATGGGCACAGAAGGCAGATCCAATTTGATTGAAAGGCAAACCATTGCCGCTTCCTCAAGTCCTATGTCCCTTACCCTATTTTTTTGTTAGCCTTATAACCTAATTGAATATATTCTTCTTAGATGGATTCATAAATGTGTAACGAGATAGAAATCTGCAATTGCAGTAATAAATAAGAAAGTGACTAATGCTTGCTAAAGAATAATTATGTAATGGCAATCTTTAAATCTGAGCACAAAATTCAACTTTTTCACTATTAATTATGTGGATCATGATCAGGCACTATTTCCATGAGAAAGACAGAAAGATCAATTGTACAATGAACTTTGATTAAATAGGCTCCACCTAAGGATTAATTATTAAAATGCCACAGATCATTGTTGTTTATGCTGAAGTTGTTATCTGTTTCTGAAGTTCAGAAATAAACACACGCTTATTTAGCTAAACACATTTGCATCAGCAGTTGGCATTAGCAAAATTCAAAGTTCGCAGAAGCCCAAAGGGGGAAGACCCTCCAGAACTGTCTAATTAAAAACTGCATAAAAGATAGAATTCTGGATAATATATGTCTGACTAAACAAAACGCAACAAAAGCACTTTGTAAGACATAACTATTTGCCATGGCAATATATGTACTTAATTTAGTGCAGGGCCAACCTGAGTGTATTTAGTGTTAGAAATCATTAGCTCTTATAGTTTCTCATATATTAATTAAGTTTAATATATACTATTATAGGACATGACTACATTTTTTTCAGAAACATCTGGAAATCTAACGATTACTGAAAATGTATTGCCATATAGACTAAAGGATGCTTTATAGCCAGCAAACTCGCCTGACCTGAACCCCATAGAGCAGCGGTTCTCAACCTTTCTAATGCCGTAACCCCTTAATACAGTTCCTCGTGTTGTGGTGACCCCATCCATAAGTCTAGCACCAATTCTCCCAAAAGAGCTTTAAGCTGATTGGCAGGGAGGTCAGAGGGACACAACCACTGTAAACGTCTGATTGGTCGATTGTAAAAAATATGTTCCAAGGCGCCAGAATAGAAGCTTTAGTTCCTAACACCATGGGAACTTTGTCTTTTCCCATAGTCTTAGGTGACCCCTGTGAAACAATTGTTCGACCCCCAAAGGGGTCCGGACCCCCAGGTTGAGAACCACTGCCATAGAGAATCTATGGGGCATTGCCAAAAGAAAGATGAGAGGTATGAGACCAAACAATGCGGAAAAACTCAAGGCCGCTATTGAAGCATCCTGGTTTTCCGTAATACGTCAGCAGTGCCACAGGTTGATAGCTTCAATGCCACGCTGCAATGAGACAGTAATTGCTGCAAACGGGGTCCAAATCTAGTACTGAGTACATATACATGCTTGTACTTTTCAGAGGTCCGATATTGTTCTATGTACAATTCTTGTTTTGTTGATCGCATGTAATAATATAATTTTCTGAGATGGTGGATTTGGGGTTTTCATAAGCTGTACCCCATAATCATCACAATTATGACAAATCAGGGCTTGAACTATCTTGCTTTGCATGTAATGAGTCTCTCTCATATATTAAGTTTCACCTTTTAAGTTGCATTACTGAAATAAATGAACTTGCGCACGATATCCTAATTTTTCCTGTTTCACCTGTAAGACTTTGTGATTCCATTAACTGAAAGGTTTATTGCTGGTCTAATGAGTTTCGTTTCAGGCTGAAAAGCTCTTATTCATTCAAGCATTTTACCAATGGAAAAGATAAAGAAGAGCTGTGTGCCTATATTGATGAGTTTTCTAGACTGACATTTAATGAATGATATAATAAGAAGTAATGTTTTCTAGATGAAGTTGCAAGTATCAATAGAACAGTAATTCATTTTTTCAAGTATATTATAGTGGAAGCAAATAAATAAGCACAAATGCAAATCAGCACATGCTACTAAGCGAAACAGTACATTGCTATCACATGCTTCTTGATTAACAGGATCATTAAGTCAGCGGAGACCATATCTCTAATACATAAGAGGCCTGTGTTCAAACCCACCTTTGTTGTCAGGCAGGGGGGAATTGAGATATCTCCCCTGGGCCTATACAATTTATGTATGGTATGTTTGTATGTATGTCTGCTTAATAATGGGTTTTTTAAAATATTTTAAATTGTAAATTATTAGATTTGTTATGAACTGTTTTATTGTGTTGTGAGCCGCCCCGAGTCTACGGAGAGGGGCGGCATACAAATCTAATTAATAATAATAATAATCATCATCATCATCATCATCATCATCATCATCATCATCATCTTTCCAGGCCTCATTCTTGCCCTGTAATCAAGCTTTACTAAGGAGATTTATTCATGTCATTTACGAAATAATACTTATTTTTGCTATTTCGCAACCTAGACAAGAGTTTTGCAAAGCTGCTGGCAGTTAAGTACTCACTAAAGGACATTTTAGATGTCCTCCTTCATGCTCTGCTATGTGTGACTTTATTCTTGGCCTCTTGCTTTATCCTTGAGAATTTGAGCAAAGAAACATTTCCTCATAAAATAACTGGCAATGTTATTCAATAAGGTATCAAATCCTGACTTAGTGGGCATACCTGATTTTATCCTTCACTTTTCTGAGAAAAGATAATTAGAGGCTAGAATCCATTGGAAAGCTATTTCTATACACATGTATGCATACTCTCTCTCTTTCTCTCTTTATCTCTGTCTCTGTCTCTCTCTGAATAGAATGTTTAAATTTAGGAAAGTCTAGTAAGGCTTGAAGCATTATGTGCTAAGAAAATTACTATTCAACAGATTTCAACAGTGTTTTTACCTTTTTTGCAATGTGGATGTCATAAAATGGTTTGTTACGAACGCTAAAAGGTTCTTGTGCTTTGTCAATTTGACCATTCTTCATTTTATCATGCCGTGGGAGTATAATCTCTTTTTCTATACATGACAGACGAACATTAAAATCACATTCTCCAACTGGTTGTGCCTGCAAAAATAAAATATCAGAAGTCCATGAATGCACAATTTATAAAAAATAGATAATGTGCAAGAAAATGTTCATTTAGGTGTTTTAACTCAACAATTATTTTCTTAACATTGTCATAATTTTTCTCTAGGAATAAGATTAGAAACGAAAATAATAACTGGAATAGAAATATGACATCTCCTTTTCTTTTGCATTTCAAATCATTTTGAAAAGAGTTTTATATTTGTTGATTTAGGAGGACACTTCAAACTATGGACAAATGTAACATATTGTGCCCAGTACATATTCCTATTTCTGAATAGTATGGATGGATGGATGGACGGATAAATAAATAAATAAATAAATAAATGTGACTGGGTGGGAGTGACACACAGCTGGCCATGCCCACCCAGGTTTTGTGGTTCCCAGAGGTTTTTCTTTTTTCTGTGGGAAACAGGTCCAAATGGCTCTTTGACTGTTTAAGGTTGCAGACCCATGGTCTAAGAGAAAAAAGTAATAGTAACTTGTTTCCTAATAATTGACCATATGTATGAAGAGACTGTCGATTATTCTCGAGTTATCTATTCAACATGCTAGTACACTGTCATGCTCATTTACATCATGGCATAATCAATCACCACAGATGTCATAAGATTACAGAAAAATTAATTTGCTTTATCCCCCTCATGTACATAGGAATGTGAGTCCATTAAATTGAGTCCATTAAATTGAGGTTTCACAGTACAATATATCATTTTTTGCAGCATATTAGACTTGAGTTTAAATTTAAATGTGAGGCACAAAAACTTTAAACGCTTCCCAATTAAAGTATTTGCTCAATTTCACAGTTCATTTGAAATAATTAGTAATACTTTACTAGAAACAAAATAATACTGAAGCATAAGGAATAAAATATTTATAGTGTTCTATTGGTGGGAAAGTCTCAGTAGTTATAAGAACACAAACTGGACACTATATGGGGCTGACCAGATAAAGACTAGACAGGATCGATGTAAGCAGGAGAGAGAGGCAACCCAAGTATGCCACCATCAGAGCAAGTTGCAATTGTGGTTGAAAACAGCTGCCAGAACCACTGCTCTGAAAAGTATAAGCATGCATATGTATTCAGTACTTGGTTTGGGGCCCTTTTGCAGCAATTACTCCCTCAATGTGGCATGGCATAGAAGCTATTAGCCTGTGGCACTGCTGAGGTGTTATGGAAGACCAGGATGTTTCAATAGCAGCCTTCAGCTCTTCTGCATCATTTGGTCTCGTGTCTCTCTTCTTACTCTTGGCAATGTCTCATAGATTCGCTATGGGGGTCAGGTCAGGCGAGTTTGCTGGCCAATCAAGGATGCTGCACGCATCCCAGCGACCAGTTAGGTCCCAGAGAGTGGGTCTTCTCCAGGTCCCGTCAACTAAACTATGTCGCTTGGCGGGACCCAGGGGAAGAGCCTTCTCTGTGGCGGTCCCGGCCCTCTGGAACCAACTCTCCCCAGAGATTAGAATTGCCCCCACCCTCCTTGCCTTTTGTAAGCTTCTTAAAATCCACCTCTGCCTCCAGGCATGGGGGAACTGAGATACTCTTCCCACTAGGCCTTTACAATTCTATGCATGGTATGTCTGTATGTATGTTTGGTTTTATAATAAGGGTTTTTAACTGTTTTAATATTGGATTGTTATATGCTGTTTTTACTACTGTTGTTAGCCGCCCCGAGTCTACGGAGAGGGGCGGCATACAAATCCAATAAATAAATAAATTAAATAAATAAATAAATAGTAATTCCATGATCACTGAAACAGGTTTTGGTGCTTTTGGCAGGTTGGGCAGGTGCTAAGTCCTGCTGGAAAATGTAAGTCACCATCCCCATAAAACTCGTATGTGGATGGAAGCATGAAGCGCTGTGTTGACCCTGGATTTAATGAAGCACAGTGGACCAACACCAGCAGATTCCGTGGCTCCCCAAATCAACACAGACTATGGAAACTTTACACTGGACCTCAAACATCTTGCAATGTGTGCTTCTCCATTCTTCTCCATAGTCCTTGGTTTCCAAATGAGATGCAAAAGTTCCCACAGTCTGTATTCATTTGGGGAGCCATGTCATCTGCTGGTGTTGGTCCACCTGACCCACATAGAGAATCTATGGGGCATTGCCAAGAGAAAGATGAGAGACATGAGACCGAACAATACAAAAGAGCTGAAGGCTGCTATTGAAGCATCCTGGTCTTCCATAACACCTCAGCAGTGCCACAGGCTACACCACACATAACACCTCAGCAGTGTCCATGCCACACCGCACTGAGGCAGTAATTGCTGCAAAAGGGGCCCAAACCTAATACAGTGATCCCCCCAGTTTCGCGATCTCGATCTTTGCGAAACGCTATATCGCGATTTTTCCACCCGATGACGTCACTCCCTTCCTTTCTCATCTTTCTTTCTCTCTCTTTCTCTCTCTTGCTTCTTCCTCTCTCACACTCTCTTCCTCCCTCCCTCATCTCTTTCTTTCCTTCTCTCTCTTTCTCTATCTCTCCCCCTCTTGCTCTCGAGCGGCGGGTGGCACCCAGGGAAGGTTCCTTCGGCCGCCCACCAGCTGATCTGCTCGGCAGCGCAGTAGCAGCGAGGAGCCGAAGATGGGGTTTCCCCTTTGCGTGGGCAATGGGGAAACCCCATCTTCGGCTCCTCGCTGCTACTGCGCTGCCGAGCAGATCAGCTGGTGGGCAGCCGAAGGAACCTTCCCTGGGTCTTCAACTCCCAGAGCAGCGGACAAGCGGAAAAGCGGCGGACAAGCGGGCAGGCAGGCGGCTCCTCAGCTGCTGGGTCTTCCCAGGTGCGGAAGTAAAAACACCATCTGCGCATGCGCGGCCATGGAAAAAGGGGCGCGCATGCGCAGATGGTGTTTTTACTTCCACACCGCTACATTGCGAGAAATCGATTATCGCGAGGGGTCTTGGAACGGAACCCTTGCGATAATCGGGGGATCACTGTACTGAGTACATATGCATGCATATACGTACTTTTCAGAGGTCCAATACTGTTCTATGTACAATCCTTATTTTACTGATCGCATGTAATATTCTAATTTTCTGAGATGGTGGATTTGGGGTTTTCATGAGCTGTACCCCATAATCATCACAATTATGACAAATCATTGAATTATCTTGCCTTGCATGTTATGAATATCTCTCATATATTAAGATTCACCTTTTAAGTTACATTACTGAAATAAATGAACATTTGCACAATATTCTAATTTTTCAAGTTTCATCCTATATTTAAAAAGCTTCAAAAAGCTCCACAGTTGGGATAAAAATAAGCTGAATTAATTACTATTAATTTAAATTACATGCCTCTAAAATATCATTAATACCTGTAAATAAAAATAAAAATATTGAACCCCCTCTAAATAAACCCATAATTTTCTATCACACATAGAAACATTCAAATACATACATGCACACATTCCCCAACCTCTTCTTTCAAGTACCAAATAGGAAACGTACTGAATGAAGCCTAGTACATAAAAAATATCTGCTACAATGTCCTATCTGTCAATGAATACTTCAGCTTCAACCACAACAGTACACGAGCACATAAATAGATACAAACTTATGGTAAACCACGCCAAACTTGATTGCAGAAAATACTTCAGTAACAGTCATTAATGCACTACCTGACTCTGTGGTTTCTTCTCCAAACCCCCAAAACATTACCATTACACTGTCTGTTGTCGACCTCCCCCCATTCCTAAGAGGTCTTTAAGGGGCATGCATAAGCACACCAGCATGCTTACCGCCCTTGTCATAATGTTTCCTTCTATTCGTATCCATTTCATGTATTCATAGTTATGTTTATACTTCTTTCCGCTATCTAATACATGCTTGACAAAATAAATAAGTAATAATAAAAAAGATGGACTACAGGAACGATAGCTGAAAGGAGTAGAAACACAAAGGAACAAAACTGCATGGAAATAGGTAAAGGGGAAAGGTAACCGGAGCGAGGATAAAAGGAAAATGAGACACATCCTATTTAAATGTTAGAAACAGCTAAAAGTCACTAGGCAAATCTGCCCTCCCAAATAAACTCATTCTCAAAAGTATTCACACTTTTTGGTGTAGCTTGCAATTATCTGCAACTCCTGCCCATTTCTTTTATTTTCTACAGTTTTTGCTATTCTTAACAACTCCCTCATTGATCTAGGAAAAGAAAGCCGAGTCTTAAATAGGGTAATGTTTCCAGGAAATCTTTTCAGCTACCTATTCCACATTTCTAATACCTGACCATTTTTAAGTTGGTATTTTTAACATTCAAATGCCAAATGTGGGCAGAAGGAAAGAGAGAAAGAAAGGGGAAAACAACGTAAGATACTAAAGAGACCACAAGGTGGCTCTGAGCTGCTACAAATAAAACAGCAGTTGGCCCAAAATATTATAGGATACCAAAAAAAGAGAAAGAAAGAAAGAAGGAAGGAAGGAAGGAAGGAAGGAAGGAAGGAAGGAAATAAAGGGACGAAGGAAAGAAGGAAAGAAGGAAAGATACATAATGGAAAGAAGGAAAGAGAGAGAGAGAGAAAGAGAGAGAGAGAAAAAAGAAAGAAAGAAAGAAAAAGATTATATAGATTCCAAGAACACTCTTTAAAAAACATTCTGAATATTAATGATAATTGTTTGCTATATGGATGAATGCCAAAATCAAACACTCTGTACTATTAATGTGTACAGGAAAATAAAGAAGAGCTAAAGAATGAACACAACCCAGAAAACCCAGATCAGAAATCTGGCAAAAATTCTTGGCTATTTCCTGAAAATAAATACACAAACACATATCGGAGGAAGCGGTGGTTATGTCATTGTTCTTGACAAGGAACTATCTCATTTCAGATGTTGTAAATTGTGAATCTCAAGTCTGCAGCTTAAACCGATATCCTAGAGCTGACTTTAAGGACCCTGCTTGTAATACATAATGGAATGATGATATATCTGTCTTAAGTACCATGGATATTCAACTCTAGATAAAAGCATCCTTAAATTACAGCAACTGCATAAACATTGTGTGTGTACTATTCCAGTGTGATTCAAAGTATGACTTTTGAAAAATAACCAAATCCTAATTCTTTTCCTCACAAGCCTTTACTTAACTATGTCTTCATTAACAAATTTGGGTCTCAAATTATTGAAGCCTTTTTAAAGCTGAACGAACCAACCGAATTCCCTGACACCTATTTGTAGAAATGATATGAACAGGAAATGGGTAAATTAATTCATTACACACTGACTAAATTATCAGCTCAGACTTTGATTGTAAGGCCAGAATGGCCCTATATTAATTTGTCTGACCTCCTGTAAAGAAAATTACATCTCTTCCCATTATTTAACATTGAAGAATTCAATTTGCATTTAGACAGGCCTTGTCTATGAAAAAAAAATAATTGTCCTCATTTTGAACAATACATTTTATTTCACCTCTCAGAACATTACGGAACTACTAAAGTAGTTGATTCCTCAACCACCAAAATCTTTGGACCAGTTGTTTTGACTAGTTTTTAAGCTCATTTATCCATTATTGGGAAGAGAAAGCTGCTTTCTGTTGTCAGTTAGAGAAGCAAAGGTCATCAGTAGCTTTTTATCTTCTAGGAAGAACAAGGGGAAGGACAGCTTAGTCCATTCATAAAAGCTGCCTAGCAAACAGTTTGGCCTGTTATCAGGAAGAGACACTGGGCATTTTCCTCTTTGCAAGTATAGCACAGCAGGATAATAATTAGCCTTGACTCAATTTTATTTCTGGTATTATCAATACATGTTGTTGTTGTTTTTGCATTAAACATTTCCCTTTTTTTAAGATTCTCTATTATTATTATTTTATTTTGAATTTGCAGAAGTTTTACAAACATAAAGACAAAGAAAAACAATAAGATAAACACGTATCAAAAACCAAGACAATTAAAAGAAGCAACATATAGTACAAATAAAGCTTGTAACATTATTATTGATATTTCACTAATATTCGCTTCCTTGACATCAGTGTAATATTCTTGATAGTTTTTTATGTAGATATACAATTTGCATATACTGTATGTAGATACATATATTTCTCATCAGTTTTAATGTGCGTAGGTTTATTAAAAAAAATTCTTTTTTCAAGCCATATATGCATTAAACATTTCCTATCTTACTGCTTTCCTAACATCTTAAATCTCTGAAGTCTTTAAGTAAAGAAGGAAGATCCATGTCATTTAGGTACAATTCCACTTGAGCCAATGGTTCATTTTTCAAGCCACTGTAAATCGACTAACCTGACCTCCCAAATAAAACCAGAGTTTCCCCAAGTTTAAACATAATGAGAAAAACTTACATTTTAAAACTGCACCTTATATAAATGTCAAAGAAAAAGAAGACAGGACTAATAGCCATTACTGAAGTATGTAACATGTACGTGCCAATGCACAAATACACATGCACACCTTTAAGTCATTATCAAATCCTGGATAAGTCCTTGCAGTTTTCTTGGCAGTGTTTTCAAAAGCAGGTTGCCCTTGCCTGCTTCCTAGGGAAGCAAATGACGGATTCAAAGTCACACTGCTGGCTTTGTCTCCAAGGCATGGCTACAACTCAGTCTCCTGGTTTTTACGGTAGTTTGCTGCCTTAAATCTCTAGAACAAACTGGCTTTCTGCCTATGCCAAATTCTTGCCAAATCAAATATTATTAACCTTTCATTTTTACAATTAAACCTTTATATGTAGCATAAAGGCAGTTTATTGACTTATCAAATCTTTACAGCTTGGCTACTGTTAATGGCGCTCTTCCAATAAAGTCCTGCTTCTGCTGATAACATATAAGCTGAACTTGTCCTTCAGTTGAAAGCGCAATGCTGCCTAGTAAAGTCCCATTAGCAGTTTTCACTGAATTCAATGTAAAAGAGCCTTCTTGGGGGGGGGGGCCTCCCTGGAATCAGCTCCCCCCAGAGATTCATACTGACCCCACCCTCCTCGCCTTCCGCAAAAATCTGAAAATCTATTTATGCCGCCAGACTTGGGGTCATTAGACCCCAGCCTCTGGCCAATGAGTAAGTGGTATGTTTTTGGCCTGAATCTGTTTTAGCTTTTTTAGAATGGTTTTAGATTAGTCATTTATATTAATTGGATTTCAGATGTTTTATTATATATTGTTTTCTGATATGTTGTGAGCTGCCCCAAGTGCAGGAAGAGGAGTGGCATACAAGGCCAATTAATAAATAAACTTCAAATCTCAACCAATAAATGCTCTGCCTTACACATTGGCAAAAAGAATCAGAACACAAAATACAAACTTGGAGAACAGGACCTTATAGATGACCCTCACTTTGTCAAAGACCTTGGAATACTCATATCTAACGACCTAAGTGCCAGAGCCCACTGTAACAACATTGCCAAAAAGGCGCTAAGAGTTATTAATCTAATCCTGCGTAGTTTCTTCTGTGGCAATATTAATCTACTAACCAGATCATACAAAACATCTGCTAGACCAATTCTTGAATACCATTCACCTGTCTGGAACCTGCACTGCATATCAGATATCAATTCAATCAAGAGAGTCCAAAAATATTTCACAATAAGAAGAGTTCTCCATTCCTCCACTTGCAACAGAGGAAATTTTGGCCTTAGATAGCCTAAAACTTCGTCGCCTTCGATCAGACCTAAATGTAGTTCACAAAATCATTTACCGCAATGTCCTACCTGTCAATGATTTCTTCAACTTCAATCACAACAATACACGAGCACACAATCAATCCAAACCTAATGTAAACTTCTCCAAATTCAACTGCAGAAAATACGACTTCAGCAGCAGAGTAATCATTGCCTGGAATGCACTACCTGACTCTGTGATTTCTTCCCCAAACCCCAAAAACTTTAACCTTAAACTATCTACAGTCAACCTTACCCCATTCCTAAGAGGTCTGTAAGGGGCGTGCATAAGCGCACCATTGTGCCTACCATCCATGTTCTACTGTCCTATTGTCTAATTTACCTGAACCTACCTTGCTAATGTTTTTGTTTATACCAATACCTACTACCTTGCACATGCTTGACAAAATGAATGGATGAATGGATGGGTGAGTGGATTGAATGAATGAGTGAGTGAGTGAGTGAGTGAATGAAATACATAAATACATTTATTTATTTATTTATTATTTTATTTATTTATTTATTGGATTTGTATGCCACCCCTCTCCGTAGACTCAGGGCGGCTAACTACAGTAATAAAAAACATCATGTAAATCCAATACTAAAAACAACTAAAAAACCCTTATTATAAAACTAAGCATCCATACAAACATACCATTCATAAATTATAAAGGCCTAGGGGGAAAGAATGTCTCAGTTTCTGCCTGACGACAGAGGTGGGTTTTAAGGAGCTTACGAAAGGCAAGGAGGGTGGGGGCAATTCTAATCTCTGGGGGGAGTTGGTTCCAGAGAGTCGGGGCCACCACAGAGAAGGCTTTTCCCCTGGGCCCCTCCAAGCGACATTGTTTTGTTGACGGGACCCGGAGAAGGCCCACTCTGTGGGACCTAACCGGTCGCTTGGATTCGTGCGGCAGAAGGCGGTCTCATAGATACCCTGATCCGGTGCCATGAAGGGCTTTATAGGTCATGACCAACACTTTGAATTGTGACCGGAAACTGATCGGCAACCAATGCAGACTGCGGAGTGTTGGTGTTACATGGACATTTTTGGGAAAGCCCATGATAGCTTTCGCAGCTGCATTCTGCACGATCTGAAGTTTCCGAACACTTTTCAAAGGTAGCCCCATGTAGAGAGCATTACAGTAGGCGAGCCTCAAGGTGATGAAGGCATGAGTGACTGTGAGCAGTGACTCCAGGTCCAAATAGGGCCGCAACTGGTGCACCAGGCGAACCTGGGCAAACGTCCCCCTCGCCACAGCTGAAAGATGGTTCTCTAATGTGAGCTGTGGATCGAGGAGGACGCCCAAGTTGCGGACCCTCTCCGAGGGGGTCAATATTTCCCCCACCAGGGTGATGGATGGACAGATGGAATTGTCTTTGGGAGGCAAAACCCACAGCCACTCCGTCTTATCAGGGTTGAGTTTGAGTCTGTTGACACCCATCCAGACCCCAATGGCCTCCAGGCACTGGCACATCACTTCCACTGCTTCATTGACTGGACATGGGGTGGAGATGTAAAGCTGGGTATCATCAGCGTACTGATGATGCCTCACCCATGCCCTTGGATGATCTCGCCCAGCGGTTTCATGTAGATATTAAATAGCAGGGGGGAGAGGACCGACCCCTGAGGTACCCCACAAGGGAGAGACCTCGGGGTCGACCTCTGATCCCCCACTAACACCAACTGCGACCGACCGGAGAGGTAGGAGGAGAACCACTGAAGAACAGTGCCTCCCACTCCCAACCCCTCCAGCCGGCGCAGAAGGATACTATGGTCGATGGTATCGAAAGCCGCTGAGAGGTCAAGGAGCACCAGGACAGAGGATAAACCCCTGTCCCGGGCCCGCCAGAGATCATCCATCAACGCGACCAAAGCAGTTTCCATGCTGTAACCGGGCCTGAAACTCGACTGTTGGGGACCTAGATAATCGGCTTCTTCCAAGGACCGTTGGAGCTGGAGCACCACCACCTTCTCAACAACCTTCCCCATAAAGGGAAGGTTGGAGACTGGACGATAGTTATTAAGTACGGCTGGGTCCAGGGAAGGCTTCTTGAGGGGAGGACGCACAAGCGCCTCCTTATAGGGTGATGGAAAGGACCCACTCCTCAAGGAAGCGTTGACAATCTCCTAGACCCAGCTCCGTGTCATCTCCCTGCTGGCCGAAACCAGCCAGGAGGGACACAGATCCAGTAAGCAGGTGGCGGAACTCACAGCTCCAATGGCCTTGTCCACTTCATCAGGTGTCACCAGATCAAACTCTTCCCAGACAGGTGGACAAGTACGTGCCCCAGTCACCTCGACTGACTCATTGTCAGTCGACTCTGCTTTCCCATCGGAGTCGAGGTCCGCCCGGATCCGAGCGATTTTATCAGCAAAAAATGAGTTAAAGTCCTCGGCACTACTCTGCAAGGGCTCCCCAACTCCCCCCTGGTTAAGAAGGGAGCGGGTCACCCTAAACAGAGTGGCCAGGCGAGATTCCACTGATGCAATCAAGGCAGCATGGTATGCGCATCTTGCCGCCTTGAGCGCCACTTTGTAAGTCTTAATATGAGCTCTTACAAGTGTTCGATCGGATTCAGACTTACTCTTCCTCCATCGCTTCTCTAGACGTCTCTTCTGGCGTTTCAACTCCCGGAGCTCCTCGTTGAACCATGGTGCTCTACGGGGTCTAGTGTCACGGAGAGGTCGCAAAGGCACAATCCGGTCAAGAGCCTCCGCTGCAGCCTTGTTCCAGGCCTCCGCAAGAGACTCCGCCGAACTGTGGACGAGTGCATCTGGAATAACCCCAAGCGCCCTCTGAAAGCCCTCTGGGTCCATCAGGCGTCTGGGACGGAACTTCTTAATCGGTTCCGCCTCCCTGAGGGGAAGGATTGGAGCCAGTAAGTTAAGTCGCAGTAGAAAATGATCTGACCATGACAAAGGCAACACTTCTAAGCCCCTTAGTCTCAGATCATTTCTCAATTGTTCAGAGAGGAATACCATGTCGGGTGTGTGCCCCCCCTCATGGGTCGGACACTGCACTACTTGAGTCAGGCCCATGGCTGTCATGGTGGCCATGAACTCCTGTGCTAGCCCAGAGGTTTCACCGAGCGACGGCAGGTTAAGGTCCCCCAAGACCATAAGGCTGGGGAACCCCACCGCCAGCCCGGCTACCTCCTCCAGCAGCACAGGCAGGGCTGTTGACATGCAGCTGGGAGGCAGGTACGTGAGTAACAAGCCCACCTGAACCCCTAAGTCCAACTTCACCAGGAGGGACTCACAACCCCCGATCTCTGGAGCAATGAGTCTACGCAGGCACAGGCTCTCCCTACATACATACATACATACATACATACATACATACATACATACATACATACATACAGGTTTTGCCTTTCCTTCTATTTTGGGCATGCTAAATCTGTAACTGGAAGTTCATTCAGAAAATCTACTGTTCTCTCTGTTCAATAAGGCAAAAGGTAATTTGTACTTCCCAAGGTTACTAAATAAATTTATTTTGCTTACTTACTTATTTGATTTCTATAGCCACTTAGCAAACAATTATAGGCAACTCTAAATAGACTCTCTATTTAAAAAATGAAGCTACACCCCCATCAGTTTCCTACATTTTCCCACTCCTTTTCTTTTAAATCAGAGTTTTTCTTAATATAATTCTTCAAGAACTTTTAGAAAAACTTGGATTAACTTTACAACTCAGATTAATTATATCATTCAAACCATTGTAAAGGTGCATTCTATATTATCACAAATATGGCAATCTCTTATATGTTTTACATTATTTGACTGATGTAATTGTGTGCATTATTCTGGTCTTTCCAATGGCAGCTCTGATTTATCTATACTCCTCCCTTCTAAAACCTACAAGTTACATAACAATTGGTCCAATCAAAATATAACATACTTACATTGAATTTTATTATGTCGTATATCAAGTACCGAGGAACAACTTGACCATTTACCTTGTCAATTATCATTTCCTTTAAAAAAAAAAGCAAAACAATATTTTTAATATCTACTCAACAGCTGTGGCAACAGTTCAATAATTGATTTTAATTAAAAATTGTTTTATGCAGATTTCCACAACTGATTTTAGCTAAAACATTCTTTTACACTGGACTCTGTTTTCAACACGATTGATTTGATTTATTTTTTTGTTTTTGTCAAAATCAAGAAGGCAACTGAAAGAAATGAGTGGGAATAAAATGGAATAATGTAGCAGCTTTCTTAGAATTTTATCATTTTATTTTATCTTCAATGACACAGTTTACAATATCAAGGAATAATTTTGGAAAAACAGATCCTTTTATAACTCCTGTTCATAATCCCTACCAGAAAATAACTGAAACTGGGAATCCATAAAGATTATACCAAGATATTTTTCTTTTTCTTTTTTTAATAAGGAGTTTTTAGTGACTTTTCATTATTAGATTTGTTATATATTGTTTTATTATTGTTGTGAGCCGGCTCCGTAGACTCGGGATACAAATCTAATTAATAATAATAATAATAATAATAATAATAATAATAATAATATTGTCATTCTGAGGCAAAGCTACAGCTGTCCATTCATTTATTTATTTATTTATTTATTTTATTAGATTTGTATGCCGCCCCTCTCCGAAGACTCAGGGCGGCTAACAACAATGAAAAGACAATGAAAACAAATCTAATATTTTTAAAAAAAAATTAATAGCACATTCTACTTTTCATTAACATGAAATTCATCGAATTCAGGAATTGCATTATTATTCTGCTTAAGGCAATAACTATTATGAGCCACGATGCAGAATCTTATCCTGACCTTAAATCTGATGATGTTGCTCCTGTCTGTGCTTCAAAATTGTCAGCCCCAGGAATCAGTAAACCAGGATTCAACTGAGGTTGAACAGCCACAGACATGTCCCGTTCCACTAGAGCAGACAGATGACTGCACAAACACATAAACACACTCCTGAGTCAAGCAGAGCAACAATCCTTGATGAAGCTCTTCACGAAGCAAACAGTGAGGCATGAGTAACTGCAGACAGGTGTCTGCAGACAGACTTATATAGCTCCTTTGCAGCCTTCGTTGAAGACAATCATGAACTTTCTTCCTTGCTTATTGTTTGTGATCTCTTGACCAGCTGAGTACCTGATTTGGCTTTCTATGACTCCTGGAAAATATCTGACTAGGCTATTGCTTTTTGGACTCTAATGACACTTAGGCAAACACTCTCTGGTTGGCATTTGAATTACATTTCAGTCTGGGGTTATTCACTTCAACTCCAGTAAACAAGTTCTGAATATTGTTATCTGTGTTTGCCTGTAACTTTGAAAAGATGAGAACAACAGTCGTTTCTATGAAGATTTCTATTATCCCAGTTGTGTTGCTAAGGAAACAAAAAAATAACTATGCGATAGCTGGATGAATAACTAATAGATTTTTGTTGCAAAGTGATTGTCTTTAAGAAGCACTTTGTATTTTATTAGAACTATTCCTGACCTTGAATATGGTTTCCAATGCACTAAATAAAAATACAGTAGCTTTTATTCAGGCCCATATTAAACCTAAGGAGCCTATGACTCTTGTTGAGCAACAGCTCATTTTCCCCCTGATTTATTCGGAAATGTCTGTTAATGGGTTTTTTTAATCTTCTAGGTTTCAATGAAGAAACTCTACTTCTGAAAGAAATACCTCTTACCCTGCATTAAAGTCACTGGTCCTGGGAAAAGATAGAGTAGCAATTCTGGAAAAGATATTGCGCAATATTGGACTGAAAGTTATGGGTTGGGTAAGGAATCTCATTACTGCCTGTCAGTTTAAATAAACCCATGTGTGAAACTATATAAAGTGATGATGATTAAAGATTTTAAAAGATGTATCATGATTCATTTCTTTCTCTACCAGCCACCATGAACAACATCGTGGTTACTGTTGGGACAAAATGAAGGGAAATGCTCATATAAATTGCTGAGTGCCTGGATAAAAGGCAGAATATAGGTCAAATGAACAAATATGCTTAAAATACTCAAGAATTAAATCCGCTCAAGAAATGATGTGTAGATACACGTTGCTCTAACAGCAGGGCATTTTTATAAAGTTCCGTGGTACAATAAATATAGTAGGATCTCTGGCAAAGAACAAATTTCAATCTCAATTGTTGATTATCATGACAGAGACACATTTCACTACTTATGATCTATCACAACTTGTAGCATAAAGAAAACTTGCTTTGTAACAGGATTTTTTTAATAAAATGATGTACAGTACTGCTGATAATTTGTCACTAGACCAATTTTCTAGAATCTATAAAGTTACTTCAAATAGGCTGGAAATGTGAGCATGAAGGGACATTACATGATGTTTGGTGCAAATGTAAAAAAAAAAAATAACCAAAACATTTTGGATACAAATGAACACACTAACTTAGAAGATTCTAAAGGTTAAAATAAAACTGAAACCAGATTCTTCATGGAACATGCCGAGATGGCTAAATTAAACCTCTTTGATTAGAGCAAAAACATCTACATTGATAGCTGACTGGTAACCCCATGCAGATTTTTCATTAGAAATTGGGGGGAGGGGGGGTTGCACTTATGGTTTGCAGTTTTGACGATTAGAAAAAAACCTGTATAATAGAAAAAGAGCATTTTTCTTTTCTTTTTAATCACACATCAAGAATTAATTTTGTAATTTTGCTAGGAGCCATGGTGGCACATTGGTTACAATGCAGTATTGCAGGCTAACTCTGCAGTTCAATCCTGGCCAGCTTAAGGTTGACTCAGCCTTCCATCCTTCTGAGATCAGTGGAATGAGGACCCAAATTGTTAGGAGCAATATGCTAACTCTGTAACCTACTCAGAGAGTGTTGTAAAGTGCTAGGGGACAGTATATAAGTGCTAAGTGCACTTGCTGCAGAAGAAACTGGAACCTTCATTTTTCTGCTATTTCTGCAGGGTTTTTTCCTTTTTTTTCTCCTTTAACTCATTAGTTTGTGCATTTATGCTTTTTGTAAAACTTGTAATTACATTTCTTAAAAACAAAACAAGTGTTGATCGATGCATTTACTTGCTATTTCACCAAAGATCACTGCAATCTTAGGTTAAAATAGAATCATATCTGTTCATCTATGGAATGATGGTACCAGCAAAAATAAGGAGCTATTTCTATTAAAATTTCTCTTTTTTTAATGGTTCTCTGATAAGGTCCAACTCTGGAATTTAGGAATAAAAGTAATAAAATAAAAATATTATAGTGCGGCTATAAGAAACCTATCCCTAAGGACACATGTTTGGTAAATAGCCATTTATTTTGTGAACCGTAGGAGTCTGCCCTACTACAGTAGCATCTGGGTTTTACCATTACAATAATCACTACAAAATCCAATACTGAATTTCAGGAAAGCATGATTCTGCAAAGAAAACCTCTTACCCCATCCAGAAGAGTATTTTGTAAATGCGCACGTGGATCTTTACGAAATGGAAACTCCAAATGAGATACATGAAATACAGAGTTATCTCTGTCGATCATATAAACTTCATTCTTACCATCAATTAACATCATATACCTAAGGAAAAAAGAATGTAATATCAATTAAAGTCCTATTTCCTTTAAAATGGTTACTCTATACTTATTGAATCTTATCCCTCTTAACAAACTTTTTTTCAAAAAGAAAGGGGAGCTGCTTACTCTCAACTCAAGCTGAGTTTGAACCATTGGTTTTTAGGATCATCTATTTTTCATGTACTTTCATACTACATTTTGAAACGACATTAGGCAAAACAGATATACAGTGATCCCCGGGTTATTGCGTCCCCGACCATTGCGAACAGGCTAATTTGCGATTTTTGAACCCGGAAGTCAGAACACCATCTGCGCATGCGTGCCCTTTTTTTCTATGGGCACGCATGCGTAGATGGCGCCGGGCAGATCAGCTGCTGGGCGGCTTCCCTAGGTCTTCCCCCTCTTGGCGGGCATCAGCGAGGAGTTTCCCCACCGCCCACGCAAACTCCTCGCTGCTGCCGCTTCGCTCGGGCCGCTTCCCAGCTGAGTACTCAGCTGGGAAGCGGCCCGAGCGAATGGCTTGTCCGCAGCCTGCCTGCCCGCGTGCCCGCGGCTCGCGCGCCCTTCTCCCCGCCCACGCCGTTCGCTTGGGCCGCTTCCCAGCTGAGTACTCAGCTGGGAAGCGGCCCGAGCGAACGGCTTGTCCGCAGCCTGCCCACGCCGTTCGCTCCCCCTCTTGCTGGCGGGAGAGCGAGAAGCCCTCCCCAGCACCCGCTCGCCCGCCCTTCGCCGCTCGCCCGCCCTTCGCCCGGCCACCCGCCCTTCGCTCGCTGCTCACCTGGGTTCGGGGGGGTGCTGGCAAGCCGCCCATGCCGGCGGCGACGTTTTAAAACAGCGGCGCGGCTTTCCAATGAGTCCCGAAGACAAACGCGGAAGTTTGACGTTTGTCTTCGGGACTCATTGGAAAGCCGCGCGGCTGTTTTAAAACGTCGCCGCCGGCATGGGCGGGTTCCTAGCAGCCCCCCAAACCTGGGTTGGGGGTCCGGGGGGTGCTGGCAAGCCGCCCATGCCGGCGGTGACGTTTAAAAACAGGAACCCCAATCTTCGGCTCCTCGCTAGCGCTGCGGGAGTAAAAACACCATCTGCGCATGCGCAGATGATGTTTTTACTTCCGCAGCACTACTTCTCGAAAACCCGCTCGTTGCGGGGGGTCCTGGAACGGAACCCTCGCAACGAGCGGGGGATCACTGTACATAATTGAAAATTATACATTGCACACTATTTAAGCAAGCAATAACACAATGAATGCTAGAGCATAAATCTTCATACTCAGACCTACCTACATACAGCTTGCTAAAAATTGCATTTGTCAAGGCTGGAACACAATGAATTTTTTTTTAAATTATGTATGCTTAATATATAACATCATTGGAACAAATTTCTTTAATGCAGAAAAATAAATTTGTCCAGTTACTTGCATGTATGCATGAATTATTTTGAACCAAAGGAATAGCAGACAACTTGAACTTCAGAGCTAAATACTTGCCAAGAAAGTCAATAACAAACCATCTTGACAGATATACAGCACACTCAAATATCCCTTTTATAACTTGATCTACAATGGAATATACTTTAATTATATAATGAATGATCATGGAGCTCTTTTTAAAACTACCTCTAGAAAACTCCAGAATTCATTCAACATTAAAAACATTTCACTAAATATAGTTTACTATCACATTATTTTACTGTTTTTATAGCCAGGTAATTTAAGCATCCTTAATCATTACTAAATGAATCTGCAGTATATATATTTTACAGGTTTGTTGGTTTTCAAATTGTAACTGAGAAAAAATTAAAACTCTATTTATTAGAAATTTAGGCATTTCAGATCTTCAACCTGCCCTGAGTTTTAAAAAAAACCTTCCTTTTTACAACCCTCTAGTCCATTAATTTGGGGTAGAGTCAGGGCGATTGGATGGAGCATAGCATTTACTGGCTGGATGCCCTTCCTGAAACCACACAGAATTCATAGGAGAACTTTTTGTTTGCGCCCTAGGAGAAAAACATCTGGCACTACCTAGGATTGAACTTTCAATCTTTCAAGTGGGAGGCAAGTATCTTTACCACTAAGCTACCATCATTATCTTTCCTGGGGCTTTCTTTTTTATAAAGAAAAACTTTTATATGACTAAAAATGCTGAAAACTTTTCTTACCATAATCTCTGCCCCATGTTACATGGACAACAATAAGGACACTATATTTGGACAAGTATTTAGATCTGTTTTCAATGGATTTTATCTATCCAACCTTCCAGCGATTATGAGGCTTTACATTTTTCTATTCTTGCTACTTATTAGACACCACAATATAGATATATACACTGCTCATAAAAATAAAGGGAACACTTAAACAACACAATATTACTCAAAGTAAATCAAACTTCTGTGAAATCAAACTGTCGAGTTAGGAAGCAACACTGATTGACAATCAATTCCGCATGCTGTTGTGCACATCCAACTTTGTACAGAACAAAGTATTCAATGAGAATATTTCATTCATTCAGATCTAGAATGTGTTATTTGAGTGTTCCCTTTATTTTTTTGAGCAGTATATTTACTTGATGTATTTGTATTATAAACCAACAGTCATTTTCAGAATTAACTAAATAGATGTTTCATCTCTTTATTTAAATAATATGATTTTTTTTTCTCTTTGGGTTTCTAGAACAATATTTGTTTCATTTATTAATCTACAGGAATTATATATAGTATCATTAGCTTATAACTGCGAACACTAATGTTTACAATTCTCTTTCCTTATTTTCTACATAAATTGGGAATTAGGCCTTCTGCTAATTTTTAAAAGTAAATATAGTCTCACAAAAAACATGACTTTTAATAAAAGATTCTAAGTTAAATAATTAAAAACTGCACATTTAAATTAAAGATATAAATTCAAGTGTACAAAAAAAATCATAAAGTATGAGAAACAAATTTCTAATATGCATGTCATTGAAAAGGAATAGTAAAGTCTTAGAAACAAGACTTCCAATTATTTTAAACTCAACAGATAGCCATTATTAAGCTACCATTTATTTTAATTTGCCACACAGGTTTACAATAAATTGAATTTCTTAAAATTGATGAAGATTATAAAAGTAGCAATTATATGTGAGAAATCAATCCATTTAATATTACTACGTGTTAAATGCAATAAGTTTAAAAAATGCTCTGATAGAATGTTGGTATAACTGAAGTTGTAAAGCAGGGCATGACATTCATAGCTAGATGATAGTACGTACTCCAACCCCATGAATCACTGATCCTTATGGGCAGCACATAACAATATCATTTGTTCAATGATGTCAAAGGCTACCAAGCTGCCTGAAAAGCCAGGAGGGATGTGCTTGTTCCCTCCATCCTTTGATCTCCTTACGCATGGATTATTGCATTCTGCTTTACATTGGGCTGCTCTTGAAAAACCACCTAAGAGCTCTGCAGAATACAACAGCATTTCTATCATTGATGGAACAACATCTGCGCCAAAACTCATATGACATTTTCACACAGACTATTTTTAATGGTGCACTTAAATTCCCTCAGGGCCTAATCTCGAATAAGTAGCATGGATTTCCACCGACTGGAGGGGACATGGTTTTGCGTGATGGGGTTTTGTTTTTGGGCGATTTGATTTCTAGCATGCCGTGACCTGGTGCCATTCCACAGATCAAGAGTTGGAGACCCCTGCTTTAGGTTTCCCTCTTGTTCCCACTCTGTTCAACATCACATGACATTGCTAGGAGAAATCATATGGAGAGACACATTTTGTGAGTACGGGTACACTTACCACCCAACGTCTAGAACAGTGGTTCTCAACCTTTCTAATGCCGCGACCCCTTAATACAGTTCCTCATCTTGTGGTGACCCCCAACTTTAAGTTTAGCACCAATTCTTCCAACAGATCTTTAAGCTGATTGGCAAGAGGTCAGAGAGACACCCCCCTGCAAACACCTGATAGGTTGGATTGTAAAAATATGTTCCGAGATGCCAGAATAGAAGCTTTAGTTGCTAACACCATTGGAAATTTGTCTTTTCCCATGGTCTTAGGCGACCCCTGTGTAATGGTCGTTCGACCCCCAAAGGGGTCCCAACCCCAAGGTTGAGAACCACTGGTATAGAAAGTAATTGGTACCCTGGTGTGAGTAATTATGTGAATTTAATAATGAGTAAGCCAAAATAAACTCTAGTCAAAATGTGGATATTCTGGAGCAATAAAAATCCAGATTCTGAGACTAAGGTTCAACTTGTTTTCAGGCTTTTAAAGATCAGAATGTGTTCCAATGCACTCTTGTTCACTCAGTTTTTAGGATATTTGCAAATAAAAAAATTATTCCATCTTTATTTTAATTTTTAATTTTTTTCAATTGATCCTAATATTATTTTAATTTATACTTTTAACAGTTTGAATTCTGAATTCCTCTTTAATTTTCACCATCTATCCTGTCAATTAAGTAGCAAAGTAGAATATAAATCAAGTAAATAAGATAAAAGATAGAGCAGGAATAATAATAATAATTATTATTATTATTATTATTATTACTACTACTATTATTATTATTACTATTACTATTATTATTATTTATTAGATTTGTATGCCGCCCGTCTCTGGAGACTCGGAGCGGCTTACAACAACAGATCAGAAAGGACTAGTAATTTACTGGATGATCTACGGTAATTACCAAACATTTAATATTTTTAACAACCAAAAGTCTTCCTTCTCCTTAAAATACAAATCAGTTCAATGAAATTGAGGAATCAATTCTAAATTATGATCAAACAAGGCTAGCTGCTTTGGAAAGCAAAGAGAGAATTTTGTTGAAGAAGAATGTTTTCCATTTTGATATTGAACACATTTACAGAATCACCCCTGCTTCCATGCACTTAAGTTCTAATATAAATTAGATCTCATAAACCTAAATTCTTCCCATTCTTGCATTAAAATGTTGCATTGAAAAGAGAAAAAAATGAGGGTGTAGTAATTTTATACTACCAAGAAGCAGTTTCATTAACATCATTTCAAAGAAATATTTCATTTTACCTATTACATCCCAGCAATACTTTTGACCCAAGAGGAAAAAAACTGTTTTATTTATTGGTTTTGCCTATAAGCATCTCTGTGCATTTGTGAAATGCAATTACTATGATTTTATGCTGAATTACTTAAACCAATAGAAACCCCCAATCATCAAAATATTATTTATGCAAGTTAGAACTTAATCAGGTTCAAATGTAACAACAGATGTTGCACGGGAAAGCAGACTGAGCTAGCATGTTCACATTTGGCTTGTTACAGCTAACAACTATGCACATTATTAAAATGCAACAATTATTTTCCAAAACAAAAACAATTTCGTCAAGCTAAAGGAACATTGCCTCTATGTGTCTCTTTTAATAATTTCCGGAAATTACAAGCAAGCCTCAAAAGCAAAATGATTACATTTCCTAACAATTGGATTTCACATAATCGGTTTTGGTCAGTTTGCAAATTTCTGCACATAAAATGTAGGATTGCCTTGTCATAACTGCCATTTATTTCGCAGACTACCAACATCATTTTAAAATTATCCGTAGTTTTATTCTCCTAAAGATGAGTGTCTCATTACCTTTGCTATGCCATTTAGGCCTGAACATTCAACTCTACTGATTAGACAAAACATCTGCTACAAACATTATTAATGAGGTGTGTATCTAGGGACTGGAGAAAAAGCCACTAACCACCTGGGCTAATTATACTTTTTATTATAAAAGCCAAGAGCACCACATATAGAGAACAAACCTCTCCTTCCTGTGATAATTACCTTTCTTATATAATTTCAATTTTGATAAGCTACCTTTTTCCAAAGTTATTATGTTTGTAAAACTATAGCTCCCCAAACTATTAAATTTAGAAGCCACCTGACTCCAAAATGACTCTGGGCCGCTTATATTTAAATAGGAAAAAGAAAGAGAGAATTAATCTAAGCAACTGGAAAAACTAGAAACCAATCACTCAGGGTTCCCCAAATATCATAGAAACATAGAAGATTGACGGCAGAAAAAAGACCTCATGGTCCATCTAGTCTGCCCTTATACTATTTCCTTTATTTTATCTTAGGATGGATATATGTTTATCCCGGGCATGTTTAAATTCAGTTACTGTGGATTTATCTACCACATCTGCTGGAAATTTATTCCAAGCATCTAATACTCTTCCAGTAAAATAATATTTTCTCATGTTGCTTCTGATCTTTCCCCCAACTAACCTCAGATTGTGACCCCTTGTTCTTGTGTTCACTTTCCTATTAAAAACACTTCTCTCCTGAACTTTATTTAACCCTTTAAGATATTTAAATGTTTCGATCATGTCCCCCCTTTTCCTTCTGTCCTCCAGACTATACAGATTGAGTTCATTAAGTCTTTCCTGATAGGTTTTATGCTTAAGACCTTCCACCATTTTTGTAGCCCATCTTTGGACCCATTCAATTTTATCAATATCTTTTTGTAGGCAAGGTCTCCAGAACTGAACACAGTATTCCAAATGTGGTCTCACCAGCGCTCTATACAGTGGGATCACAATCTCCCTCTTCCTGCTTGCTATACCTCTAGCTATGCAGCCAAGCATTCTATTTGCTTTCCCTACTGCCTGACTGCACTGTTCACCCATTTTGAGACTGTCAGAAATCACTACCCTTAAATCCTTCTCTTCTGAAGTTTTTGCTAACACAGAACTGCCAATACAATACTCATTTGGAAACATTAAACTGCAGTTTCCATTGCTTTGACCACTTACCTAGTAAAACTAAATCATTTGCCAAATATCCTATCCTAGGGCTTAAGAAATTAGGCAGGCTTTTAACAACTTGTACAATATCATCAAGATAGCACCTAAAGTTTTTACAAATGGGAACCGGGTTTCAGAGGTTAAGCTGGGAGAAAACTTAGGTTGCAGTGACCACCTATGTTTGTGGTTTGATGTAAAAACTGATTGTGAGCAATCCTATTTCAGAAAAACAAATTTCAATAAAATGGGGTAATATTTAATATGAATTAAAGGGCAGGGATAAAACAGCAGGAGCAAGCGCCCAGTGGACTGTATTAAAAAAGGCCATCTTAAAAGCCATTGGACTGGATATAAGGCAAATAACTAAAGGTAAAAGGAAGAAGAAACCGCTATGGTTTAGTAATGATGTAAGGGCTATAGTCAATGAAAAAAGGTCTGCTTATGGGAGGTATAAAGAGTCTGGAAGTATAGCTGATGGTGTATAAAATGAGACAGAAGGAGGCGGAAACAGATAATATACCGGTAAGCCTCAAAAGAGGAAGAAATAGCCAAATCTGTAAAGAAGGGGGATGAAATATTTTTCAGATATATTAGTGATAGGAAGAAGAAAAACTGCAGCATCACAAAGCTTAGTACTGGAGATAGTACATACATTGATGGGAATAAGGAGGTCGCTGACCATTTGAATAGCTACTTCTGTTCAGTTTTTTCAGAAGGCAGCTTACAATATAATACTATGAGTGGATATAGCATTGCTTCCAGCTGTAGGGATTCAGCTCCAGTGATCTCAGAGGCCGATGTCTTAGAAGAACTTGAACGATTAAAGACAAATAAGGCAATGGGTCCAGATGGCATCCACCTCAGAGTTCTTAAAGAACTCAGATATGTGATCGCTACCCCCCTGACTGATTTGTTTAACCAATCCCTTTTAACAGGAGATGTTCCTGATGACTGGAGAATGGCCAGTGTTGTGCCTATCCACAAGAAGGGAGTAGAGAAGAAGCTAGTAACTACAGGCCAGTTAGCTTGACATCAGTTATAGTTAAATGATGGAGACTCTACTCAAAAAGAGGTCAAATCAGCACCTAAAAACCAATAACTTATTAGACCCAATCCAGCATGGCTTTACTGAGGGCAAATCATGTCAGAAATCATGATTTCTTTGACTATGTCACAAAGGTGTTGGATGAAGGTGGTGCCATGGATATTGCCCATATGGTTCCACATAAAGAGTTGATAGATAAGTTAGTGAAGATTGGACTTAATCCCTGGATAGTTCAGTGGATTTGCAGCTGGCTAAAGCGTAGGTATCAGAGGGTAACTAAATCCCAAATTCCCCAGGAAATTTCTATTGCTTAGACTATTACTATATAAAAGTAAGGCCTGATAGGTAATTTATTATGTAAATTATATTAAATGTTTAAATTCATTGCCATTTTTTTCCTAAGCATTTCTTACTCATTCATTGTGCCTTTGAAAAAAAATCATTGATAAAATGAATAAAACATATTGTGATCGGCCTATGGGTCCTGATTTTTGGTATACCCTGTCTGTTGAGGAAAATATACAAATGAAATTTTTGGCCTTTGTCACTATATATTATGTTATTCACAGTTGGATGTAATCTTCTTTAAATCATCCGGACTACAGCTGCTTATTTTTTTTAACAGGTCATCTTTCATGTGCTTCTGCTCTTAATTTTGGTTAATCAAAGGCATTAACTGACACTGCACACTGACCAAAACAACCAGCACCCAACCGATCTTACCTTGTTCTTCCCCTATCACATTACTGAATAAGGTTAATTGGGTGTTGGAGCATTTAATATCCCATGTTAGTACATAAATTCATTCGTATGTGTTAAAATTGAAACAATCCCATTTTTATTTGGAGGCAGACCTTAATAAGCGCCATAGCATTTATACAATTTAAAAAACCCTGCATGGTAAGACAAAACATGTAAATTAAAACCGAAAGATGAAAAGTACTTGTGTAACACATAAGAAGCAAGCTAAAAATATTCAACCATAGTATAAACTAAGTTATTAAAGTGTAAGACTATATAAAACTGCACCGATATTTTTTTTTTAAGCCTAATGTATCAGAATTACTGAAATGACAAAGAACTTCAACTTACCGAGTTCCATCTGCTTTCCAACTTACTTTATATCGTTTTTGCTCTAACAATTTAATATTCTGTTCATCCATGGAAATGGGTTGCGCCCCAGGGAATCCAGTCCTAATGAGAGGAGGTGAAAAAGGATCTTAAATAGTACCCAGTACCAGCCATTTCTAATCTGTCTTTCATGAATATCAATTTTAGTATGAGTTTGAAGATAGGAATATTTTAAATAGGGGGAACTAAACAATCCTCTGCACTCCATTTAATCCATTGCTGGATCTTCAAACAATTTCTAAATTAAAGCAGCTTTTATTATTTAGAACACTGCAGACTATTTAACCTCATACCCTTTTATCATCAGTTTAATACTGCAATTATAACATTAAAATGTAGGAGTTGATAGTTGAGGATCAAGGATTGACAAGAATCAGTTGAAAACAATATTAGATATTTTTAGATAGCTGTCGCACAGCAGTGTAGAAAAAGGAACAGCCAGTTACTTTTAAAAGCCTGAACCTTCTCTCCATTTTTCAAATGAATTACTTGCTTTCAGATTTTTTAATGGAAGAGATTAATATTTTAGAAACAATTACATTTTTGGAGTGGTGCTTCTGGCATTTATGCTTTACATAAAAAGACAAGTGAGTTTGGGGTTTATTTTATTTTATTTCATTCTAGATTGGGTCAGGCTGCTATAGACTTCAGAGATTGAAAGACAGCAACAATTGGCCAACAGTTGGCCAAGCAACGGGCACCATTCACAACATCCTCAAACAAAGCAAGGCTAACCAAATAGATATCAATCTTGGTGCCATGATGGAGAAAATATGTTATAGAACACTCAAACTACATTTTAAAAATGATATTCACGTACCCTTTCCAGCCACAAAATTGTTGGCATTTAAGTTGGATTTCTCCTAGCCTTGGTTGAGTTGTGATTTGAATTACACCTTTAACTGATATTCCATCCAAAAACACAGCACCCTAAAAAGTAGAAGAAAACACAACAATTTTAGAATACCATCAGCAACACTCAGAATGTTTCAAATTTTATTAAGATTTCAATTTTCACTGAATTTAATTTTAAATTTAGGATTGATTCATTAGATTATGGGCCATCAAATCAGCATCAATTCTTAGCAACCACATTGTCTCCATGAAGATCTGCCTTAACCTAATCTCCAACTCTATGAATGGTGCATCCATCACCACTTTAACGGAAGCCACCCAGCTTGAAAACTTAGAATTTCTTTTCTGGTAACAACCCTGTAATCCCTTTGCATTGGAATGGAATCAGGTAGACCGAATGGAGTTGAACATTTACTGGCAGCATGCCCTTCCTGATGCCTACACTGAGTTCACAGCAGATATTTTCTCTTTGCACCCAGAGAGAGAAATATCTGCCACTGCCTAGGATCAAACTCACAACTACCTGATTGTGAGGCAAGAGAGTTTCACTTCTGGACCATCAGGCTGTTCAGCTTGCAAAGTTAGAATAAGAGAAAGAAATTTAAAAATAAAATAAATGTCTGACATCCCTTCACTTGTAATGCAGAATAATGATGTAATCAAAACTTAATCTGCTGCAGAATTACAATGTAAAATCTATAAGAGTCATTATCCCTGTTTATCCAGAAATCCTTTGCCCTCTGAATCTACTAAATCCCAAATTTCTCCAGGATGGCACTTTTTGAGAAACAGAGCAGCATCACTGGACCCAACTCTACTGGTCCAAGCTGGATCCACTTGCTTAAAATGTGTCATACAGAGGGTTACTAGTGGAGAGCTGCATGTCACCAGCACTGAGGTGTCGAGCCCCATCATCTTCCTCCTCCTCCTCCTCCTCCTCCTCCTCCTCCTCCTCCTCCTCCTCCTCCTCCTCCTCCTCCTCTTGGGAGGGGAGCAGCCAGAGAGGGATGGAGCATGGCCAGGAGAAATATAGCAGCAGCCTATATAAGTCACTATCATAGCATGATCACTAAACACAACCATAGACTGTAATAGCTACTAATTACTATCACTCAAACTGGATGAAGCAACAATCTTTTTTAAGTATAATTTTTGTATTGTTTTTTTCCTTCATGCACCTTAATACAATGCCAAATATCTTCTAATTCCAGTACAATAAAATACAGTATTTTGTTAGTAACTCTTGTATAATCCCAGGGGAAAAAATTCATAACACAAAATTATAAATTTCTTTATAAATCCTTTATCCCTTATTTTTAAAAAAAATCTAATCTTGTCCTCTAACAATCACAATCATCATGTATTACCTCTCTTCATTAATGTTCCCTCAAATATATACTGACAAATAAACAATATTTCTAACATTCTAATTAACTCGTAGGCCATGGTGCCTCCTATTTCTCTTTACACAACAATCTTAAATCACAGGAAAAGTTGCTTGCTCAAAGTAATAGAAAATTTATTTTTCAGAAGATTTCTAAATGCAAAAGAGAAAAGATCTGAATTTGAAGAATTAAAAAGAACTGGAATAACTGAAATAATTAAATGGGAATTAGAGAAACAATGTGTAACTAATTAGAAGACAACAGACACCATCTTAATCTCAAAATTAAATCAGGCATGAGATTCTGTCAGCCTGAGCTTCATTAATGGAAATGCTCAAGTTTTATTTCAATAGAAATGGACAGATTACCAACCTCACCATCTTCAGACAATAATAAAAATAAAAATTAAGAGTTGGTTAAATTATAGGTAGTCCTTTATTTATAACTGTAATTGAGCCTGGCAATTATGGTCTTAAGATGAAATGGTCATACAGTGTGATTGGATCCATTTTTACAACCTTTTTTTAGGGTAATTGTTAAGTGACTTGTGTGATTGTTTAAACAAACCCATTGTTAGCTATGGATGGTTTCTTTGCCAAAAACCAAAAGTAACCACTAGTTTGCCACAAAAGTAACCACACGTTTGCCATAAATCAAGGTCATATAACCACATAATTGTGGGCTGATTGCCCAAAATAAGGTCACTTGATTACAAAGGGAAGGAGTTCAACACTTGAATTTCAAACCAGGTTAAGCCAAATTTGGGATGTTTGAAGTAACCTAAAATCATCTCTAAGCAAATAAGTCAAGAGCTGTATTCACATGAAGTTTGAATTATCTACTATAAGCAATGTTTTAATTCAAATAGCATTGCCTTAGAAATTCAAAAGTTACACAATATAAATCTTAATAAATGACATATTTAAGCCTTGAACGTGTTGTAAGTATATAAAACTACTGTACAGGATTTTTATATGGAACATGGATTTTAATTATATTTATTTTTCATGGATTTTGACTTATACATTATCAGAGCAACTATGTTCAAGCTGAGCAGCCTCATTCATTCATTCATTCATAAATTATCTTATTATCTATTTATTCTATTTATTCAGCCATTTTACTTTCCATCTTGTATGAATCTTGTTGAAGTGGGCCTCATTGAGATGAAACTGTCACACATTAAATCAGACATTAAAAAATGAAGCCACTAAGCGTGGCATTTTAATCAACAAGCCCAGAGCCAGGCGAAATAAAGAACTATGATTTAAGATGCAGCTAAACCATAAATTTGTCAAAATATTTAAAACACATAAGGGAAGGAAGGCACTTTATAACCCGAGGCAGAATGTGTCATGACAAAGGTAGCTTTCTCTCTATTTACCATTCAGCATACTTACGTGCTTGAGCAAGTTATTTAGAGGAATTTCTCTTGCTAACCTGAATAAATTAAACCCTTCAGCTTAATACGACACTATGATATCTTTTGTTTAAAGGAGATAAATATTGTAATTAAACTCAGAAATTTATGTAAGCACTAGATAAAATACTATCACCCAGGTAGGCTGGGTTCAACAAATTATCTGCTGAATCTCAACTGAGTAACCCTTAAGTAACAAACCATGACTTACAAAACACAATATACTAAGTGAAAACTAAATAAACAATACAAAAGCCTAGTGCTAATTGTAATTAAGTGTCCAGGTCTTAGCAAGCAGCAAAAGTGTTCATCAACTTCTCGTTAACTATACCCAATTATTTTTCACTATCTAATATAACAATAATATAATTCACCAATTCCGCCAGAAAGTAATTCCAAAGATTTTTGCAGGTCCAAATGATGAAAGAACAGTTTACATTGGCCTAGTTATTGATAAATGGATTTAATGACTGTTTTGCCAAACAACAGCAAGGTTTCACGGTTATCTCCTGTAATTCTGTTCCTCAATAAAAGGACCAAGCCAGAATTCAGATATAGACATAAACAGAAAACACACTGACTGGGTTTACACATTTTGCTAAACTAAAACCAAAGATTTTTAGTTTAGTCTAATTCAGTTAATTCTAGCAAGAAATTTGTGTTGAATAATCACTTGATGACAACTGTGGATTGATTTCTGTAACGATGTGGAGTGGCTAGTAAGCCTTGATACAGGACAGGATGCAAAAATGTTACATAATTGAAATCAGTATTTCTAGCTAGAAATTCTTCTTTTGCGTAATGCTCTTTTCAGCAAATATCACTGGGGATGAAAAGTTGATATCGTGAAAGAATCTTAATAGAAAAACAACAGAAAGAGAAAATAGAAAAAATCCAATCTTAAGTTTAAAAATAAAAGAAACTAGAAACAAATCAAGTGAGCAGCAAGGCTATCTCTGGCCCATGAGTCTGGGCATATAGCACTCAAACTGGGATTAGGTTTGTGCTGCCATGTCAGCATAAGGACAGCTCCATAGGAGGGAGAGGATTTTGTACCAAGTAGTATGGGGGCTAGTTGTGTTCGGTTGGCTGTGCTGTGTAGATGCTATGCAGAATGGAGACAAACATGTAGCCAGCTCTCTAGAAACAACAGATGGGCCTGTTAATGAAAACTACTCTGCCCTAGTTATGCATCTTCCAACCCAGGTTGCTCTGAGCTTAAAGCAACATGCCACTGCCAAAACTGTACATGCCCAACATCAGGTAGAAAAGGAGTGCTATGGAGGTGGGGGCTAAGCATTTCCAAGAACAGCCCTATAGGGAGGCAGGGATTAATGTGTGTTTGTTTGTTTGTTTGTTTGTTTGTTTGTTTGTTTGTTTATTTATTTGATTTGTATGCCGCCCCTCTCCAAAGACTCGGGGCGGCTAACAACAATAAAAAGACAATGTAAACAAATCTAATATTAAAAATAATCTAAAAAAACCCAATTTAAAGAACCAATCATATATACAAGCATACCATGTATAAGTTCTATAAGCCTAGGGGGGAAAGGAAAATTTCAATTCCCCCATGCCTGACGACAGAGGTGGGTTTTAAAGAGCTTGCGAAAGGCAAGGAGGGTGGGGGCAACTCTGATATCTGGGGAGAGTTGGTTCCAGAGAGTCGGGGCCGCCACAGAGAAGGCTCTTCCCCTGGGTCCCGCCAGACGACATTGTTTAGTCGACAGGACCCGGAGAAGGCCAACTCTGTGGGACCTAACTGGTCGCTGGGATTCGTGTGGCAGAAGGCGGTCCCAGAGATATTCTGATCCGATGCCATGTAGGGCTTTATAGGTCATAACCAACACTTTGAATTGTGACCAGAAACCGATCGGCAACCAATGCAGACTGCGGAGTGTTGGAGTAACATGGGCATGTTTAGGAAAGCCCATGGTAGCTCTCGCAGCTGCATTCTGCATGATCTGAAGTGTTATCCTCTGGATCTGAATTTCAGTCCTGTGGAATTGTGCGTATGGAGGCTGGGGAGATGGTGGCGTTGTTGATCTGGGGAAGATAGACATTCACAATAGATCGGATAGGAATGGAATATTGAACAGTAAATGACCCAACAGTGATGCCTCAAGTTTAGTGGAAGAGTAGTGCTTTGGAAACAAAACTGGCAGGAGCAGCCAAAACTGGGCAATTTATTTATCATCTAGTTTCAACATTTAGCCACCAATCATAAAAGCAACCGCTAACTAGAAGGCTGGCTAGAATGTTCGAAAATTCACTTATCATTTATTTATTAATAAAATATTTATGCCATGCGAGAGCTCCGGGCAGCCTGCCATGTACAAGAACTATAAAGTCAACAATAAAACCTAATGTAGTATCAGAGAGAAGAAAGAACAACTAACAAATTGTATCTCCCACCAGGAAAGTCCCACATGTGAGAACCTGGGACTGAATTGTGTGAAAATGTGAAACTAACTTGAAATTGTGTGAAAATGTCAAACTAACTTGAAGTTGCCATCTTCTAAAAAATAGAGGTGGCCTGGGTGTAGAGAGGATAAACGCCAAAACACTTTTCAAGAGATAGATAAGAATCAAATTGTTAAGGAGAAATATTACCAAAGGAGCCTGCGGGGTTGCGACTGAGCATACAGAAAAAACTCCTAATCCCATCAACGGCTACCAGATTCTTGAATCAACAAAGCAAGGACTTTAAAGGATAAAAGATCTACTAAAACTTATCCTTGTTGCAGTTGTTCTGGATGCAAACTTTGTAGTTTCCATCTATCTAGCCCAGCGTTTCCCAACCGGTGTGCCGTGGCACACTGGTGTGCCGCGAGACATGGTCAGGTGTGCCGTGACGCTCCCCGCCCGATCTGCCCCCTCTCCTCCTCTGCCGCCCCCTGCCTTGGGGCGCGACTTCTCTCGCCGCGGCGGCGGCGGCTTCAGCTCCTCGGGACAAAAGCGCTCCCAGCCAGGGGGCTGCGAGAGGGACGGGGCGGGCTTTCCCGAAACGAACGGAGAAAGCCCTCTCTCGCAGCCCCCTGGCTGGGAGCGCTTTCGCTGCGAGAGAGGGCTTTCTCCGTTCGTTTCAGTAATGCCCGCCCCCCCCTCTCTCGCGCGCGCCGCTCCCTTTTTCTCTCAGCCCTCCCTGGCTTCGCTTCTCAATCCCTCCCTCCTTCTGTCTTTCCTTCCCCTCAGCCGTTCTGTCTGGGGGTCTCCCGCTCTTCCCTTCCCCGCCTCCCAGACTTTGCCTTTGCCACCCCTTTTTTGGTTGGCAAGGAGTCCTTTGCCGCATCCCGCAGTTCGCTGCTCTTTCTCTCTCTCTCTCTCCCGTGAGGTGGGGGAAGGAAAGAAAAAGCAAAAAAACCCTCGCGCTCGTCCCTTCAGCAGTGAGGGAGGGAAGTCAGAGGGCGAGGGAACGAGCAAGCGCTCTTGTCCTCGGTGCCCTCTGCAGCCTGACTTCCTTCTTCTTTGCAGCCGCTGAGGGACGGAGAGAAAGATAAAAAGGAAAGAGGGAGGGAGAGATAGAAAGAAAAGAGATAGAAAGGAAAGAGGGAGGCAGACAGAGAGAGAGAGAAAGAGAAACATAGCAAGAAAGAGAGAAAAAGAAAGAGATAGCAAGAGAGAGAGAAAGAGATAGCAAGAGAGACAGAGAAAGAGAGAGAAAGGGATAGAGAAAGAGAGAGAAAGAGACAGAGACAGAGAGAGAGAAAGAAAGAGATAGCAAAAGAGACAGAGAAAGAGAGACAGAGAAAGAGATAGAAAGAGAGACAGAGAAAGAGAGAGAGAGAAAGAGATAGAAAGAGAGACAGAGAGAGACAGAGAAAGAGAGAGAGAGAGAAAGGGATAGAGAAAGAGAGAGAAAGAGACAGAGAGAGAGAAAGAAAGAGATAGCAAGAGAGACAGAGAAAGAGAGACAGAGAAAGAGATAGAAAGAGAGACAGAGAAAGAGAGACAGAGAAAGAGATAGAAAGAGAGACAGAGAGAGACAGAGAAAGAGAGAGAGAGAGAAAGAAAGAAAGAAAGACATAGCAAGAGAGACAGAAAGAGAGAGAATGAAAGAGATAGCAAGAGAGGCAGAGAGAGTAAGGGAGAGAGAAAGACATAGAGGGAGGGAAGGAGGGAGAGAGAAAGAGCAAAAAAGAGAGGAAGAAAGAAAGAAAGAGGGATGGAGAGAGAGAAAGAAAGGAAGGAAGGAAGAGAGAAAGAGGGAGGGAGAAATAGAGTGAAATGGAGGAAGATATTTTTTTTTGTCCAAACTTTTCTTTAGCCCCCCCCCCCCCGCGCACCCCCCCCCCCCGGTTCAGTGTTCCCCAGGATTTTGAAAATATGAATAATGTGCCGTGGCTCAAAAAAGGTTGGGAAACACTGATCTAGCCAACTATGGACAGCCTAGTTGAGAAACACATTGGCTACCAAATAAACTGTATGAGAGACAGGAAGAGAATCCAGTGAAGCGGAGCTGAAATTTTGAATTAATCAAATCTCCATGTATTCCATCAGAACACTATGTACCCCACTGCTCGGTTGATTTGAGTATGTTCCTAAGTATTTCCTGGCTATTAATCAGAGTTGTGTTGTTTCATATACTCTAGAGTCTAAACCCAGGTAGCAAGCAGGAGAGCACTATGAGATGTGCAGGCTCAACCGGCCATGTGTATAACTGAATAATCATAAGACTAACCTGGATGTGCATGTAACATATACAACCATACTAATCCACATTCTTCTGGGGAAAGAGACATGTTTTCAATTCTCTTTTATAGTCTGGTTACTGTAAACTAAAGGTCACACAAACCTCCAGGGGATGCCGTTTCAGAGGTCAGGCATAATGACAGAGAAGCTCCTGTTTCCTAAGTCTTGCTAGATGGTATTGCTAGTCCATAGGACAAGCAGAATATTTAATTGCACCCAGAAGTCAACTGGTAACCAATGCATTGCACAAAACATGGGGGCATGTAGATTACTGCTCATGCTGCTGCTTTCTAAACCAGCTATACAGTAGGGTTTTTTGAACAAAAAAACATAAGAACATAAGAAGAGCCATGCTGAATCAGGCCAAAGCCCATCAAGTCCAGCATTCTGTGTCACACAGTGGCCCACCAATTGTACATGGGGATCTTGAGCAGAAAGAGAAGGCAGAACCTGAACAGTTTACAAGAGCAGCCCCGGGTCCAGGAACGGATGCAACTGTTACACAAAATCATCTGTTGAAAGGCATTCTGCCACACTGTCTTTCAAACAGGAGCTGGGAGTCCAAAAATATCCTAGATTGTGCAGCAGACCCAAATGAAGTAGTAGGACTCCTTCCTGGGTCGAAGATAAAAGTTCTGGAGCACCAGGTGGCCTAAGGACCCATTCAAGCTTTTCAAATTATGCCTAAGCTTCTTCTTTCCCATTCAAATATTCAATTTCTTCCAGGCACTGCACATGGCTTAAAATTATCGTTTGCCTGGAGCCAAGACGAAATATCTTGATATACCAAATGACCTGATTCAGAGACTTCATGTAGATGTTAAACAGGAATGTTGTTTAACAGATGTTCATCAAGGCTTAAAACTCCACACAAATTACAGCCATCGGACTCAACCTCTCTCTTCCAACCAACATTAACTGGACTGGTCATGGAGAAAGGAGATCCATCACTTCATGCAGTCAGTCCAGAGGTAAACCATAATCAATGGTACTAAAAGCTGCTAAAAGGTCAAGAAGAACCAAGATTGTTGCACTCTCATGATTCCTACTCCATTACAACATCAAACAGTATCTCCATATTATGTGCCAATCTGAACCTAGCCATATATTTTGGCTAGTACAAGTAAAGTCAACTTATATAAGTATAATGGGCAACTTTCTCCAGCAACAGAGTTATTAAAACATATAAAATCACTCCTAGCTATAGTTCTAATTATCTCATGGCATTTCCACCCAAGAAGCTAATAAATAGATAGAAAAACCTGGAACTGGTTATCCTAACAATTTTTATCTCCAGGCTAAAGCTGCACAAATGGAACAGCATCCATAAAAATAGACAGCTGCCAAAGCCCTCCTTGGATGTAGGATGTCAGCAATCACTGTCTATTCACAAATATTTCTCTTTGAAACAAGAACTTAAGAGGATGGTGACTAGACATACAGACTTTTCAGAGGATACCAAATCATCTTGACCCTTTTAAGACTGGGTTCTTGTTTCAAGAATCAGCCACGGTAGTTCTGATTGATGGCTTCTGCCAAAAAGACAAAACGGGATGACTCTGTTGAGCCTACTTGATCTACTGTATTGCAGTTTTTTGCTATTTGCGGGAAGGTCTCAAAGAACAGCACTAAATGATCATGCAGCCTCCTTGGCAATTTTGCTACAGGATACAAGGCATTCTTCCTATTCCCAATACTATTTAACAACTATATGAAATTGCTGGGGACAGCCATCAATCTTGTTCTCAGTAACATCTGAATCTGGAAAGGACACATGTATTCTGAACCAGCATCTAGATACAGTAATAAGTTGTATCTTAAACTGAGACTGGATCTTGTCAGAAATACAGGCCTTATAGACAGACAGACAGCTGTTTCTTCTTGCTATGTAAGGGAGTGGCTTATTTCAAATGGGATTTCACTACCTTGGGGGTGGGGGAAACAGACCAGAGTTAGGTTTATTTGGGATGTGGTTTCCATGAATCACTGACATAAATGCTGAAAGCAGCTTCATCTATATAGAAACCTACCTTTTTGCTACATAAACAGAGCTGGCTATTATTGTTCATGCACTACTAATTTCATTATTGTAATGAATTTTAGTAGGTAACCCCTGAATAGGGTTTAAAAGCTGCAGTCCATGCAAAACGCAGCAACTCAGTGAAGCAACTGCAATGGTTGCAAATTGGCTATTGAGCTAGGTTCAAAAATCTGATTCTGATTTACAGTACAGATTAGACCTGGTCAACCATTGAGATGAACAGGGGAAAAGTTGCTGTCTGGGTTGATACTCTTCACTACTTACTTGTGGTCATAATACAAGTAGTTTGATCAAAATGAAATTCATCACTGCATCTGTAACTCATTAAAATAATTCCCCAAAGGCCTTACTTAAAGAGCTGTTAAATCTTTGAAAACAAATATTTTGTGAAGAAAATAATGAGCAAGACCACCCAGAAAGTCTGGAAAATGTTGATTCAGTCAATCAAGGAAATGAACTATTTTTCTTCTTCTGCCAAAGCACTGCACTGCAAGTTATCGTAAGTCCCTGGTAAGAATCTTTAAGCACGTAGAAGGAAGTAGATAGTGAATTTGTCCTACCTGAAATACCGAAAATGGGCCCAGACTGATGGGCCCCTTTGTTAATTTCTTTGTTAACCTTTTAAAACCTTTTTTATTTAACAGATATTTGAAAACAAAACGAAGAGAAGAAAAATGAAATAAAAGAAAAATTTACAAGCTACAAAAAATTAAACAAGAATTTTCCCCTGTGACATTAGAATAGTACTGCATATAAAGGTGATCTTAATTTATTATTAATGAGAGAAAGCATCTCATAATTATAATGAATCACACAAAAATATGACATTTTGAAGTCTAACATTAAGAAATACACAAACTCCAGATGTGGCATAAGTTCATGCACTGTGTCGTACTCTATAAATGGTTTCCAGGTTAAATAAAAGTCAGTATCAGATTTGTTTTTAACTACAAAGTTGTTTTTTAATAATAATGCATATTCCCACAGTTAGTTTTCTAATGTGTAAAAGTGAAATTTATGGTAAGAAGGATGAAGTATAATAGCAACTGTGCATGTTTTGTAGAAATATTAACATTTAGTAATACAGAAAAATAGCTAGCAGAAAATACATTTCAAATTTGGTTCATTCTAGGATGAATCATTTTCCAGGATTGTTGAGCTTTATGACATTGTCACCAAGTCTTTTAAAAAAATCCATCCTGATGATTGTATTTCCAGCAGATTCTGAATCTGAATTACCTATTTTGGCAATCAACAGTAGTATAATATACCAACAAAAATCATCTTGCACTAATTCTGAGTGTAATACTTACATAAATTTAAAATTTATCTTCCACTGTTATTCACATGGTTTCATCATCAATCATTCTGTTTACATTATGTATCCATTTAAAGGTACATTCTTTAATTTGTTTAGTTTTGAATCATATTTCAGTAACAAAACAAACAAACAATATTTTGAAGTTTTGTTACAAACTTTTCAAATTTTATTAGCTCTCTTAATAGTCCACCCTGTTTCTGTCATTCCTTTCAAACTACTGTATTCTATTTGTTTGAAGATAATGGAACAAATAGGGTATTTCTAATCATTAAGAGAATGTCTCAGAAAACGTCATCTTCGTTTTATTAAAGATTAAAGGCCTTTCCAAATTGTCAAAAGTTATCTTTGCAAGAATAAACATAACAGCTTCCTTATTTGGCTGATCAATATTACCAACTACATTCAAAACATCCCTTATATTGTTTTTCATGTTTCTTTGGGACAAACCAAATGTGATCTCTCTCATTCACTTCAGGAAACATCACCAAAGATTTTTATTTGGGGGGGGAGGGGGGTTGTTAGTCAATATTAATACCAATACACCAAAAGATAAGAAGAGAGTTTGGGTAACTGTTGAACTTTTAGGCTCATAAATATAGTAAACAAATGATAAAATTATACACATAAACTAAAGTTTCCAATACTGGATGGACCTTAGTTGTATAATTAGAAATTAACAAACAAGATTTAGAACAGGGCCTCATATTGTATTTTATGATTATGATTATCCCTTGTTGATTGTATGCACACTGAGAGACAAATTCTTTGTGTGTATCCTATCACACCTGGCCAATAAAGAATTCTATTTTCTATATCTGGCTTTTCTTGATTTAAAATTTGCCTCTGAATTGTATTCAGCGCCATCTTACTGGAAAACCTTAAAAATGCATCAATTTATATGATTACTTTTTTTTTCCTGATTCAGAAGTTTAACAGATCTTTAAGAAACAGATGCAACCCACAACAGCCTTTCTAAAAATGATAAATAGAGAAAGGAGTGAGGCCTCTGCCTTATTTGATTCTATATTAATTCCATGGCAAACACTTTAAATAATCTTGACATCAAATTCCAGGAGATAATATTCCTGTATTTTTGTACAAGGATGGTGCAGCCTTCATCTCTCCTGTTTTCATTGGACTAAAAAGACAAGTACAATCTTTGGTCACAGATTTCCAAAAATTAGGGTAGAGGCCAGTGATGGTGAACCTATGGCACGGGTGCCATAGATGGCACGCAGAGCCATATGTGCTGGTACGCGAGCCATTGCCCTAGCTCAGCTCCAATGTGCATGCGTGTGCCAGCCAGCTGATTTCTAGCTCACACAGAGGCTCTGGGAGGGCGTTTTTGGCTTCCAAAAAGTCTCCAGGGGGTTGGGGGGGGGACGTTTTTACCCTACCCGGCTCCAGGGAAGCCTTTGAAGCCTGAGGAGGGCGAAACACGAGCCTACTGGTCCCACCAGAAGTTGGGAAAGAGACCGTTTCCAGCCTCCAGAGGGCCTCTGGGGGTGAGGGAAGCTGTTTTCGCCATCCCCAGGCATTTAATTATGGATGTGGACACTCACACATGCACAATAGTACGTGTGCATGCTCTTTTGGCACCCAAGGAAAAAAAGGTTCACCATCACTGGTATAGGCCAAAAAAAGCAGAACTACAAGAAGGGTTCACTGAAGACAGTGAAAAAGAATTGGATCATACTTTACTGTACTGTACTGTACTGTACTGTACTGTACTGTACTTTACTTTACTTTACTTTACTTTACTTTACTTTACTTTACTTTACTTTACTTTACTTTACTTCACTTCACTTCACTTCACTTCACTTCACTTCACTTCACTTCACTTCACTTCACTTCACTTCACTTTTTTACTTTAGTATTTATTTATTTTATTTATTTATTTATTTATTTAATTTGTATGCCACTCCTCTCCGCAGACTCGGGGCGGCTCACAGCAATAGTAAACACAATGTAAAATACAAATCTAATATTTAAAAATAAAAACTTATAATTTAAAAAACATACACGCAACATATCATGCATAAATTATATAGGCCTGGGGAAGATGTCTCAATTCCCCCATGTCTGACGGCAAAGGTGGGTCTTAAGAAGTTTACGAAAGGCAAGGAGGGTGGGGGCAATCCTAATCTCTGGGGGTAGCTGGTTCCAGAGGGTCTGGGTTGCCACAGAGAAGGCTCTTCCCCTGGGTCCCGCCAACCGACATTGTTTAGTCAACGGGACCCGAGAAGGCCAACTCTGTGGAACCTAACTGGTCGCTGGGATTCGTGCAGCAGAAGGCGGTCCCAGAGATATTCTGGTCCGATGCCATGAAGGGCTTTATAGGTCATAACCAAAACTTTGAATTGTGACCGGAAACTGATCGGCAACCAATGCAGACTGCAGAGTGTTGGTGAAACATGGGCATATCTAGGGAAGGCCATGATTGCTCTCGCAGTTGCATTCTGCATGATCTGAAGTTTCCGAACTTTTCAAAGGTAGCCCCATGTAGAGAGCATTACAGTAGTCGAGCCTCGAGGTGATGAGGGCATGAGTGACTGTGAGCAGTGACTCCTGGTCCAGATAGGGTCGCAACTGGTGCACCAGGCGAACCTGGGCAAACGCCCCCCTCGCCACAGCTGAAAGATGGTTCTCCAATATAAGCTGTGGATCAAGGAAGATGCCCAAGTTGGGGACCCTCTCTGAGGGGGTTAGTAATTCTCCCCCCCGGGTAATGGATGGACAGATGGAATTGTCCTTGGGAGGCAAAACCCACAGTCACTCCATCTTATCAGGGTTGAGTTTGAGTCTGTTGATACCCATCCAGACCCTAATAGCCTCCAGGCACCAGCACATCACTTCCACTGCTTCGTTGACTGGACATGGGGTGGAGATGTACAACTGGGTATCATCAGCATACTGATGATACCTCGCCCCATACCCCTGGATGATCTCTCCCAGCGGTTTCATGTAGATATTAAATAGCAGGGGGGAGAGGACCAACCCCTGAGGCACTCCACAAGGGAGAAGCCTAGAGGTCGACCTCTGACCCCCCACTAACACCGACTGACCCCCCCCCCACTAACACCCCCCATTAACACCGGAGAGGTAGGAGGAGAACCACTGAAGGACAGTGCCTCCCACTCCCAACCCCTCCAGCCGGCGCAGAAGGATACCATTCTGCTTTTTCTATAAAGTCGCCTTTAAAAAGCTGCCTTTAGCAAAACATGTAAAAAATAAAAGTTGTTTTAAATTGGAGGTATATACATTTTACTTGTTAAGCCAGACTATCTTCCATCTCGAATATACCTTGCACGTATACATAGGAGATTTCACTTTCATCTAATATGTTTCTTCAGTTGTCACTTTGATAAGCATCTTTATCCTAGGATAAAGGATAAGGAGTGCTGGAAAAGCTGGAAAATTAAGTTAAATGAATCTACCAATCTATTTTGTTTGTTTGTTTTCAAAACTTTTCACCTTTGCATTAAACTTATCAATATGCTTATTTGACCATTAGCTCTTTTTTTTTAATGGACAATCCAGTAATTTCTGTCCAGCTGGGTCTTTTTTGACATCTGTCCTCAGGTTGGACACAAAGATAATGAATCAAAATAACAGCACAAAAATACAAATATTGCCAGGAGGAGGGGTTAAAAATCTCATGGTCATCAATCCACTCAAACCAAATAGTTGCGTACAATATGCTTTGTTTTCTGTTATGCTGCAGTTTTCTACTGTTGTGGTAACTAATGAGAATTAAATATCCACCAGTGTAAAATATTTAGAATCTGCGAACCAGAACTATCTATCACTATTAGTCAGTCATATTTGTTAGTAAATTACATTTATATTACACTTCCTGGATACATTCCCCAATGCGCATTTACTCATCTATATACTATTAACACTTTTTGTTTTGTCCATGTGTAGCCTTTAACTGGGCAAAACAGGACATCATAGGACAACAAGAGCCTCAGTGGCGCAGTGGTTAGAGTGCAGTACTGCAAACTATTCCGGCTGCCAGCAGTTTGCAGATCGAATCTCAGTAGGCTCAAGGTTGACTCAGCCTTCCATCCTTCCAAGGTCAATAAAATGAGGACCCAGATTGTTGGGGACAATATCCTTACCCTCTATAAACTGCTTAGAGAGTGCTGTAAAACACTGTGAAGCGGCATATAAGTCTAAACGCTAATGCTAAACAATTTTGAATCAAAATACCTCAAACAGTCTAACTCACACAGAATGTGTCTAAAATCTGAAACCCCTGACTCTTGTGGCATTGAAATCTGGCACATTTTATAAAATATCCTGCGACATTATATAAAATGTCATAAAGGGGCGTACATAAGTGCACTGGTGTCCCTTTCGTCCCCTGTCCAATTGTCTTTCCTTTCTCTCACTTATCATATATATTCTCTTTCTTTCATATATCCTCTCCTCTAAGTTCACTTTTACCCTTATATATATTACTACATGTCTATTTTTCTTCCTATGTATTTGTGTATTGGACAAATGAATGAATAAAATAAATAAAATATTTATTGTGGCCAGCTCTTTCTGTGACTCTGCTATACAGTTCAACATCGGCTATATTCAAGGCAGATACATCTCTAGCTATGTACCTGGACTTTTAAAAACTTTTGCAGTGAAGGCAATACATTAGAAGCTCTGCCACTGTTGAAGACATTGGGGAATCTGGTAAGAATGTGTCAGGCACTGAGGAATCAGTCCAATGTGTCATGGGGCACCAAGTGTGTGTATGTAGACAGAGAGGGAGACAGAGATGGAGGCAGAAGCAAAGTTGTAGACATAGAGGTAGACAGAGGCAGAACGAGAGCCCTCTCTTCTCTCCAGGTAAGATTAAATTATTACACTTTCATAATAAAAAACCTTTGTTAGTAGAACTGGCAGAATCCAATATCCTTACAGTCCTCAACACAACTGCATCCCACCCTTGCCACAGTACAAATAGCTAAGGTATTCTCCAAAACATCACTATTGCAGAATTATCTAAAACCTTACTCTTCTTCATCTGGTTAATGACGGGACCCTAGAAACTTAGAAACATGGAAGATTGACAGTAGAAAAAGACCTCATGGTCCATCTAGTCTGCCCTTATACTATTTCCTGTATTTCATCTTAGGATGGATATATGTTTATCCCAGGCATGTTTAAATTCAGCTACTGTGGATTTACCAACCACATCTGCTGGAAGTTTGTTCCAAGCATCTACTACTCTTTCAGTAAAATAATATTGCTTCTGATCTTCTGATTCTAATACTGCTTCTGATCTTTCCCCCAACTAACCTCAGATCGTGCCCCCTTGTTCTTGTGTTCACTTTCCTATTAAAAACTTAGATTCTATCTTTTAGGTCTAACAGAAAATAATAAAAAAGATGTATTAATACTCATATTATTGCTTGACAAATTTTATAAAACATACAAAATTATATGAAGTTTGTATAGTAATTTAATAAACACAGAATTTTAATATCTTGGCTAGCTAGAAAGCCTTACTCATTAACTAAAAGCTCAAAGCTCTTTCAAAAATAAATCACATAAAAGCCATTAGAATGCCAATTATGACAATACTGTATGATTATGTTCATTCTTAATTCTTTTAAGAATAGTTAATTCTTCATTTAAAAAAAAATTCCATTATCATTCAGAACTCTTTATCAGTTGCTACATTCCTTCTTTTTAACAAAATGTAAAAAGCATTATATCTGTAATTAAAAGCATTACTTTTAATTGTGCAATATTAAATAACAGTAGCAACAGAATCATAAATGTAATCAAAATTTATATTAATTTAACATGGGTGCAAGCCTTTTTATTTATGTATTACAACTTTTAGAATAGAAGTATTTATGACTGATAAATAAAGTAGAAAAAAATATTGAATATGGGAAGCGAAGGAGGACAAACAACCAAAAGAGTTATTTACAACACCCTAAGTTTTGAAATACAGTATTCTTATGATATTCCAAAACTCTCTGAGTATTTGGCTGTTTTTCCAGGCCCAGGGATAGACTTGCTAGGTACTTTTACTTTAATATAATTGTGATTTTTACTTCTGGATCTGTCTGATTGTTTTCTTTTCGTATTATGGTATTTTACTGGAAGCTACCCAGAGTTGTTTGGAGTTTGGCAGTCTATTTTATTAACTAAATTAATATTTTACTAGATGCCTTCCCATACTGGACCCCAAATCCAGTATGCAACTTTTATTTATTTTATTTATTAGAATTTGTCAAACAAAAACAAGAGCAAGAATAAAAGAATAAAAATACAATGACAGGGACAATAAGCGCTTTAATGCATGTCCCTTCTTCAAGTGTCTAACACTATCAGAAAAATGCTACAGTCTCAACTATGAGAGCTGAAAACCAAAGGGTTCAAAACTTTTAACTGTTTTTTCCCTTCTATCATAATGAGATCTCATCTTATCTCCCGTATTGGGTCTACCAAGCATGAAATGAATGCTAGATGAAGAGAATACAAATTGGGCATCTTAAACAACATAGCCATCTCGTATGTTAATTTCATCTGTATTCTACCAGCACTTTGTAAAGGAGAGGTACTTCTTGTTTTAACTCTACATTTCAGCAGCAAATCTATGGTTTCAGTACAGCATGTACAATGGGGAAATCGGAATGCTGAGGTTATGAAATTGTGGGTAATTTGCCAGGTTCTGAATAGCATAAATTTAACATGCTCTATTAACATTGACAACATTTTTGTAACTGGCTTGCCAATGTCTTCTTTCTAGAGTCAAGAGACTGACTGGCTCAAGGTTATCCAGATGACTTAAAGCCTAAAGCAATACAGTGGTACCTCATGATATAAACCCCCCGAGATACAAACCGAGGGTTCGGAAATTTTTTGCCTCTTCATACGAACTTTTTTCAACTTACGAACCCACCACAGATCGCAAAATGGCACACTGCTGAGCGCCGCCGCCTGGCTGTCACCTTTTAAAATAGTCGGGGGGCTTCTCAGCGTTCTCCCGAACGCCGAACCCAGAGGTTCGGGTTCAGGTTGCAGAGGCCACGGAGAAGCACCCGGCTGTTTCAGAAGGTTACAGCCGAGTGGCGGCGCCCAGCGGAGCGCCATTTTTACGATCGGCAGCGGCGTTTTCGGCCGATCTGGAGGCTGAAACGGAGTTGGGGAATCCCAATGGGGAATTCCATGGGCGGAGCTTTGAAGTCACAAAGACGTCCTTCCTGGCCCAGCCCGAAATGTGGCCTCCAGGAAGGACGTCTTCGTGACGTCAAAGCTCCGCCCATGGAATTCCCGATTGAGATTCCCCACCTCCGTTTCAGCCTCCAGATCGGCCGAAAACGCCGCTGCTGATTGCAAAAACGGCGCTCCACCAGGCGGTGCCGCCCGGCTGTAACCTTCTGAAACAGCCGGGCGCTTCTCGGTGGCCTCTGGAACCCAAACCCAAACCCAAACTTCCGGGTTTGGCATTCCGGAGAACGCCGAGAAGCCCCCCGTCTGTTTCAGAAGGTGACAGCCGGGCGGCAGCACTTCTCGGCGGCCTCCCAAACCCGAACCCGAAAAGTTCGGCAAAAGTTCGGGTTGGAGAGAATGCCGAGAAGCCCCCCGACTGTTTTAAAAGGTGACCGCCGGGCGGCGGCGCCCAGGGGAGCATCATTTTGCAAATTTTTTCCCCCTTGCACGCATTAATCGCTTTTACATTGTTTCATATGGGAAACATTGTTTCATGTTACGAACCTTTCGCCTTACGAACCTCCTTCCGGAACCAATTAGGTTCGTAAGACGAGGTATTACTGTACTAGAATTCAGTGTTTTGATTTCCAGCCTGGTGCCTTAACAATTATACCAAGAAAACTTCAGGGACTAGTCTGGGCACTTGCCAGGAATCAATACTGACTTGAAGGCACGTATTTTTTTAAAGTAATTACAATAACTTATTTAAAACCATTTCAAGAACATGCTATATTATGCTCTAGTTCACCATTACCAGCTTTATGGGTTCTTTTCTTCTTCTGCCAGAAAAGGAAGTTGATGAGCAAGCTTCCGACTCTGAAGTTCCCAGTTTGCAGTTATCTTCCTCCTCATCATCTTCATCTTCGTCAAAGCACCATTCTGGTAAAGGAGGTGGTGCTGGCGTATCAGCCACATCACCATAACGACGGAAGAGTTCTTTCAAATAGTCACCTTTGTAGATACCAGGCGGTCTGGCTTGAGCAAACGTAGTCACAGAAGCTTCAATACTGCAAAAAACAGTGATATTGTTGAGACAATGTAGATGTGAAGAGAAAACTTCAGAAATAGCTCCAAAAAACCATGAGATGGAGCAGCAGCAGATCCAACATCAAATTATTCCCAACTGGCTCCCATAAAATCTCACAGCAGTTCTTATTACACTGCCAAGGCTATATTGAGAGGGTTCTTAACCAAGGCTTCCCTAAGGGCAGTGAATAGATGTCATAGGACCCATGAACCTTGATAGCAAGAAAACCTATTTTATTTTGACTAACTTTTAACTAAAACTTAGCTTTTCATTCAATAATATATATACGCAACAAACCAACTTCAATAAAGTGCAAGTATCTGTAATGATTATTTACAAGCATGTGCCCTTGTTAGTGATCTAATAAAGAAGCACACAATATTACTAAAGCACATATTTGTTATTGTTGTAATATTTTGATATCTACATTTGAATTGTATTTACTCAACTTGAATAATACATAACTAAATAATTTGTAAACTGGAATTGCTGAGAGTTGAGCAGCATATATATTTAGTTGATTAATTAACAATGAGACTCTTAACAGCTTACAAGAAATAATCAAGATAAAAACAACTATCAGAAATTAACAATAATTGCAAAAGGCAGCTTTACTTGGAACAGCTTACATCTACAATGATACCTTTAATGCCATCAAATAGAAATCTTTCTATCTCAGGTTCTTGGGAAGGATGAGTGGATAAACATGCCAAATCCAGTCTAAACATCTGGTTGACAGCATGACAAGCCATAATTTCTTTTATGTTAGTAGCCTTTGAGTTACAATAGCAATTGGGACCGGAATTTCTGTCACTAAGCAGTATGATCATAAAGTGCAAAATCCTGTGACCACATAACTTACTACAGACAATTTTGGTTATCATCAAAATTAAGGACCGCAAAGGATATTAAGCGAAGACCACATCTGATTACAACTTCTAACCTCTTGCCAGCTTCCCTGTTGACTTTGCTTGTGGGAAGCCAGCAAGAAACAATGGTAATTGTGTGATCACATGATTGCAACTTCTGTAATGTTGTAATCATGAGCTGGGCATCAAACAACCAGATCATAGCCATGCGACTACAAGAATACTGCAACAGCTGGAACTCCAAGAACTGGTCCTAAGTAACATTCTACAGTGCTGTTGTAACTTCAAACAATCAGTAAATGAATGTTCATACAACATGTCTATTGGAAACAGTGCTGTAAGAAAGGAGACTTTTTAAAATGTGACGATTCTATTAAACTATTATCTTGAAGAAATTCTCCCCTAGTTTCTACCCTTTCCACCATTTTTAGAAAGTACTTTAAATCTGCTATATTGTCAGCCCTGCTGCCTTGCAAAGGGTGAGCAGAAAAAAACAAGAACTACAATTATTAATGTATTCATTTAGCTACTATATCTTGTATGCTACTCAATTCAAAATGGCTCTAACCAATATACTGTATCTACAGTAGATACAAAATAATTGTATTTTGAGTTTTCAGGTTATAATCTGGAGAGCTTTAGGAACATAAAATTAAAATCTGGCAGCATATAAATAATGCAAGTAAAATGTATAACAACAACACAATAAACCAGTTTTCTGATCAGGAGAAGCATCTCCCCTCAGTGGCATAAAAGACACACTGACAGCTAAATGGTAAAACTAGAAAACTTTAATTCTAAATGTAGTAAGCATAAAATCCATTGATATATTCACCAAAGCAAAGCCACAGAATAACTTTGAACACTTAAATTCATCACAGAATATATGCAGGCAGGATTTAGGACAGTAAAAGAAATACTGTACATACAAAATAATGAAATCTGGTGATCTCCACAGAACCCCCACACAAAAATTACGCCTACTGAAGAGCTTCCTAAAAGAGTGGGGCAGGGTGTCACTTTCTCATTTTCTGCTAAAGACAGGATACCTCTCACTTGACTGATTCCAAATTAAAGAAGATGAGCATCTTCAGCAATAAGCAATGATTTGGGAGGGTGAGGGTTGGAGAAATGGCATGCCTTGAGAATGCCAAAAAAAGAGGAGAGAATGTAATTAAATACAAACTGCAACTATTACAGGAGCTACTGTAAAATATTATTAATATGTGTCTAGACACCACTGAAGTGTGAAAATTTTAAGAACATAATAAATAGCTACTGCTGGCATACAGCATTCAACATTTAATTATTGGGAAAAGCAATATAGGTTCTTCAAGAACCTTCAATTCACCTGAGCATATGACAAAGAAACCGTATTCCTAAAATCCTAACTATTCCTGGATATAATCTTTCAATTATCTGAGTAAAGAGTAAAAACATATCTTAATGATCTTGAAATTTTAAATTGTGTCAAAGACAACAAATGCACACTATTTCAGTGTGTATACAACTGTGTACCCAAGCCACACTGCTAATACCACATTATAGAATAGAATAGAATTTTATTGGCCAAGTGTGATTGGACACACAAGGAATTTGTCTTGGTGCATATGCTCTCAGCGTACATAAAATAAAATATACATTTGTCAAGAATCATGTGGTACAACACTTAATGATTGTCATAGGGGTCAAATAAGCAATGAAGAAGCAATATTAATAAAAATCTTAGGATATAAGCAACAAGTTACAGTCACACAGTCAACATGGGAGGAAATGGGTGATAGGAATGATGAGAAAAACTAGTAGAATAGAAGTGCAGATTTAGTAGAAAGTCTGACAGTGTTGAGGGAATTATTTGTTTAGTAGAGTGGTTATCAGCATCTCAAGATTATTATTTTTTTAAAGTAGTTAGATGTAAATGCAGTACAGTGTTTTCAAATCTTTCACCTTTCTATATCACATACAGAGCACAGATTACGTTTAGCTCTTGAATAAAATAGATTTATCCCTGGGTATGTATAAGATTACCCTTTCTACAAAAGCTGGTCACCCTGGAATAACCAATTTGCACAGCAGAGGGTCTGTTAATATCAGCTATTCTTTAGGAGAGGTTATTTTCAAGCATGAGGGCATAATAAGCATCTCTCTTTGCATCTTTAAAGCAGCCGCAACTTTTATCATGCTAATGATGCAGTTATGAAAGCATACGCATAGGCATAACTGGCCTTGCTTCCTTCTACAATCTGTCATACAGCCACGGTTAAAAACAGTCCCCCTTCTTTCTCGTGTATTGTCAATTTTCACCCTTCCTTCCCCTCCTATTATATGCCTGCCAATTTAGTATTATACTTCAAAATTTCTGATGGAATATCCTCCAGTCCATTATGCCAAAATAAAGCACATTAATATTTAATATGCCACAAGCAGCAGCTGCAGAAGCCCAGAAAAAGATCTGGCTGATTTAAAGAAGTACTTCTTATGCATCCCACACATTGCAATGCAATCCTTTCAAAGGAAGGTCAGGCAAGCTTGGCTTTGTGCCTGGGGCAGGACTAGAACTCGGGGTCTCCCGATTCCTAGCCTGATGCATTCATCACTGCCCCCAACTGGCTCTTTTCATAGATATATAAAATTTCTCTTAAAATCGTACGTATATCGTTGTAGGCTGAGGGTTCTTTAAATGTGCTTTTCTTTGTTTCTGTTAACCTTATTTGGGGGAAGGGGCTTGCTAAAGTGTTCTGCCGGCGTGTTTCAACCGCCCGTAATTACAGGGTAATTAGTCCAGAAAGACACACACCACACGATAAAAGGAAAACCCAAAAGTTTTTATAAACAGAAAAACAGAAACAGCTCCCTTTTTAAATGTCAAAGGGATTTTCTGGTACACACAAGGCAGAGGTGAAATGCAATCCAATTGCTCACCCAGTAACTGGGAAATTGAGTCCAATTCTAAAGTCCAGAGAGTCCACACACAATCTTGAACAGCACAAAAACCACGATCTTGACGAAACAATGAATCAGATAAACTGCCATGAGGCTAAAACACCAGGCTGTGCTTTTATCTGTAGCACTAATTACAGCAGCCCCACCCAACCACAGGTGGCCTCATTTTCTCTTGTAATAATCCTTCAGTTGTTGTCTCCTATGCATCACTCTACGCATGCGTGGATATGTCATTAATTCTTGTTCAGAATCCAGGGATGATACAGATGATTGATCTCCTCCTGGGCTGTCTGCCAAACTCCCCTCCTCCCTGTCACTCACGTCTCCTTGGTCAGAGGAGGCTTCGTTGGCAGATTCCACTGGGAGCAAAACAGGCCTGCAGCATGTGGATGTCTCCCCCACATCCACCTTCACATTCCTTGGGGCAGGAGCTGGGCCAGAGCTAACCACAACACATTCCGAGTATAAGACTCGCCCAAATTCTCAGTCTCTTTTAGAAAGGAAAAAGATGTGTCTTATACTCCAAAAACTATGGTTTGTGTTTTGACAGGTCTGCTTTTCTATTAAACATTTATTGCCCTAAACAGTAGCATTTCTACAAGGGAAAGAGAACTCAGTGTTTAGTTTTATCACTTGTTCATCATACTCACCCTCCTGCTATATGACAATGTTTATAAATAGTTCATGAAATTCATAATGTTGTTGGAAAACAAAACAAAAAAAATAGTTATAACCCACCATGAATCTGATCAAGCTTTGCAGCACATAAAGTTAATAACAGCAAATAATGATAATGGTAGACTAAAGAAAAACGAGATTATTTTTCCAAATTTCAGAACAAAAACAGACATCAAGTCAAAATTACCTTCAGAACATCTGAAACAGGTCAAACATTTTCTAAAAATCCCGATCAGTCTTGAAACAAATTAATCTAAATATTTCTATCTGGCAATAATAAAATCTATCGAAGAATACCGGTACTTAGAAATGTGACTTTCCCTCCTTGATGATATACTAGAAAGTTGGCATATACTTTATAATACAAAACATTTCATGGAGCAGAGTGGTTAAGACACTGGCCTTGTCACTGGAAAGCCATCAGCCCAGATTTGAGATCCAAGCACCACATGACGGGATAAGATACTGTTTTCTTCCCAGCTCCTTCCAACCCAGCAGTTCCAAACTATGCAAATGTGAGCAGATAAATAGGTACCACTTCCATAGGAAAGTAATTGGCCACATGACCATGGATAGCCCTGGCTCAATGTCCTTGAAACAGAGATGAGCACTGCTCCCTATAGTGTGCAATGACTAGCAGAGTAAAATCCACAAGGTCTCCTTACTTTCATTATGTTTTATAGTCACTTTAATTTGTAAATCCCACTAGCAAGATATAGCAAAACATATTCATAATTAATGACATTGTTGACATATGTACAATAATGTAATTGTGCTATTATTGATATAATATTGACAAAAAGTGTTATCTTTTTTCATTGCAAAAAATTACCTCCAATCCAACTTTCCAACCAGAAAGGCACAGATAAGAAATCCAGTACGATTGAAACCATGCGTACAGTGAACACCTAGAAGAAAAAAAATGAAGAAAAAATATAATTGCAATTACCAAGCTCACTTAAAAGCATCAAGAACATTTGCCTGTCACAATCACTTTCCTTACAAGAGAATTAGTCCTCAACTAGTATGTAATACAGTAATTCATTTTCTTCTCATACCATTTACTTCTTCCTTCTCTGCAAGAGGAAATTAGAGCGTGAACAGAGCCGACCACGTAAATGTTTCCTTGGATAAGCAAATGCTTCCATTCTTTGCTTTGCGCATTGAAACCAAAACTACGGATTGAGGACATAAGAGCAACCTATGAACATGGAAGGCATTTTTCTACCATTTTTCAATCATCGTTCTGTAACTTTAAAGTGTCAGCAAATATCAATAGATTATTATTATTATTATTATTATTATTATTATTATTATTATTATTATTATTATTATTATTATAGAAACATAGAAGTCTGACGGCAGAAAAAGACCTCCTGGTCCATCTAGTCTGCCCTTATACTATTTTCTGTATTTTATCTTAGGATGGATATGTGTTTATCCCAGGCATGTTTAAATTCAGTTACTGTGGATTTATCTACCACGTCTGCTGGAAGTTTGTTCCAAGCATCTACTACTCTTTCAGTAAAATAATATTTTCTCATGTTGCTTTTGATCTTTCCCCCAACTAACTTCAGATTGTGTCCCCTTGTTCTTGTGTTCACTTTCCTATTAAAAACACTTCCCTCCTGGACCTTATTTAACCCTTTAATATATTTAAATGTTTCGATCATGTCCCCGCTTTTCCTTCTGTCCTCCAGACTATACAGATTGAGTTCATGAAGTCTTTCCTGATACATTTTATGCTTAAGACCTTTCACCATTCTTGTAGCCCGTCTTTGGACCCGTTCAATTTTGTCAATATCTTTTTGTAGGTGAGGTCTCATTATTATTATTATTATTATTATTATTATTATTATTATTATTATCATCATCATCATTATTATTATTATTATTATTATTAATATTATTATTATTTATTAGATTTGTATGCTGCCCCTCTCCGCAGACTCGGGGTGGCTCACAACAGTGATAAAGAAAAATATGTATTGACAAATCTAATAATTTAAAATCTAAAATAGCAATTATGCATTTAAAAAATCTAAAAACAAGGAACCCCAATATTAAAAAAAACATACGTACAGTCATATCATGCACTAAAACTACATAGATTAGTGACACATGAAGAAGAAAAAATATTCTGTAGGTTTCCAGATACATCTTAAGAATGTTCCTATCAGAATGGTAGGGGGGAGGTTGGAATCTTCAGTATATTTTGCATAATACACAAGCCAGGATGATAGTCTGCTTTTTCAATACAACTTGCTGAGTTGTCATATTCCTTGGAACAGTGGTTCTCAATCTTTCTAATGCCGCGACCCCTTAATACAGTTCCTCATGTTGTGGTGACCCCCAACCATAAGTCTAGCACCAATTATCTCAACAGAGCTTTAAGCTGATTGGCAGGAAGTTCAGAGGGACACCCCCATTGTAAAAGCCTGATTGGTCGGATTGCAAAAATATGTTCCAAGGTGCCTGAATAGAAGTTTTAGTTCCTAACACCATGGGGAATTTGTCTTTTCTCATGGTCTTAGGTGACCCCTGTGAAATGGCCGTTCAGCCCCCAGAGGGGTCCTGACCCCCAGGTTGAGAACCACTGCCTTAGAATGAATGTATACTTCTGTAAACAAACTTCTGACAAAGTCCCCAAACCCTGCAAATAAATAACTGTATCAATGGCTTCAAATATCTGACTGAACCACAGACACACTGAACAAATTTAGCAACCGAAACCAGGAAAGGGAGGAAAATGCACTTATTTGTGTGAAATTAAATACATATCAAGGTATTTCTTTGAATATCATCAGAGAGAGGGTCCAAACTGTCCTTTCTAACCTATCCTGTACTTTCTGGTTCTTATCCACAACCACCGCCATTTTCTTTCTTATGAGGATCTGGAGAGGAAAATCATTTCCTAGAACATTATCTTCTTCTTGCCTCTGTGGTTTGAAGTTTACTGTCAGGTTTGATTTTATGACCGAACAGGATTAATGAATGCTTCACGATGCGTGGCATTTAAAGAGACTGCCCATCATCAAGCTATTTAGCCCAACTTATACAGGAGACAAAATGCTAATGTCACAACGTAAGGCAAAAATAATAATAATCTTCATAGGACACTTACCGTATTTTTCAGTATATAAGACACAACTCTTTCCTCCCTAAAAAAGGCTGATAATTAGGGTGCGTCTTATACTCTGAATGTAGCTTCAAACACGCGCACGCACGCACACACCAGCCCTAACTAGCTGCTAACAATCATCGCAGCTGTTACCTTGCAGGCTCTTTCATTGTTTCTCTCTGTGAAGAATGTTTTCCAAGCCCTAAGTATTTGCAGGGTTTTTTTCATTGTTCTAACTTGTTCCGAATAAGTTTCTTTCCAGCTGTAACCAGATGTTAACAATGTTCCCAGCTCTTACAGCTCTTACAATTTCATTGTTACTCTCTGCGAAGAATATTTTCCAAACCCTGTCTTTGATTTTTTTTTCACTCTCTATTTGCTCCAAATGTTTCTTTCCAGCCCTAACCAGGTGCTAACAATATTCCCAGTTTTTCCCAACTTGCAAGTTCTTTCATTGTTACTCTCTGCCAAGAATGTTTTCCAAACCCTGTAGGGGATTTTTTTTTCATTGCTTTAGTTGCTCCAGGTGTTTCTTTCCAGCCCTAACCAGGTGCTAATGATGTTCCCAGCTCTTACCCGCTTGCAAGCTCTTTCATTGTTACTCTCTGCAAGGAATGTTTTCCAAACCCTGTCTTTGCGGGGGGGGGGGTGTCATTGTTTTACTTGGCCCGAATGTTTCTTTCCAGCCCTAACCAGGTGCTGTTCCCAGCTCTTACTGACTTGCAAGCTCTTTCATTGTTACTCTCTGCTAAGGTTTTCCAAGCCCTAAGTCTTTGCAGGGCTTTTTCCATTGCTCTACTTGCTCCAACTGTTTCTTTCTAGGTACTAATGATGTTCCCAGCTCTTACTGGCTTGCAAACTCTTTCCTTGTTACTCTCTCTGAATAAGGTTTTTTTTTAAGCTCTAACCAGGGGATAACATAATGTGCTGAAGCTGACCAGACTAAGGACACTAGCCAGATGAATATCTGATAAGCAGATTCTTTTCCCTATTTTCCTCCCAAAAAACTAAGGTGCATCTTATACTCTGGTGCGTCTTATACACCGAAAAATATGGTAGTTAGCAACACTTACAATTGGTGAATTTTTGTTGCCCATATAGCACAAAAAAAGAGCACCAGATTATGGAAAGAAAGTGCATTCAGCACTTATTCTGGATTCAGAAGTGCACATGCTTTTATCTTGATATCAATTGCTGAAATGAGGCTACTGCTTCACTTATTCCCAGAAACCAGTTACGGTTGAGGGCTGTATTTATGGAGTAGGTGGGTTTCAAGATTATCCTATTCCCATAGGATTTTTCACAAGTAGCTTCTATTTTAATATGGTTTAAAACTGACTGCATATCAACAATCAGCAACTGTTATAAGAAAATTCTAAAGACTGCATTCAATTTAAACAATGGACCAGTATATATATATACTGTACACATCTCCAAAAACACCTCTGCCTTGTTTCTGTGGCAATGTCTCCATCTAGTGGCCAAGAAAAAAAAACAAATCTTAAAAACCACATCCAAATATCCAGCTCCCATGTTTTAAAATTCAAATGAAGCTGTTGGAAATATCTGTTGCAATGATTCTGGACAGCAATTATCAGAGCAAATAGGTTTGCTCAGGAGTGCTGTCTTTTATGGATTTCATTATGTTTCAATATTGTAATAATTTAAGTTTTCTCATGAGTTTTGAAACTCCCGAATCTGTCTAAATTAGCTCAATTCAATTTGATTATGTGCCTTGAAGTTAGTGCTGAGTTTAAGCAACTGGATAGATCTGCTTCAGGCTGACATGTTACCAACCTGGCCCTACACGTCTTTCAATATGCACCAAGGAATTGAATCCATCTGCCTTGCTGTTGGTCATCTTCTTTCTTTCCACCTTTCCCAGAAAGCTTTGCTTTCAGATAATACAGTATGTCCAAATTTTGGTAATTTGAAACTAAAGACAGAAACTATTAATCATTTCAGCATTTTCTATTCTAGCACTGGTTGCTCGGCTTGTTTTTAGCTTGGTCTTCTTTATATTTAATTATAGTGCTTTTTTCTCTCTGTCCTTTGACCATCATTACTAGAGGTTGAATCGTTCACAGATTTTTGATGCCTCTGTCAAATTTTATTTAACTAACTAACTAAACAAAAACACACAAAAGGCTAAATTTTAAAAATCAATATAAAATTTAACCTATGCCCTGGTAAAATAGAAACTACATTTTCTTTTCAATTGAAAGAAAAGAGTTTATATTTTAATAAACTATTAATATACTATAGTATATTTAATAATATACTATATGTAATCATCATTTGGAATTTGACAAATGCATTTAACAATTCAGATGGAGATAATTAAAAGGTAAACTCTGAGGAGCACATGCCCTTAATCTTGCTGCTTGCAGAGATTCTTTTTTAAAAATCCTTTATTTCTGCTATTTGTGCTTCAGCTAATAGAAGTGACTAATAAAGCTATATAACGAAAGTAAAAATGATTCTGTGCTCATATGTATTTATTTTGAATCTTAATTTACGCTAAGGATATATAAAATATTATATATTTGTGGAGATATTGTTTGGTCTACAGCTAAAAATTGAGAGACAGTGAATTCTAGCTCCTCCTTAGACCTAAAAGCCAACTGGGTAGCTTTGGGCTAGTCATGCTTTCTCAACCCCATTTCACAGAGTTGTTGTTGCAGGGAGAATAGAAGGAAGCAGTACGTGGTATGTTCACTGCCTTGAGTTACTTATATATACACACACACACACACACATACATACATACATACATACATACGTACATACATACATATATATGTAAATATATATACTGTATATCTATATATCACATGTTATATATGTATACATATACTATATACATATACAGTGATCCCTCTATTATCGCGAGGGTTCCGTTCCAAGACCCCTCGCGATAATCGATTATTCGCGATGTAGGGTTGCGGAAGTAAAAACACCATCTGCGCATGTGCGCCATTTTTTTCTATGGCCGCGCATGCGTAGATGGTGGAGTTTGCGTTCCCCGCCGCCCACGCAAAGGGGAAACCCCGAATCGGCTCCTCGCTGCTGCTGCGCTACCGAGCAGATCAGCTGCTGGGCGGCCGAAGGAACCTTCCCTGGGTCTTCCCGGCCGCCCACGCAAAGGGGAAACCCCGGCTCCTTGCTGATGCCCGTCGCTCGCCCGCCCGCCGCCCGCCGCCCGCCAGCAAGAGGGGGAGAGATAGAGAAAGAGAGAGAAGGAAAGAAAGAGATGAGAGAGGGAGGAAGAGAGTGTGAGAGAGGAAGAAGCAAGATAGAGAAAGAGAGAGAGAAAGAAAGATGAGAAAGGAAGGAAGAGAGTGACGTCATCGGGTGGGAAAAATCGCGATATAGCGTTTCGCGAAGATCGAGATCGCGAAAATCGAGGGATCACTGTACACTCAAAATATTACACGGGGCAAAACCCGAACTCAGAACAATCTACATACATGTATACATACATACATGCATACATACATACATATATATGTATCACATACAGAACATAGTTTGTTGGCTATGAATAAATTAACTATATATATACCAGGGTGATCCAACAGAAATATATGTGTGTGTGTGTGTGTGTGTGTGTGTGTGTGTGTGTGTGTTTGTGTTTTATGTCGGATCACCCTGATATATTGAAGGAATGTCACAGCTCCTTTTTGCCTCTAGGCCCAACCCAGGACCATTTCAAGGCAGTTAATTTATTCATAGCCGACAACAAAGCTAAAAACATTTAATACATATATATATATGTATCAAATTTGATATATATATATATGATGGTCTTGGTATATTCGGGTTTCTTCCCGTGTAGGATTTGGAAATTTCTGGCGACGTTTCGACGAGGTCCCACTCGTCATCTTCAGGCTGGTGTTTCTGTCCTTGTTCTAGGGCGAACACCTAGAACAAGGACAGAAACACCAGCCTGAAGATGACGAGTGGGACCTCGTCGAAACGTCGCTAGAAATTTCCAAATCCTACATGGGAAGAAATCCGAATATACCAAGACCATCATACCTGTACCCGTGAAAGTCTACGAAGTAAGGGTGTGGCTAGCTGATGAGGCCAGAACAAGGCCGAAATGGTGCCATCCTAGTCTCCCTTAATTTTAAAATTTCAGCCAAAAAACATGTGATACATACAGAATATAGTTGTCGGCTATGAATAAATTAACTGCCTTGAAATGGCCCTGGGTTGGGCCTAGAGGCAAAAAGGAGCTGTGACGTTCCTTCAATATACCAGGGTGATCCGACATAAAAAACATATAGCCCCTCCCTGGTACAGAGCTGAAGGGTTCAGGTCTGGTGGCCTAGAGGTTAATTCTCTGCCTTACAAGGCAGAGGCTGCCAGATCAAATCCCAGTAAGGGTGTGGCTAGCTGATGAGGCCAGAACAAGGCCGAAATGGTGCCATCCTAGTCTCCCTTAATTTTAAAATTTCAGCAAAAAAACATGTGATACATACATATATTATATATTATATATATATATATTTACCATTATTGATATATATGAAAAACGGTTTCTTAAAATAGTTAACATGTCTAATCAAGGCATCACAATCGAAATTAGAACGCAGATTAGAATGCACTAAATAGCATGTTCAAATATTAAGAATGAACTTTGTGTACGGATAATTAAATTAAGAATAGTCAACTTATACACTCATTCTGGCCTTTCTTCAAGCTAGTCACTTGTACATAATCATATAAAGAAATTGTGTGGTACATAAGTAAAATGACATACAGTTATTGTTTAACCATGTTAATTGGGATGGGAAACTCTTGTTATGAGGATATAAGTAGAAAAAAATATGGGACCACACTGCCTAGCAATGCTAATCAGCATTCGGCATTGCCCTGTAATTAATGTAATAAGTTAAAGAAGAAAATTAATATTATAAAAGAGTGTGTAATCCAGTGAGCATTTCCATGACATGTACTCCAGACCATTACACATCTGTTAACTTTAGTTCTTGTACACGTCCAGTATAATCAAGTGATCAAAAATACCTGCAACAAATCTCAAAGTTGATTTGTATGTCAGTCCTATGAGACAGACAGATGATTCTAGAGGACAACTAGAACCTACACTTTATTAAAATAGTAACACAATCTAGCAAGTTTACTTGAGTTTTCCCTTCGCCTCTTTCTTCTTCTTCCAAGGGTCAGGATGCAATCAGTGCCTCTTCCTAATACTTCCCTAACCAACACCTTCAAGTATGCTTCTTCTATTCCTGTTGTCCTAATTGCTTCTGGACAATATGTTCACCTCTATAACTCTTTACAATAGGTCAAGGCTTACTGTATTTTTCGGAGTATGAGACACACCTCCTCCTCCTCCTCCCCCTCCCCAAGAGGATGAAAACTTGGGTGTGTCTTATACACTGAATGTAGTCCCACCCAGCCACCCCAACCTTTTGGCCTCTGCCTCCCAGCAATTTACCTCCTTGCAGCAAACAGCCTGATTAGCACAAGCAAATGATTATCGGCCTCCCAACCAGCAGCTGATTGAAGGTTAAAATGAAAATGAAACTAAAACTGCAAGGAGGCAAATTGCTGGGAGGGAGAGGCAAAGGCAGAATTTTATTTTCTTGTGCTGATCAGTTGCTGAAACTGGATTTAAGGAGGTAAGTCAATAACTATAAAAGTCTGTAAAATGTTCAAATTATTAGATTATTTTTTAAAGATTGCTTTATTATTGTTCTAGACAGCTTAACAAAATGAAGAAGCTTTTTAAAATAAATGCTTGATCTGAAGAGGCCCAGTGCTATTGTATCTTCTTTTAAATAGCAGAGAATAATTTACACTTCAAGAAAGCCCCATCAATTTTAATAGCATCTGTACAAGTATAATCTGAAATGTAACAGTGTCCTGTTTAGTACAAGGCAACTGAGTTAAACCCTGACTTAGTCATGTTTGGAGTAAATCAATTAGGCGTTGGGCCATTGTTCACCCAGGATTTCTGTGGAGGATAAAAAACTGACCCAACCAGAAATTAGTTTCCCAATTTCTGGTAGGTCCGTTGTGTCCATTTTTTACCATCCACAGATTTTGGAAGCGTTCCTGAAGCCTGGGAAAGCTGGAAACGATCTCCCCCCACCCTACATAAGGCTCAACCTCCCCCCACACGCTATCACACATGCATGCATCCTTTTGGCAAAAAAGGTTCTCCATCACTGGTATATTACATGGAAAAACAACAAAGACAGATGGAAAATAGTCACATAACAGGTTAATATACATACCTATAAGTTCCGTTGGGTTCTTATTATGAAACTGTTCACATATACGAACGAATGTTTCTGTGTTTTCAGGTGTCGGACACTCTCCATGCCTACCAAGAAGAGAAGGAGTCAAGTAAAGGCAAGATCTTTCCTCCATAAAACAATATTCAGGAGTCTCATTAGCTTACCCTTTACATTGAAGCTTTACATATGTGATGCCATATTTTTCTATATCACTTCTGTCATAGAACCTACTGGTGTTTGTCAAGTCTATTAACATGCCCATTTTAACCTGAAAGTAATAAAATTAGAGTTCAATAACAGATATGTGAAATTACATATATGGTGAACATACGTTTAGGTGGTTTATTTATTTAAAACGTGTGTACAGCTGCCCATCTTGTAACCAACTCTCAGCAGCTCTCAACTAATTTATATAACATATCAAATATTAAAAGTATAAGATTAAACAGATTAAAACATTAAAAAAAACAAAGACCTGGTGCCAAGTCAATTAATTCCTAATGTGCACTTGTCCAATCTTATCCTTCTAATAGTTAACTCTAATATTAACTCTAATGCTTAATATTCAGAAGTAACTTTTCTGATGTTATACATACACCATGGAAATAACATGGCTGTGTATATCCCAACTGTATGCTATATCCCATAATTAAAAGCCTCATATGAAGAATTTACAAGAAAAAGGATGGAGTGTCCAATGCTTCACTCTCATTGCCAAAACAGGAAGTGTGGTTTCTCCTGCTTCAGTGTTAAGAGAATTTTCTGAAACCAATTTGGGGGAGGAGTATACAGAAAATAGTAGGACAGAAAAATTATGTTCTCTTAATTCTCCTAGATACAGTTCTGTCCATGAAAAATAAGCATTGTATTTATTAACTTCGTTGTTCACTTAAACGTTTTAACTTTAATCTTTTGATGAGTTAATTGTTTCCTTTTATTATTTATAACATTGTGAGCCACTCAGAATCACTTGATGGTAAGATGGGCGGCATATAAATTAGATGGATGGGATTGGGTAGATGAGAGAGAGAGAGAGAGAAAAAGAGAGAGAGAACCAACAGACAGACAGATGTGTTCTACCCATAATAAATATATTGGCAAGATATTTCTAAAGTTAGCCTTCTCAGAAATATTAATAAGGTAAAAAAAACCTTTATTATTTAGATAGCAAAGAAAAAATAAATTATATTCTTTACCTTGAGACTCTTTAAATAGTTGGACAACATAGAGGGATGGAAACGACATTCTTCAGCAACTTGATCATCATATTTTGGTCCCAGCATTGTCTTCAGAGGTAAAAATATTCCTGTATATAATGAACATGAAACCTCATAAAAATGTCTGTTTGAATCATGATTAACATTCCGAGTCTGCGGAGAGGGGCGGCATACAAATCCAATAAATAATAATAATAATAATAATAATAATAATAATAATAATAATAATAATAACATTCTTCATTAGGACAAAGAACTATAGCAGTTTATGACAGAATTCAATATCATTTATAACAAAATTAAGTGCTGAACTGTAAACTCCAGTGCCTGAAATGCTTTAAATAATTTCCATTGATTGAGAAAACTCCGAAAGCATTTCTAAACTGTTGTTTAATTAAACCCCTTATTAGCCATATATTAATGCCTAAATCCATACATATTTAAAATAAATTATGAGGATGAATAGACCAAAATGTAATCCATGGAGTTGTTCAAGGACAAAAAAAACCCCATGCAAATAATATTAACTAATTGCTTCAGAGATAAAAGAATACAAGGAAACTCTTGGATCTGGCCTAGCTACTGAATTATCAGAAAATAAAAGTGCTTCTTCAGATTTAACTAACGGCCTAGTTGTCAACAAGATAGCATAATGTCTCAACTTGATTACAACACAGCATTCAACATGTAATTGTCTCCTAAAAGAAATTTAGACTGTCTACACTCAAGCCACATCATTACAATAACTTTGCAACTTTAAATACTAGTTTTTAACTAATACCTTTTGGGGTTTTATGTGTTACCTCATTATAATCAAAGTTACCCCAGTATTCAATATACACTATATTCAAAAAAATATCCAGACACCCTTTACTTTTGTCAATTTTGCTGCAGGCTGATTCTACAGTTGTTGAAATTCTTTTTTTTTCCGCAGTAATTTACGTTACCTCAAAATGACAAAGTGAAAACAATTTTAGAAATCCCTGTAAATTTATTAAAAATAAAAAACTAGGGCAGGACAAGAAGCAATGGGTGGAAACTAATTTAGGAGAAATTTCCTGACAGAACAATCAGTGGAACAATTTGCCTCCAGAAGTGAATGCTCCAACACTGGAAGTTTTTAAGAAGAGATTAGATAACCATTTGCCTGGAATGCTATAGGGTTTCCTGCCTAAGCAGGGGTTTAGACTTGAAGACCTCCAAGGTCCCTTCCAACTCCTTTATTGTTATTTGTTACCATTTTGATGCTGCTATTCTAATCTATTTATAGGTACACTTGTTTCCAATAATTTTTTAGGTTTTTTTTTTTAGGTTTTTAATGTAAAATTGTTATTTTAGACTTAATATTAGATTTGCCATTGTATACTGTTTTATCACTGCTGTGAGCCACCCCAAGTCTGTGGAGAGGGGTGGCATACAAATCAATCAATCAATCAACCAATCAATCAAACAAACAAACAAATAAATTTCTGCCAATCCTATTCTGGATCTCTGGAGCTCAATCAGTGAACATCGGGTTCTTGGTGGTCATCGTTTTTACAAAGATATTTTTACAAGTATTGACACTCTATGTGATATTGATTCTATCCCTCTGTTTAATGCAGTCTAGAACTGTGTTGGCTTTTTTGGCAGCTGCTGGCTCATAGTTAAATGATTGTCCCTCTCACAGTTACTACTGAGTGAGGTACCACATATACTGTACCTGTGCATTTTCTTTTTCTTGCCTAAATGTAGAACTTTACTTTTTTCACCACTGAATTTCATTTTTTTATATAGTACCCAATGTTCAAGTCTGTTAAGATCCTTCTGTATCTCCGTAAGCCTGTCTTATGGCTATTCCTGCTAGCTTGGTATCATCTACAAATTTGATGAGTTCCCCATCTATCCCATCCAAATCATTGATGAGGTTGAAGAGTACTGGGCCCAAAACAATGCCTTAGGGTACCCTGCCGCATACTTCCCTCCATGCAGATACAATTCCATTGAGGACTCCATGCTGAGTGTGATTGGTCAGCCAGTTACGAATCCATCTGGTGGTGGTGCTGTCAAACCCACATATTTCTATCTTATCAAGTAGTAGTCTATGGTCTCCTTTATCAAATGCCTTACTGAAGTCCAAGTAAATTATATCAACAGCATTCCTCTGGCCCACTAATTTTGTCACTTTGCCAAAGAATGCAATAAGATTTGTCTGTCATGATCTGTTTTTGACAAACCCATGTTGGCTTTTGGTTATAACTTTGTTTCTAGGTGTTTGCTAATTATCTTTTCCAGAATCTTCCCTGGTATTGAGGCCAGGCTGATAGGTCTGTAGTTGTCTAGTCCACAAGCCTGAAAAAACTTTACAGATGCACCTTGAATTGCAATTGGAAGCCAACTGTTATCCAACTAGTGCAGCTCACAAAGAAGGAATAGCATACATATGAACAAAGATATGCTGAAACTATTCATGACAGCACAATCTGCATGAGCTGTAGTTTCCAAGTGGTCTTCAAGGGTATCCCATATAAAGACCCTTACCCTAATTCAAAGGTGAACAAACATAAGTGACAATAAGCTTTCTACTCCGGAAAAGGGTGCAACTGATGCATAAGCAGATCTATACAACAGTTCCCTCAGCTAGTTACAATTTATTCTTTGATCAACTGAGAATGTACAAGGACCTCAAATTCTGTATTGATTTGGTCTAGGGAAATTTTATTTATTTATTATTTATTTATTATTTAGTTTTGTATGCCGCCCCTCTCCGAGGACTCGGGGCGGCTCACAGCAGAGAAAAACAAATCATAAATGCCGTATCTAGAGCTAGAAAGCAACCAGAAATATAGATTTTTTAATTCACTGCCACTTACTCTTGCTACAATTTAGTTTAAGCTTGTTTCTCCCAAACTAGGCTAACATCTTACAGGCCCTAAGACAGAATCTCAACAGCATTACTTGGTCACTAGTGGGATTGAAATACAAAACTATCATGCATGCAATATTGATACCGACCGATGTCATTGGATAACCTCACCAACGAGCCTCACATAGATGTTAAACATGAGTGAGCTGAGGCTCGAAGAACCACACAAAGCAAGGACCTCAGTTTCAATCTCTCTCCACCAACATCAACTGGAACTGGTTTTAGATTGAGAAAGGAAGAAAAACATTGCAATGTGATGTCTTCAATGCCTATCCTCTAATACCTAATATGGTATTCTTTAACTAACATAAATAATGGTATCGAAATCCACTGAAAGATCAATAATAATCAGGAGTTGCCCCACTGCTACCCCAGTTCTACCAGACCATACACTCTCAATGTTGTTTCCATGATATAACCATGTCTAAACCTTGTCTAAAGATGATTAGATAATATGCTTTCCTCCAAGGCCCTTTAGAGCTGCACCCCATCACTTACATCCCCCAGAGTAAGGTTAAAGACTAATTAGAAATTATTCAATGCTATTGGATCCAGTGGTAGCTTCTTTAAGAAGGAAGGCACCATTGCCTTCTTCAAGACAGGAGGTATTGTCCCCTCACTCAAGAATATACTGGGCTGGACCATAATCTTAATTAGCCAAGACATGGGTCTGCCCCAATGATTATTGCACAGACAACTGTTAAGAATCCTGTCCACTTCCTTGACATTTATAGGCTCAAAATTTTCTCATATAACAAATATCCTACCTCAGCCTGATTCCAACTCAGGACATATCTAGAATATGTCTCCACTGCAACATTTAAGAAGTTCTTCTGATCTCTCCCTTGGGGTATCTAGCTCATTCTAAAAAAAGCCTCTGGTCAGCAACCCTCAGTATAACAACAACAATCAATGAACTGTGATAAATTTAGAAAACAAGAGGTGCCTAGGCTGTAACAATTTCTCTTAGACAAACTATGACTGCAAATATTTGCCTTTTCAATCGCCAAGAAACTGGCCCAGCTTTAGTTTTCCTTACTTAACTGAAGCTCCATTGAGCTACTTCATGGTCATGTTTTACTATAAAGGATTAAATTAACTAGCACAATTAGGTGTTGCAAATAATCTCTCCAACTCCCCTCCCTTTCTCCTAAAACAAGCAAGAAGCTGTCCCTGCTTATTTGGGCAGCATGGCTCAAGCTTTTGATTTGGGAGCATAACTAAGCTAGGTCTTTAATTGGGCAGGTATACCTAATCCAAAACTGGTTTGCTCCTATCAGGCTGCTTGGGGGGTTATTTATGTTGTTACTTGTGGTGGGTTTGGTGAATTAGTAGTTAAATGTAACATACATTACAAAAAGGGTTTTTTCTTTCTTTCTTTTGAAATGAGAATGTTAAGAGGAAAGTCTGCATTTTCTCTTCCTTTTCATAGAAAGACTATCCAAACTGCTGAAGAGGAAACTTCTCTCTGCCCCCTATTTCTAAAATCAGCACCTGATCTTTGATTTCCGTGTACAAGTAGTCCTCGACTTTACAACAGCTCATTTAGTGACAGCTCAAAGTTACAACTACTGTATTTTTGTCAAGCTCCACAGGCAGCATTCCTGCTGTTTGTTGGAATAACCTGAGCAACATTAACTAGGGGGAAAAAAATATTATTGGATAATTTAGGTCTAGAGGGAAGTGTGTATTACCCAAATCTGGCATACAGACATATTTGTGGAGAAAAATTTTTTTAAAAAAATTCTGGAAAAGTTACACCGGCACTTAAAATAGTGACCTATGATCATTTTTCAGAGTTACGACCTTTGTAGCATTCCCATGCTTTATGTGATCAAATTTTAGATGCTTGGCAACCAGTTGGTACTTACGACCATTGCTGTGTTCAAAAGCCAGGCAATTCCCCTTTTGCAAAATATTTTATTTATTTTTATTTATTTATTTTGTCCAATATACAATAGTACACAATGAAGGTTATAGAGGATATAGTAGAGAAGAAATATGAGATACAGGAGAGACTATAGGACAGGGGACGGAAGATCAAAAAAAATAGTCAATGGGGAAGCCAGATTCACTTATTTATTTATTCATTTGTCCCATACACAAATACATAGGAAGAAAAATAGACATGTAGTAATATATATAAGGGTAAAGTGAACTTGGAGGAGAGAATATATGAAAGAAAGAAAATATATATGATAAGTGAGAGAAAGGAAAGACAATTGGACAGGGGACGAAAGGCACACCAGTGCACTTATGTACGCCCTTTAACCAGGTTACCGACTGATCAACCGCAAAGATTCGCTTAACCACTATGGCAAGAATTGTCATAACAAGCGTCTAGCTTCACAACAGAAAGTTTGGACTCCGCTGCGGTCGTAAGTCGAGGACTACCTGTATTAATAAGCCTGCTTGTGGGAATAGAGAGCCAAGACCCTCAATACCACCTGGACCAAAGGCTGCTCAGTCTACACATGCGCAGGAGAGACTGAACCAGCCCATGGCGGGATACGCTGCAGGCTCTCTTATCAAAGCCCGACACCCCGTCCTCCCTCCCGCCAACAGTTTACCTGCCACGGGCTGTCCGCGTCTCGGACAGTTCAGCCACCGCGGTGGGATTTTGTTGAAGGACATGGCCGGGCCGAATGCAACAGCCACAGCCGCCGTTATCGGGAACGCTCGCCGTTAGGGAGGAACGGGACTGAGCGAGGGGGTCCAGGGAAACCCCGGCCAACTCTCGCTTTGCCCAATTCCTCGCCCGCAAAGTAACGCCGACACCCCACAATGCCCCGCGGCCGTTTGTAACCGGTTCCGGGATCCTTCATGTGGCTGCCGGTCTGACAACTCAAGAAGGGCGGGGCGGTGTGTCTCTATGGTGGGTCGTGGATTTTTTTTCACCTATAGAGATAGGAAAAACGAAGATTAGTAGATGCGTTTTCACTTCTGGCTTGGTTTAAGAATTTCCATTGTAAGAATAGTGACGCACTGAAAATCAATCCTGCTCAGGAATCTGCGTTATTTTTTATGCGATTAATCTATCGCAGTGGTAGGCAAAGTTGGGTCTTCTATGACTTGTGGACTTCAACTTCCAGAATTCCTGAGCCAATCATGCCAGCTCAGAAATTCTGGGAGTTGAAGTCCACATGTCGTAGAAGAGCCAACTTTGCTTAGTATTTACGGTAGAGACTTCCCATCTCCCTGATGGAGCGATTCTGGGCGGTGTTCGAGATACAAATGTTATATTTTTTTAAAAACACTGCTGTAAATACCGCGAAAACGAAGCGTGACTCTGAGTCTCTAAATTCCATCATAACTTCCACACAGGAATAAAACCATGTTAATGAGGCTTTGGCAGGGCAGGTGATTCAGGAAGGAGATGAAAGTGCGGTTTTATACACTGCTCAAAAAAAATATAAAGGGAACACAACAACACAATATAACTCCAAGTAAATCAAACTTCTGTGAAATCAAACTGTCCACTTAGGAAGCAACACTGATTGACAATCAATTTCACATGCAGTTGTGCACATTCAACTTTGTACAGAACAAAGTATTCAATGAGAATATTTAATTCATTCAGATCTAGGATGTGTTATTTGAGTGTTCCCTTTATTTTTTGTTTAGTAGTATATTTAAAATGCATTTCTTATGTGATCACACTTACTCGGAGCTTGGTCAGGGGTTTTCATTTTAAAAAAAATATTACTCCTAAAAGTGGAGACCATCATTGTACAACTCGGTTTTATTCATGAGGTTATTGTTCGCAATGTTTTTGCACCAAAAATGCAAGAATAAAATGCACTATTAGAGCAGCAAAATGCCAGGAACAGACACAAAAACTCAAAATGTTGTGGGCATGTGAGTTTTTAACAACCAGTTGCAGAAGCGCTACTCAAATGTCATCTTCCAGGCAAGAGACAGGTCAAAGATTTGAATGGCATTGCTGGCCTCAAGGATAATCAGCTTAGCTCTCATTCGCTCTCAAATCTCATGCAGCTGCTGTTTCTATCCACATAACAAGCTGTTCTGTTTATTTCACCTCTTTCTTGGATGCTCACAGCTGTTCTGATGTTTGCGGACTGATTCCTACTTCTTCATACTGTTTCTTGGCTGGGAATGTCATGAATGCCTTCAGTAAAAATGTCCTCTTCATCCTCTAAAATGCTTGTCTTACAATTCAATTGTACTAAAATAATCAGTGCTGCATACACACTAGCAATAAACTAATTATAAACTTATTATAAACACTGCAAACTGATAGAAGCACAAGACAGGAAAAATTAGAAAGGTGTTTGATTTTATTGTCTTTTTTTCTGAAATGCATAAACAATGAGAAACAGCACCCTGACAATCTTAGTGTTAAGAATTAAGCCTAAATGTGAACAATTTAGTGCATTTTGCAGTTTATTAAAGCCACACATTCGACTTTAAATGTAAAATTTAGTCAACCTTATGCTGAACAATATTAACATTTTAGAAATAAGAGTTATTAATTTCTAAATTTTCATTTATTTTTAAAGGTGTAAGCTAGCTAAATCATCACGGTTAATAATCTGTAGATGGCACTCCATAAATATCACTGTAACCAATAGTGTTTAGACTTATATACTGATTCACAGGGCTTTACAGCCCTCTCTAAATGGTTTGCAGAGTAAGCATATTGCCCCCAACAGTCTCATTTTACCAATCTTGGAAGGATGGAAGCCTGAGTCAATCTTGTATAATGTTCTATTGTGTTTTATCATAAAACAATATAAGTAAGGAAAATGCGGTACTTTGGTAAGCAAATAACTCAGGTTTATACAGGTTTATTCCCCACAGCATAAAGGTAATAGGTTAGTGTTTTGGTTTTTGAAATTGTTGGAAGAAATATCCATTTGGTTCAGTTCCAATCGAGAAATAAAATGGAGGCTGATTGGAAAGGAAGGCTCCCTTTATTGATGAACAAAACTTCCACTGTTTGTGGTTCTGGGGCAGCTGACAAAATGGAGTTGAGAGTAAGGAGGGCTTTTATACTTTTTGATTTCTCTGTGGTCATCTATGGCTCGTGACTGGCTAGGCCAGGAGTAGGCAAAGTTGGCTCTTCTATGATTTGTGGACTTCAACTCCCAGAATTCCTGAGCCAATCATGCTAGCTCAGGAATTCTGGGAGTTGAAGTCCATATGTCATAGAAGAGCCAACTTTGCCTAATCGTAGGTGTCTGAGCTAATCTTGTCAACCTTTGGCTTGTTGCTTATTTGAAGTTTCTGTCTGACCCAGTCTTTCTGAATAGATGACCAAATCTGTATTTCTAAAAGCTGGCCATCTCAGTTTCTGCTTTGGGCGGGGAGACTGGGCTGGTTTTTGCCTTCCTTAAAATTTCTTTTCCCATTTCTCCTTTAGGAGAAATATTTTATCCTGCCTTTCTAATATTCCCCCAAATATTTCATTGCCTAGGAGGGTGCATGGGTGCTGACTTTCTACAAAATGAATAAATAAGTATGCATTATTCCTTGGAGGTGGGGGAAACAATCAAAAGAAATGTTTGGGTAATAATAATCAGAATGTATAGTATCTGTCATTTCAGATATTAAAGCAAAGGCTATCTCAAATGTATGAGTGATTTACAAACCCACCATTATTGTGATCACTGTCAATAAGCACAATACAATTTATTAGCAGCATTTTAAGATCACCGGAGGCCTCTATTTTTTATCAGCAGGAACAGAATGAATCTTAAAGATTTTTGGTGAATTATTTTTGTGTGTATTTGCATTTAAGCTACAGATCACTAGGTGGCAATATAATTCCATCTATTTATAAACCAAAAACATTGCAAAAGTAAAAGAGTAAGCTACAGTCTACTGTACTTGGAAATGTAGATTGATGAAAGTTTATAATAGTAAATGCTAAGTGCCTGAAAATTAATTGAGCTTGGAAATGTTGAATAAAATTATAGAAAAGTATAATTTATGGAAATATATTAATTGATGCATTGGTGTTCAGACAGATTTTCATAGTATTACTAGATTACTATAATACTATGATAAATATTTAAGAAATGAAGATTTTAAAGCATGGATTTATTAATAATTGTGGTTTTGGTTTTGCTGGTTGTTTTAGTTTTAATAGTAATAGATTTTGGTTTTGTTTTAGTATTAATTTCTTTTAATAAAAAAGAAGGGAGTTTTTTTCTTGTTTATTTATTTATTTATTTATTTATTTACTTATTTATTTATTTACTTACTTATTTATTTATACTTCTATGCTGTCCAGTCCCAAAGGGACTCCCGCTCAGACACTATACCCACACTGAAAAAAATTTAGAGGGAACATTGGTGAGCATGTGTAGAAGCAAAAACCAGCAAAAAATAAGGAGGAAAGCCAAAAACAAGATGGTGATGCATGCGCAGTAACAGAAACTTAGCTTCTGCACATGCACAGGGGGGAAAAAACAAGAAAAAAAATTCAAAAAAATTGTTTCAAAAAAATATTTTTTCAACATTTTTTTTTTTTAAAGATGGCGGTACCCACAGACCGGCACTGACTGAACTGGTTCCATGGCATCATTGTGACATCACCAGCAGTTTGCTACCAGTTCAGGCGAACCGGTCCTGACTGAGGAGAACCCACCTCTGCTGTGCATGGTGGATTTTTTTTTTCTGGGAAAAGAACAAATCACTACTTAGATTGGCTGCTGAGCCCAATACTACATACTGTATATGCATTCTATGTGTAGCCTTGGTCTTAGTCTGTTTTTGCTTTTTTGGTTGTGGACCCATTTAATCCTGTTACACTCTTCCTGATTAATAGTTTCCATGTTGTTTTCACATGCCCTGAGATGAAAAATACCAAAACAATAATTGTATTCGAGCCATTAAGATCACCATTGCCATCTCCCAATCCATCTTAGCCTGTCAGAAACTTTTTTTAAAAAATTATTTGTTTTTTTCAAATATAACATACAAAAAAGAAAAAACATACATAAAGACATACACATACAACATTTGGGAAATGAAAGTTTCCCCACTTTTTAGGTGTTCGATCAGAGAATTTTGCTTCTTTCACATAGTATTAATTTTTCAATTCTTTTATTCGACGTGTTGCTTTGCGTAGATTTTTATTTATTTATTTGTTGCTCTTTTGTTTAGCCAATCATAACATTTTGCCCATATTTTATAGTAATCTGATTTTTCTTTTCCCTCTAATCTTTTAGATAAGCTGTCCATCTCCGCACAGTCTAGTATCTTTTTAATTATTATATTTTCTTCCAGTAGTTTGTCTATTTTCCATTGTTGGGCATATACTATTCTGGCAGCTGTTAATATATGTATAACTAGATATCTTACTTCTTTTTCTATTTTTTATTAAAAATACCCAATAAATATAATTCTGGTTTTTTTTCAATTTCTTCATTTACTATTTCTTTTAACCAATTTGTTATTTTATTCCAGAAATTTTTTGCCTGTGTGCATGTCCACCATTGGTGGTAGAACGTGCCTCTTTCTTTTTTGCACTTCCAACATAATGGAGAGGTTTTGGGGAACATTTTTGATAGTCTATCTGGCGACAGGTGCCACCTGTAAAACATTTTTAATTGGTTTTCCTTGAATGCAGTCGATTTTGTCATCCGCCAATTGTTAGTCCATAATTTACCTGTCAGAAACTATTATTGTTTAGCTCTCACATGGGCATATTTTTATGTATTAAATCTAGAGTTTGCAGAAAATTAAGAGCCAGTACAGTACCAAATGATTTCTATTATAATCTTAGCTTTATATTTAAAACAAAGTCCCTTTTCCCTCTTTAATAAAATGATACTTTTTCCCAAATTTCAGAATCTACCGTAATGGCAAATCTCTTCCAGGCTCCTAATGCTGATGTGAGGCCATTGCTGCATTTATGCTCCTTATCTAATCACACACCAGTCAGTAAGACTGACATATACCAGAAGAAGCTAAGTGAGGTCTGATCTGATTAGGTAAAACTGCCAGGAAAATCCTAGGATATTAGCCAGCCTACGCTATAAAAAAATCCAAAAGAAGGGAATCAGACTCACCTTCCATATTGTTGTCAAGTTAATTGTAAAGTAATCAAGCTTGAATAAAATTATGTTCTTTTATATACCGTATTTTTCACTCCATAAGACGCAGTTTTTTTCCTCCCAAAGTAGGATGAAAAATCAGCCCCGTCTTATGGAGCGAAGATGCAGGCAGGGAGGGAGGGGAGGTGCTGGAGCAGAGGGGGCGCAGGGACGGGGACAGGGGGGGGAATTGTCTGAACGCGGTTCCGAGTTGGGGGTTCGGGGGGGTGCTGGGAAGCCCCCCAGGCCGGCTACGATCTTTTAAAACAGCTGCGCCGCTTCTCAGCTGACTCCTGAAGCGCGGAAGTTCGCCTTTGGCTTTTGGCTTCAGGAGTCAGCTGGGAAGCGGCGCGGCTGTTTTAAAAGATCGCAGCCGGCCTGGGGGGCTTCCCAGCACCCCCCCCGAACCCGCTTCCCAGCTGTTAAGTTATTCTGTTATTGTAATAAATATTTTAGCCCACTTTTTGGCTCAAAATATTTTTTTTCTATTTTCCTCCTCTAAAATCTAGGTGCGTCTTATCAGCAGGTGCGTCTTATAGAGCGAAAAATACGGTAATTATCTTCTTTTAATGCTGAGTATCTAGCTGTGAGCCATATGCCTAAGTATTTAATTCTCTTTATTGCTTGCAATCCTGAATTTTTTTCTAGTTCCTTTATCTGTGCTTGAGTGCAATTTTTGGGTAAGAATTTGGTTTTATCTTTCTTAATTTTTAAACCTGCGGCCTTCCCAAATAGTTTTAATTCCTTTAACAGATTGGTTATTGATTATTTTGGTTCTTCAAGAAAGAATACCAAGTCATCCGCAATGTTATTTACCTAATCAAGGCCTTCTACAGGTAGTCCTTGGCATACCATTATTCATTTAGTGACCATTTGAAGGTACAACGGTGCTGAAAAAAGTGATTTTATGACCAGTTTTCATACTTATGACCATTTGGCAACTGGCATGTAAACATATCAGTTGAACCATCTGTCAGGGAATAATGGGCTGCTGCCCCTATGGGGGGGGCAGACACAGTGGGGGTAGTAAGTTTATGCACCACTTCATTGTTTTTTTAAATTGTCTTTCCTTTTCTAGTACCTTAGTATGATCCTTAGTTACTTTTAATTCACATGATTATCAAGCCACTTCCACATGGCCATCAATCCACTCCTACCCAGTCACCTATTTGGACCGGGACTCACTGCTCACAGTCACTCATGCCCTCATCACCTCGAAGTTCGACTACTGTAATGCTCTCTACATGGGGCTACCTATGAAAAGTGTTCAGAAACTTCAGATCGTGCAGAATGCAGCTGCGAGAGCAGTCATGGGCTTCCCCAGGTATGCCCATGTTACACCAACACTCCGCAGTCTGCATTGGTTGCTGATCAATTTCCGGTCACAATTCAAAGTGTTGGTTATTACCTTTAAAGCCCTTCATGGCATTGGACCAGAATATCTCCGAGACCGCCTTCTGCCACACGAATCCCAGCGACCGATTAGGTCCCACAGAGTGGGCCTTCTCCAGGTCCCATCAACTAAACAATGTCGGTTGGCGGGCCCCAGGGGAAGAGCCTTCTCTGTGGCGGCCCTGACTCTCTGGAACCAGCTCCCCCCAGAGATTAGAACTGCCCCTACCCTCCTTGCCTTTCGTAAACTTCTTAAAACCCACCTTTGTCGTCAGGCATGGGGGAACTGAAATATCTCCCCTGGGCCTATACAATTTATGTATGGTATGCTTGTATGTATGTCTGCTTAATAATGGAGGTTTTTAAATATTTTAAATAGTAAATTATTAGATTTGTCATGAACTGTTTTTATTGTGTTGTGAGCCGCCCCGAGTCTACGGAAAGGGGCGGCATACAAATCTAATAAATAAATAAATAAATAAATAAATAAATAAATAAATAAATAAATAAATAAATAAATAAATAAATAAATAAATAAATAAATAAATAAATAAATAAATAAATAAATAAATAAATAATGAATGAATGAATGAATGAATGAATGAATGAATGAATGAATGAATGAATGAATGAATAAATAAATAAATAAATAATGACCATCAAACTATACCCACAAAATAAACCACCAAACCATCAAAATACACCCAGAAAATAAACCATGCCCACAGTGTGGCAGTAAAAATTTTGGCAGCCCATCACTGCTGCCGGGTCATGTGATCACCATTTGTAACCTCCCTTGCCAGTTTCTAATAAGCAAATGGGATAAGCCAAAGCCAAATGCACTGCAATTGCAGTGGTTTGCTTAACAACTGTAGCAAAAGGCTCATAAAATGGGGCAAAACTCACTTAACAACAGTGTAGAAGAAGCCAGAGGAGCATCCATGACTCTATCCCTCTGGCAGGATCTGTCCCCTCCAGGGCCCCACAGAACAGGTTTTTGCAAGTACCGCCGGTGGAACCAGCAGACTAACCAGGGAGCATGTACAGTCTCGGCATCCTCCCACAGATTTCCTGGGGGCCATAGCCTTTCCAGTCTACTAAATATTGCAGTCGCCCGCGGCGGATATGGGAATCCACAATGCTGTCTATCTCTATCTCATACTCCAGCTATCCTTGCAACAGTACCTGTTCAGGTGGCAGTACTAACATTCAGTGGGTGCCACAAGTATCAACAGAGAGTGATGGAAAACCAGGTGGATATGAAGCCAGACCAGGAATTTCAATTGATAGGCTACCGAATTGACAACAGCTTCCACCGTAATCAGGCTTAGGAACTGGTCTTCCAGCTTATAAACAGCCAGGTAGAGAGCCAAACAAGTTTCCAACCACCAGGGGCCCTGGGAACCTCAGCAGTAATGGGCAGCCAAAACTTTTACTGCCACACTGTGAGTGTGGCTTATTTTGTGGGTGTGGCTTAATGGTCATGTAACTGGGTAGGAGTGGCTTGCTGGTCATCTGACCAGATGGGAGTGGCTTGAACGATCATCGTTGTTCAAGTGAACTGTTAAGTCCTTGACTTACAACCTTACCAGTGTTGCTCGCTGGGGTGACAATTTGCTTCAGGTTTCCCACACTCTCCTTCCTGGGTTGTCCCCCCCCCCCAGCCTCAGGCTGGGCAGTTAGGTGAACAGGTGCTGCCAGAAGCATAAATGCTGCCAGCGCCGCTTCCACCCACGCCTTCTGCTTGCACCTCAGGCAGGAGGTGGCCGTGTTAGGCTGGAGGGGAGCCAGGCAGGAGAGAGGGGAAGCTGGTCCAAGGCCAGAAAGCAGGAAAGAGGAAAAAAGCAAGGAGCCCAGATGCAGCAGCAGAGAAAAAAAGGAGAGCCAAGCTGAGGCCACTAATCCAGGAAGTGACAGCCACCGAGCAGCTGGAGCTGTGCACGCATCTTCATTTCTGCCGGTGGAACTGTGTTCCACCCCGTCCTGCCTGCTGCCCACCCCTGAACCTCAGGCCTGATAATATAACCAGGTCTTGAGGGCCTTCCAGAAGGTCAAAAAGGATGGAGCTAATATAATTTCTGGGGTGGGAGAGAATGTTCCATAAGGCAAACACCAGAGGAGGGAAGGCATATCTGCTAGGGCCAGCGGTGGGTTGCTCCCAGTTCAGACTGGTTCTTAGACCTGGGAGCAGCAACGGTGGAAGGCTCCCCCTATCTGCCTGGGACACTTCTGCACATGCACAGAAGCATCGTGAGGATGTGAACTGGTAGCAAACTAATTCAGAACCCATTACTGGCTAGGACCCACCAAATGTAAGTCTCTAGCTGGTGGTATCCACATCATGCCTTTTCTGTAACATCTAATTAGCACATGCGCACATGCCCACACACAATCCCTTTCCCGCATGCGTGCAAACACCCCACACTGTCCCTGTGCATGCGCACAATCCCCACCCATACCTGTGCATGCACACAGGCCTCACTGAAGCATGGGACAGTGAAAAAACAGCCAAACAGCAAACCAGAAGTTTAGAAAAACAGACTTCTGTTTTGCCCGTTGTGCTGTTTTTTGCATTCCAGAGCCTTAAGGAAAGCTTCCTGAAGCCCTGGAGTGTGAAAAACAGCACAACGGAAAAACCGGTAGTCCATTTTTCTGAACTTCCAGTTTATTTATTTATTTATTCTTTTTTTTTTATGCCGCCCTTCTCCTTAGACTCAGGGCGACTTATACCATGTTAGCAATAGGACTTTTTAACAGAGCCAGCATATTGCCCCCACAATCCGGATCTTCATTTTACCCACCTCGGAAGGATGGAAGGTTGAGTCAACCTTGAGCCGGTGATGAGATTGTAACCGCTGACCTACAGATCTACAGCCAGCTTTAGTGGCCTGCAGTACAGAACTCTACCTGCTTTGCCACCTCGGCTCCCAGTTTGCCCATTGGATGGTTTTTTGCACTCCGGAGCTTCAGGGAAGCTTTCCTGAAGCCTACGGAGACTGAAAACAGCCGAAAAGAAGGTGGAAAATCAGCTGACCAGCACACACATGCACACTGGAGCTGACATAGGGCAACACCTCGTGTGCCCTCTGATATGGCTCCGCGTGCCACAGGTTCACCATTATAAACCTATACTGTCATAACCTGAGTTTTCAAAAATCCAGATTGGAATCATGAAAGCAGTGGAGTCACAAGCATCAGTTTTATTTAGATTTATCTACTTTTTCATATTTCCAGATTCCAGTATTTTCTGAGGGGAAGCAACAGAGGAATTTATTGATTTTGATTTTGATTTTGATTTTGATTTTGATTTATTTTATTTTATTTTATTTTATTTTATTTTATTTTATTTTATTTTATTTTATTTTATTTTATTTTATTTTATTTTATTTTATTTTATTTTATTTTATTTTTATGCCGCCCTTCTCCTTAGACTCAAGGCGGCTTACAACATGTTAGCAATAGCACTTTTTTAACAGAGCCAGCATATTGCCCCCACAATCCAGGTCCTCATTTTACCCACCTCGGAAGGATGGAAGGCTGAGTCAACCTTGAGCCCATGATGAGATTTGAACATCTGACCTTCAGATCTACAAGTCAGTTTCAGTGGCCTGCAGTACAGCACTCTACCTGCTGCACCACCCCGGCTCATAAAAACCCATATAGTTAAAACCCATATAGCAGCAGCCTCAAAACCTTTGAGCACCAGGGTCTGATTCTGGGGGGGGGGGATTTCCATATACTGGAGGGGGCATGGTTTTGCATGCTGCCTGCATCCGGTGGATAGGGCTTCCCTTGTTTGCGCAGACTGGTTGCTGCTATGCCGTGGATCGGTGATGATCCACAGACTTGGGGTTGAACCCTGCCATAGGGTATTTCCAGCTGCTCAGTCCAGTGTTATTATGACACTCATATAAAACTACCAGCAAATTCAGCTCTTTAGAAAAACAATAGCAGAGTAGTGACATATGGGGGTCTGACCAAGGAACAGGGATGTGCTTAAAAGAGCCAATTAATGCAGGTTTGACACCACCCGTTACTTATCACAACGGGAATGGGAAGATATCAGAACAAAAGATATTGTTGGCAGAACACGATGGTTGAAGAGATATGCTATATACCAATAAAATAACTTAATGTAGTTTTTGTGCATGGTATGACTGTATGTATGTTTTTATATATTGGGGTTCCTTGTTTTTTAGACTTTTTAAATGTACTATTGTTATTTTAGATTCTAACTATTAGATTTGTCATTATATATTGTTTTTATCACTGTTGTAAGCCACCCCGAGTCTACGGAGAGGGGCGGCACACAAATCTAATTAATAATAATAATAATAATAATAATAATAATAATAATAATAATAATAATAACTATTTACAATAGAATAGATTTTGGAAACACAAAACGCAGTTATGGGAAGAAGATTGTCAATTTTAGGTTTTAAAAAATGGAATAAATACCAGTGGACATAAACTGTGGCAAAAAAAGTATCTCAATGCAATCCAACATTCCCTCCATTAATTTGATCAGTTATAAAAAGACCATTCACATAATGGGGAATCAAATTTTGATTGCCTCATTTTCCCAGTTACTCAGTGTAACAACAAAACAGTGGAATGGTGCCAATGTGGGGGGGGGGGGAAACAACCAAGCCCAGAGACAATAACATTTGAATTTCCTTCCAGTGAAAGAAAACATTTCATAGGCGTCAGTTTCTATAGCTAAACAAAATTTGCCTTCCTGGTTATCTCTCATCTATTGTGGGTCACGACCATTAGAATTCAATTTGAAAATGTTCTCACTTAAGGCTGTATGTTTCTGAAATTCACCATAGCAAATAAGTTCCATAATGTTTTGAATAGAGACTGAAACTAGGTCATTTTGATCCAGGCTATTCCTGTCTATTTCTTTTTTAAAAAGAAGAAAATTGTAGCTGGATATGCCCTGAACCAAGCTAGTTTCAAGGCAAATAGTGTTCTGAAGCCTTATCACATATCTTCTACAAAGCCAAGAGAAAATGCCTCCCTCCTTTGCTGACACACGAATGTTGCAACCAACTCCCAGTACTACGTAAATGCCAGTAATCATCTACATGCAATGCATCGTCACTTCTCATTTACTGGTATGTTAACACAAACAGGAAACTCCAGGCTGTTAAATACTTTCCACTCCCTTATTCAGCAAAAATTTCAAAGTTCAAAAAAAATACCCTGTACAAATAAAATGCCATGTACGACACTGATCACTTACTGATAGTGGATTTTCCTAGAGTTTATAATCTTGCTAGGTTCTTGACATAACATCCTTATTTACATATATGTATATATATACAGTATATAGGGTACCATAGCATCGAATATGAATATATTGAGAATAACAGACCAATTATATAGTTATTTTCATCAAGAAAGATGAATTCTGGATGAGAAAGTACGATTAAAAGGTAAATACAAGACAAAGGTGGAGAGATAACGCTCCCCAAGTTATTTATTTTGGTTAAAATTAAGTTTTTGTAAGTTTTTCAAATAAGACAAAACTTGTAAAAGTATTTGTCAGAAGATCATCAAAAATAGAATAAAAAGAAGGAAGGAAAGAAGGGAGGGAGGGAGGGAGGGAGGGAAGGAAGGAAGGAAGGAAGGAAGGAAGGAAGGAAGGAAGGAAGGAAGGAAGGAAGGAAGGAAGGAAGGGTATACATGTGCATTGATCAAGATATTGGACTAGGACCACAGCCATGGAAACACATAGATAACTCTAGCCAGTCACTATTTCTCAGCCCAACTTGAGATAGTAATTCTTCGTAAGCCATCTTAAACACTGGGATTAAATCAGGATATAAATCTGAAGCAATATATGATAATTTATATGATATATGATAATTTATAATCTACCTCCCTAAGGTAGGTTTCACAGTCAGTCATCGAAGAGCTGATTCAAAAAGACCCCAATAAAAAGCACTCAGAAATTTCAAGAGGGTATGAGAAATGTAATTTGTGTGTCCACTCTACCCATGTTAGTGAACAGATTTTGAACATTTTACTGTGAAATTTTCTTACCAGAAAACGAGACAAAAAACATGTACAGACCCAGAAGTGACTGATGCTTCTCAATTCAATTTTTAATTCTCAGTTACACGCTGAACAGAATATATTCAGTGGTACCACTTTGTGGTCTCCTATAGAAAATGTGTATTTTTTTTCACCACTAAGTGTTTTCCATAGTTCTAATGTACGTCAGAGCCCATCAATATTTCATGAACATTTGTCCAGAAAAATCTATCCTTAAATCCAAAGAACATTTAGTTCCCTCCCACAAAATAGAGCATTCATGTGATTCATCGATATTAAAAATGAAAGACTTTTGTTGCTTTCAAAGATAGCTACTGTTGAAGAGTGTGGGATAAAGCAACATTGAACGGGTGGGGGTGGGGGTGGAAATCACATATTTCCATTTTGAACCAATCATTTTCATCATAAATCCACATTATCTCCTTTTTGTTATGTGAATATAGGAAGTTAGTATTTGAATTAACAACAAAGAAAGGTGTAGGCATAATATCGCCATTATTGTCCTTTTGTCCCCAATGAAGAATAAAAGGAACTTTAGCCACACCATGTGTGCGTGTTGCTCTCCTGGGAGTCATGTGTATTTCACACTCATTACATCACCTCTCTCTGCAACATCACATGAGACTGAATCATCCACGTTCCTGCTTATAATTTTCAACATGCAAGTCTAGGCAGCAGCTGTTTGATGTTCTCTTATAACAGCCTTTAATTTACAGCAGACAAACCCTTGATCAGGTTTTTTTTCCCAACTGCTTCTGCTATATAATTGAGGTTTGCGACATGTTTTTGCTTGTCAAATAGCTAAAGAGCCTCAAAATGCCAACAAAGCCTACCATCTCGTTCCCTGAAGAAACACAATTCTAGATTTTTGAGGCATTTCTTTTTACCAGCAGCATTATAACCATATCAAAGATTTGAGTTTATATTGATTTGGTCCCAGGTTCAGATCAAAGCTTGTTGCTGCAAAAATTAGCAGTAGGCTACAGAGAGAGATGCATACATGTGTTTATGTATTTATTTAGTGAATAATAATAATAATAATAATAATAATAATAATAATAATAATAATAATAATATCAATAATAATAATGTCAATAATAATGTCAATAATAATAATAATTTATTAGATTTGTATGCCGCCCCTCTCCAAAGACTCGGGGCGGCTCACAACAACAATTATAACAGCAATGAGCTAAAAAGAGACCCTGCATAAATGAGAAAATACTGTTTTAAGAAATAAGACAAAGGAAAAGTCACCAAAATATGTACGTTCTCCTGACCCTCTCTTTACCAAGCAAGGATGGTTTAGTTATTAGTACAGTGGTACCTCAAGATACGAACCCCTCGTCTTATGAACAACTCAAGATACGAACCCGGGGTTCAGAAAAAATTTGCCTCTTCTTACGAACTTTTTTCGTGTTACGAACGCCAAACCCGAACTTCCGTGTTTGGCGTTCGGAGGCTGCTGGGAAGCCGCGCGGCTGTTTTAAAAGGTGACAGCCGGGCTGGGGGGCTTCCCAGCAGCCTCCGAACGCCGAACGCGGAAGTTCGGGTTTGGCGTTCAGCTTCAGGAGGCTGCTGGGAAGCCCCCCAGCCCGGCTGTCACCTTTTAAAACAGCCGCGCAGCTTTCCAGCAGCCTCCGAACACCAAGCGCGGAAGTTTGGGTTTGGCGTTCGGCTTCGGGAGATGGCCGGGAAGCCGCGCGGCTGTTTTAAAAGGTCACAGCCGGGTGGCAGCGGGTTTTTTGCGGGGGTTTTTTTTTGGTTGCACGGATTAATTGACTTTACATTGTTTCCTATGGGAAACAATGTTTCGTCTTATGAACCTTTCGTCTTACGAACCTCCCCCTGGAACCAATTAGGTTCGTAAGATGAGGTATGACTTTATTATTGTAAAGAAAGATCCTGAGGGGGCCTTAGCTTTTTTTCATGGGCAGATTTTAGATTGTAGAGTAGGAGTGTCAAACTCGATTTCATTGAGGGCTGCATCAGGGTTGTGTTTGACCTCAGGGGGCAGGGGAATTTGGCCAGGGAGGGTATGGCCAGCTTGATGTCACTCGTGTTGAGGGCACCTGTGATGATGGCCCGAGCACTCTGCCAGCAAAAACGGAGCTTGGAAGAGCTGGGTGCAGCCCTCACGAGCTCAGTTTTCATTTCTGATGGTCTTCTAAATCTCTCTGCCAGCAAAATTGGAGCTCGGGAAGGCCGCTCCGTTTTCGTAGGTAGAGGCACTGCAGGCTGGTCCTTCACTGCTTCCAGGGCAACCCTGCAGGGCAGATCTAAGCACCCTATGGGTGATATCCAACTCACAGGCCTTGAGTTTGACACCTCTGTTATCAAGGAAAGGTGTCAAACTCACATCACAGCAGTATTACGTGATGTATCGGGATTTCCCCTTTACTAAACCAAGCATGGGCGTGGCCAGTGTGTGACTCTAGCTCTTCTCTAGAGGAAACACTTGAATAATTATTTATTATGCTATTATTGCTTTGTGAATCTCAAGATAACATTTTGCATTTTCAATCTCACAGTTGTTACATAATGTACAGCAGACTAGACAATAGCAACTAGCCAGGGATGGGCAGCACCTGTTCACCTAGCTACCCAGCCTGAGGTGAAGGGGTGACCCAGGAAGGAGGGCACGGGAAACGTGAAGCAAATTGTCACCCCAGCAAGTGACACTGGTGAGGTTGTAAGTCAAGGACTTAACAGTTCACTTGAACGATGATGATAGTTCAAGCCATTCCCGCATGGTCACATGGCCGACAAGCCACTCCTATCCAGTCACATGACCATTAAGCCACACCCACAAAGTAAGCCACACTCACAGTGTGGCAGTAAAAGTTTTGGCTGCCCATTACTGCAACTAGCTCTAAAAATCCTCCAGTGAATTTTTTGGTTGAAATGGGCCATTCTATCAAGTATTTCTGGTTCAGTTGCACTGATCAGTACTGCATAAAATGCAGAGAAAGTCCTCTGCCATTTTGCCCACCACAAACCTGTCCCTGGCAAGATGTATATTCAAAACCACTGAAATAGCTATGTCAGCTTTTTAATAAATTGCTTTTCTGGCCTGGAAAAGAGTAATTGCAAAGCTGTTGAGCATAGGAACAGTGGTGTCTTGGAAAATAGGTCACAGCACCTCCAATGGAAAAGGAGAAAGATGGGCAATACAAATGATTACACTTGAGAGGAAAGAAGGACTGCATGTAGAACAAACCAAGATGGGGGAAAATTATTATAGTGGTTCTTCTAATGTCAACATTATGTGCTCCCAACAACTCAAATTTGTATACATCTAAGGACATGATTGTTTAACTGTGAGATTATTCTTGATTTCTTCCTTTCCAATGTATTTTTCTGGCAAAGCAAAACAAAAACTTTCACTGGATGATCTGCCTCTCCCCTGCACATCACTACAATATAAGAAAATAAAGAACAGCATTATTTTTACCCTAAAGCAGAAATAACTGCGTGAGCTGCATTCTTTTTACCATGAAACAAAGGTAAACAAGGATTTGGCCATAAATACAAAAAAACATACGGTATTTATTTCAGAACTGAAGCTTAAGTGCTTTGGGCAAGGAAAGTAAAATGAGATTGGTATGTTAGGAAAAACTGTTTTGTTCTCTATCATTCTGGTAATTTTGTTAGAAAAAGAATGTTTCCATCTACAGATAAATTATACTAAAATTCAATCTCCTAATTTATCAAATATATACATACCTTTTATTTATGCTTTGGGGCTTTTCAATTAACTAAATACGAAAACAAGAACTAGACAAAATTACAAACGAGAAATAGCTAAAAAAAAGAAAAATACACAATACTGTAGAGATATTTACAGATTATTCATTGATTAAGTCAAGCTTTAATGATTACAGTCATCTCTAGCTAATCTATATTAATCAATTCTGCAAAGTACTGAATTGTTGGACCTGTATGTTTGTTTTTCTTAAATTGAGCAGCAAATCCTTTGACTATAAGCCCATTTTCTTTCTCTAACTCCCATGAGCTAAATTTCAGAAGAAAATAAATATCTGAAAAATTATTACATACCGAAAATACATGCAATTGCTTCCTACCTAAAGGGAACAAATATATTAAAATAAAGCATCAATTTCACTGTATCTGCAACAATAGAATGCAATGAAGACATTTTAAAAAATATTATTGCTGAAAGAATGTAACCTAAAATATCAACTGAAATTTTTAACATCTCTAAATAAAAATGGAAGGAAAAAACCCAGATACATACATTTTGGGAGTTTTTCCTTTTTATTTTTATTAATAAAATATTATGAAACAAAAACGATTGCATGTTGTTTTTTTAAAATCATAATTTATTCAGATGAAAATAAATGTATCTTGATCCATCCTTCACGAACATTGTTTTTCAGATGTTATGAATCTCTCAGCATTCTAGCATACGTGTCTCTTGATTGTGCTGAGGTTTGGACTTCCGTGAGCACTCATTCATTGAGCTGGTTAAGCTAAAGGCCTGTCCTTATGTATCGCAAAAAGATGGCAAAGCTATAAACAAATGCTGTGTATTTCACAGGCATGATCAGCAAAGCATCTCTTTTTGAATTATAAGAGCAGCAATGTTTTTGCAAGGCGCAGATGGCTGCTTTGTAAGCTGTACCTGGCTGTTGCACACATAGCCTGCAGAGATAGCTGAAAGCCATTTTCATCCCACGTCATAACTGCTTTAATTATTGTTTTAAAATGTTTCTGCTTGTTATGACACACGTTCAAATGCTCTCCATTGCCAGAGTATAACTCAAAAACAGTACTCACGTTGAACCACAAAATAGCCAAGCATATTGCATTTTAGTCTGTTGTGCAAACTAAGGTTATATGATTAGTTTATACTAGTTTACTAGATATGTTGGGTGACTCCAGAAAGAATCAAAGTACTTTCTAACTATAGAATTGGGATAATGATCAAGTTAGAGATAATTAATGATATCTGAAAAACGTACCAAGCAGATTAAAAAAGCATGATTATCAAAGGTTTTACTCTAAGCCCTATTAATAAAATTTTCAATTTTCAAAATTGTACTGTAAACTTTAACAATAAAGCCCTAATAGTGTGAGTGAGACTTTTTGGCACCAAGTGCCGAAACAGGAGCGAACACACACACAAACATATTGGGAATTGGAAGGCCAAGTGCCTGGTATGCATGTGCATGCCAGGAAGATGATCTTCTGGTTTCTGGAACACATGCGCACTCTGGTCAGCTGGCCTTCCAGTTTCTGGTGCGCATACGCATGTGAAGACCAGCTGCTCAGTATGCATTTGCGCACTGGAAACCGAAGAGCTGTCACTCGGTGGGCGTACCAGGAAGTTCAGTTATCAGTGCATGCATGCACACTGGTCAGCTGGTCTTCACATGCAAATGCGCACCATAAACCAGAAGAGCAGGAAACAGGAAGATCATTTTCACAGCATGTGCATGCACATTGGGCGGCTGCTCTTCCGGTTTCCAGTGCTCCCCTGCACATGAAAACCAGCTGGCTGGTGCACCAGAACCCAGAAGAGCAATGGGCGACCAGCTCGCATGCCTAGAGAGATGGCTGTGTGTGCCACTTCCAGCATGCATGCCATAGGTTCGCCATGACAGCTCTAATAGGATAGTAAAACAGCTGTTTCCAAATTAGTAACTACGTGTACTGTATGTTGAATTTCTTCAGTAAACTTACAGTACCATGCTTCTGTTTCATAGCATTTAAACTTAAGATTTGAAAATGGTACAAGCCTCTAACATTTTTAGAGAATAGTGGTATCTTGATTATTTTAAAAAAATCCGTTCCTTTGCACACTCACCCTATGGTATTTTTAAAAAATCAATGGGATATATATATGAACATAAAAGATTGCTATATAAAATCATTTTTTTAGTATCATAGATTTCAACTAGAAAATTAATGATATTCTCAAACAGAATGGCTGAACTTTGACTAAATCTAATCTCTATAGTCCAGTTATACATCTTATATCCATATAGGAAAGGCTTATTAATATTACTTTTTAAGTAATGGAATACTATGGAACAGACTTTCGATTTCAGCAATAAAGCCCAAGAACACAGTTCATAGTTTACTTTATCATTTTGTTAGTGTTTTAAATGGTAAACATCAACAACATAGATTATTTATTTTGTTAATAGTTTTACAGGTCAATAAATAATATTTCATGCATTACTGGTACCTGAGAGCAAATGCTAGATCAGAAGACATTACTAGAGAGATGAAGCCACTTCTAATATTGACAACATTGTCAAGGTACCGTAATTATAGACAGAACCAAAAAATAATATTTGACTTTTAATTTCATCTTCCCATAGAAATCAAGGCACTCTATATCAGGTCTGTACAGAAATTAGAAAAGAATCTGTAATATATTTTAGCATGATGAACAATGACTTGCAGGTTCTTAAAAAATCTCTTGCTTTTTAAAATATTTTCCTATTTTAAACTGACTAAATCAAGATAACCTGGAGAATAGTATCACTATATACATGACAAGATTTATTCTCGAATTCCAGGTCCATCTCTAGTAATGAAAATAAATTCCTCCTCAACTCTCCTGCCTGGTTGGTAGTTTTGTGACTATGTGGATATCAAAAGCCAACCAATGCTCACCAACAAACACCACATACAAACACTGATAGCATCGGCCTGCTTAGTTTCAGCATACATATGCAAATCATGTGTTTTATGCGGTGTCTTGGGATTTGTATATAGTGACTTTCTGCAATGTCATTCAGTCAGAGGGCAAATTACAACCCAGGAAATTCCCAGATTAGTTATTACTTTGCATCTTCTCAATATTATGTCACTGCCCTCCAGGAATTTTAGTAAGCCTAGGCTGATTTGTGAATATTGAAAATATATATTTGGTTCACCTTAATATTTCCAGTACAGTATTTTCAAATTTCAACCAATACAAGCTTATAAAACAATTTAAAAATTGTATGGAAATTTAGAAGAATACTAACTTTTCGTTTAAGATAAATGCTAATATTGCTCATATAAACAATTCTTCATGAAACATAGCATTAACATTATCCACTATGTTAAATTGATCTCAATGAGTCTATAAATTATCCAGTTAATAGTGTCATGTATGCTTACATAAAGTTGCAAATCAGAAGCATGTTTTATTCAGTTTTCAATTCGACTTAACACATTTATTCTATTGTGTGGCAACTCCAGACTAAAATCTTGCATGATCTTTTATTTTCACATATGTCTCAGTAGACTTATTTCTGGATAAACAATATGGAGCAGACTACATAAAATGTATTATCAAGAGTCAGACTAAATGTTTAGGTGGTAGTGGTGGTGGGTTTTTTACATGTGCAAAGATCTATGGGTTCCTCTTTAATAGCATTGTTGCAGGAGAGGGTAGCAAGAGACCGAGGAAGAACTGGTGGTTTATTAAACGGACAAACCAATTTCATCCAGTTTCTCGCAGCTGGTTGCAGCAGGGATCCTGAGATTTCCCGAGCAGCGGGTTCTGGAGAAATATCTATTAAAGAAACAGGCATTCTTGGTCGGAGACGAGCCTCAAGGTCCGAGAGGCCCGCAGGAAAAGCAGTCCAGGAGATTTATTTGCAGAGGCCTTCCAGCCTGTCCAGCGCACTCTTCATGTCCCGGATGGATCTGGCCAGGGCCGGTACGGGCTGCAGCTCCAGATCCAGCTCCTCGCAGCGGGCCATGAGCGTGTACATGGAGCGGATGCTTGTGTCTACGGCGTCGCCCAGACTCTCCACCCCATCGCGGTAGGTCTGGATGCAGCCCACGCTGAGCGTCGTCAGAGCCTGCAGGGCGCCTTGCACGTTTCGCAGCAGCTCCTCCACTTGCGCCGCCACCCGGACGGCCAGACTTGCCAAGTCCTGCAGCGCCTTGGGATCGACAGCTGGGATCTGGCAGGCGGGACCCACCCAAGAGCTCAGCCAGACCTGCTGCTGATCCACGAAGGGGGAAGGGCTCTCCTCCTGAGGCACGGGACCCCCGCGTTCCTCTAGCAACCCCGCAGCCTCTGGGCCTCGCGGCACCAACATGACTGCGGCCGCCGCCTCCTCTGCCATTGTTGGTCGCCGGCGTCTGTTCGAACCTTTTACCTCTTCACCTCGGGCAGGCGACCACTTCTCACTCTCCTCCTCCTCCCGGATTTGCTGTCACACAAATAAACAGAGGCGGGCCAAGCGCCGTTCGGTCCTCCTTGATTGGACGCCGCCGCCCCACACGCGCATCCTATACTTGTTTACTCAGAACTCTACCGAATTGAGCCCGTCGCTTAGACAAAGGACGCTCTCCGCCCACCTCGACGAGCCGCTATAAGGCCCACAGAAAACTTTAAAAGGACTCTTAATGAGGATGAGCTCCCCCTCCCCCACGTCCCCCCTCCGGGCTAGATTTTACGCCCGTCCGGATTGGTGGCGCGGAAAACGTAAAAGGAGCGAGCTCTCCGCCGATTGGATAGTTAGGAACGGGAGGCGGACGCTCTGGCTGGGGTTTCGTTCTCATTGGCGGTCAACTGGAAAAGGGCGGTCCCTTCTTGGAGTAACAACAGTAGGGCGTTGGGGCCGTTCGCTTCACTCCCCCGCCATGTTCTCCTGAGAGAGGATCTGCTCGCTCCGACCAGCGCAGCCGAGGCTTCGGCCGAGGCTCAGCAGTCCTATCCCTACCCCCCCCCCCCTTTTTTAATTCTTTCCCCCACCACCTTGCTCCTCCCTTGCTCCTGCGCTGCCGCGCATATATATTCTAAACCTTCACTATGGTGACTACCACAGCGCCTTCGCCCTTTGTGGCCCGGGTGTCAGCCGGTACCGAGGACCGTCGTCCATTCCCTACGTCCCTTTTCCAACGACTCCTGCGGGCAAACTACAGCAGCGAAAGCCCCCAACCCGGCTGCTGCCCGGGACTAGGAGGACCAAACGGCAACGCAAGACCGTCGCTGAAAAGAGTCAGGCGACGAGGGAAGCTCCGTTCAGCTCCCTGCGGCCTTTTACAGTGCCGCTGCTACCAGCAACTCCAGCCGCACCGCGCCGGCTTGGGACGAAGGAACGCCGCGCAAGGGACGCGCAGCAACCGCTGCAAAATCCCCACCGCTTCGTCAGATTCCGGGTTGGAAACGGGACGTTCCGGCGAGGAAGATCCGGCGCCTGCGCCAAGAACGACCCCGGGCGTTACAAACAAGCCCTTCAGGAAAGAGGTGAGTCTATATAAACCACATATAAGCCGAAAAAAGCAGCTCTTTCTCGAAGAAGTGGGAGGGACCCGTAAGGAAGCCGCTCCGGGCTCGGCAGGCAGGGCAGTTTCCGTTACGTCGCCTGAGGAGGAAGACGGCAGCAGTCGCCGCAGGGAGATTCCGCGGGCGCGGATAGGTGGAGAGGACGCGCCAATCGGCTTCGAGCTCGCGCCCAGCAACAGACGGGGATTCAAAGAAGCTCTGGGCTGAGGCGCAACGGGGAAGGGCGGGCCGCCTCCGTGGCGGAGGGAAAGGCTGATAATTCGGTTTCGCTTCGCTGTGTGTCTGTGGGGGCGGGTCGAGCGGATGGCCGCTCCCGCGGCTTGTTTACCGAGAAGTCAATGCCGTTTTTCCCCCCGCCCCCGGATTTGGGGGGTGGGTGGAGGAGTTATCTGCCAATTTGATCTGCTCGTCTTTTAAATCTTGCATTTTATATTTTTTAATCTGATGTCCTTCGGGTATGCCTTGTTTGAATTGTGGTGCTTCTGACAGGAATAAATCAGAATAAACCTACCGGTGAAGTGACTCTGACTTGGATGACGTACCCAAAACAAGATATTCCCCGATAATTTAATTTATTAGACTTTTAAGCTGTCCAACTCCTTGCGGACTCTTGGCAGCGCACAGTCATAATAATAATAATATAGTATGAAAGCAATATAAACAATGATAAACAACATGATAAAACAATAGCAATATACTGTAAAACAATTTTTAAAACCCCAAGATAAAACAATAATCGGGCTTTTGAGTGCAGGGCAATAAGGACAAACACTTATTTCAGAGTTCAAAGAAAAATATAAGACAGGGTCTTATTTTCGGGGAAACATGGTAGTTAGAGAAGGATCCTTGTGGCTCATACTTCATCCTGGCAGGCAACTGGTCTTTAAGCTCAATTCCCCCCCCCCCCAAAAAAGGTATCTTCCCTACCTTAAGGACAACCTACAGAAAATACACTTTCCTGCTGAGTGCTCTTCATTTTCAGTTTTTCCTCTCCCGAGATATTTGTCAGGTTTGCAATGTGGTCTACTTGGATGGTTTACACAGGTAGTCCTCAAGTTATGACAATTGAGCCCAAAATTTCTGTTGCTAAGTAAGACATGTTAAGTGAGCTTTGCCGTTTTATGACTTCTTGCAGCTGTTCTTCAATGAATCATTGCAGATGTTAAGTTAGGTGTTATGTGAATCTGGCTTCCCCAGTGACTGTGCTTGTTAGAAGGTTGCCAAAGGGGATTATGTAACTCTGGGACATCACGATTGTCATAAATATGAGTCAGTTGCCAAGAGATTGAATTTTGCCATGTGGGCCACAGGGGTGCTGTAAATGGTGATGTGAAAAAACGATTGTATCCCTTCAGTGCTGCTGTAACACTGTGGTCACTAAATGAACTCTTGTAAGTTGAGGACTACTTGCACCTTAGTTTTAACTGGCACCGTTTCTCACTTAGGGACATTATTTATTTTAAAATGTGTTCTGTGAATTAAACATTTTAGTAGCACACAGCATTACAGCTATGAAATCCTTAGATCCCTAGTCAGCCTCAGAACTGTAATCAATTATTTCAGTGGGAATCTCTGGCTAGTTACGGGAAAGTTACATTATTCTGTTAAACTACAGTTTTAAAATAACCTAGTTGAATAAACAAGATACAGCAGTAATCTGATTGGTTATAAAGATTCTCTTGCATCATGTAGCAGTACATTCTTCAGCCATTTAGGCAGTAACCTCTAATTTTGGGGCTTAAAAGTACTGTAAACTCTTGAAATTTGTTGGATTGAAGCATAGAGCTTCAATCCAATAGCATATAGCTTCAATCGGGTTAGTGTTAAGATCGCTAGAATTCTGCTCTCCATTTTAATTTTTAATTACGATTTTTAGACAAGTGCTATCTCAAAACTATTGCCTCTAAAGAGACATATCCTGACATCTAGTTTAGAAATTGAAGACAAGCCAGGAAATGAAGGAAAAAGATAAAACAATTTGACAACAATTGTGAAGTGCAAACAGGCAGTTTATAGCTAGGTGAGCTTAACTTTTATTTTTATATGGAACTTTAAACTATCATAGTAGAATAAAGGATTTTCTGGAGTTTATTTAATATTAAGACAGAAATTATTGTCAGAGATATTTATGAGATTATCTTCTCTATTTGCAGTTGTTCAAAAACAGAATGGGAAAATCTGAGAAGATTCCGCTGCCTTACAATCAGCCTGTTCACAATATGCATCTATCTGACCAATCGAAGAGTAACAGACAGAGGAGTAAATGTAACATACCACTAAATAAATGTCCATCTACAAAAAAGTGTGAAAATACATTTTGGCAAGAATCGTTATCATCTGAACTCATTAAAAGGCAGGAGAAAAAGCCTTTGAAAAATACAGAAAATTTTAATGCAAAGAAATCTATTTTTGTGACAGAAGCTAACCAAAAGGAAAATTATGCTGGGGCAAAATTTAGTGACCCTCCTTCACCCAGTGTCCTTCCAAAGCCTCCCAGTCACTGGGTTGGGAGCACCATTGAATTTTCTGACAAAAACAAGAAGATGATGGAAGTCCATTTAAAGACACTCTTAAAAGTTCAAGCGTAGCTTCTGCATATTGACAAAGAACATGCCAGCAATCTGAATCCAGCCTTGTTGCATTTTGATGTTCAAAGGACTGACTAGTCTTAAAAACAGAAACCTGTACTCTAATTTTTTATGGATATGTAAATAATGTATATCATGTAATGTGTATATTCATATTTTGAGGTACATTTTAGTTTTGTTATGAAAGGATGTATTTTACATTGCCCATGAGGTAGATGGCTTTTGTACATAATAATGGACATCTTTTTAAACATGAAAGATCTGTCAACATTTGCACAAGGTATTAAGATTTTTCAAAAGAAAAGAAATCTATTAATTTTCAAATGGAAATGTGAAAACATTACTGTTGTACTACTGAAAAATTTTAGTCTGTGGCACACAATGTTTTATTGAAAAATAAGCTCTCAGAAAGATGTGAATTTGTTTGAAAACAATATACAGTATGGAGTTAAATTCAATTACACCATACAAGCTTCCATACAAACCTTGGGATTTAATTGACACCTGAAATCTAGCACGTGTTATCTAACAACAGGTAACTGTGCTCTCTTCCAGAAATAATTGGCTAATTTAAAAAACACACAAATAAAATAATTTGGCTTCCCCCTTACTTGGTGGTTATTTTTTATGTATTTTCTGCCTGGCTGAATCTTAGAAAGCAATATCAAATGCTTAGCATTTTTGTGTTATGTCAGTGATACATGTTACATTTTCTAAATACTAGAATTATTCATTAGAAACGTAATGTATTTTACAATACATTGCAATATATAGTTGAATTCAATACAGAATAGTAATTTCTTTTTATGATTAGTTCACTGCATTATATTAAGATTGCATATAGAACACATTGATGCAGTATCCCGTTGCCTTAGCAGTGATAGTCCTAGTAGCAAGAAAATTGGTCATTAGAATCACAAACTGGATTCAACTGCATATTGCAATATATGTGTGTTTGTGTGTGTATATGTGTATACAGAGAGAGTATTTTTCAGAGTTTAAGATGCATCTTAGTTTGGGGGGAGGGTTCTGTCTACCAGGTATTCATCTGGCTAGTCCTTAGCTTGGTCAGCTTCAGCACTTCAGTTCACTCGCTGGTTTTGAGGTTGGGGATATGTTTCTAAAGCACAGCTGATTGTTGGAGGGAGCCCAAAATCAAATCATTGTCAGTGACAATCTCTGCAGCCAGGAAAAGGATGTGCAGAGGCTGAAGGGTAGGGGCTAGCGATTGGGCGGGTCTATATTCAGAGTATAAGATGCACCCAAATTTCCAGCCTCTTTTAGGAGGGAAATGTTGTTATACTCCAAAAAATACACAAACACACACAGAGTATAATAGCCAAAGCCCCATACAAAGCATATATTTTCCTGCAACTAATATATATATGTGTGTGTGTGTATGTATAAATAAAAATTATTTGCACTTAAATGCCACCTCCCAAAGGACTCTGGGTGGCACACATAACATATAACACATAACAAATAACGTAAAAAGCTCCTAAAACAATGTAACAATCTAAAAACAACTATCAGACAATTAAAAAAATTAAGAACAATCATGTATACCACCTCAAGCTTGCCGGAAGAGCCAGGTCTTTATGGCTTTTTCCAATCAGGAGTCAGTGCAGTCCACGGAGAATTGGTGTGGGTGTACCTAGGTGCACCCACAACAGTTCATGCGGCTGCATTCTGGACCACTTGCAGTTTCCGAACACTCTTCAAGGGTAGCCCCATGAAGAGCACATTACAATAGCCTAACCGTGAGATAAGGGCATGAGTGACCGTGACAAGAGCCTCCCAATCTAAATATGGTTGCAATTGATGCACTAGGCGAATCTGTGCAAAAGTCCCCCCTAGTCACAGCTATCTGATGTTGATCCAATTCTAGCTGTAAATATAGGAGAACACCCAAATTGCAAACCTGGTCTGAAAGGGACAATCCCCCCCAAACCAAAGTTGGATAGTCAATGTAATCTTTCAGAGGCAGTGCCCACAGCCATTCGGTCTTGTCCGGGTTACGTTTGAGCCTGTTAATTCCCATCCAGACTCTCACAGCCTCCAGGCACTGGCACATCACATTCACTGCTTCACTAAACTGACACAGGGTGGAGATAAATAGCTGATACCTCACCCTGTACCATCAGATGACCTCACCCAGGGGTTTCATGTAGATTTTAAATAAAAGAGAGGATCAAACCCTGATGCGTCCCACAAAGAAAGGCCCTAGGGGTCTACCTCTGTCCTCCCATAAACACCGACTGCAATTGGAGAGATAGGAAAACCATCGTATAATGGTACCTCCCACTCTCAACTCCCTTAACCGTCACAGGATACCATGGTCAACGGTATCAAAAGGAGTTGAGAGGTCAAGTAGCACCAAGATAGAGGAGTGACCTCTATCTTGGACTTGCCAGAGAGCATCCATCAGGTGACCAGTTTCAATGCTGTAGCCAGGCATGAAGCCGGATTGAAAAGGATCTAGATCAGTGGTTCCCAACTTTTTTTTGGCCATGCCCCACCCAAGTATCTCTAAAATCCTGATGCTCCCCCTATGACATAATTGTTACACTTCAAAAAAGGAAGCCTAAAAGGCCATTAACTTGGTTTAAACAAGGCACCAATTGCCCCCATTAAAAATCAAATTGCCCCCCTGTGGGCCGTGGGCCCCATGTTGGGAACCAGGGGTCTAGATAATGTTTCCTCCAATGACCATAGAAACTGGAGCATCACCACTTTCTTTACAACCTTTCCCACAAACTGGGAGTTGAATTTTGGGAGTTGAAATCTCCAAGTCTTAAAATCGCCAAGTTTGGGAACTCTGTAACAAAGAAGAGCTTCAAATCTTCTGTGAATGGAAGAAGGATGATACCATCTCTTTGTGTATTCGGAATTTGAACATAGATAAGTAATTGATATGAGGATGTTTTTAGCATTCCTTTCCTACAAATTTTCATATTTAAAAGGATCCTTAGAACTTCCTTAGAACTACCAGATGTTTTTCTAGAAAACCAATTTCCACTACAACAATGTTTTTGATCTGGGTGGGTTATTCTTACCTTCGCCACCAGTTCGCATCTTGACTGGAAGTGCAGGTTTCAGCCTGAAACACAGCTGAGGAGCTGATCAGCTGGGATTTGGAAGGAATAAAGGTCAGTATAAACCTGGGGGTGGCAGGGAGGGCCCTTTCAAAGAGTAGAACAGTGATGTCACCAGTGGATTGCTACAGATTCGGGCAAACTAATCCGAGCTGGGAGGAACCCACCCCTGATTTGGATAAATCCAGTTCTGGGCACGTTTTCCAAAGCCACAAGCAACATTCTGTAGAAACTTCAAAAGGCGTTAAAAATGACAGATGGGATAGTATTTCAAAGCTGCACGTTTTCACAATGTACAGTACACATAGTTCTTGACATACAACAGTTCATTACAATGCACTAAAGCAGTGGTACTCAGCCTGGGGGTCGGGACCCCTTTGGGAGTCGAACTACCATTTCATAGGGTCACCAAAAGACAAATTTCCTATGGTGTTAAGAATGAAAGCTTCTATTCTGGCGCCTTGGAACATATGTTTACAATCCGACCAATCAGGTGTTTACAGTGGGGGTGTCCCTATTGACCTTCCTGCCAATCAGCTTAAAGCTTTGTTGGGAGAATTGGTGCTAGATTTATGGTTGCGGATCACCACAACATGATGAACTGTATTAAGGGGTTGAGACATTAGAAAGGTTGAGCACCACTGCACTAAAGGGTCAAACTACTTTCACACTTCAGGGAGAATTGTACTGCCCCCAAATACTGTAATAGAGCCACTGCAAGCTAATGGAAGTATAGTGATACCTCGTCTTACAAACGCCTCGTCATGCAAACTTTTCGAGATACAAACCCGGGGTTTAAGATTTTTTTGCCTCTTCTTACAAACTATTTTCACCGTACAAACCCACCGCCGCCGCTGGGATGCCCCGTCTCCGGACTTCCATTGCCAGCAAAGCACCCGTTATTGTGCTGCTGGGATTTCCCTGAAGCTACCCTACATGGGAAACCCCACCTCCGGACTTCCGTGTTTTTGTGATGCTGCAGGGGAATCCCAGCAGCGCAAAAACGGGCAGTTCGCTGGCAACGGAGGTACGGAGGTGGGGTTTCCCAGCGAGGGGAGCCTCAGTGAAATCGCAGCATCGCAAAAACAGAGGTCCGGAGGTGGGGATTCGAGGACTTTGGTGTTTTTGCGATGCTGCGATTTCACTGATGCTCCCTTCGCTGGGAAACCCCACCTTGACTTCCGTTGCCAGTGAAGCGCTCGTTTTTGCGATGCTAGGATTCCCCAGCTGGGATTACCCTGCAGCATCGCAAAAACACAGAGGTCCCAAGGTGGGGTTTCCCATGGAGGGGAGCCTCTGGGGAATCCCAGCAGTGCAAAAACGGGCGCTTCGGCTGGCAAAAGGGGTGAATTTTGGGCTTGCACGCATTAATCGCTTTTCCATTGATTCCTATGGGAAACATTGTTTCATCTTACAAACATTTCACCTTAAGAACCTCGTCCCGGAACTAATTAAGTTTGTAAGACAAGTAATTTGTATTCTTGTTAAATGTGATGTGTATGTTTTAATTTTATTTTATTTTTTGGTAACATAGTGATTTTCGCCTTGGCATACAGTATAAACCTGTGTTGGTGAACCTCTGGCACGCGCACTGGAAGTGACACACAGAGCCATTTCTCCAGGCATGCAGAGCTCTCGCTGTTGCTCTTCTGGTTCCGCCCTGCTGGCCAGATGGTCTTCACAAGCATCAGTGTGTCAGAAACTGAAAGAACAACCTCCTGGTGCGCATCCACACACCAGAAAAATAATCTTCTAGTTTCCAGAATGCACATGTGCATCGGCCATCTGGTCTTCAGGTTTCTGGCAGGCGTGTATGCATAAAAACCAGCTGGCTGGTGCACGTGCACGTGCACATGCCAGGAATTGGAAGACCATCTTCCTGGCGCGCACATGCGCACTGAGCAGCTGCTTTGTTTCTGGTGCTTCCACATGCGTGAAGACCAGCTGGCCGGTGCGCTGGAACCTAAAAGAGCAATGGACGAGCAAGAGCAAGGGGAGCAGAGCTGCCAGCCAAGACAGGCGAGCTGGGGCTTCCCTCCTCACCTAAGCAGGCTTCTTGTGTGATCCGTCCTCCAGCCTGCGGCACTGCCAGGCAGCCCCAGTCCGCTGTTCCTGGCCAGCTTGGGTGCACGGAGAAAGAGAGGCAAAGTTAGCTTTGCTGGCTGGGCAGCTGGCCGGCCCACCCACTGCTCCTGACACTGTGAGGGGGCAGCAGCCGTTCTCGTGCTGCCTCTTCTGGCCAGGATGCTGGAGCAGGAAAAGCAGGAGCTGCTGTGGGGGAGGCGAGCTGCCTACACAGGCCAGAGGAGAGCACGGCACGGAGATGCACTGAGGGATAAGAGGTGCGCTAACCGGAAAACAACCGGGAAAGGTAGGGGCTGTGCTGGCTTTTTCTCAGTGGCGGGCTGGGGGGATGCTTCATCCTGGTCAGTTGGGGCAAAGCTCTCCCGCCTGCTGGCCCTATAACTCAAGGCCTGGGAACACCAATGTCCCTTACTTCCAAGGCCAGGAGGGGGCTCCGGGTTTCAAGCAGAGGGAGGAAACCCAACTTTCACTCCGTGTCTGGGGCTGCAGAATTGGGTCGGTGGTGATTCCCACCACTCTGACAGGGGGCAAAGGGGCAGGCAGGGAGGCACAAGAAGCCGAAAAGGCCAGGTGTTGCCAGTGCATGTGCACAGGAGAGAAGGTGGCCAGCATGCCAGTCCTATTCTTTTTAATATGTTTGTGAGTGACATAGGGGAAGGTCTGGTAGGGAAGGTTTGCTTATTTGCCGATGACTCTAAAGTGTGCAATAGGGTTGATATTCCTGGAGGCGTCTGTAATATGGTAAATGATTTAGCTTTACTAGATAAATGGTCAAAGCAATGGAAACTGCAGTTTAATGTTTCCAAATGTAAAATAATACACTTGGGGAAAAGGAATCCTCAATCTGAGTATTTTATTGGCAGTTCTGTGTTAGCAAAAACTTCAGAAGAGAAGGATTTAGGGGTAGTGATTTCTGACAGTCTCAAAATGGGTGAACAGTGCAGCCAGGCAGTAGGGAAAACAAGTAGGATGCTTGGCTGCATAGCTAGAGGTATAACAAGCAGGAAGAGGGAGATTATGATCCCGCTATATAGAGTGCTGGTGAAACCACATTTGGAATACTGTGTTCAGTTCTGGAGACCTCACCTACAAAAAGATATTGACAAAATTGAACAGGTCCAAAGATGGGCTACAAGAATGGTGAAAGGTGTTAAGCATAAAACGTATCAGGAAAGACTTAATGAACTCAATCTGTATAGTCTGGAGGACAGAAGAAAAAGGGGGGACATGATCGAAACATTTAAATATGTTAAAGGGTTAAATAAGGTCCAGGAGGGAAGTGTTTTTAATAGGAAAGTGAACACAAGAACAAGGGGACGCAATCTGAAGTTAGTTGGGGGAAAGATCAAAAGCAACATGAGAAAATATAATTTCACTGAAAGAGTAGTAGATCCTTGGAACAAACTTCCAGCAGATGTGGTTGGTAAATCCACAGTAACTGAATTTAAACATGCCTGGGATAAACATATATCCATCCTAAGATAAAATACTGAAAATAGTATAAGGCCAGACTAGATGGATCATGAGGTCTTTTTCTGCCGTCAGTCTTCTATGTTTCTGTTTCTATGCATGTGTCAGAAAGATTATCTGCTTTTCCAGTTTCCAGCGCACATGCGCCCCCATTTTGGCACCGGTTAGCCATCACCGTATTTATATTGATTCTAGGTCCACCAGATTTCATATGTTGCCTTCGCGATCAGTGGCTGATCAATAGACATCAATCCTATGTTTGAGTTTTTGTGATCTGTAGTTTTGGCCTTTGTGGTGATGGTGTTAACTTTTTGTACATGCAAAACGGCAGGCTTTTGTACATGGCCAAAAGATTCTATCAAGGACAAGCATTTTCAATAAAGCTAGATTTGCTTCTCCTTTTAATTACTTGTGGCAAATCTAGTTATGTCAACTGGATTGCAAAGGTCTACATAACTTGCTAATGAGAGACCTTTGGAGCATCTTGCTCTTTGGGTGATGTAGGGAGCTGCCTCACTCCGTATGGCTCACACTGCTGTGTCCTGTCTGCACAGCTTCTTTATGAACTCAGTAAATCTCTTAATTCCCCAAGTGGGTACTAGCACTGTCCACAATGTAAAAATATCTCAACCATACTGCTCATTGCTAGTGCAAAAGTCTCCTCGTCAAAACTGAAAGAGCTGTGTGGTGTAGACAAGTCAGTATGAAACATATGATTAGGGTAACTATCTCTAACGTCAGTTGATCTGCTCCCTTGGACTGCAACAATATGATCTTCCATAGCTGAATGAGGGGAATAAGCCTGGTACACTGGAGAATATGTCTTCAGCAGGATTTTAATTGTTTCAATTTTGAGGGTGTATAGCAGGGATGTCAAACACAAGGCCTGCGGGCCAAATCCGGCCCAAGATGTAGTTGGATCGGGCCCATATAGCCATCTTGGAAAATTTAAGTAGCCGGCCCTCATTGCTTCGGCCCAGTCTACCCTATGCAAAGAGGAAACATCAGGCCAGTGTAGCTTCAGCCCGGTCTATTCAGTGTGAAGAGGAAACATGCCAGCAGTTTGGAGAGTGGTATCAAGCTGGTCTGGCACACTCAGACAGCTACCTGCAGTGAGTGGCATCAAGGTGACCACACTCATCCAGTCAGCCATGCCCGGCTGGACCCCGAGTTCAACAACAGCCCTCATGCGGCCCTCAATGAAATCGAGTTTGACACCCCTGCTCTATGTCATCTGAGTGGTTTACAGATAAAAGGAGGAGGGAAAAGACAGCCAACCAGGACCAAACTCCAAAAGCTAAGGAGTCAATAGCCAACCAAAAAGGCCCATTCTAGCTGAAGTCTTGGGTGAACAACCAGATCTTAAGCAGCTTATGAAAGGTAAGTGATTGGTGTGCCTGAAAAGTGAAATTTCTGCTCAGGCCCTGTATTGTAACAATTGCTCTCTCCTACATTCTTTCATTAGAGTTATACAAGTACAGTAAAGTCTTGGTTATCCGTCCTTCAATAATCTGACATTCCAGATTATCTGATGTCACGGCAGCTTGGGGGCATGGCTGTAGGCATTTCCGCGCCTCCAGACCCCCCCCCCCCCAAACATGACATCTACCACTGGAAAGCAAACTGGGAGGAGGGAAGCGGGCGAGCAAGCAAGAAAGCTGAGGAGTGAGCGAGCCAAGGAGGGAAGCAGGCGGGTGGGCGGGCAAGCAAGAGCTGAGGAGGGAAGCGGGTGAGCGAGCGAGACAGCCGAGTAGGAAAACGGGTGAACGAGTGAGTCAGCCGAGGAGTGAAGTGGGCGAGTGAGAGAGAGAATCGAGAAGGGAAGTGGTCAATTGAGAGAGACAGCTGAGGAGCAAAGTGGGCGAGCCAGCGAGAGAGACAGACGAGGAAGAAGCGGGCGGGCAAGCCATATACAGTAAAGTCTGGATTATCCAACATTTTTGGTTATCCGACTATCAGCACGCCCATTTATGTAGGATAACTGAGACTCTACTGTATTAAGCTTAGCTGGCAATTTTTCACCTTGGTATAATAGGGTCATAAATGTTTCTCTGGACGGTGATTCCCTTTCAAATAAATATCTTCCTTCTTTGATCCCTTCCTTCCCAGTAATACTGTCCGGATCCTATTTACAATCCCTTCAGGGGTTTTGAATGAGCTCCCCACCCCCAAAACCATTAAACTCTTCAGCAGGTCCAGTACATCCTAGTCCACCTTGCCTCATCTTAATTTCCTGTTTCCTTTCCAGCTTCCTGAAATATATGAGAATATATAGAAACCTGTTTCGCAGCAAGTTTATTGATGTTCAAGAACATCTTCCTAGTTCTACAGTTTGTTTGCAAGTAAGATCTAAGTTTAAGTGCTGCACACTGTCACAGGCAGGCCATATGTTTGTGTATGTGCCATAAACCAAAGTAAGATTTTGCTTAGTGAAAGAACAATCCATCTTGGAGAGAGGCAGATGTAGAAAGGAAATGGTTGTAACATTCCTGACAATGTAAAAAAGCTTGGGGGAAAGCCTCCAGTGTAATTGCTCTTCATGACATCATTAATCTTCAAAAGCTATCACTCACAATAGGGAGAACAACTGCAGAATTTCCCCTATATGGCACCAGTCCTTTCAAGAAACCTGAGACCATAAGAACTGTGTTGTGTATGGTTCCTGCAATACAAAAGAAAAGTCAGTCTGATTCTATTGCGAGTAATTTACAAGGTTCTGAAAGGAAACACATTTTTAAGGAAGCAAAGATGAAAACTGCATGTATTTTATTGAAATTTCTTAAGCTATGAAATAACAATGATACTCCCAACACTTGCTCATGAAATGTAGTTTTACTGCCACTACAATTATTTTAATACAATGCAGTGCTTGTACCATGTAACAGACATCACAGTTACCATACATTTAAAAAACAAATAGTAAGTTTCCAAACATTACTACACAATGCAAAGTGTCATATATTGTAAAAAACAAAACAAAAAAATAGAATACCCTCTGTTACTTGAGTTATGCACGCTAATAATGACTTTATACTGAGTCGCTTAACTGTCAAATCATATTACAGGCTTAGATTTTAAAATGCTTGTTGGTGTCATCTATACTGATCACCTACTACAATGATATTTTGAAAATATAGATGTGATAAATTTTACACAACAAACGTTAAGAGTTTCACAAAAACATTTAACCACACATGAAAATCATGTGCTTAACAACTTATATTACAGTAACCTCAAATTATTTTATATTTCTAATTATTTCCTTTTTAAAAATCTGTTTAACTAATCTGTTTTCCATAAGCACTAATTTCAGTCAAATTAATCATGTGATCATTATTCATTTTGCAGAGCAAAAGATTGCTGCACAAGAGCAAAAGCTGTTTCAACTAAATAGCAATATGTAATGAGAAAATGAACTCAGCTTGCAAATGGAAATTACATTATTAAATTTATGTTTTATTTTAAGCTCTTTGCAGCAGAGACAGCCATCCAGGAATAAAAATCTAGACTTGATATTTCACTGTCAAGTTTTTTTTCTATTTGCAGGCAATTTATTTTATTATTGATCAAAGGTCTAGCACTTCATTTGCACTGGTGTCCTTGTACACCCTTTCACATGCCACACTCAATCTAGAAATCCAATGTTCAATCATATTTATCATTTAAGGGAAAATAATGATTTCCTGAAATTCACCTTCATTTGATAACAGAAGTGAGATCTAATGTAATGCAATGTTGCAACGCATCCCTGTAAATTCGTAATTTTAGTTCCAGAAAATTCCAGGGTACTACTTTCTTTTCAAAGTATGAAGTGAAATTGTCAGATCTAATCAGTTTTAAATATGAAATTAAGAAAGACAAATGCTAGACTTCTACTACCTTGTCATACATGTAACTCCATACATTATACAAATATCCCCATTTACACTGTTAACATGCTTTAGAGAAACATTGACAAGTTTTAATTTAAAGAAGCTTTACAACTTGAGTTGCAGTGTCTTCCTATGAATTTTTGTTTCTTAAAACATACTGTGTTTCCCCCGAAAATAAGATCCTGTCCTTTTTTTTTCTTTTTTGAACCCTGAAATAAGCACTTGGCACTCAAAAAGCCCGATTGGGCTTATTATCAGGGGATGTCTTATTTTGGGGAAAACAGGATGCTTGTCATAAAAATATATATGAATGGTTGTCTTCAAATAAAATCTTGGTATCACCAAAAAGGCACCAAGTAGTGCCAAATTAAAATAAGGGCAACAGCAGCAAAATTAACATAAACAATGTAAAAAACCAAATTATTGGAACACTTAGTCCTATCTCAAGTACAGATCTGCCATTCAAGCACTGAATTATTATTAATTGAATTATTAATTGAATTATTAATAATCAAGCATTATTTTGATTTTTACTCACTTCTGCATGCTCATCTCCTTTTAAATCTTGCTTGGAAATTTCAAGGGGAGAGGGATGAGTTGCATAGGCGGAATGGAAAATCTGATCCATCAGCATCTCCATATTTCTGCAGACTGATACAACTGTATTGCAATACCTACTAAAGTAAGTAGAAATGGGTAGAGAAAGGCTTTCCCTTCCAACTCCACTACAAAGCACCAGACAGACCTGTGTGCGCCCTTAAGCCAGTACAAAATTATAGTAGCATAAATTTCTTGCTGTTCCAAAGGTTTGGAAGAAAGGTCCAAGGACAATTCTGTCCTAAAAAGAAAACTTGATGTAAGAGCAGAGCATAATGCTAGCTTATACCAATAGAGTCAGCCTAGGTTCAAACTGTATTGGTCTCTAAGTTAAAAGAAACTAATCTAGGCTAAATAAATGTTTATTTAATGCTAGCAAATTTTAAAGAGTTCTGCTTATTAAAATATGGACCAAGAGACCTCTCATTAATCAATTATCTTACATTTCAGGTACATTTGGGCAAATTTGTTCTTAATTTGTGCTCATAAAAAACTCTTAGAAAAACACATTAATCTTCTTCAGAAACTGACTGGTTACTATTTCTCTGATAAAAACTTCTAGAGCGAGAACTGGAGTTGGCATGTTTCCGTGGAGATTTAGATAGCGATCTGGTAACTGAACCTGAGCGCTTTGGATGTGAGCGGGACTTTGTCCTTGAAGTAGAGCGTCTTCGGTGGGAGCTGGATGGCGATTTCTCAGCATATTTTGAACATCTCTGCAATGATTTTGACCGCGATCTTCCTCGAGAGGTAGAATTTCTTTGAGGTGTGATTGATCGTCTTGGTGAGCTGGAATGCCTTGGAAGAGATTTTGAGCGAGACTTAGATTGACTATAAGAATTCCGTCTATGTCTTGACCTGCAAATCATCCACAGTATTAGATCTGCGCTTGATCCAAATAATTACTGTAGTTTATCTGTCTAAGTTTCCTTTATTGTGCATTCTAGGCAGACTTTATACCCAAAGTCCCCAGCTGTTTTCTGAATGTAAGGAAACTATTGTGGACATTTTAAAAAGGATTTAAAACAATCCTAGAAAGTGAATGTGGATGGATCTTCCTTAGACAACATCCCTAAATTGTTTAGCCTTCTGCTGAAACCAAACACATTCCATATAGTATTTTGTACATCTTGTGTGTACATTTTGTACCTTGCAATGGCAACAATAATGTATTTATTTATTTATTTATTCATTCAATTTTTATGCCGCCCTTCTCCTTAGACTCAGGGAGGCTTACAACATGTTAGCAATAGGACTTTTTAACAGAGCCAGCATATTGCCCCCACAATCCGAGTCCTCATTTTACCCACCTCGGAAGGATGGAAGGCTGAGTCAACCTTGAGCAGGTGATGAGATTTGAACCGCTGACCTACTGTCAGCTTCAGTGGCCTACAGTACAGCACTTTACCTGCTGTGCCACCTCAGCTCTTATGCAACCACTAAGAGACAGCAAAGATAACTCAGTGCTTCAAAGTTATAAAATATAAGCATTTGTAAATAACTACATTGTGGATCAACTCTAATCTCTAGTCCTAGTGTTCAAATTATTATTTAAGGAGACAGGCTTACTGAACCTATACATATAATACATGTATTATTCATTCATTTATGGTTTTTCTATGCCATTCTACTTCAAAAACTTTGAACAGCATTTCCTTTCTCTCATTGGTTACCATCTTTGCTATTATATTCTCTTGAAGCAGTTTATGTAATTGAATCATGCCCCACTTTATGAAGTAGCATTTTTTTTTCACTGATTGATATTTAAACTAACTTACTCTTTAAAGCTGTCAGAGTGTCTTCTACTCCAGCCCCACGATGAACTTCGGCTACGTGTCCTCCTTCGGCTATGGCTTCTTGATCTTCTGTAATCCATTGGAGAACACTGGCGACGTTCTTTTGATTTCATCTGACCTGGAGCTGGAAATTAAAACAAAAACTGGGCGAATGCAAAAAAACAGAATCATCTTACATTGTTAGCATGTTATTACTTTTATATTTTAATAAACGGTCCCTCTACATTGTGAGTGTCATGATTGTTGTTCTTGTATAATTCTAAGCAATATGAAAATCTACTTTCTTAAATAAATATTTGCAGAATAAGTAAGTGATGTGTTTATTTTCACTTACTTTTGCGATCCCCTTGTGCAAACTGTATTTCAATTTGCCGGCCACATACCCACTTTCTATTGAGGTTATAAAGAGCATCTTCTGCATCACGAACATCTTCAAACATGACTGTCTGTTAAGGACACTTTAAACATGCACAAAGCAAAAAAATACATCATATAGCATGGACTACACACTCAAATATTTTTGAAATAAATTATCTTATTTTTATATTCTACATAAAACTTAATTGTTGCATATTCTTTGTGGTCTCTTAATTATAAAAACATTTCATCAAGGCATATGCTAAGAAATATGTAAAGTGTGAAAGGAAGATCACATTTTCATTCAGGAAAAAAGACCAATGACCACAATTCACTTTTAGGTGTTCACTAAATGTTTCAAAACACCACTGGCTTGGCATTTTATCAAGTTCAAGCATCTACCAGGGTCCCACAATAGACAGAAAATATCATTACTTTATCATGTAATCATTCCAATTTTGCATAGGAATGCAAGTTAGTACATAGATTTATTTGCAAGTACAGTAGTACCTCTACCTAAGAACACCTCTATTTACAAACTTTTCTAGATAAGAACCAGGTGTTCAAGATTTTTTTTGCCTCTTCTCAAGAACCATTTTCCACTTAGAAACCTGAGCCTCCGAAACTGTAACTGGAAAAGGCAGGAAGAAGCCTCTGTGGGGTCTCTCTAGGAATCTCCTGGGAGGAAACAAGGCCAGAAAAGGTAGGGAGAAGCCTGCGTAGGGCCTTTCTAGGAATCTCCTGTGAGGAAACAGGGCCGGAAAAGAAAGGGAGAAGGCTCTGTGGGGCCTTTCTAGGAATCTCCTGGGAGGAAACAAGGGCGGAAAAGGAAGGGAGAAGGCTCTGTGGGACCTCTCTAAGAATCTCCTGGGAGGAAACAGGGCGGGAAAAGGAAGGGAGAAGCTTCTGTGGGGCCTCTGTAGGAATCTCCTGGGAGGAAACAAGGCCAGAAAAGGTAGGGAGAAGCCTCCGTAGGGCCTTTCTAGGAATCTGCTGTGAGGAAACAGGGCCGGAAAAGAAAGGAAGAAGGCTCTGTGGGGCCTCTCTAAGAATCTCCTGGGAGGAAACAGGGCTAGAAAAGGTAGGAAGAAGCCTCCGTAGGGCCTTTCTAGGAATCTCCTGTGAGGAAACAGGGCCGGAAAAGAAAGGGAGAAGGCTCTGTGGGGCCTTTCTAGGAATCTCCTGGGAGGAAACGAGGGCGGAAAAGGAAGGGAGAAGGCTCTGTGGGACCTCTCTAAGAATCTCCTGGGAGGAAACAGGGCGGGAAAAGGAAGGGAGAAGCTTCTGTGGGGCCTCTGTAGGAATCTCCTGGGAGGAAACAAGGCCAGAAAAGGTAGGGAGAAGCCTCCGTAGGGCCTTTCTAGGAATCTGCTGTGAGGAAACAGGGCCGGAAAAGGAAGGGAGAAGCTTCTGTGGGGCCTCCGTAGGAATCTCTTGGGAGGAAACAAGGCCAGAAAAGGTAGGGAGAAGCCTCCGTAGGGCCTTTCTAGGAATCTCCTGTGAGGAAACAGGGCCGGAAAAGAAAGGGAGAAGGCTCTGTGGGGCCTTTCTAGGAATCTCCTGGGAGGAAACAAGGGCGGAAAAGGAAGGGAGAAGGCTCTGTGGGACCTTTCTAAGAATCTCCTGGGAGGAAACAGGGCCAGAAAAGGAAGGGAGAAGCTTCTGTGGGGCCTCTGTAGGAATCTCCTGGGAGGAAACAGGGCCGGAAAAGGTGGGGAGAAGCCTCCGTGGGGCCTCTGTAGGAATCTCCTGGGAGGAAACAGGACCTCCACTCTCCCTGTGGTTTCCCCAATCACACACATTATTTGCTTTTACATTGATTCCTATGGGGAAAATTGCTGCTTCTTACAAACTTTTCTACTTAAGAACCTGGTCACAGAACAAATTAAGTTCGTAAGTAGAGGTACCACTTTATTATGTATTAAAAGATTGGTGGGTATTTTGTGTGGGACTTCAAAATCCTGGTCGGCTGTGTTTGGAAATGTAAATCTCCCTACACACTATGTCTATGTTCACACATCATAGATATAACAATTTTAGTCATGGCTTGCTGAGTGACTCATACTGGGTGAATTTACATGACATTGGCCAAAAGTAAACAAATGTAGTAAACAATAGTAAACAATAAATCAACATCTGAAATTAGCCAAAAGCAGCAATAGAAGACAAGTATATTTGGTGTACTGCAAAACATTGAAGCATCTCAATGTTACAAATAAAAGAGAAGACTGAATGCATTATAAATCCAAAATTCTTTGACCACTGAAACAAATACAAAATTTCTGCACAGGCTGACTTCATTTCATTTCAACGGCATATCTTTGTGTAACAAATCTGCTTCTTCTTTTATATGAATGCCAAAAGTCCTGACCTGAAGGAATTCTCTATATAATTGAGCCTTTATATCTTTAGTGCATCTTTGAATGGGTGAAAATATAGTTATGGTATGCAACTTGCAATAAGGGTCTTCATTAGCATCTAATGGATAAGTACAGTTTAAAATTTGAAAATATAGTTCAATATTATTCTGCCACTTATTTTCATAATCATCTGACTTTTTCATTCTGCTGTTTTTTAAATTCTTTTACAACAAATAAATTTTGATGATATAGAAATTGTGCTAGATAATTAAAACAAGCACTATTGCACTTACATCTATTTTGTTAGGGAATAAATTAATAGAAAAACCAACAAATATTTGTATACAATTATTTTGTATTAATTTAAGAAAACAGTATTTAAAACTAGAACAATTATAAACAAACAAATTCTTGACTTGAAATGTAAGAGTTTGAGCGATAAGATACAAAAGGAAACTTTGTCAGTTACCTCCATGTCACTTGATCTTGACCGTTACTCTTTTGGGCTTGCTAGATGGACTTGACAAGGGCCGTAGAACCAACCAAATCAGACTTGGCTTTGACTTTGGAACTCGTGCAAATGTCGGAAAGCCGAAGCCTTAACTTGGTGTTGTGGCTTTGTCTTTTTCCTTGAAAAAGGACTTTCCCTCTTCCAGTTTTCTTTTTATCTTTTTCCACCCTCCCTCTTTATTCCTTGAAGCTTGAACTTTAAGGTGTCTTTTGGCTTGCCTGCTTGGACTCTATCTAACCGGGTTCATTCAAACTTTGGGGTGCTTGCCAGCCACTGTGGACTGCTTTACATTTTCTGAGACAAAGAAATAAATACATTAAGTTAGGATGCAATAACAACAATGCACCACAATAACAATACAAAGAAATAAAGGATATTGTATATAAGCAAATCCTCGTGGGCGTCTTGTGTAGAAGTCAAGCGGAATGTATACGTCTACTACAGGGCCATATCGACCAAATTCACGGCGCAAATCCTCAGGCCTGAAGTGTTTTAGAAATAAGGCAAAAAAACCATGAGTGTATCTATATAATGGCACCTGGTACCATGAAATGTTTTTTATATTTAAAAATATTAAAGAAATACTTTGTATAATCCTAAGATTTCTTGTGGTATTAATTTGACCTTTAACCACTATTTTGGCTACCTGGAAAAATCAAAACTGGGAAATATTTAGTACTTTCAAGTATACGACTATTACATTAAGCAAAAACAGACATGAACCTTTAAGGCCTCTCTTAAACTTTATTTTTCTAGTAATGGAAAAGTTTTATTTGTGTTTTTTATTTGAACAGTGAAACAATATAGGGAGCTAAATGTATGACAAAAAGGCCACAAACAGGAACATCTCAAAGTTTTTCTCCCTTCCTGAAACTGCAATTATACACTGTATTCTTTTCAAATCTAAAAAAGGGTACAATTTAGCCTGGAAGATACCAGGACTTTTGAAGGTGAGAATACTATGGGAAAGTAAAAACACATCTTTTTCTCTCACAAATATAGTGGTAGCTGAACATGAAGTCTAAAATTAAACTGATTCAGGAAAAAGAAAATGAAATCATTTTTACACAGTAAAAATGTGATGAAGTGAGGAGTTTGAAAAGGGTTACAACAACTCATAAAAGTGATCATGCACTACAGAGAACTCAATAAATAGGGATTAGATAAATATCACATTTGCTGAAGGGCCTATACCAGGGGTAGGCAATGTTGGCTCTTCTATGACTTATGGACTTTAATTCCCAGAATTCCTGATCCAATCATGCTAGCTCAAGGAATTCTGGGAGTTGAAGTCCACATGTCATAGAAGAGCCAACTTTGCCTACCCCTGGCCTATACTAATTAGAATTAAAACTGCATTTTTACAATACATTATACTATATATTAATGTAACTTTAACTAGGTTAGTTATAAACGTATTGGTTGCAGTATATGACAAATATTAAGGTGTTAAATTAGCACAAGGAAAATTAGGTTAAATTTCCACTTTCCCCTTAGAATCTCACCTCAGAATCTAGTTACACAGCTCAATCTAACGTACATCCAAAAATTGAAACAACCCAGCCCAGTCTCTGAAACAGAGGTTTCAGAGGCTGAAAAAAGCCTCTGAAATAGAACTTCAGAAAAAAAGCTTCTCAAATTGGGGTTTCAGAGGCTGATTTCTGATTATACAATTATTTAGTTGTAAATTAGTTGTAAATAACAAATTTATACAAATTTCTGATAAGTTGAAATGAATAATCATTTATTTTATCAGCTAAAAGGAAACTTATTTGGAAACTTATTTGTCATAGATAATGAATAAGCTAGTCATTGCAAATAAACCCTATTATAAACAAGAGAATTGTCTCACTTCTCTAACAAAAATTAAAAGAAATTCCACTCTGTTTGGAACAAAGCTTCTGCATTCATTTTTTTAAGCTATCTCTACAAATTGAAGGAAATCCCTAGAAACCTGGAGTTAAACAAATTGATCCCAATTTATATGAGTCTCATTCTGGTGTGTGTGTATTCGTAGATTTTCACAGGTATAGGTGTGTAGATCTTGGCATATTCGTGTCTTTTCCCGTTTAAGGTTGATAGAATCCTGGCGACGTTTCAAAGAAGTCCCACTCATCATCTTCAGGTTGGTGCTTTCGGCTTTGCGTTCAGGCAAACAAAACCGAAATACCAGAGTGATTTCGACAGAAAATCAACCGTGTGTGTGTGTGTGTGTGTGTATGTAACACATTTTTGCTGATAATGAAAAGGAAGGGAGACTAGTATAGATCTATTTCAGGCTTATTTTCCCTCATCAGGTAGCCACATCCTTACTGGGATTTGAACCTGGGGCTCTGCCTTGTAAGGCAGTGGCCTTATCTTCTAGGCTACAGGCTCGCCTCCTGTATCAGCTTGTACCAGGGAAGGGTTATGTGTGATTTTTTTGGAGTATATATATAGGATTTATATGCCACCCCTCTCCCTCTACATTCGGGGACTCAGGGCGGCTTATAACATATATAAAAACAATATAAACATCCAATCCAATTAATTTAGGTAATTAATCTAAAACCCAATAGGATTAAAAATCCATTATTCCCATTCACACAACAAACATACATTACCTTTCATCAGCCAGGGGGCCAGGGTCTAATGGCCCCAAGCCTGGCGGCACAAACAAGTCTTTACTCTTGCGAAAAGCAGGGAGGGTGGGGGCAGTACGGATCTCTGGAAGGAGCTGATTCCAGAGGGGCGGAGCCCCCCTCTTCCCCTAGGCCCCGCCAAGTGACATTGTCTAGTTGACGGGACCTGGAGAAGGCCAACTCTAAGGGACCTAACCGGTCACTGGGATTTACACGGCAGGAGATAATCCTGTAAGTAATCTGATTCAATGCCATGTAGTAATGGATACACACACACACTCTCTTACTGTATTTTTTGGACTATAAGACATTCCAGACTATAAGATGCACCTAGATTTTGGGAAAGAGAACAAGAAAAATCTGCCTCTGCCTCCCAGCATTTTGCCTCCTTGCAGCAAACAGGCTGGTCAGCTTCAGCACAGTCTGATTTAGCATAATTGGTGCAGATTGGTGGCTGGAACTGCCTCCCAGAATACCCCAATTAGCTGTTCCAGGCTATGGGGATTGCCACCATCTGTTGGTGCCATCTCTGCCCATTGGCGGCATCGGAGCCCATCGTCACTGCCACCTATCCCAGCTGCTTGGAACAGGCAGAAAATGGGATGCGCAGAGGCCAAAAATGGGGAAGCAATAGGTTGCAGTGGCGATGGGCAACAGTGATCCTGCAGCCTGGAACAGCTGATCAGTGGTATTCCAGGAGGCAGATTCAACTGCCAACCAGCTGCTCATGCTAAATCAGGCTGTGCTGAAGCTGAGCAGGCTGTTTGCTGTCTGCTGCAAGGAGGCAAATTCCTGGGAGGCAGAGGCCAAAGGGTGGTGGCTGGTGGGTGGGCAGGGCTTCTGCAACATTTGCTCTGTAAGAAGCACAGACATTTCCATCCACTTTTGGGAGGGCGTGTGTGACTCATAGTCTGAAAAATATGATAGTTAGTGCATAGGGCTCAGTTAGTGCATGAACAGTTTGTTTTATGAATTGCTTGTTTTTTAAATATAAGAACCAATAAACATAGATGGAGTATCTGAGCATCAAAGTACATATTTAAAAACACAATTAGCAAGCTACACAGGTGTGTGTGAAAAGAATGGTGGTATAGATCCATATTAGAATCTTAGCACGCAAGTTTTAAATGTTTAACAGGCATGATCCTAATCAATTTGCCTTATTCAAAATTAATCTGTTTCAATAGAGCATTTCTTGATTATGTACCTTTTGCCGATACAAAAGGGCCAATTTACTTTGCAATTGTATTGTGATGTAAAACAATAATAGTATTTCCCCATTATACAGCTGTCAGCTAAATTGAATTCTCCCCAATTTTTTGATGAAGAAGAAAATCATTAACGGCTTATATGAATTTTAAAGAAAGATAGTTTAATTCTGAAGTTTCCATTAAATGAGGAATTTAACCATTTTTTGAAAGAGAAATTGTAGACACCCCCTACCCCACCCCTCAGATGATCCTAAATTACTGTGAGAGTATCTCTCCTTATGCAATATTCTGATAGAAAGGGGACATATTACAGTAATGAAACTGATCATATTCACTGTCCTTGTGCTTTTTCATTCCACCCTTTTCTTGCTGCAGAAAGAAACCTGCAAGATCAGGGGTGTCAAACTCAAGTTGTAGAGACTGGATTCAGACCATGGAGTGCTTAGATTTGGCCTGCAGGCCACCCTGGAAACAGCAAAGGACCAGCCCATGGTGCTCTGCCAGCAAAAACAGAGCTTGAGAAGGCCACAGGCAGCCCTTCTGAGCACTGTTTTCGATGGCAGAGGGTTAGAGGAGGTTTTTGCAACCAAAAATGGAGCTTGGAAGCCCATTTTTGCTGGCAGAGTGCTGAGACCACCACAGGTGCCTCTGACACAAGTGGCCTTGAGCTAGCCATGCCCCCCTGCCCCCTCCCCCCAAGATCAAGCACAACCCTGATGCGGTCCTCAATAAAATTGTGTTTGACACCCCTGTGCTAGATCAACAGCAGGGAAAATAACTCACTAACAAATCCTTGCTTTTTCCCTAAGTGGGAGTTTCCACAGCATCATTTTGTTTGTATGTAGGCAACCTATAATTTATAGTTCCATTACAATGAAAACAAATTCAGTGAAATTGTCAGAGAAGTTTCCTACTCCCAAATAAATAACATAAAAAGGTCCCTACTGGTACTTAAACTATAACACAACCTGTCCATGAAGCATCTTTATTTTATCAGATCGCCTGATGTTGCCCTCATCCATAAGTGAGATAAACTTAAGCTGTTCTTGGCTGTAATGCTAAAGGAATGTTTTCCTCCTGCTCTGATATCATCATGGCCAGTTTTATAACTCATTACCTTGGGGATATATCTGGGAACTATAAGGATGTTATAAAGACAAGATATGCTTTAGCAATGCTAACAGCAGATTTTATAGGGATGCCATTTTTTGTTAATGACAGATAAAAGATAGTAGTTCAATAGGGGAAAGAACTATACAAACACATTCTAGTTCCATTCACAAAATATTGTTTATCTATATTTGAATAAGGGTATTTCAAATTAGAAGTGAGTACACTCTCTGTATTTCTTGATAGCTCCTAAGTGTGCTAAGGAAAATAATATATAATATATAAATTCAAGAGACTTTCAAAACAGCAGCAACATTGGCTGCCCTGTCACCATCTCGCAAAGTATTAAACATATTATGTAAGATTGCCCAAGACATGCATTCTCTGATTTCCTAGAAGATCTGCCTGAAGCAAATCCAAAGGTAATCGCTAAGTTGGACATGCAGTTATGAAGCCACTGCCATACTGCATTGAAGTGTTATATATAATTTACATGAATTGTGTGTGCATGTATGTTTACTTCTCTCTTGTCATGTTATAATATGCTTAATAACAATAATAGCCATCTCCAAATTTGAAACACTTATTGTCCTGAGTTTACACTACCAATAAACCCGGGGGAAAGCTTGCATCTTTTAAAGAGGATAGGGACGGGTACCAGGAAGATGCTATGCTAGATCCAAAACATCTCTGACTAATTTGGATTCAAACCTTGTACAATCTATTTATTCTGTTCTCTTTTGAGGTCCCAGGAAGACAGTATAACTATAAAAACTTGTAGATAAAGGTCTCTTATGTGAAAGGAAAAAATGTTTCAATAGGTTTACTATATTCATTTTTGAAATGACAAATCTAAGGAGGTAAACAGGCTCAGCCCTGATTATATTTGAGTGAAGAACAATTTGGAAATTAGGATGATTAGAATGGGGAATAAATGACTCTCTCTCTCTCTCACACACACACACACACACACACACACACACACACACAGGAACAGAAGACAATTATGAATAATTTTGATAATACTGCCAGAAAAAATGGATGGGTCCAATTACCAGGAGCCAAACCTAGTTTGGGGACATCTTTACCTTGTATATTAGAAATGATTAAATGTTAATTTAATCAGGGAACTGTACTTAAATCAGTTAAAATTTAAAAAATCAATCTACAGTATATGATACTGATGAAACACAGTAGACATTTTATATCTAATTGAAGTTAAGAAGAGGGCAAACATCTTATCATTTAACCCACCACAAGTTATTTTCAAAACATAACAAAAATGAAACTTATACCAACAAACTGGATACAAAGTTTTTGCCTCTTCATAGGCAGGGGAAAATTCCAGCAAATACAATCCATTTCCAAATTATAATCTGCACATCTCAAAATGTACAGTACCTACCTTGTATTTTTTTAAAAAAACAAAGCAGAAGCCTAATTCCCATTTGCATCATTAAGTTCTATAACTTTCAATTAAACCTCGGGCCTGGAGGAAATACTATCAAAAGAAAAGGAAGCTAAGATTGAATCCACAGAATTATATCCTTGGTCTAAGCTTACATTTTATTGAAAGCATACTGGGAAGGTATCAAAAAATCTATGGAGGTTTCCCCAAATGTTGGGACCAACGTGTTGAGGCATGCAGCTAGATTTCCCCCAGAGAAACATACTGCTATGGTGATACAAAAGCAAGTTAAAGTCTTCCTCATAGGAATTAATTCGTTTTCCCCTTAAAAGCAAGGTGTGTGAGAGACTTGACATTGGAAAGGGGGTGGGAGAGAAGAAATCCTGCTCTTCTTAATCCTATGGAGAGGATTTATTCCACCCCACCCACCCCGTCGTGTTTTTTCCATTGTGCATTCTATGATTTTTTTAAAATAAAATGTGGGGGGGAAATAGCAAGGAAATGAACAACGTTCTCCTTGGGATAGGCCCCAAGAGACCTTTGAGAGGCAAAGCTTCGCCCAGCAATGTTAATAATATTTGGTCCAGGTATTCAATGCACATATGTTGGTGGGGAACTTTCATCTATATTGATAGTAAACATCCTAAAAGCTGTAATCGGCTCAACAGATAAGTTGACACTATTTACCACATCTGATAAATTTAGATATTAATTTATCTCTTCTTTCTTTCTTCTTTTTTATTTTTAATGTTTCCTCTTCTCTTTCCTTCCCCCTTTTCTCTCTTTCTCTTTCTCTTCAGCCTTATTCTCTTCTCTATATGGAAGCGTGCATTTTGATTTATAACTGTATACTCTCAATTCATATATATTTGTACCAATACAGTATTCGCATAATCCTTTTGCTTTATGTATCCCCTCCTCTATTTATCTTCAATAAAGATTATATTTTCTTAAAATTAAAAATAAAAAAAATGTCGGTGGGGAATTAAAACAAATAAAACCACCACCTCTTTTAAAATGGTGACGCTTTCTTGCACCACCACCAGCAGCCCGCATCCCTAACCCGGGCCGCTCGTCACCCTCGTCGCTTGCCCGGCCACCCTGCTCCCAAAATAGGAGAGACGGGCCCCGTTTTTCCGAAAAGGCCCGCTGCTCTCCCGCGGCCGCTCCCTTATGACTCTAGGCCGCCTCCCCTCCACCGTCTCCTCACCTAGTGGCGTCCGCCACGTTCCTGACGAAGAGCGAGGTGTTGGGAGGCCGCGTATAGCGGGACATGGCGGTCGGAGGCCTGGGATCTCCCCTTCGGGAACTGACCGGCGGCGAGGCGAGCAAGACGAGCTTGGGATGGAGGAGGAAGAAGAGGCTTCGGAGGCTGCGGCAAGAAAAGGCCGGGATGGAGACCTTACGAGCCTCGCCGCGGCGGCCCACAGCGAACGGAGAGAGAGGCCCGAAAGAGTCGGCGAGGGGGCGGGAACAATGGCGAGAGCCGGAGGTGGAGAGAGAGAAAGGCCCGCGCGAGTCTCCTCCTATACGGGTCGCGGCCTCGCTAGACACCGCGGGAGCTGTCCCGGGAACTGGGGGGTGGGGAAGGGGGAGACAACTGGATTTCCAACGGTGGGGCCGGAGGCTTCGAAAGCACCGCGGAGCTTCCTGCGGCTGTGAAAGCTATCAGGCTAAATTCTCAGTCGAGTTCTTCTGGCAGCTTTAAAAGCAGCCAGACATCCCGGGTTTTTCCCTCCCTCCTCCCCGACTCTTCAATTTATTTCATTCTAGCATCATAAAGTACTATCCAAGGATTACTGAAATAGAGCAATCCGTCTAATTAGACAGACAGACAGACAGACAGACAGACAGACAGACAGACAGACAGACAGACAGACAGACAATTATATAATATTATAATATAATATATTATATTTATTTATTATATAATAAATATATAATATTATAATGATATAATTTTTTTATATATATACTGCTCAAAAAATAAAGGGAACACTCATCCTAGATCTGAAAGAATAAAATATTCTCACTGAATATTTTGTTCTGTACAAAGTTGAATGTGCACAACAGCATGTGAAATTGATTGTCAATCGGTGTTGCTTCCTAAGTGGACAGTTTGATTTCACAGAAGTTTGATTTATCTGGAATTATAGTGTGTTGTTTAAGTGTTCCCATTATTTTTTTTGAGTAGTGTACATGTACATATATGCAGTGTATGTATGTATGTACGTATGTATCTATTTATCTATCTATCTATTTCTCTGGAGAGTCTTAGGGATGCAAGAGAGCATGTTTTATTATTTATTTAACATTACACCTCCCTTGCCCAAGATTATTGGAATGTTTACAAACATTTTTTTTTTAAACCTAAAAAGTCCAATAAAATGACATAAGCTCAAACCACCCATTATTTCCAACAATGAGCAATCGGCATCTTTAGTTCCGACACCATATGACATGGTATGACTGCATTAATTTGATTTTAATTTTTTAAATACTATTTTATACTATTTTACTGTTGTAAACCACCAAAAGTCCTTCAGGATTGGGCGGGGAGGGGGGCATACAAATTCCATCCATCAATAAAATAAAATCCCAGCTGAAGGTAGTCTCCACCATCACCGTCATAAATCTTCAAAAGGAAATGGTCTTTCCTGCCTTACCAAGGGTCAAATACATTCCTGGTGGCAAGGTGTACCAAACTGTAAGTCCTCTATATAAGAAAACTGCTTTTCAGTCTTAACATTCCCTTATCTCTTGAGGCATTAGAAACTCAAGGTAACCATTTTAATAAGTTTTGCAACAGGATGGGCAGAATCCATCTGAAGCAGATAAGCTTCCAAGGAAACTGAACTGTGTAGGGCTGTTTAGTTAAAGTTACTGCAAATAGAAGCTGATTGATAACTACTAAAGCAGACAAAATAGTGTACAGTATTATACTAATAGTGGCTTTCCTCTTTCAGAAGTCTGGCTGCTGCTTTTTATGCCAATTGTATAAAATTGGTGTCATTGTCACCAAGGCTTCACAGTTAACAAAGGGCTGAAATAACAGTCCAAACCAGCGGTACCCAAGGTGGGGTCCACTCAACACAGGAGGGGAATTTTATTTTAATGGGGGCAATTGGAACCTGTTTTAAACCAAGTTAATGGCCTTTTAGGCTTCTTCCGTGTGAGTAGAGTTCACTTTTTGAATAGTAAAAATTATATGTTGCGGGGGGGGGGGCAGGCATCAGGATTTTATAGATGCTTAGGTGGGGCATGGCCAAAAAAAGGGGAACCACTAAGGAGTGGGTTCTGGATTCTCCTGCTGCCGCTTTGCTCAGGGATACACATGGTGTGCATGCATTGCACACTGTGTGTATGTGCAGTACTAAAAAAAAATTCTGTGTATGCGCAGAAGCAAAAACCAAGATGACAGTGCCTATGGTGCTGCTGAGAGAACCAGCTCAGGGGCTTGGCAGGCCTGAGTCGCTGCTGGTTCCAGCGATCCAGGAGTATGTTTTTAATACAGTGGTACCTCTACTTAAGAACGCCTCTACTTAAGAACTTTTCTAGATAAGAACCAGGTGTTCAAGATTTTTTTGCCTCTTCTTAAGAACCATTTTGTACTTAAGAATCCGAGGCCGGAAAAATTTCCCAAGAAATTTGAGAGTGGCACAAAGGCCAGGCAGTTTTCTGCCATTCCCCCTTTAATCCCGGCCATCTTTGGCTTTTCTGGGCTGCCAGAGGAGCCTTTCGTTGGCGCTTAAGGCGGCTTTGGCAGTCCAGAGTGAACAAAGCATTTTCCTTTCTCTAGGCACTTGGAGAGGTAATAAACCTCTGCCAGTGCCCAAAGAAAAGAAACACTCCCTTCGCTCTGGGCAGCGACTGTTCTGCTCCTCTTCTTCCTCCTCCTCCTCCCTCTCAAATTCCGAGCTTTTATTTCTTTCCTAATGGGTTTGCACGCATTATTTGCTTTTACATTGATTACTATGGGAAAAATTGTTTCTACTTACAAACTTTTCTACTTAAGAACCTGATCACGGAACAAATTAAGTTCTTAAGTAGAGGTACCACTGTACCTCAAATTGGGCTTACCCCAATTTATATAATCCTTACTCTAGTGGCCCTCAGGCCGCTGAAGTTATATAAATCTCAAGAGGACCCGGATTGTGGGGGCTTTGTTAAAAAAAAGTGCTATTGCTAACATGTTGTAAGCCGTCCTGAGTCTAAGGAGAAGGGCGGCATAAAAATCGAATAAATAAATAAATAAATTTAAGCACAAATTAATATATTGACAACATTGATATTAGAGGCTGAACAGAAAGAAACCTAAAGAGGGACAACAGCAGCAACACAGAGGGCATGCTTTCTAGATCCCATCAGATGGCACTATTTAATTGAAAGGAGCATGCCCAGATCTTGTGGGATAGATATAAAAACTGAAGACAAGATATCTAACAAACAAACCATTCCAATGCCATAAATGGCTTTGATAATGACAACCAGCATCTTGAATTATATCCAGGAACCTACTGGGAGCCAATGAAGCTCATATAGTTGTTACTTGAGCATATTGAGATGCATACAAAGCTATCCACACTACTGCATTCTGAATTAGATGTAGTTTCCAGCTATTTTTAATGGCTGCCATGTATATTTATTTATTTTCTTTATTTGTTTAGATTTCTATGCCGCCCTTCTCTGTAGACTCAGGCCGGCTTACAAAAATAGGAAGTCCTTGAAACCCCACCTCCAGACTTCGGTGTTTTTGAGATGCTGCAATTTCCCTGAGGTTTCCCTCGCTGGGAAACCCCACCTCCGGACTTCCATTGCCAGTGAAACACCCGTTTTTGCGATGCTGGTATTCCCTTGCAGCATCGCAAAAACGTGGAAGTCCGGAGGTGGGGTTTCCCATGGAGGGGAGCCTCAGGGGAATCCCAATAGCGCAAAAATGGGTGCTTCGCTGGAAACGGAAGGTCCGGAGGTGGGGTTTCCCAACGAGGGGAGCCTTCGCCTGGCAACGGAAGTCCGGAGGCGGGGCAACCCAGCGGTGGCGGCGAGTTCGTAAGGCGAAAATAGTTTGGAAGAAGAGACAAAAACATCTTAAACCCCGGGTTCGTATCTCAAAAAGTTTGTATGACAAGGGGTTCATAAGACGAGGTATCATTGTATATGAAAGTAGGCAATATTCCTGCATTTTTAATAGAGATGGAAAAGAGAGGAAGAAATACAATAATTTCTTACCATAGGGTTAAGAAAGGGTGTAACTATTGTATGGTAGCTCCATCTTCTACATTATATATACTTTTCTGTGTCACTGCAACCATCTATGCTGAAGCTATTCATTAGGATGGGGAAATGGTGTACTGTATTGTAAACTCTGGTTTGATATGCAGTGGCAAGAAATCACATAAGATGGCAGTAAAAGACTATAAAACATGTAGCTTTTCATACATTGGAAGGATTTCAGTCTCTGCAACAAAAATTACATAATGGGCAATTAATTAGAAGTGTTTATTCATTTAATTTTTCAGAAACCAAAAATTTTCTCTTTGGCAATTGTACTAGACAAGAAGCAGAAATGTTGTTTTGTAAAATACTCCTTCTTAGGATTTATCTCTTTAAGACTTATGCAACAGTCAGAAAGGTGTTCATTTATAGCATCCCCTATTCCAGTGATGGTGAAACTTGTTTTCTTCGGGTGCTGAAAGAGCATGTGTGTGTGCTATCTCGCATGGACGAGTGCCCACACTCATAACTCAATGCCTGGGAAGGGTGAAAACAGTTTCCCTCAGAGGCCCTTGTGGCTGGAAATGGCCTGCTTCCCAACTTCTGGTGGGCCCAGAAGGCTTGTGTTTTGCCTTCCCAATGCTCCAAAGGCTTCTCTGGAGCCCCCCCTGCCTTCCCGGCTCTCTGGAAGCCAAAAATGCCCCTCCAGAGCCTCTGTGCAAGCCCAAAAACAGCTGGCCGGCACACACATGCACATTGGAGCTGAGCTAGGGCAACAGCTAGTGTGCCAGCAGATATGGCTCTACGTGCCACCTGTGGCACCAGTGTCATAGGTTCGCCATCACTGTCCTATTCCTTCCAAGAGCCCGTCCTTAGAGGAGATCAATTGCCCCAGCAATGGCTACATAAATTGCTACTTTAAAAATGCAGAATGTGAGATGAATACACCTTTATTCTAATTGTGATGCCAAATGTAGTGCAGCATATTCAATACATATAACCAACTTCAAGCTTACTTACATAATACATATACATTAAACCAGCATTTAGCAAAAAGCAGTTCTATAGCAGTCACCCAGACAAACTAGCAGAAAAATAATCAGTAAGAGATGAGGGAGAAAGAGAGCAGCACCTGGCTCCCTCTTATAGCTAATTGCAGCACTAGCCCTTAAGGCAACATTGGGCTAATTCTCTTAACCATACATTGCTGGCTTAAGTTATATATTGGAAAAACCAACAAGTACACAGTACTGACAGAATTCATTATTTAGAAGTGAATTTCAGCTTTGCCTCATTGTTAGGAGTTTGAAATTCTCATCTGTTTTGTCAGCTACACATAAAACCTCTTTGGAATGGAATATATGTATACTCCTTCGTGGTTGATGGACACATATGCCTAGTTCCCTTGGCAACAGTGTGAGAGTAGTTTATCACTGGATTTTTCTGAGATGCTGATAGAAGGCAACAAAGCTCAGAAAGCACCAAGATCCCCAGTTTTCTGAGATGGCTTGCCAGTTTCTCAATCTAGCCCACAATCTTGGAATTTACTGGTGGATCTCATTCAAGTATTTACCACATCCAACCCTGCTTGCTATTTTGCGATCAGGTAAAGTTGGTTTAATGCTACAATAGTGTTCCCATAAGCAACTCTTTGGAAGGAAGGGTGATTGTTGTCTTAAAATGCTTATTAAGCTTATTAGTGGACAGCTGGGGCATTTTTTCCCCCTTCTTACCTTCTTTAAACTAGAATAGTGGAGTAATTGGTCATCTTTGTGAGATAAAGCACCTAGAGGCCCTTCAGGTGCCGAGAGTCAGGGAGATGAGGCAAGAACCATTCTGTAAGAAAAGCGGAGTGGTGCAGTGGATAGAGTGCAACACTGCAGGCTACTTCAGCTAACTGCTAGCTATAGTTCAGCTGTTCAAATCTCACCATTGGCTCAAGGTTGACTCATCCTTCCCAGGTGGGTAAAATGAAGACCCAGATTGTTAGGGGCAATATGCTGATTCTGCAATTTGCTTAGAGAGGGCTGTAAAAACACTCTGAAGCACTAGACAAGTCTAAATGCTATTGCTATAATGCTATCCTGGCTATGTGAAGTGGTTAAGATCATGTAGGCATGAGAGGCCCATTAGGGGGTAGGCAGTTTGCTGCACAACCTTTACATGGCCTCTATTTCTACAGGCCTTGAAAGCTAACTCCTGTGCAGAATGATTAAAAGAACTGGGCAGAGAAAGGTTCAACAAAGGTGAGACTGCCATTGGTTGGGAACTGTCTGAGGATTCTTACTATCGCAAGAAGTTGCACTAAAAAAACTTCCAAGGTTCCCTAGAGTTTTGTGATTCTGAATTGCTTGGTCAGATAAAGATTATATGAAAGTAAAAAAAAACCCAGTCTAGGTGGTAGTGGTTAGAATGCAGTAAAGTGATTAGAGTGCAGTACTGTAAGCTACTTCTGCTGATCACCAGCTGCCAGCAGTTTGGCAGATCGAATCTTAGTAGGCTCAAGGTTGACCCATCCTTCCATCCTTCCATAGTCGGTAAGATGAGGACCAAGATTTTGGGGGGCAACATGCTTACTCTGTAAATTGCTTAGAGAGGGCTGTAAAGCACTGTAAAGCAGTATACAGTATAAATCTAAATGCTTTTGCTATAAAAGCGGTACTGTTAAGACAAAATTAGGTGGGCCTCAAGCATAGCTGACTATTATTATTATTATTTTATTTAAAAAACAGTAATACCCAGCAAATGAGATTTATATGCTGGATTTCGTATCACAATATTACAAGTTGAACACTTCCCAAGCGTCTAGGACTGTGTGATGTATTTTCGTATGATGCATGCAGATCCAAGTATGGTGGCCTTTTGCATCTGACAGATCGTGATTTTATCAGTTTATTGTTTTCAAATGCCCACTGAGGTCTTTTGGCACAGCACCAAGCGTGCTGATTACTACTGAGACCACCTGTACTGGTTTATGCCAGAATCGTTGTAGTTAAACTTTAAGATTCTGATATCTTGTTTTTCATCAATTTAACTGTCACTTGATATGGCGATATCACTAATCCACACCCTCTTCTTTTCCACGACCGTAAGGTCCAATGTATTGTTTCAAAACCCTATCAGGCAATACACCGGACCGTGGAAAAGAAGAGGTGAGAAGGGTGAGGATGAGGATGATTTTGGTGATGGCAATACCAAAATATCTAGAAACAGGCCTCCTGCTCAGAAGCAATGCATTTTTTTCGTTTCCGTCTCACTAGGACACAAGTTCTCTGCAGAAACAATGGCACTAAACCTATAATAGACTGGATGAGGTCTACATCTGCACCACACAAACCTTTCACTCAGCTAAATTTTATTTTATTTTATTTATTTATTTATTTATTTAGTCAAGTATGTGAAGATATAATATCTATATACATACTATTAAAAGAAAAAAAATAGAAAAAAGCATTAGAATAATATTCATATACATGAAACTAGTAAAAATAAAGAAACACTTAGGCACGCCCCGTTACTGACCTCTTAGGAATCGGGAGAGGTCAATAGTGGATAGTCTAAAGCAGGGGTCGGGAACCTATGGCTCGCGAGCCAGATATGGCTCTTTTGATGGCCGTATCTGGCTCGCAGACAGGGCTCCTACCTGTCTATGGCCCGGGCCCCGGCGCCCGCCAAAAACTCCCCAACCCCGAAGAGAGCCTGAATAATGGGGGGGGGGGGGGCGGCGCTTCTGCTGCTGAGCCCAGTCTTCTCCTGGTGGCTTTCGACTCCTCCCGCCGAGGAGCTGCAAGGCTGGCCTCGGCTCCCCTTCCCTAAACCCCCGCCAGCCCCCTCCTTCCCTTCCCACCCTGCCCTCCTTCCCCGAGGCGTCCCTTGCCCATCATCCCCTGCCGGCCAATGGGGCAGCGGGACTGCTAGATGGGCAGCTCTTCCGGCGAGGGTGGGCCTCCGCCCGCGCAGAAAGCATCCTCCCTCACACCCAGCGCCAGCCATGGGAGCTTCCGCCGCCGCCTTCCGCAAGGCCCCCAGAGGAGCCGCGTGGGTCTTCTCCTGGTGAGTCACCGCTCCCAGAGTGTAGGGGGGGGAGCTTTGCAACCTGCAGCCGAGGCGTCCCGGGGACTTGCAGCAGGTGAGAATCGCCGCCGGAATTTCCAGCAAGACAAAAGAGAAAAAAAAGTTTCGCTTCGGAAGCAGCCGGGAGTCTGTGCTTTTGACAGCCCCCCCACCCCCCGCTTCGTTTAGGGGCGTGGAGGAAATGCCGCCCGGGTGACAGGGGAGCCGATGGTAATCGCCCTTTTGATAGCTGGAGCAATTAAAAAGGGGAGGAGCTCCGGGCCAGGGAGGGGAAGGCGAGGGGGGGGTGCATGAAGGAATGCCTCCCTCCCTTCCTCCGGTATAAAAATCCAGGTGAGGCGTCGCGAGGGCTCCACGCGGGGTCTTCCGGCCCGGCCCACTCAGGAGCAAGAGAGGGACAGAGAGAAAGAAAGAGGGACAGAGAAAGAAAGAGAGGGACTGAGAGAAAGAGGGACAGAGAAAGAAAGAGGGACAGAGAGAAAGAAAGAGAGGGACAGAGTGAAAGAAAGAGGGACAGAGAGAGAGAAAGAGAGGGACAGAGAGAAAGAAAGAGAAGAGAGAGAAAGAAAGAGAGAGGGGGGAGAGAAAGGGAAAGAGGGAGAGAGAAAGGAAGAAGAGAGATAGAAAGGGAGAGAGAGAGAGAAAGCTGGAGACAGAGAGAGGGAGAGAGAAAGGGAGAGATACAAAGAGTGAGTGAAAGAGAGAAGAGAGATAAAGAAAGAGAGAAAGAAAGAGAAAGAGAGGACAGAGAAAGAGAGAGAGAGAATTAGAAAGACAAGGACAGAGAGAAAGGGAGAGAGAGAAAGAGGAAGAATAAATATTAAATATTGTATTTGTTCCCATTTTGTTTTTTACTTTAAATAAGGTATGTGCAGTGTGCATAGAGATTTGTAAAATAATAAAATAGATAATTGACATAACTTACAATGCGTTGTGTGACATGTCCAACGTTCCATCTTCTTTCTTCTGCGAATGCCTCAAAGCTGGCATTCTCTCAACATCAGGTGGGAAGAATGCCAGCTTCCAGTCATGCGCAGGAAAAAGAAGAAGCCAGACTGCTGGACTGATGTCATGCATCGCAAGCTCACAATGTAAGTTATTTATTTAATTTTTTTACTGCTAATTACCATTGTTTCAGTCCAGTTGTGGCTTTATACAGCAGGGAGGAGCATTCCTTGCTGTACTAAGTGAACATTGGAGCGATTGATCTGTCAATGGCCCTTTAAACATATTGTACGGCTCTCGCGGAATTATATTTCAAAATATGTGGCGTTTACGGCTCTCTTAGCCAAAAAGGTTCCTGACCCCTGGTCTAAAGGTAAAGATTTGGACAGGGGTGGGTTGCTGCACGGGGGGGGGGGGGGGCGGGCACAGTGGGGTAGCAAAAATGTAGCTCCACCCTTTTACTTGCAAAGATAGGAAACCAACTGCGGCTGCGCGTAGGGTGCTCCCACCCCCATCATGCTCCCCAATCGAGATTCCGTCTTATTTGCGATCAAACATCGCTCAGCCGGCTACTCCCTTTCTCATCCCTCAAGTTAAACCGCGACTTCTGCCCTGTGCGGTCTGGCGTTGAACTACGCGTCGGACGACTCCCCACCACTACAATGCTGCCCTTTCTCGGCGGCTCATCCTCCCCCTCCCCGTGTCAAAGCCGAAACGGTCGGGGGACACCAATTCAGCGAACACCCAAGCCGGAGGTAACGGCGACAAAAAAGCATTCGCCCGCAGCTGGCAAGAAAGGAAACTCTTAACGCACGTTAGCAACGAACGAAACGTCACAAGCCCTTGCCGCCTTCCCCCAAAGGGGTGATGGAATTTGTAGTTCTGTCGGGGAAAAAACACGTGAAGCTCCGGCCCCGCCCCTAACTGAAAAAGGGCGGTGGGTTGTGTGCTTCTGCGAAGTCTTATCAGCAATTTGCCTGCTAAGCTGCGTTGAACCTGATATAATGGCTCCTTATGTGACCCTAGCAGCCGGTATTCTTGTAAACAAATTGAGTTATGCAATTTTCCACACCCACGGTTCAAAAGTACAGATGCAATTCATTGTCTGATGCATTGTGCGGCATAAGAAATACCCTCAATAATTGTCAGATAAATTCTGATCAAGTTTCAGGAAAACGTTTATAGGAATACAGTACAGTACAGTATTTTCGTTTCCTTTGTTCTTGAATTCCTTACATAAAACTAGAAGAAGTAGCTTAAATTTCTAAGAATACTAGGCTACAATAGATCAAGCTGTAGCTCAGACGTGTGTTTTTAATTTAATTTAATGAAAAACACGTGTTTTTTACGTTGTTTTTAACTTTGCTGTATGCCGCCCAGAGACCGAAAGGAGTTGGGCGGCGTACAGCAAAGTAAAAACAACGTTAAAAACCCCAAAATGAAGAAACAGAATATTATAAAGTTTGGGATAAGGTCTATGATTGGTTAGATAAAAGATTAAGTAATAATTCATATTAGATTCCAGTAAAATGGTAAACAGCTCGAAATGTGTAAATAGTTTCAATAGCATATAGTATTAGAAATGTTAAGTATATAAGAACCAAAGAAAAAGATTTAGGAAGGAATAGAAGAATACAGTATGTATTTTCATATGAAAATGTATGTATAAATTTTACTCCAGAAAACTTCTGATAAGAGCGGGGCGTCAAGAGCCCCTATACTGTACACGTTGTATGTTTGTTGGTGTCTTATTTTGTTTCAATTTTTTTTTAAAAAAACCAAAAAGTAAGACAGTCATTCAACATTCATTTCTTCTAGGCCAATTAAATTACACCTGGCGTTTGAAGCCTATCTAGAAAAACAACGTCGACGGTTCTCCGGTCTAGTCAGAATGCAACCCTGCGGATAGATTTGAAAGACGTGACATTGCAGTGGATCGCTTTTGGAATCTTACGTCATATTTTCTTTCACATTGTTTACAGCTTTTCAGGACTTCAGCGCCCCTGTGGTGCAATTCTGGCAGAAGTCCAAGAAATACTTGTACGGTATTAAATTTAAGGGGAAAAAAAAAAACTACCATTCCCAGCAGGCTCCTGGGAAAAGAGTTGCGAAATAAACGGAGGATATATAAGATGCCTGTCGGGCAACGTGAAGTTCAGACTGCTCGACGACTTTCGCGGGCGCTGTTTTTTCTTTAGGCGTATTTATTTATTTTAATGCAGCGTTGCTGTTATTATTTTAGCTGTCCTCGATAGGCTGAGAAGGGTTCCTTCTGCTCCCTTTTATTTTCTCCGGCTCTTCCTTGCTTCGTTTGGTCCGACCGTTGCAATGAGACCCAATGAAGCAAAGGAGGCGTCGTCCGCCTCGGAGATGCGCTTGGACGAATGGAAGCGGCGGGCGGCCGAATGTATCGACGAGTCTTCGCAGCGCCTGGGCGAGCTGAGCCGGGAGATCTGGAGCCACCCGGAGCTGTCTCACGAGGAGCACCGGGCACACGCCACCCTCACGCGCTTCTTCGCCGGCCTGCCCGTCTCCTCCTCTTCGGGCGCCTGGTCGGTGCAGCGCAGTTACAAGTTAGAAACGGCCTTCCGGGCGGACTGGAAGTGGGATGGGGCGCCAGGCTTTCCCGCCGAAGGCAGCCCGGCTTTCCCTCAGACGCTTCGGCTTGGCTTCTTGTGCGAGTACGACGCACTGCCCAATATCGGGCACGCCTGTGGGCACAACCTCATTGCCGAAGTGGGAGCCGCCGCCGCCCTGGGCCTGAAGGGCGCCCTGGAAAGCCTTCGGCAGAGCCCCGCCGGCCTCTCTCGTCAGATGCCCGCGGTTGAGGTGAGAAGCTCAGGATGACTGTGTCCCTTTAACTCAGTGTTTCCCAACCTTGGCAACTTGAAGATATTTGGACTTCAACTCCCAGAATTCCCCAGGCAGCGAATGCTGGCTGGGGAATTCTGGGAGTTAAAGTCCAGATATCTTCAACTTGCCAAGGTTGGGAAACACTGCTTTAAATGTACGCTAATCGGAAATTTAGAATTAGTGGAATATATATTGCACCAACAGGACGAAGATAAAACTATGATGAAAAGGAAGGGAATGAGTGCGAATTTTGGAAACTCTTCCCTATTAGATAAGTTATTTAATTAAAAATTATATACAAAGAATTTGATGTTGAATATTAAATATAAATAAATGTGGAATTATTATTGGATAATTATCTTCCAATTAAATTTACCGCTAATGTTTCCATCACCTGATAAATAATAGACTCTAACTTCTTAAATCCAATGTTTCCTCCACCTGCTAAAGAATAGAAACTTATTAAATCTAAGCCGTAGTGCCTCCTTTTCATCTTTATTTACTTTCCTAATAACTGAAAACCTTTATTGGATAAGGGTTTTTTGTTATTAGGAAAGTAAATAAGGATGAGGAGGCACTACCGTTTAGATTTAAGAAGTTAGAGGTCTATTATTTAGCAGGTGAAGGAAACAGCGGTAAATTTAATTGCAAGATAATTTGTCTAGCAGGATGAGGAAATTAGAAAAGGAGCAAAAGTTAAGCAATATATACCGAAGGGTAAGATATAGAAGAATGGATATATAGTATGATTCTTTTTTAAAAATTGTATTCAAGAAGATATATATTTAAATTGAATTGAGAGTATATGATATTGTAAGTATGTTTTTATTGTGGAGAAAAAATAAAAAAAACTTTTGGAAAAAATTTATACTAAAATATACTAATGTATATTGTAATGACAAAGGTTAAAATGAAATTTCGTTGCCTGCAGCTCTCAAAAGAGTCACCACCTTCAATATACATACATACAAACACATATACAAATAAATACATACATACATACATACATCTATCTGCATATATGACACAGTGAAACAGCACAGCCTGAGTTGGCATCTTGGTCCATCTTTGCTGCCCTCCTTGGTTTTAATGCTAGGGGGAGGTCACAGGATTATAAAATGCTCACTTTAGATTTTGAGGGAATCTCCCCTCCCTCCTTCGTTGTTGTTTTCTTAAAATTTCTTATCTTTCTCTACAAAGCTATGCATTTTGAAAATGTTGTCAGCCTGAGCGCAATGTTGAAGATAAGAGCACACGCATCCCAGTAAACAGGCTTTCCCTGGCTGACATTTCTTTGGCATGGATGTTCTGTTGTTGTTTTTCCAAACACTGATGTCTTGTCATCTTCTCATCCTTATATATCTTTTCTTTTAATATTAGATTTGTTTACTGTTATATTGTTTTTATTATTGTGAGCCGCCCCGAGTCTTCGGAGAGGGGCGGCATACAAATCTAATTGAATTGAATTGAAATTCTCGTTTTTAGGTCACGGTGCTGGGTACCCCTGCTGAAGAAGATGGAGGAGGCAAAATAGACTTAATTAAAGCTGGCGCTTTTGATAATCTAGATGTGGTTTTTATGGCTCATCCCTCTCAAGAAGATTCATCTTATTTACCTGATATTGCAGAACATGAGTGAGTACAGAGGAGTGCGAAAACTTTGTTGAGAGCGTCCAAAAAAAGGGTCCTGTGCATTTTGATCCTCTTTTAGATACTGAAGGCTGCTTGGAATCCTTTTCCATCCTTTATGTCAGTTTGTGAACAACACCCTACAATACATTTATGGAGTTCGTTTTGCCTGTGTTATGCAAAAGTTGAGAGTCTGTGCTCAGTATATAATATCCTGAAGGGCTCTTGGGAGGAAAAGTAGGCAATATAAGAGAGACAACAGAAGTCCATGTTTCAGTTCTTATTAGCTTAGAGCCACTTCCATTTTTAACATGAATACATGGATAAGATGATGGTAATAATTTTTGTTCCTTTGACTGACAATTGCAGCAAGAACATATTTCCTGAATTTTTCTTTTTCCTACAGTAGTCCTACATTTGAGGAGTCCCACTAAAATGGCCCTTGTTCTTACTCATGGTTAGTACCCATTACTATATTATACTAGGGAAGCAACAATGGTCAGAAATAATAGTTGCCACCATTTCCAATAACTCACTTGTATTTAGCGTTGCTGTCTTAATATTTGAAGGTGGCAGAAGGAACAATATCTACAACAAGCAAAAGCAACCATTTCTTGCAACCATAGCTCACCCAGGGCTCTGTATTGTTTTGCTAAACATGGGGGCAAGCGTTTTCAGAAACTGCTTCTATAGAAAATAGTTGTTCCAGGTAGTCCATGACTTATATTACAACTCATTTAATGCCTGTTCCAAGATACGGCTCTGAAAAAAGTGACTTACAACCAGTTGTCACACATACAACTGTCAAAGTCCCCATGGTCACATGATCAAAATGTGATACTTGGCAAATGGCATGTGTTTACAACAGTTACAGATCTCATGGTCAAGGATTCACCATTTGCAACCTTCCCAGTGGGCTTCCAACAACCGAAATCAGTGGGGGAACTAGGATTCACATATGGACTGTAGCAAAAAAGATCATAGAATTGAGGACAACTCACTTAGCAACTACATTGTTTAATAAAGCAAGCTCTAATCCCAATTGTGGTTATTAATTGAGGATTACCTGTAATAACTTCCTTATATTGTTTTTTATTTTTCCCCTTGTTTTTTCATTTGTAAGTAGTACAGTATAACTGAGTTGGGCCCAGTAGCATTGGCCAATATAAACAACTATAAAATGGAGCAGGCATTACCTTTTTACAGGGGCTTCTTTAATTGCGAGGATATAAAAAAAGAAAAGTAAAATAGTACATGTAAATGCACAGTTGAATCCCTCACCTTTGTATCTTCCACCAGTTGTACAAAGAGGCAGGGCTTTAATTGTAACAGCATGCCTGCCATCTTGACTGTTTTGACACATACACATACTGTATATACAAACTTGCAGGCATTTTTGATATCTCCACTAATTTTCTATAAGCTCCATGTTTATAGAAACACCAAACAGTAGACATTATTATCCCAGAGAAGGGTTGTGGAATTCCCTTCTTACCTGCGATTTTACAATGCTCCATATTTGCTTATTGGTTCAGTTTTCCTTGGTAATATACTTGGCAATATTGAAGTAATTGTGAGGTAAGGAAAATATTATTACAAATGGCATCCTGTTTTATGACTTCTCAGTAACTAGTAGGAAACCAGGAGAAATCAGTTATCAGATATAGCTCAAATATGCAGTATTCATTTAATTTGAATATTTTTATATTGTAATTTTTTTATGAAGCTAGTCCAATATTTTATTTTTTTAAAACTAAGCAACCATTTTTAAAAGTTCATGAAACTTCATTATTATGGCGACATAATAACAAGTACATCTTTCTCCCCTTTTATCATGTTATTGTTTTAAACATTTTTCAGTATTTTCAGACATACTATACTGTATATAGTATACAGATATACTGTACTACTTTGTCATGTGATGTGCAGCTGTACTATAATTGGTTCTAAAGATAGGGCTGGGTATATTTAAAACACTTCAATTGCTTAATACAGTACTTATTTCACAATACCTCTTCACATGATTCTCCAAGGAATTTGCTTCTACTGGGGCTAATACGTTCATTACAGAACCGCTCAGGAAATTGGATCTGATGTTTACTTATAATACAGAATTGAATATCTCATATGGAACAATTTTAATTTTACATTTAATTTCATTTTTCTTATGTCTTTCCTTCCCCCCAAATCAATTTTGGGATTGTTTCAGCTTGGATATAGTGGAGCTTTCTTCTTTTAATATTTCAACATGCTTCTGAAAGTCTACAGACAAGAATTAGCTCTCTGCTAATATCTCTGGTATTAATGACATGACTCATAATTGAGAAGTCAATAATGTTAGGAATGGTTAGTGGAACAAGAAGAAGGGGCAAGCAAAGAACATGTTGGCTTAATAATATCAAAACTGATACAAAGATGAACATCCAACAACTGAGAGGAGCTGCCTGACATGAAGAGCACTTGCCTGTAAAATCGCCAAGAGTTGGATACGACTGAATGGTTAAAACTACAATTAATGACATATGTAGTGAAAACAACGCACAGTTCAGTTTTATTCTTTAAAATGAACATGGCTTATTTTATATGGCTCTGAAAATCACAAGGTTTTCATATGTCCATAATAGTGTAATGAGAGACAATTTAGTGCAGTAGTTAAAGCATCAGACTATAAATATGGAGACCGTGAGTTTTAACCAGCTTTTAGTACAAAGTCAGCTTGGTATTCTTTATCGTGTTTATTGTATGGGTTATATGCAGCTTCTAAAACAATGTTACAAACTGTGCAGATATTTTCTAATCTTAAATGTTCTGCTTTTTTGTCTTTGAGCTTTGGTGCTCATCATTTTTATGAGGCCCATTACATGGGATGGGAATTGATTATGTATTATCAACGGTGGTTGTTTGCTGCTGGTTTGGACTGGTTTACCTGTATCGGTCCATGGCTGACTGGCCACGCTCCCAAACTAATCCTCTGGTCACCGCTCCTTGAAAGCAGCTTGCAAAGAACCCTCTGCGTATTGCACAGAGGGTCATTTGCGCAATGTGATGGGGGTGTGCACAAGTGAGGTGTGTGATACGCACTTCTGATGTGATGCAAACCGCTAGGGAAGGTAAGTCGAATCCACCCCGATCATCAAGCCAATGTCAGATCTTAACGATTGCATAGATAAATTTTCTCTAAGGCCTTCAAGTCTTCAGATCTTCCGTGCACCCATCGTTGGTGTAACTGATTTAATCTATCTTGCTGCTGATCATCCTTCTATTATCTTTTATCTTTTCCAGTATTCTGTAATCTGGCATGTCCTCAGTGACACACGTATCATATCATCATTGGACTATGCATACAGATTTTGCATTTGTGCTTAGAAATCTGTCATGCTTGGTTGTTACTTAAATGCAAATAAAATATGAGTACTGTACAGGCATCTATCAGAAGCATTAAGTGAAACAATATTCAATGTTGTCAATAAAAATATGAACTATAATCAAGAGCTGTTCTGTTTTGAAAGAAGTTCACATTACTTATAATTCTTTGCAGAATTAGAATTCCCTAGTATGCTGAGCACTTTAAATTATAAATATATAACCAGAATAGCATTGTTTTAAATGTATTTTTTCCTAAATTCAGAAGACACCAATAAAATGAAAAGAACATGAATGTAAGCAAAAACAAACTACAATTATAGTTAGTTTTATGCATTCATGCAGTGATTTTTGGAAGGCTGTGACAAAGTGAAATCAGCAATAATTACTAGCTGTTTATTATATTTGCCCCATTGTAATTATGAGACTGATGGCTTACTGTAATAAGGAATAATACAAGGATTTATTATAAAATATTCACAGTTGGGACTTAAATATATAAAATTTAAATACCTATGCCTAAAAACAGTCCTGATGGGCATTTTATCACTCATCATAGAGCCCTCAGAATAATTAATCAAGAATATCTGGAGCTTGAAACAATTGAGATCTACCTAATCTCTTAGTGAAGACTGTTCTACAATGAAGGTGCAGCTACTGAAAGATTTCTGTTTCTGTTTTAGATATTTTCCAATAAATTCTAAATCAGCGAAATAGGGTTGAAATTTTAACATTCCTGAATTCTGTTTCTTGATATAATTCTTGATATAATTTTTCATAATGCTTTATGAACATTCAGTTTTCACTCATTATTTTTAAGATTACATTTGTAACTCGGTTCCTGTTAATCAAGTTATATTTTATCATGTTTTTCATTGTCAGTGCTGCCATTTTAGTATATTATTTTTCTAGATTTAACAAATACCTCCTTATTTGGAAATAAACAGATGGGTGACCACATTTGGGCAATTGGTTGATCTCAAAAAAGTTGATCAGAGTTTGACTCAGTGTTCAAATGAGAGGCCACCAGTAAGAAGGATGGCTGCAAATAAGGGAGATGAAAAATACATTCTGTAGGAACGCAATGGCAAACAGCCTTCATTTCATTGCCAGCAGAACTACAGGGGCATAACCATAGTGAAGCTCAAATCAAATAAGACTTTATCTTTGGAAAGGAAGTAAAATATATATTTACCAGTCATGTACATTTCATAAGAGAAACATCTCCTATCTTACTCTTTTATTTTGGCCTAGTTCAAATGACTTGGTCTTCTATGGATTTCCTGACAAATAGATTTCTTTATTTGAATTACTATGAGAAATTAATCTGTGTAAATACACTTCTAATTCAGGTGTATTATGTCCTGTAAAACACTTTTTCCTATCTAGAAATGATTTCTGGGTTAGCATATAAAAGTAAACAATAGTGAGATTTGTTCATTTTCCTGTCCTAGGAAAAGCAAATGAGTTAGTCTTATCTGAGTTTGCTCTATACTGGATACTGGCCAAGAATAGAGGAAGGAAACAGGAATGGCCAAACAAAGCACATTTATTCTGCTCATTTCTTAGATAGGCTCTGACTTAAACAATAAACCGTGGGTTAAACAAAATTGGTGCAAGCAAAACTACTGTAGAAAGAAGACAGTAGACAAGAAAAACCTTTAATAAAAACTCCAGGATGTTTTCTTCTTCATTTATGTTTAAAATGTTCTTTTTACATGATTTTGATAAAGGTTTTAGGTAATAATTCATTAATTTCCTCCAGGCTTCATTTTATGTGCTGTATCAGTTCTCTAATAATATATCTGCATTAGAGATCTAACGTTTTGCAGTGCCAAAGATTAGCTCTGACTATGGAAGCTCTGTATCACCTTCCATTCATAACCTTGTGTTGTTGATTTGCTGTTTCGAATCTTTGTAGAGCTTTGAAGTATTACTATACAACGCAGCATGCACTTATCTCCTTAAAATGATTTTCATGAAATGAACCCAAAGGGATATTTTTTTTCCTTTAAAACTGTTTAAAAACAAGTGATGACTTTTATTTCCTAGTGTGACTGTGAAATACTATGGAAAAGACTCTCATGCTGCTGCTTACCCTTGGGAAGGACTAAATGCATTAGATGCCGCTGTGCTTGCATACAACAATCTGTCCCTTTTGAGACAGCAAATGAAACCAACATGGAGAGTACATGGTGAGACCTTCCTTCACTCTTATGTCCAACAAATTATGTCAGACCCTGATTAGACAAATGTGTTCTATCTGGCATGTTAATGTTATACAAAATGAGCAGCTGCTTATGTTGATTAGTTTTAATTATTCCAATGTGGTATTAAATGCATAACGGTAAAAAGTCTGCTTTTCATATGAAAATATGGAGCAGCTAATGCTATCAAATTAGCTTTTATATAATCATTTAATCCACATTTTCAGAATATAAAGTTAAATTAGTATGTTTAATTTTAATTAAATGTAAATAAAATAAAAACGTAGCTTTAATCCTACATTCTGAAGTTAGTTTAATTCAAAAATATGCCCTTTGACCGAGGAAGAACTTGCATTTGTTTCTAGTTATATAAAGGAAATACATATAAATGCATTTAGAAATAATCATGGTGAAATCAGTAATTTTTATTATAAATGGTTAATTTAAGGACATTTCTTGAAAGAGATTGAATTATCTTGCATCCCAAAGATAATTATTGTGGATACTTTAAAAATAAAGCTATTAGGTGCAATATAAACGTAATAGATGGTACCATTTATAATATAATAATAATAATAATAATAATAATAATAATAATAATAATAATATAAATGAAGTTAAACCTGTATGGTTTCCTTAAATGCAATATATAAAAAGTTCTCATAAATTATATAAAAAAGCAAAAGATTCTTGGTTAAGAGATAAATATTTTGGTTTTCCCAATATTATCCTTAGGTATTTTAATCACCATTTATCCATGCCATTTGAGCTTGCTTAATAAAATATTCAGATTTTATTTCCAGTTGTTGGGGTTTCTTTTCAGAATATTACAGCATATATAATTAGGAAATCAATATACTTTAAATAGAAGATTAAAAGTGTTCCATATGGGCCTTGATATCTATTTGACCTAAATAAAAACTTTATTTAGTGACACTGGTGGAGGCAAATTATCTCCTTTTCTGGATAATTGTTTCTTTTCTGTGTTTCATCCATCCAGTTTCTGTTTTGTGAAGGTTTCATTTCATACTCTTGTAAGTTAGAATGATATAGTTTCTGAAATCTTACTTCAATTTATATACTGCTCCCTTCAAACAGTAATTTGTAGAGTTCACTAACGCTACAGGAGAAAGTAAGTGATGGTGTGTTTTATCCCCCAGGTGATCTACCTCCTCAAAATTGCATGGAAGTTGGTAGGGGACTTCGAGGAAAGCTGTAAATATTACTATGAAACATTCTTTTTCCAGGTGCAAATCTGTGCTGATACCTTTTTTATTTTCTTCTGTCCATTTTGGGTCCAGTTAGCTTGATCATAATAGAGTTATTATAGGTTAATTGTTGCTAGTTAGGCTGCCTACAGTAGATGATTTTTGTTCTATAATTTTAAACTAAACCAAGCCTTCCTTAAGTTGTATTTATTACATTAACATTCTAGTAAGCATTTAGCTTTTCTTCTAACCACTGAAATAAATCTAAAGAAAAGCATTTAAGTAGACAAGGCACCTGTATGCCAGTTTGTAATTCAAGCAGCTTTCTGCCTTTAAAATGAACATGCTCTCTCTCATATAGAGAGCCAATCATCTGTAAGGTAATTAGAAGCACTAGGCTAGAAATCAGGAAACTAGAAGTTTTAGTACTGCCTTAGTTAGAAAGCTAGCTGGGTTACTCTGTAACAGTCACTCTCACAGTACTAAAAAAGTAGATAGTAGCAAAGCACTTTTGAAAATGTAACCAAGAAAACTGCAGGGACATGTTCAGGAAGTCGGCACCCACCTCCACAAGCATTATATAACGAACTCTTAATTGGTATGGCAATTGTTTTTTAGAAAGATGGAAATTGGTCCAAAGCATTGACTAACTGTTCGCTGTTCTAGTTTTTACATTCTTTTCAAATGAGCAATTTTCCAGAATATTTCTACAGCAGTATTTGTTATTATATAAGAATGGAACAGTTTTGCATGGCTATGAGACTGGTCCATTCTTTTATTTTCATCTTGCTGGGGAAATTAATTCTGTGTGGCAAAAGCAGTTCTAAATATTTAATCATTTAATGGGCTGTTGACAAAGCAAGATGATTTTGTATATTAATTTCAGGAATGTGTGGCTCAAAGTAATCTTTATTGCTTTTATATCATATAAACCTTAATATGATGGATAATCTATGATTATGGAATTATACTCTCAAATATTGGGAAGCAGGTACTGCTTACCCAAGGATTCAAAAATACATACTTGGTCTTTTCAAATATGTTTGATAGTTTAACTATCCAATGACTATGTCTCCCATGGTTTTTTCTGGACCCACACCCACAGACACACATGTGTAGCTGTGTTTCGCTATGAAACTATGTGATCGGGCTTGATAAATTGACAATTAACGCTTGAAAAGTAATGAGTAGTTACGATTGGGCTTAATATATTGACATTTAAAGCTTGAAAATTTATGTAGAATGTAAAACTTCTTAGCATCAGAGGATGTTAATATAAGGCAACTGGCAGTTGGAACAGAGTTCTTTTCAGGTGGAGAAAGGGAGTAAAATGTCTAAACTCCCTGCTTGGAGGCAAGATGAGTCACAGGCTGGCCACGCCTGGTTTAGCAAAGCGTAACATCAGAACATATTAATATAAGGCAACTGGCAGTTGTAACAGACTCCTTTTCAGGTGGGGAGGGGGAATAGAACAGAAAATAAAATAGAAAGAACAGAGTAAAGCAGTGATTTTCAACCTTTTTTCAGCCGTGGCACATTTTTTTACATTTACAAAATCCTGGGTCACACCACCAACCAAAATGACACTCTAACACAGTACATATTATACATATATATACATCTATATACACCATCAGGATAGACATAACCAGCTGAGGCTGAGACTTCATCTAGTGGTGGTAACATTTACCTCTAGTCCTGGCCAGGATTAGAAATCGGGACTATGGGGAGGAGTAGCAGCTTCAATTACTTGCCGCGGCCACACAATGCCAAGTGCGCGGCAACCCGAGTGGGGACCTTCCTGGGTGTGGATGAGAGGCAGCCTACTATTGGTTCATCACTAGTGGTTGGGATGAATTCTACAAGGTGATTGGTCAGTGAGCGTTCCCTGTGCCTCCACGCTTCCTGTTGCTGATAGCTGGAGGGATTGTGAGGGGAATGTTTATGTTCGGATGGAGGCGGCTGGCGGCGCGCCGGATGAATGGGCTCCGCGGGCCGTAGTTTGGAGACCCATGTTTAATTTCCCCACGGCACACCTGACCATGTCTCACGGCACAAACACTGGAGTAAAGGACAGGAGAGGGAAAATGAAAAATAGTACAAAAAGATAAAGAAGAGACAGTCAAAGATGAAATAGAAGTGGTGAATTACCCTTTAAGAATCAAAAGTTAGAAGGGGATACTGTTGCTTTGCTGCTGCTCTTGTTAATACCATAGTCTTTTCTTCTCTTGAGTTATTACTCTTATCCTGTTTGTCCTCTTGCATTTCCTTTTCTTTCCCCTGAAGTGAGGAAAAGATCATTGAAAGATGTATTGAAGGTTGAAAAGAATGAAGAAGCAACAGAGATGGAGGAAATACTTAGATTAAACATGAACTAGATAAGAAAATACAAGATCCCATGGGAGGAGTAAGGGAGATGTACCAAGAAGTCCACAAGGGTTGAGATACGAAAATGAGCAAGAGATAAAGGATAAATGCAAAATACTGCTTAACGCAGGAACTATACCATTAAGAATTAGTATAAAGATAGAAATTAGAAATGGGGAAAAGAATACTTTTTTAATTTGGGAAATATTCTGTTAATGGGTATAAAATAGCAGCAGAAGTTAGAAATGTATGTATGTAAACAAAAATGAAGTAATTTGTTATGAACATTGAATAATTAAGTAAACTTTATGATTATTTGGAAATTAATGTTTATAAATGTGATATTTACTTGATGGTGTTTATAATGTTTGATATTATTAATGGATTATAGATAAAAACACAGATGGGCTAATCAAATAATGCAAAAATTTCAATAAGGATAAGCGAAGATGAAGAAGAATAGGTATTGAGAATAATAGTTACAGCTACTGTATATATAAGATATAATATCTGTATGCAATGGAGATTTTGCCCAGATGGTATACTGTTAATTGAATACAGAAAATTTTATACATAAAATTGTATAATAAAATAATAATAATATTTTGCTTCTGCTTGATATTTCGTATTTGGTTTTGCTTAGTATAGCATGAGAGCGCCCCCCCCCCCCCAATTTTAAGAGCAACAAATAAGTAACGGAGAAATACAGCAGAAAGTAGAAACTCCTGATTTTGGAATTCAGATGTTCATTGCTTTTTAGTGCTGACGTGTCTTCAGTGTAAGTTCTCATTCATCTACTGGCAAAGCATAGAGCCTTGGATCAAATTAAGACTTTTCTGTTTAATTGTTTTGCAATAAGCCTCAAGAAACCTAAGTTCCAAACTAATTTCAATTACCTATTTCTTCTCAATTGCAGGAATAATAAAGAATGGAGGTGTGAAGCCTAATATCATCCCATCTTACACTGAATTAGAATTTTACTTGCGTGCTCCTTCCTTAAGGGAACTCTCTACCTTAAAGGAAAAAGCAGTGAATTGTTTTAAAGCTGCAGCTCTAGCAACTGGATGTGAAGTAAGACTGCTGGATAACTTTTCCAAAGAATAATATGAACTGATTTTTTTAAAACATGGATTATTTGAGTTGAAAGAATAGTAGTGCTATGTAAAGTTTGTCTTTTGTATAATGATATTTCTGAATAGTTCCAATATTGATCAAAACCATTGTAGTATGTAGGGGAAAGGTGGCTAAAAAGTGCTCTGCAACTGCTATAATTAATTTTATCTGTTTTGGCAAAATCTTAAGTTATTAACTCAAACTCAGTTATTTAGCTAGTATCCACAATTTCCATTATTCTATATTCAGAACGTTTGTTCAGTGATCACTCAAAATTATGACGAGTGCTTGGCAATCCTTATGATCCACAGGGATGCTGCAGCTGCCCCACTCAACAATCTTGCCCCCTGTCCTGCCCCACTGAATCCCTAGGGCCTACTTCCAATCTGGCAGGGTCCCATAGCATCTGGTCTCCTTTCTCATCTCACTTGCACCACTTACCTTTTCTGAAGATGCCCTTTTCCAAGGAGAACCAACCAATATGCTACATGTCCTTCTTATAGAGAAGCCACATGGTGCAATTCTAGAAGCAGAATTTTGAAATGGAAAATTTGAAATGCTCAGATCTTATGATCTGATAATTCCTGCTGCTTCCAAAATGGCATCTGTTCCTATGATGGCACAATGCGGCTGATCGGCTGATTTATTTTCTGAAAGGTGATATCTGAAGATCTCTTTTGAAAAGAAAAGTAGCTGATCTGACACATAGCTTTCCTATACAGAGACTATGTCATTGCCTACCATTTTGGGAGCAATAGAAGCTGATTAATGTGATTCCTAAGATGGTGCCATTTTGGAAGGAACCACAATTTTCACAATCTGAGAATTTTTATCCCTATAAGATAAAAAGGGTGGATTAGTCCTAATCACTTACAAATACAGTGATCCCCCGCTCGTTGCGAGGGTTCCGTTCCAGGACCCCCCGCAACGAGCGGGTTTTCGCGAAGTAGCGCTGCGGAAGTAAAAACACCATCTGCGCATGTGCAGACGGTGTTTTTAACTTCCGCAGCGCTAGCGAGGAGCCGAAGATTGGGGGCGGCGCGGCTGTTTTAAAACGTCGCCGCCGGCATGGGGGGCTTCCTAGCAGCCCCCCAAACACGGGTTGGGGGTCCAGGGGGTGCTGGCAAGCCCCCCATGCCGGCGGCGACGTTTTAAAACAGCCGCGCCGCCCCCAATCTTCGGCTCCTCGCTAGCGGGCTTTCGAGATGAGTCCTGAAGCGAATTCGCTTCAGGACTCAGCTCGAAAGCGGCGAGAGCTAGCGCCCAGCCCCGTGACATTCGCTTTCCTGCCGCCGGCAGCCGAGTGATCCTGGGCTCCTTCGCAACCTCGGAGAGCTTCCTGGGCATGAAAGCTCACGAAAACCAGGAAGCTCTCTGAGGTTGCGAAGGAGTCCACGATCACTCGGCTGCAAGCGGGAGGAAGGCGAATCCCACGGGGCTGGGCTCGGTTATCCCCTCGGCTCCCCTCCTACCAGCCCCGCCGCGGAAGGCTCCATTCTGTTCCCTGAATGGAGACCGCCGGCCGCTCAATCGGGCCGGCAGGGAACAGAATGGAGCGTTCCGCGGCGGGGCTGCTAAAGGTGGGGAGACGAGCCCAGCCCCGTGACATTCGTTTTCCTGCCGCCGGCAGCCGAGTGATCCTGGGCTCCTTCGCAACCTCGGAGAGCTTCCTGGGCATGAAAGCTCACGAAAACCAGGAAGCTCTCTGAGGTTGCGAAGGAGCCCACGATCACTCGGCTGCAAGCGCGAGGAAGGCGAATCCCACGGGGCTGGGCTCGGTTATCCCCTCGGCTCCCCTCCTACGAGCCCCGCCGCGGAAGGCTCCATTCTGTTCCCTGAATGGAGACCGCCGGCCGCTCAATCGGGCCGGCAGGGAACAGAATGGAGCGTTCCGCGGCGGGGCTGCTAAAGGTGGGGAGACGAGCCCAGCCCCGTGACATTCGTTTTCCTGCCGCCGGCAGCCGAGTGATCCTGGGCTCCTTCACAACCTCGGAGAGCTTCCTGGGCATGAAAGCTCACGAAAACCAGGAAGCTCTCTGAGGTTGCGAAGGAGCCCACGATCACTCGGCTGCAAGCGCGAGGAAGGCGAATCCCACGGGGCTGGGCTCGGTTATCCCCTCGGCTCCCCTCCTACGAGCCCCGCCGCGGAAGGCTCCATTCTGTTCCCTGAATGGAGACCGCCGGCCGCTCAATCGGGCCGGCAGGGAACAGAATGGAGCGTTCCGCGGCGGGGCTGCTAAAGGTGGGGAGACGAGCCCAGCCCCGTGACATTCGTTTTCCTGCCGCCGGCAGCCGAGTGATCCTGGGCTCCTTCACAACCTCGGAGAGCTTCCTGGGCATGAAAGCTCACGAAAACCAGGAAGCTCTCTGAGGTTGCGAAGGAGCCCACGATCACTCGGCTGCAAGCGGGAGGAAGGCGAATCCCACGGGGCTGGGCTCGGTTATCCCCTCGGCTCCCCTCCTACCAGCCCCGCCGCGGAAGGCTCCATTCTGTTCCCTGAATCACTTTGAATCCAGCAGCTTCTGCTGGATACGGGCGGTGGGTGGGACGAGCGGTGAGGAAGCCAGGGGCTGTGGCAGCTCGCCCCCCCATCGCCCGTATCCAACAGAAGCGGCGGGATTCAAAGTGCTGGGGTGGGGGTGGGGGTGTCCCGACAGCCCCCCACCCCAGCACTTTGAATCCAGCAGCTTCTGCTGGATACGGGCGGTGGGTGGGACGAGCGGTGAGGAAGCCAGGGGCTGTGGCAGCTCGCCCCCCCCATCGCCCGTATCCAACAGAAGCGGCGGGATTCAAAGTGCTGGGGTGGGGGTGTGTGTCCCGACAGCCCCCCACCCCAGCACTTTGAATCCAGCAGCTTCTGCTGGATACGGGCGGTGGGTGGGACGAGCGGTGCGGAAGCCAGGGGTGTGGCAGCTCGCCCCCCCCCCATCGCCCGTATCCAGCAGAAGCGGCGGGATTCAAAGGGATTCAAGGCTAACTTCTGCGCTTGGCTTGAGGACTCAGCTGGGAAGCGGCATGGGTGTTTTAAAAGGTCTCCGCCGGCATGGGGGGCTTCCTACCCCCCCCAACCCCCAACCCGGGTTTGGGGGGGTGCTAAGAAGCCCCCCATGCCGGCGGAGACCTTTTAAAACACCCGTGCCGCTTCCCAACTGAGTCCCGAAGCCAAACGAACCCGGGTGGCCGGGCGAGCAGCGAGCAAATGGCGGGTGGCCGGGCGAAGGGCGGGCGAACGGAGGGCGAGCGGGTGCTGGGGGGGCTTCTCGCCCTCCCGCCAGCAAGAGGGGAAAGACCCAGGGAAGCCGCCCAGCAGCTGATCTGCCCGGCGGGGAACACCATCTACGCATGTGTGGCCATAGGAAAAAAGGGCGCACATGCGCAGATGGTGTTTTTACTTCCGGGTTGAAAAATCGCGATGTAGCCCATTCGCAATGGTCGGGGACGCAATAACCGGGGGATCACTGTAATGCAATATTTTTTTATATTTTTACTATACTATAAATCCAGGTACTTAATGTAGAAAGTTTTAATTTTATTGTTATTTTGAGTATATTATTGTTGTTTTCTGAGTGAAATGTGCCTAGGATTGAATAATATGGCCTGATATTCCCAAACATTTTTTTTCTTGTCTAGGTGGATTTACATCATAGTGAAACTGATTTCTACAATGTGCTTCCTAATAAGACTCTAGAAAAAATGTACAAAGAAAATGGCAAGAAGCTTGGCATAGACTTCATTTCTGATGACAGTTTAAATGAAGTAACAGGTGAATATATAGTCTCCTTTTTAAAATATAATTTTTCTTGAAGAATTTTAAACAAATGCAAATATTTAAAAACAATGGAAATATTAGAAAAACAAAATAAGAGTAGTGAATATGAAAGGAAATAGAAAAAGAAATAAAACAGAAAAAGAAAGGAAAAGATTATAAATGAGTTCTGAGCTTTTTGACAGCTGTTATAAATGCATTTATATTTTATCCTTTTTACAGTTACATAATACTTTTCTTCTTTCCATAAACTATCCCTTCTAACATTCAAAGCTAAAAAGCACAAGTTCATTTTGCTTTTTTATTTTGCTTTTTTATTTTAGCAAAAAGTCCATAAGGGTTATCCAGTCATTAGTAATTGATTTTTCTCTAATAAACAAGTTAATTTTTCTACCTGTGCCACTTTCAACAACAATTCTTTAGGATTATAACTTCTTTAGGCATGGCCCCTCAGTCAAATAGAAATACGTAAGTGAACAGAAGGTGACATAAATCCACTAACATCTTTTTGAAAATTTGGATTCTGCTTACTATATATGTGCAGTTTTCAGATTCAAAATCTTTAAAAACTGAACATGACAAGTATAAAATTTTTGGCACCCATCCATTTTATTTTACCTTTTCAAAAAGGAGATTGACCATGTAACCTCTCAGGTGATTATTGTTATTCTATTTTCAGCAACTATAAGTCTCTCAGCAGCTGTTTGAGTATTTGAAAATTATGATAGTTTATTTTAACTAAGCAGAGAAAGCTTTAACCTCCCAAAAAAGAAAAAAAACCTTTAAACACTTTCAGATAGCAACTTAAACTGTGAAAACTAAAGTAAAAAAATTGAAGTTAAATGGAACCTTGAAGTCTGAAATACAAAAATAATCTTTGTTTCTCTCAAATTAGTCAGATCTGCCAAAGAAAACCCACAGATTAAGCAAGCTTTCTACTGCAAAGTTTTGTTATCACTGTCTCAGATTCATTGAAGTATATTGTTTATACAACAATTATCTGCATGGGAGAATTGTCAAAAGAAACATTTTTTCTGGCCTCACCCATTTGTTGTCTCCTAAATTAAGCCAAAGAAAATCTCAATAGTCTGAAATATTTTGGCAGCCGTTGAACACGGGTATGGATTTATTATGCTTGGCGGATGTATGGTAGCCAGTGACGCAGAAAATACTGTGCTGTTGAGAATGGGTTTAACTAAATATGTATATATCTGAAAAGCTAATATCCTACAGTCAACAAAGAAGCTGAAAAAATGTTGTATATTTCAGAAATTCTGAAACATATACCATGAATTCCCATGAAATTTTTACAAGGAATGTAGTCCCAAAATATCAGTATTATCAAAAATCTGTGGGGATCTTTGAAACATGCAATGCATGTAATGAAATTTGACATAAGGATATCCCTAAATTAGAAAAATTCCATAAGGAATGGGGCGGGTATCTAAAGCAAAAATAGATAAAAAACAAAAGTAGCTGGATATCCAAAGCATTTGGAAGCTGGGGGTTTTTTTCTGTCAAAAGAGATGTCACCTAATGTTGATTGACAGGATGACCAAACCTCTGTACCTAACGATATTAAATTCACTGTTTGCTTATGCTATATGGTAGGCTGGCTATACATTCAGTAATGAGAGATTGGAGGTGTCAATTTTTAATAAAAATCATTGTTTCATCATTGTTTCTATGTCTGAGGGGCAAAACCTCGGAAATCCTAACATTTGATGTATAAAAAAAAATCCACTTTAATACTTAATGTATGGAAGAGGATCTATATGAGTACTGAATATTTTTATTTGCTGTATCCTTTAATAATACTTTTATTTGCTAACCCATACAATAACATTCCATCTTGTGGACTGTTTGGTATATTTCAAAACTTTAAAATGTTTTGACTCTCTTTAGGTTCCACTGACTTTGGAAATGTTAGCTTTGTGGTTCCTGGGATTCACTCCTATTTTTACATTGGTTCTGATGCATTGAACCATACCGAGCAGTATACAACCGCTGCAGGTTAGTAATTAAAAGTGGGTGGTGGTGGGTTGTTGTTGTTGTTATTGTTATTATTATTATTATTTCAATTTCTATGGCGTCCTTCTTCTGAGACTCAGGGTGGCTTACAACATGTTAGAAACCTAATAAAATTACATTTTAAAAATCCCCATAATTAAAAAATAGACAAACAGATTCATATCTCATTCATACATTCTACATTCATTCATTGGGCAGGGCAAGATATCAAAGTATCAATGGCCCCAAGCCGACTGGCAGTGGTGGGTCATTAGAGCTTTTCGGAAGGCAGGGAGAGTGGGGGGCAGTAAAGAGAGTGGGGGTATATCTTTCACATTAAAAAAACCCCAAACCACCAATTGAGAATAATGAGGCAAAGTGCACATGGAGTGAAGTTTGAGTGATCCCATTATGCTGTGGTGGCAGCCAGTGCCTTTTGAGAGTGGTAGAACAAGATTGATAATAAGTATCAGAGGTATGCAGTATTTGGATCTGAAGAAGACAAGGATGTGCCAATTAAAAAATGAAAAAACACGTATTTTGGGGGTCTAGGAAGCTAACTAGCTACATTCTCTATTGGGTAAAAAGCATGACCTCTTTACAGCTATCCTCTCCAATTAGGCCAGTATTTAAGGATGTAAAAAGAAGGGATACAGATAAATGCCTTATTTTGGTGCTAAATTCATGTGTCCAGTTTACATTTGCATAAACATTGAGAGTTATATTCTGTGCATAACAATGATTAATTTTCTTCTCAGTCTCTTGGCAAAGATCTAATGGTTTCATAGCAGCTGGCTCTAAGCCAGACATAAAATGAGTATGTATATGGAATTGGTGAACTTCCACTTCTCTTTGTTTCATCTTGGTTTCTAAATTGAGGAGTAAAGGCAGAACCTGAGCAAGACTGCTTTTGCCAACTAAAGGGTAATTGGCAAACTTAAACTTAACTTAAGTGGATGCATTTGTCCCAAATCTGCTGGCCATTCATGCAAGCCAGAGCATCTTGTGAGTGGAGTACTTCTCTCACAGATACATCTGCATCTGTAAGAGAAGTTTGTTCTTTAATCTCTATTTCCAGTGGAATTGCGATTGCAATCTTTTAAAAAGGAAATTAGTTTTAAACATCTCTTCAGATTTGAAATAACACTATAAATCTCTACTTTTTGTGGGTTTTATCCCTAGGATCAGAAGAAGCTCAGTTCTATGCTTTGAGAACAGCTAAAGCTTTAGCCATGACTGCCTTGGATGTTATTTTCAAGCCAGATATGTTGGAAAAAGTTAGAGAAGATTTCCGATTAATAAAACTGAAAGAAGATGGTCACCTGAAAGTTCCTGGAAATGCAAAAGGACCAGATAATGGTGATGGAGCAGAATGTGCATCACATTGAAGTAATGCAGCATATTACAAAATTTAAAAAGAAAAAAACTCTATGGAAAAATCCAGGATTGATCTACTTCTATGGAATATTTTTAATAATTGGAAAGATAGTGAAAATTCCATGTATTTTTTCAAGTAGTATTTTTGTCTAAAATTTCAGACAAAATTACATGGTGTAATTCTAATTGAACATAAGATGTACATTAACTTTTGAAGTGTTGCAAGTGCTAGCATGATTTTTTTTAAAAAAAGAAATGTTATTTCTGTAGCCATTGTTCTAATGTCAAGTAATACAGAGATCCGTGCTGTTTATATAGCGAGCCAGTTTGGAATAGTGGTTAAGGTACTAGTCTAGAAAGCAGTATATTGTGAGTTCTAGTCTCACCTTAAGCATGAAAACCGTCTGAGTGACTTTATGCCAGTCACTTTCAGCCCAACCCACCTCACATGGTTGTTGTTGTGGGGAGAAAAGGAGGAAGTAATACATGGTATGTTCTCTGCCTTGAGTTACTTCCAATAAAATAAAGGCAAGATAAAAATCCAACAATAAGTAAACATAATCATCAGTAAAATTAATATACTTTATTAAATAATATATAATTGAGTTATGACTTTTGCAAAGAATGATACCAAAGGTTAGGCATTATTCGAAGAATGTGCTTGTGTTTTTAATATTAGAAATAACTTTTGTTGTCTTAAACACATTCTCATAAATGGAGCTTAGTTTTCAAAATGCAACACTTTTCATTATCTCTCAACTTTCCTGGAAGACTATTTTCAATCACTAGGTATTTCATACCTGAAATACATTCCTATACTCCTGTTCTGCACAATTTTTGAATCAAGCGTCTCTTAGTAGAATGTATAATATTTATTCAAATAATAGGACTGTGCAATGCTTCGGATTCAACTCTATTATGATGTTTTAGAGTGAAGAGTAGTGTGAAAGTCAGCTGTATGAACCTAGGAAATTATGTTATCATTTTAAAGAGTTGTGTGCAGGTGGTACATTTGCAAACTTGCATGTTCAAAAAGTGCCTTTGAAATCATACTACACAGTATAGTACAGAAGTAATCAGGCATAGTAATTAAACTTGAATCCAAGGAGGGGGGAAATCTTCTGAAAGTATCTAATTAAACAAGAATGGGTGATTCTCTCTATATTACAGTTAAAGGCATAATATAAAGCAGTATTTTGGGTTTTTGTTTACCTTGCTTTATAAAATATTCAAAAGGAAAAAAAAATAACAAAGTTCCTCTATTGCATTTGCTTAATTGTACATTTAAGCACTGGAAAAATTGTTCTTTGATAATTGTTTAATTTTAAATTTAAGTTATGGGTGCAATACAAAGTCAACTATTAGACTGCAGAATTGATTTGACTTAGCTCTTTTATATGGAAAATAGCACTTCCTTCTTCATGCAAATAAACTGAGTTTAGAATTACTCCAGTTTAAAGATGTAGGCTTCACTTTGAGCCCTTTCAGACTAATTTTATATGGGCATCAAATAATTGCGACGGACGCCGCAGTAAACACATGGACCACAGAGCTGGGATTTAATGAGTCACTTTATTTATTAAATCAGGACCTGTAGAGGTGAAGTAAATGGAGCAGAAATCAAGTTCTATATACCTGGGTAACTATGGGCGAAGCTCCCTGCTGGGCAAAGGAATGAAACCTTGACCTTGAACCTGGCCATGAACTTGGCCTTGGCCTTCCTTGCTCTTAGCCACGCCCAAGGCATGTGGAAAGGCTCCACCCAGTATGTCGCCTGTAGGCTTGCGCGGAGGAGCCCCAAGGGCACCCCCTCTCTATCACCCTGGCCGGGTCGGCACTTCAGCTTGTGGAGAAGGGCAGCCCTTCACCTTCCAAAAGGTGCTCCAAAGGAGATCACACAGTTGCTGTTAATCCCTTTTTTTGCCCCATACTGCCACAGCAAGGGGTCAAATCTCTATTTTGGCTCCCTGCTCCCCCACAATCTGCACCAGCTCATGCAGGTACCTCTGCAGATACTAAGCAGCCTGTCAAAGTCCCCACAAAGTGTGGGTCTGCATCAGTTGTGCCTCACTGCCTGAGGCCAGGCTCCTCGCCAATGAATCTGGCGCCATGCCCCATAGGTCCTCATAACCTGTTGGACTACTACTGCTTGCTCCCCACCAGGTCAAGCCCAATGCTAGCGAAATGGTCAGTTGGCCCACTAAGACAGCGACTTGCTACACTGAGCCAAGCTGCGCCACCAACATAGGGGCCATGGCCCTAACTAGACAATTTTGGCAACATGACCTGTGGGTCCACATGCCCTAGCAAGACAGAGACTTGCTACACTGAGCCAAGTCGCGTCACCACTATAGGGGCCAGGCCCCTTGCTAGGCAAATCTGACACCATGACCTGTGGGTCCACATGACCTGCTGTTCCACTACTGCTTACCTCATAGCAGCTTGTTATTCCGAGCCAAGCCAGGCCACCAATATCGGGGGCCAAGGCCTATCACCAGGTACCCAGGGGACATGACTAACTGGTCCGCTGTTGCTCGCCTTATACAGGCCAAGCCTCGCCTTGCAGCCTGGGCCCATGGCTCGTGATAACGATAGCACACTAAGCCGCTTTCCGCCAGGGTTCTCTCTCTTGGGCCAGGATGGCGAGACAGCGAACGTCTTCCTCATGGGCCCTATGTTCCTTGGCTGGATCGCCACATGCGTATTCCTGCTTCGTTCCCGCATCGCTGACCATGGCTGAATCTTCACTGTTCTACCCTTGCGGTCTGGCTCAAATATTCCGCTTCAACAATGGGTCTAGGGTCCAGCCTGCCCAGGAAAACTGAGAAAAACAAACACATTTGCATCATTATCCAATAAAGGGATCCCAGCCACCTCCGTGTGGATGTCAGCTAAAACTCTAAATTGAGTGACACATACCCCCCCCACTCAAGTAGGACTACTCCTCTCCATATCACGCCTTTAATTGTCTACCACTCCTTTTAACAGGCGTGGTGTGCCCTTCACCATCAGGACGCAACTGCGAGTTTGGGACTCCTCCAATCCCTCTTGTGCCTGTTATTGCCTACCCTTCTCCTTAACAGGTGTAGTTTGCTCCTCATCTCTAGGGCGCACTGTTGGCGCCTCCACCAATCAATGGTCCCAGTTACTCAAGTGCCGTCCACCGTATGCCTTTAAATGGTGTAAACGGTGGCACATCCCCAGTTTTGGGGTGGAGGGAGGGGGTAGATGAACCCCCCCCATCCGCAGCCCCATTGCTGTGAAACCCTCTTTGAGAAACCCTCCAGAAAGAGCCGGCCTGAGGTCGAAATTGGAGGAGGGAAGAGAGGGGAATAAAGGAAGCCTTCTGCTGCCCTCCCTGCGTAAATGGCACCTAGTGCTTCCAGGGTAGTGCAACTGTAGAGTACCATACACCATCTTACAATGGGTATGCGCAGCGGTCCGTTTCCTCCTTGCTGTACACACCTCTCCCCCCAGTGGCACTTCCTTGGCCAGCATTGTCCTTGACTGGTAGGTGCTTGAGAGGTACCCAGGACTAGCAGGTGAGCTGTGTCCTGGATGTGCCTCCCTTTTGGTAAACGGAAATGATGTAGAGTACCATACACCATCTTACAATGGGTATGCAGCGGTCCGTTTCCTCCTTGCTGTACGCACCTCTCCCCCCAGTGGCACTTCCTCAGCCAGCACTGTCCTTGACTGGTAGGTGCTTGAGAGGTACCCAGGACTAGCAGGTGAGCTGTGTCCTGGATGTGCCTCCCTTTTGGTAAATGGAAATGATGTTTTCAGGGTACTACAGTCGCAGATTACAGGACGCTATTCCTCCAAATGCTACGCAACTTTGCATATTGCAGTTACATTAAGAAACAAAAAGGGGGCACCGCTTGGTTGTGTCCCGATGAAACTGGCCGTCGCGTTTAATATGCCTGTGCTTGAATGATCTTTGGCTGATCTGCCTTCAAATCAGTGAACGCCATAGTCTGTGTGCAGCCTGTAGGTACCAGCTTGAAACGCTGGGGTCTTACTTGGTCTCATGCCTTCACTCCACGGCCCGAACCCTGCCTAGCTGTGTTATAGTGCTCTGTACTTCTGAAAACCTTATGCCATCCCACTTGCCATTTAGGCTGGCCTCCACCTGCCCTAATACACATACTCCGTTAATGGATCCGGCACCTCACTGTGTTCCCGTTTCACCCCGCCATCAGGCAAGCTGCTTCTGTAGCTGTTATCCGCTGCTCCTGCATTCCTGTCGGGAAAAGCACAATCCTCCTACATGATTACTAAGTGCCTCTCGATGAAGGGCCCGGCACCTTGACCCCTTTCCTTTGTTGTGCTCTCCTTCACCTTAATGAGGAGGGGGTGGCCGCATAGCGTCTGCTATGTGCGGGAGCCGATGTCGTAAAAAGCGCCCACTTTAGCTGAGTCACACCAATTTTCTTTTATTGATATAGTAACTCATTCCCTCATGCAACATGAACGTGATTAATACCGGGGCCTCACATACGACATTCGGCTATTGCGTATGCGCAGGCATTGTTGACTGTACCCTATTGGTGGTTCCCTCTCCCCTTTGCCCCTTCATTGGCTTCTATTGGCTTTTATGTCGGCTTATTGGATTTGTATTTATATGCCTCACTCCATCCAGTGCCTCTTAAATAGCCACCCATATTGGCCTACACCAGATATTTAACTTGCATACTGAAGCCTTAATTCTCCCAAATTGCGTATGCAAAACTAACTGCCTCGAGGGGCGGTCTACATCCCCGTGACATTGGAGGGCCCCTAACACATGTGCTATCCCCTCCCTTAAATCAGCTTAATTTTAAATTAATTCATTTTAAGTTTAATCCATTCAAGTATACTTCATGCAAAGAAACCAAGTTTAGGATTACTCCAGTTTAAAGATGTAGGCTTCTTCTATAAAACACTTTGAGCCTTTTCAGAATCATTTTACATGGGCATCAAGCAATTCTTCTCTTTCAGAAAATCATAATCAATCCTCTGAAGTACGTTGACTGAGAGCAAAGTAGTACTCAGAAATACAGTAACTGCCATCTTAAAATAATAATTTGCCAAATAGCTAATAGTATGGATTTGGCCTCTAAAGTATTTGGAATAATGCTACTTTTTTTTTTTAATAGAAGGAGAGATTGAATAGAAGGAAGGAAAACTATAATAGTATTAGATCAAACCTTGCAATGCACTTCTGTAACTACCTGCTCAGAAGGAAATCCTATTTATAGACTTTACATCTGTCATCTGTCTGTCTATCTATCATCTATCTATATCTAAACATCTATATGCACATAGAGTTTACACTTTCACATTGCACCTACTTACCTAGGCAATTTTCTCTCTATACATATCAAGTGCTTACTTGTTTTTCAACTGATCCAGTAAATTTATTTTTAACATCTTTATAACTTATAATAAATGTATCACATGCTTTTGAATTAACATTCTAAATATTGTAGCAAGTTCAGCAATTAATTTATATGGATTTATGATTGAAGCAATATTTCTACTTTATTAGATGTACATATTCATATTCAACGGAGAAAGAGACAGTAGCTAAAATACTCTAAAAGTATTTGAGAGTTTTGCATGTTGAACTATACGTTGCATGTTAGAAGATTTTACACCTAAATAATAATAATTTAATGTTTGTTGCCAAACAAGATTAAGATAATCTTTAAAATTAGATGCCTTTTTGAATTTTTCCATTGTATCTGAAATGCTGGAATTTCTTTTTATCTTCTACAGCTGTTCTTGGAAGAGAAATCATAAATTATTTGTAAAACTGTGATATTGTAGTAGCGTATATAAATGTATTAAAGTTATATTTCATTGCTTTGTCCACGTTGGTCAGTCCTACCATGCACAAAAAATAATTTTATTATGTTATATCTAGAATTTGATTTGATTGAACCACCATTTGAAATAACTCCTTGTCGCAGGATCTAGTTAAGACAATACTATAGGGAGTAGAGAGCTATCAGATCAGGTTCTCCAAAGTTCTTTTCAAGGTTTCCCTCTGAACCGCAGCATTTTGTTGAACTCCAGAAGGTTTTCAAAGGAGTTAGCCATATTAGCTAAGTTGGGAACATTCACATGCTTGTGTGGGCTACTAGCTGCAATTTGAAAATGTCTGGCAGAGCACAAATCTTACTTTAAATTGGGTTTCTGAAAAACACTGTCTTAAATAGAGCACAATACAATCATTGTTTATTAAAAAGTTGCTATGCTGTAAAATCTCCAGATTTTCTATCCTTTCTAGACATGATGATTTGAAATTAAATCTTGAGATACTCCTCACTTAAGCATGTAGTGAATTCTCATAAGGTGCTATAAAACTTTCCTATACTAGCACATTTGCTCCTACTTGAAACACATTTCCTACAGTGAGAAAGAACTTAGCAGCTGTATTTGCTTCATATAACATGTGCGTGAGAGTTGAACAAATAAACTGAGTACAAAAAGTATAAAGGGAGGGGAAGAGGAGGCATAGTACATTCCAAAGTGAGGCATTAACTGCGGTGTAGCAAAGATTAAGAAAGATGATCTCAGACACGCTTTTTCAAAAGGCAAATTGACTTTCTTGGTTTCCTTCCCTTGAAAACATTTCGCTTCTTATCCACAAAGGTTCTTCAGTTCTCACTCTAGCTGTCAGAACTGAAGAAACATCTTGGAGGAAAAGTGAAACATTTTCAAGGGGGAAAAAAATCAGGAAAATCCAGTTGCTTTTTGGAAAAGCAACTTTGGGGCGACCTTGAGGTGGTTGATTAAGGATCTCCATATGTTTCTGAAGGAGTGTAAGGTGATGAATCTGTATCTTGCAAAAGGTGGGAAGGACAGAGCAGTCAGACTGCTACCGTATAAGAATTTAGAGTGGCAAGAATGGGAATTTCACTAGCAAAAGCCCATTTTGGAAAGCTAGACTAGAATAGAAACAATTTAGAATGGAATAGAAAAAATAGAATAGAATAGTCCAATCCCTCCCCTTAATCCAAACAGGAGACTCTATATTTATGACATGGCTGTTCTGTACTGTTTAACTGGCAGCTGTTTGAACTGGAGGCAAAGGGAGAAAACCAGGGGTGAAATGCTACCGGTTTGGACTGGTTCGGGAGAACCGTTAGCAGACATGTGGCCTGTTTCACTGTACAGTGGTACCTCGAGATACGAGTTTAATTCGTTCCGGACCTGGGCTCTTAAGTCGAGCAGCTCTTATCTCGAACGACTTTTCCCCATAGGAATTAATGTAAATAATTTTAATTGGTTCCAGCCCTCAAAAAACTCACAAAGTTAGTCTAAATTATGCAGAAAGACAAGTTTTTAATGAAGAAATGTACATGTACATATAAATGAATAATGAAGTTTCTTTCACTTAACTTGTAAACTTTCTTAAACTTTTAAATTTACATATATTCAACTTCTCTGCCACCCAATCCTGTAGGACAGAGGTCCCCAACCCTTTTTGCACCAGGGACCGGCTTTAAGCGATCAAGAGAGGAATGGGATAAATGAATGGACGGAGGGTGGGAAGGAAGGAAGGAAAGAGGGAAGGGAAAGGAACAGAGGAAGGAAGCAAGGAAACTTATGAAAGGGGAGAGTAAGAGAGGAATGAGTGAAGGGAGGGAGGGAAGAAGGTGGGAAGGAGAAAGAAAAGAAGAAATAGAGGAAGGGAAGGTAAAAGAGAGAAAGAAAAAGAGCTAACTTCCGCGTTCAGCTTCAGGAGACAGCTGCGAAGCCGCGTGCGTGTTTTAAAAGGTTGCAGCCGGCCTGGGGGGCTCGGGGGGGTGCTGGCAAGCCCCCCAGGCCGGCTGCAAGCACCCCCCGAGCCCCCCAGGCCGGCTGCAACCTTTTAAAACACGCGCGCCGCTTCGCAGCTGTCTCCTGAAGCCGAACGCGGAAGTTAGCGTTCGGCTTCAGGAGACAGCTCCTTGGCGCTTGTATCTCGAATTTGGGCTTGTAAGTAGAACAAAAATATCTCTCCCCTCCCAGCTCTTATCTCGAGTTGCTCGTAAGTAGAGCAGCTCTTATGTCGGGGTTCCACTGTACTGGTAATGACGGCTGGTGGGCCACGCCCCCAAACCAGTCCCCAGTCGTCACTTGCTTGCCTTGCTCTGCCCCGTCACTGCTCTGGAGTTTGCCTCTGCAGTTTGTATTCAGCCAGGCAAAAGACGCGGCGACGGAGGTTCTCAGGCATCCTCCGCCGCTGCTCCTTTTGCCTGGCCGAATACCGGAAGCGCCTGTGGCCGCCCTGCACGGAGCTTGAAGGCAGCGCTTGTGGCTCCGTTCTACCCACCCGAGAGAAGAGCGCCGGTCCTAAACGGTGGGAAAAGCGCTTTTGGAGCGCAGGCTGAAAGGGGGGGCAGGGGAAACGGGGCTCCCAGAGAGAGAATCAATCATGCAGGAGGTTTTGAAAGTGGCGCAGCCGCCGCTTGTATCCAGGTAGTTTTACCCATCCAGTGCCCTCTTTCTCTCTCTCTTGCACATACACACGTACACACACAGATGAGGGAGCGGAGGGGAAAGGCTGTGACAGTTGGAGCAAAATAAGGTAGAAACCTATTGCAAAATTCTTCCTCCAGTTTGCCAATCTAACTTTTTGAAGCAACAAAATGGCAATGTGGGAAAATGCAGGTGGTGGAGAAATAAATGGAAACACCTTGAAAAATAATCAAAATATCTTTTAATATGGTGTTGGTCCACCTTTTGCAGCAAATACAGTCTTAGTTCTCCAATGTATTGATTCATAAAAATTGTGAATTGTTTCCAAAGGAATTTTAGCCCATTCTACAGTTAAAGCACCCTCCAGTTCTTTTAGAGACAATGGTAGTGGAAATCGACTTCTTACTTGAATCTCTAAAATCAACCATAAATGCTCAATAATGTTGAGGTCTGGTGATTGTGGTGACCAGATGAGATGCTGAACTACATTAGAATGTTTCTTGTGCCATTCTTTAACACTTCTTGCTCTATGGATTGGTGCATTATCATCTTGAAAGATGGCATCCCCCTCTGGAAACAGTTCTTGAACCATAGGATGAATTTGGTCAGCCAAAATTCCTAAATAGTGATGGCTGTTAATTCTTCCATGAAAGGAAATCATTGGCCCGGCGGATTTCCAAGAAATAGCACCCCAGATCATAACTGAACCCCCACCATGTTTGAAGGTTGGGAGAAGGCAGTCTGGATGAAATGATTCTTTTGGCTGTCTCCAAACCTAAACATGGCCGGAGGTCGGAAAAATGGTAAACGATGATTCGTCGGAGAAAATCACATTTTGCCACTTGTCTTTGAGAGCAGAGGTTTTCTAATTGCAGTTCTTCTGTGGAATCCAGATTTGTGAAGCTCCCTTCAAACAGTTTTTGTGGAAACTGGGTTCTGTACGTGTCTATTGTGCTCTTCACTGATTTTAGGAGCTGCGGTCTTGCGATCCACTCTAACAATTCGCTTTAGAGTTCGACGGTCTCTCAGACAACTTCGACTTTTGACTAGACCTGTGCTTGGCTGAGGACGTTTTCCCTTCTCTTTCAAAAGCAGTCATTACTTTTGAGACATTACCTCTTGAAACACCAAACATTTGGGCACTTTCTGTTACACTAGCGCCTGCCATTCAAGCACCAACAATTTGGTCTCTTTGAAAGTCTGAGAGGTCTGCCATTTCTAGAAGGTTATAACCAATTTCCTTAAATTTCTGTTAAAAAAAGGTAGTTTAAAAAAACATATCAAATAACAGAATTAAAAACAAAAAAACCCCATTAAAATATGTCAAGTTTTGATTGATTTGAACATGTTCAAACATTATAATGCCAAAAAGTCAAATGTTTCCATTTTTTTGTCCACCCCCTGTACATTACAGTTTAGTTAGATGCGTTCCAATTCCTAAGATGTTTGTTAGAGTGGACAAAATTTTTGCTAGATTTTTCTGACCCATTTGACTACATAATGGATAACAATACACATTTAAATTTGAAAAATCCATTCCCAATATACATATGCAATAAGAAGTTGAGGGCCTACAGTTTTGTTTGCAAGGTTTCTTCACCTAAGCATTTACATATACTGTAGTGTTTTCTTCAGGAACCAGGAAATTGGTTCCAAGATCTAAGAGAAATTTTGTGTGTTTGGGGGTCTCTTTTACTTCAACAGCCCCCTCCAAACCTCAATAAACACAAATGAAGATGACCTACTAGCAGATCTCCCTCCCGTCAGATGCACCAATGAACAAAAATACAATCAGAAGATTTATAGATAAGGTTCACAGAGAATATGAACTTTTACATGGAACATTCTAAAAGAAGTTCCATTTTTTCAATATTTATTTGTAAAAATGTTTTCTTAGTACAAATTGCAAAAAGGGTCAAAAATAAAAATAGCCAGAGTATTCTGCTGATACTTCCATTTCTGTACCAAAAATATTTTTATTAATTAATGCATTATTTTCTCCCTATTCCTTAAATTTGGTTTTTAGTGTTCTGTTATCTGTATTCGCTGCCTAATAGTAAAATATTTCATCTAGATGTTTTAGCATCTTTTTGGATGATAGACATATTGTTCTAAGGGCAGAAACATATAAACAGTGCTTATTTTCCTTTCTTTAATTTCTTAGGCTTACTACTTTCTTTCTCTGCTTTGTGGGACAGAATAGAATAGAATAGAATTCTTTTATTGGCCAAGCGTGGTTAAACACACAAGGAATTTGTCTTTGGTGCATATGCTTTCTGTGTACATAAAAGAAAAGCTACACTTGTCAAGAATCATGAGGTACAACATTTAATGATTGTCATAGGGGTCAAATATGCTGGCTTTGGGTGAAACTTGACTTCGGTCTTCAAACCTGGCAAGTTTAAGGCTTGTGGACTTCAACTCCATTCATAAGGTAGCATGACTGGTGGAGGAATTCTGGGAGTTGAAGTCCACAAGTCTTGGAAGCTGTCAAGTTTGAAGTTTGTAAAAAGTGTACATGGTTTTTAAAAGTATACATGGTTTTAAAAAGTATACATGGTTATAAGAAGTATTCTGCTACACTGGTATTTTATTAAACAATATAATACTACATCATTTGGTTCAGAATACTTTTTTCCTTGTTTTCCTCCTCTAAAATCTGGGTGCGTCTTATACACTGGTGCGTCTTATACACCAAAATACGGTAAATAAGAGGGCCATTAAGGGGGAAAGAAAGAAATGAGCCATTAAGGAGGGATGTGGATAAGACCTTCAACAATCCAGATATGCTGAGAGAGAAAAACTTAAAATAATTCTCTTAATTTTGTTAAATTTAAATGAAATTTAGAAATTTAGAAAGCTTTTAAGATCTTCTTATTAATTTCTTAAATCCTTGTGCTAGTTTTTCACCTGGCAAAAGGTTGACAATAACCACAACTGAAAGACCACAACATTTGTGGATTTTCCATTTCAAGAGCCTGCTTGAGTGCTATAGCAGTTCACAAATAAAGAAACTACACTGCTGTTTGTTTAGGAAGAAAGACATTATCCAAATGGATTCTATGGATCTTTACAAAATCAAACTAATGATAAAATAAGAAATAAATAAATATAATAAAATTGAAATATTTTTAAAAGTGAAAGATATTTTAAAAGTTGTGTAAGAAAAAATGTTAATGAAAAAAATAATACCAATTATTTAAAATCCAGCTATGTTTTATAAAAGATATAGTATGGATTTTCCAGAATTTCTAAATACCAAATAATATGTGGGCATATATTTAATTACCTTTGAGGACAAAATATTTTTTAAGTTATAGCATCTGCTTTTTTATGATCAGTCATTTCGGGCTATCTTAGAGGACTGATACGGTCATTCTACAATGACATCTTAACTCTTAGTTGACTAATCAGTTGAGTGGGGGATACTGGAAATGCTGCTCAAGGCTGAATATTAATTGCGATTTTGCATTGATATTGCTGTTATGATATATGCACTAAAAAGCTTGGCTAATTTAAGGCTGCAGCTATACCCACAGAATTAAAATTAATTCCTCGATCCACAGCTCACATTAGAGAAACATTTTTCAGCTGTGGCGAGGGGGGTGTTTGCCTAGGTTTGCCTGGTGCACCAGTGGCGGCCCTATCTGGATCAGGAGTCACTGCTCACAGTCACTCACGCCCTCATCACCTCGAAGCTCAACTACTGTAATGCTCTCTACATGGGGCTACCTTTGAAAAGTGTTCGGAAACTTCAGATCGTGCAGAATGCAGCTGCGAGAGCAATCATGGGCTTCCCTAAATATGCCCATGTCACAACAACACTCCGCAGTCTGCATTGGTTGCCGATCAGTTTCCAGTCACAATTCAAAGTGTTGGTTATGACCTATAAAGCCCTTCATGGCACCGGACCAGATTATCTCTGGGACCGCCTTCTGCCGCACGAATCCCAGCGACCAGTTAGGTCCCACAGAGTGGGCCTTCTCCGGGTCCCGTCAACTAAACAATGTCGTTTGGCGGGACCCAGGGGAAGAGCCTTCTCTGTGGCGGCCCCGGCCCTCTAGAACCAACTCCCCCCAGAGATTAGAATAGCCCCCACCCTCCTTGCCTTTTGTAAGCTCCTTAAAACCCACCTCTGCCATCAGGCATGAGGGAACTGAGATATTCTTTCCCCCTAGGCTTCTACAATTTATGCATGGTATGTTTGTATGTATGATTGGTTTTATAACAAGGGTTTTTAGCTGTTTTAGTATTGGATTGTTACATGCTGTTTTTACCACTGTTGTTAGCCGCCCCGAGTCCACGGAGAGGGGCGGCATACAAATTCAATAACTAACTAACTAACTAACTAACTAACTAACTAACTAACTAACTAAATAAATAAATAAATAAATAAATAAATAAATAAATAAATATTTAAAAAATGGATATGGCTTTGGTCATCTGAAAGACTGTGATTATCATTAGAATAATCCCCAATCTTTTTGCTGACACTAGCACTAAGTTAATAGTACAGTGGTCCCTCGATCATCGCGAGGGTTCCGTTCCAGGACCCCTCGCGATGATCGATTTGTCGCGAAGTAGCGGTGCGGAAGTAAAAACACCATCTGCGCATGCGCAGATGGTATTTTTATTTCCACCGCAGCAGCGAGGAGCCGAAGATTGGGTTTCCCCGCCGCCTCGCTGCTGCTGCTTGTCCGCGCGCGTGCCGCCCGCCCCCCCCCCCCCCGCGCTGTTGCTGGGGCCGCTTCTCAGCTGAGAAGCGGCCCTGGGGTTTCCCCCGCGCGCTGTGCGCGCCGCCCGCCCCCCCCGCGCTGTTGCTGGGGCCGCTTCTCAGCTGAGAAGCGGCCCTGGGGTTTCCCCGCGCGCGTGCCCGCCGCCCGCCCCCCCCACGCTGTTGCTGGGGCCGCTTCTCAGCTGAGAAGCAGCCCTGGGGTTTCCCCGCGCGCGCGCGCGCGCCGCCCGCCCCCCCCGCGCTGTTGCTGGGGCCGCTTCTCAGCTGAGAAGCAGCCCTGGGGTTTCCCCCGCGCGCGCGCGCGCGCCGCCCGCCCCCCCCGCGCTGTTGCTGGGGCCGCTTCTCAGCTGAGAAGCGGCCCTGGGGTTTCCCCGCGCGCTGCGCGCGCGCCGCCCGCCCCCCCCACGCTGTTGCTGGGGCCGCTTCTCAGCTGAGAAGCAGCCCTGGGGTTTCCCCCGCGCGCGCGCGCGCGCCGCCCGCCCCCCCGCGCTGTTGCTAGGGCCGCTTCTCAGCTGAGAAGCGGCCCTGGGGTTTCCCCGCGCGCGCAGCGCGCGCCGCCCGCCCCCCCCGCGCTGTTGCTGGGGCCGCTTCTCAGCTGAGAAGCGGCCCTGGGGTTTCCCCGCGCGCGCGCGCGTGCCGCCCGCCCCCCCCGCGCTGTTGCTGGGGCCGCTTCTCAGCTGAGAAGCGGCCCTGGGGTTTCCCTGCGCGTGTGCCGCCCACCCGCCCACGCCGTTGCTCGCGCCTTACCGGGGCAAGAGGGGGAAGACCCAGGGAAGCCTCTGCCCGGCGGGGAAACTCCACCATCTACGCATGCGTGGAAGGGCACGCATGCGCAGATGGTGGAGTTTACTTCCGGGTTGAAAACTCGCGATATAGAGTTTAGCGAAGATCGAGATCGCGAAACTCGAGGGACCACTGTACTTCATTTATAGTAAAGCAGATAGTAAAACAAAAAGATAAGCAAATTTGGTTTACCCATACTGAGGGATTAATTAGTATAATTTGTTGATTGTATAGTCTTTATTTGATTATATCCTCTTTTCATCCAAGAGCTGAAGTCAGTGTACATAAAGCTGTGTCCTATTTCCGCACAGAATCTCCTTATAGGGAGGTTGGCTGAGAAAGAATGATAAGCTAAATAACCTTGGACCTTTTGCTCTTAATCCAGCATCTTAACCACAACACTACACAGGACTGTTCTGCTCCAGACATGATTAATCCAGTGTTCGGGTTACATTTTTTTGTAGCTTCAGAAAAATTCCTTTGTGCTGCTCGAAAATTGAGTATTTTGATCAGATTAATTAATCTTAATCTTGGCTTTCTATTTGTGTTACCAAAGGGATCTGTCTCAATAAAAAAAATATGATTAAAAATGATTTGAAAAACTCTTTAATTTTGTTAAAATACCACTTTAGATAAATTCTAGTTTAATTTAGAATGAACGCTTTGATTCTAAGACATTTTAACACTGTGCATCACTGTACATACACAATAGATGCACTGTGCATCTATTGTAGTTTTCTAAGTAGAGTTCTACAGCAGCTATCCAGATTTTTACAATGTGCTTCAGAGGGGAAAAAACCCTTGGAAAATAGAGAGCATTAGTATGGAGTTTTCTAACAAAGCTGCATATGCTGCTTCATTGGTAAGACAGGCTTTTGTTAATGTGTGAAAATCACAAGAGTCCTACTCATTCTTCCAATAAAATGACTGAATATATTCAATAGTGTATTTTATTGTGGCAGATGACCCAAAGTCTATGAAGCATTATTTCATAGGTAGTACAGGGTAGGCTGTTCTCTTTCACTTAGGTAAGAAAGAATTCTGAACACAGATAATGAAATGTGTCTCTGTGACTGAAGACAAACTGCTCCATAAATACAAATATATGAGATGAGATAAACAATCAGCATCTGGAAATGAACTTTACATATGAAGGCACCTAAACCCACCATTTTTCACCACATTCCCAAACTAGGAGAACATTTATAGCAGCTATTCCTCTTATTGGTTTTCTATATGTATGTAAGAGAGAGAATATTCATGAATGTATGAAGATGGGCAAGCATCATTCCCTCTTGAATTATTAGTCTGCCATTGGCAGGGCAATTCTGAATTCTTTGGAATGCTCTAAACAATACTGAATACTTTTTCTATGATTCAGGCTCAAATTGGCATACTTGGTTCATATTATGTGAAAACCTAACTCTGAAAAAGATTCCAATCTGAAAAACAGGGCGGGGAAGAGAAGATGACCAGCAGCAAGATGGATGGACTCAATTACAGTGGTACCGCTTCTTAAGAACTTAATTTGTTCCGTGACTGTTCTGTCTGGGTTCCCCCAGACCTCAACACCAACTGGAAAAAACAGCCAGACACGCTGGTAAAAGCAAAAGTACTTTATAGCTTGAAAAATAAACACAGAAAAAAACCTGTTCTTCCCAACAGGCAGGCTAGGAGACTTTACAGCAGAGTCCTGATGTCCAGACAATACAGCAAACTTCTTGCTGGCACACCCACCACTGTAGAGCATAAGACCCCCACCTTTTCCCCCCAAGGTTTCTGTATTCAAAGTCACAAACCAGAATTCCAAGACGCCAAAGATCACAGCCAGGTCCCAGGACTCCCAAAGATAATACTCCACAAGCCAGGAAGGGTGGGTCTGCCTTTTCAGCCTTTCCAGAGAGCACCACACCCAAACCCAGCTGTTGCCTCTTTAGTGCTGAAAGTACCTGGCTAATTGGTCCCTTCTTTGTGTTGCTCTTCTCTGTCGCAGATCGATTATTGCTTGTGCATTTTCCTCTAAGGAATCCAGGCTGCTTGCTGGGGAGAGCTCCCTCTCGGGGGCCTCTGGCTGTTCCCCCTCTTCCTCAGCCTGGGATTCCTCCTCCTCGTCTGCCTGCACCTCCTGTTCCTCATCCTCCCCCTCTGAGCAGGAAACCGACAGAAGATCAGCCGTTCCCTGAGGGGCCTCGGACGGAATCACAACAGTGACCAGGTTCTTAAATAGAAACGTTCTTAAGTAGAAGCAATTTTTCCCATAGGAATCAATGTAAAAGCAAATAATGCGTGCAAACCCATTAGGAAAGAAATAAAGGTTCGGAATTTGGATGGGAGGAGGAGGAAGAAGAGGAGGAGGACAGTCGCTGCTGAAGGAAGAAGGTGAGGGGAGGGGAATCAAAAAAATCCAAAACTTTAAGGCTTAAAAAAAAAAAAAGAGAGACTATGAGGCAGTGCCCAGAGAAAGGAAAATGTTCCGTTCGCTCTGGGCTGCCCAGAGCGAAGGGAGCGTTTCTTTTCTCTGGGTGCTGGCAGAGGTGTATTCCCTCTCCAAACACTCAGAGAAAGGAAAATGCTTTGTTCGCTGTAGACTGCCAAAGCCTCCTTAAGTGCCACCAAAAGGCTCCTCTGGCAGCCCAGAAAATCCCAAGATGGCCGGGATTAAAGGGGGAAATGGCAGGAAACTGGCCGTGCCTTCGTGCTGCTCTCAAATTTCCTGGGAAATTTTTCCAGGGTCAGGTTCTTAAGTAGAAAATGGTTCTTAAGTAGAGGCAAAAAAAATCTTGAACACCCGGTTCTTATCTAGAAAAGTTCTTAAGTAGAGGCATTCTTAAGTAGAGGTACCACTGTATAATGGTGATGAGTGCACACTGGAAGATCTAAAGGACAGATCAACATGGAGAAAAAAATCTGTTTGTCCACCAATGAAAGTGAAATGGTAACTTTTGGGTTTATTAATCGAAAGTGGGTTGGATATGGGAAAGAAGGGATCTCACTAATGCAGGGATGTCAAACTTATGACAACACATCACGTGATGTATCACAATTTCTCCCCCCTTTCGCTAAAATGGGGGTGGGCACGGCCAGCATGTGACACATCTGGCCCTTCGGCTACAGGTTTGACACCCCTGTTCTAATGTGATATGTAAAATGGAACAGGGATAACAACTTTATTTGTAACTACTACACACAAAAAATCAGATGTTGCTTTTCTTTCATTTTTTTTCTTTATTGCTTTTCTCACTTTTTAACTTTTCCATATATATTTTCATGTTTATCTTTTATGTAAATTTTTGCAGTAAAAATTATACATAAAATTATATGGTTTTCAGGAATGAAAAATTACTTGATGACTCACAATTCACTTATTTGTTTGGTAATAAGAACATGTGTGTTAGCCAAAAAATTTACAATTCCTTGAGATGCTTTTTTTAAAAAACTATTTGTTTATTAAAGATTTGAATTGGGTTTTTTTTTTCTACAGTGGATGAGTGTCAGTGACTTCAGGTAACATCCAATAAATCTACTGCTCAGAAAAATACAATTTCATTGAAGTTATTAAAAAAAGGTTTTCTACTAAATCAGGAAATGAATGTTTCTTATTCCGGATGTAGGGCTTTGTTTCCCATGGGTTTACACAACCTAAGCAATTGACCAATTTGAAACCATTTGCTTTGTTTTTTAAATACAGCAGTTCTACTGATTTGGGGAATGTTTCCTGGGATATTCCTGAAATTAATTCCTATTTCAATATTGGTTCACTTGCTCTGAACCATACGTTCATTCAGCCTGCTGATAAATAATGTTAATTCAGTTTCATTTGGACATCAAATTTCAGTTTGTCTGAAAGGCTAATGAAAAGCACTAAAGTGCAAAACTAGACATATTCACTCTTCATTGGGTAATGAAAGATCTGCAAGAAAATGATCAAGCTCAGAGGACAATACAAATTCCACAATTCAACCCTGAACTACAAAATTCTCTTCTGTTGGAGAATACCTATATTTATAGGTACACCTATTGGAATACTGTACTTAAATTTATATTTTGATTTATCTTCAGTGTCAGCAGTATATAGATAGCCCTTGGGGACAACTAAAACATTATGGCAATGACTGCAGTAAATACCATTTTTGTACCAAGCTTATAGAAACAAAGTTTTAGACAAGCAACTTTCTTAGCAGAAAAAGAAATATATGTGAGTAAATTCTGATATTTCCACAAATGTTTTGAGGGTTTTGTTTAATTTACCTTCCATGTACAAGTCGAGTTAAAATAAATGGAAGTTTTGCATATATATAATTAAAATTCTACACCAAGAACATTATATTTTCAATTAATAAATTTGCATAAATCTGTTAGATTCCATTATTCTTTACCAATCTCCTAAGGGTTGAAGATTCAGGATTGTATCTAATGTAGAAATCTTAAAAGCTTGAACAGAAGCTAAATCTTCTAGATCCATTTTATTAAATGTCTATGCAGATATTTTGTGTATGTTCATGTCCTTATGATGTTTCTGCCATTTCTACAGGGGAAATTTAAGTCTATATTGGGAGCCATTCATCTGCTTGGTTCTAGCTCTTTCAAAGTGCTATTTACTTTATGATCACAATTATTGCTCGTAAGTCTTCTAACAAAAGGGGGGGGGGAATCACACACCCAAAACAAAAAAAACCTAAAGTTGTTTTTAATGTTTCAATACCCACCTGGATTTGAAACATAAAGATTGTGATATCTGAATGAAAGCCTTTATTGGTTTGAAACTTGACTAGGAGAAAATACTAGCTTCGGTTTTAACGCTTACCATACACAAAATTCAATGTGTCACCTTAATTTTTAATTAACATGTAAACAATATTTCTTTATATTTAAGGTCATGTGATATATCCAATGGAGCGCTTGGAGATTTAACAGCTGCTTCTTTAGTTGGAAAAATTTTGTCCAGTGTAGCAATGTCACTCTCAAAAGAAGGGGAACTTTCAATGTCAATTATCACTGCCACCCTAGTGCTGTTTCCGCCATTGTTGTCCAAAAACCTCATATTCATAGAAGGGACCCTTCTGCTAGAATCAGAATATAACTCTATTACACTGTTTTAAATATTCATGACCTATAGTTAAGCAGACCAAATTTCTGGGACTCAGATAATTATGACATTCCATGTGCCAGTGGATCACAGCTCCCAACAATCCCAGTCTCAAGGAAGTTGGGAAATGTAGTTCAACATTTATATGGTCACAGGTTCATTACCCTTGCCATAGGGCATTGTAGTAAAAAAAAAAAAGATTCAATTAAGTAGAACATGTCATCTGTGATACTGCTTACAATAATCCCATAAGATGCATCAGAGTAATCCACAAAGCTGATGCCATTTTTTTATATATATATATATCTGTCTTCTTTAAAATGTCAGATTCGTTGATTTAAACAAAAAAACCCCAAACCCATTCAATTTAGGCACCAGCAGTATTGATAATTCATTAAATAGCCTTCATAAAATGTTTCTCTATCATGCCATAATACTTTGTTTTCTTTAAAGTACTGTATCAAAGTATCAAAAAATATTTCTTTACTAAGGCAGAAAATTCTAAGCAAAATAAATACAAGCTTAACATTTACACTTTTTTAAAAGATTATGAAATCTTGTAGAGTAGCTGTAGAGTATCTACATGTGTAATTTATCTACAGTTTTTAAATTTATGATTTAAAAAAATAATATCAATGCTTTTGAACTTTGGTGTTGGAGACGACTTCTGGGAATACCATGAATAGCCAGAAAACAAATTGATCCTAGAACAAATCAATGCAAAGTTCCTATTGAAAACAAAAATCGCCAAGCTCACATTTTGAGATCAATAATTTTGGGAAATGTAGGAAGACAGAGAAAACGAGGACAACAGCAGCAAAGTGAATAGACTTAATCTGGCAATTGGTACATTGTTTGAAGATCTGATGGGCCAGATTGGAGATAGATCATCCTGGTATCTATATGGTGGATAAGAATCAATGCTGACTTAATGGCACATAATATATTTACAAATGAAAACAAAAAATTAAAATATAGTCCATTTCTGTAGCTGAAATAAAAATGCTATAATTAGAAGTTTCAAAGGAGAACTGTAAAGTATCTTCTTGCCTTCTTTTGTCCTTTAGTAATAATTTAGTTCAAATCTTTTAAATGCAAACTCTGTTCAAAGAAGAGGGACAAGTGCTGTGGAACTGTTGCCTTACAATCAGGATGTTGTGAGTTTGATCCTAGGTAGAGGCAGATGTAGGGTCTCCTGCTTGGGAAAGGGGTTGGACTAGATGACCTGCAAGGTCCCTTCCAATTCTGTTAATTGCTGTTAGACTCTTTGTGAAAGGTAGGCTTTTCTCCTCTCTTTGCTCTTTCCCATTGAAATCACAAGAAAATGAATAGGTGATGTAAGTGATATCCATATTAGAGTACCAAACTTTATCAGGAACAACGAAGAACATTCAGTTTCCACTTTCAAATTTACTTGATAATTCATCCATGATGTTGTTGCATAAAAAATAGCTAAAGAAAAAAAATAACTATGAAAAAATGGACCAATATATCAAATTAAATAAAATGTACGATCCTGGAAATATTATTCTTGAATACTTGTCAATGGCATGAGTGTCGATTCTCATGCTGCTATATCTCTGCATTTTCCTCCTATTTGAATTTCCGTCTGATCCAAGACCCAACTGGACCATCATTCTGTCTTCTTTGCCTCCATTTTCAGACACGTATTGCCCTAATTCATTTACTTCTCCATCACTGTAGCTGCCTTCCATCCCTGTCAATTGCTTCGACTGTGGCATTGCAGAAGCACAAGAAAGCTGCGGAGAAAAGAATAGGAGTGACATTCAAATCCACATAACTGCATCCATTGGTTAAGGCCAGTTCCTACCATAATGATCATATATTACTTTGTTTTAAATGCAGATAGATTATTTTAAAAATATTTTATGGAACTAAATATCTTACCAAAGTAACAGAATATTTCAAGGTTAGGGTTGAATGAATTTTGGGGTCCTTGATGCTCTCTGAGCCTTGTTATTTTCTTGCAGATGTTTTATTATCCAGCTGGGATATATCATCAGTGCTAGAACTCTGCTCTTTTCTAGCACTGATTTTATTTATTTATTTATTTATTTATTTATTTATTCATTCATTCATTCATTCATTCATTCATTTATTTATTAGTAGCATTTATATGCTGCCCAATTCCAAGTGGATTCTGGGCGGCTAACAATAGTATAAAACATAGCTACAATACAAACAAGAGTAAAAATACTATAAAAATATCCCTACAAAACATACATACTCTCAATCATTCATAGCCGTATCAAAGTGGCAACTTAATGGCCCCAGGCCTGCCAGAAAAGTCAGGTTTTTACAGCTTTCTGGAAGGCTGGTATAGTGGGGATAGTACAGGTCTCCAGCGGAAATTGGTTCCAAAGTGTCGGAGCTGCCACAGAGAAGGCCCTTCCTTGTGGTCTCACCCACTGGCATTGTTTGGTAGACGGGACCTGGAGAAGGCCAACTCTGGATCTTTATTGGTCACAGGGAAGTATGAGGTAGCAGGCGGTCCCGTAAATAGTCTGGTCCTAAGCCTGTAGGCCTTTAAAGGTATTAACCAACAGTGATGGACTCCTAAAGGTACACAGAACCGGTAGAAAAATTTTGGTCAGGTATGCAGAACCGGTAGAAAAAAAATTGAATTTTTTTCTTTTTTCCCTTCTGGACTCTGGGTATGTTTTTCCTATCTCAGTAAATCAGGTTGAATGTGTATAATTTTAGAAGAGCTGTGCATGTGTGTGTGTGTGTACATACACATACAGTTTATATAGTAAATAATGTCTATTTCTGTGTGTCTGTGTATAATATGTATGTATACATATGGCATATATACATAGAATTGAATAGTATATTTTGGATGTTCAGTAATAGTAAATAGATGGGGAAATTGTATCTCTTTGAGGCGAGGAGAGGTCAAGCACCCTAACCCTTACCCAAACTCTTGAGTGACGTCAAGTTGGCCACCTTTAAGCCAGTCACATGACCTTTAAGCCATCCCCAGTCACATGATCATCAAGCCACTCCCATCTGGTCACATGGCTGGCAAGCCACACCCACAAAATAAGTCACACCCACAGTGTGGTAGTAAAAATTTTTGCAGCCCTTCATTGCCGGAGATCCACTAGTAGCCAATGCAACTTGCGGAGAGTTGGCATAATATGTGTGTACCTTGGTACACCAATAATAGCTCGTGCGGCTGCATTTTGAACCAGCTGAAGTCTCTGAATGCTTTTCAAGGGTAGCCCCATGTAGAGCGCTTTGCAATAGTCAAGGCACGAGGTGATGAGGGCATGAGTGACCATGCGAAGAGCCTCCTGATCTAGGTAGGGATGACTAGATGATGTTATCTAGTCAGGTAATGAAATGTTTATTTTTTTTATTTATTTATTTATTTATTTACTTTGTCCAATACACAATGAGAGTTTTAGTGGGTATATATATATATATATATATATGTTAAATGTTTATAGCTGGAATTTTTTAAAATTAAGGGAGACCAGGATAGATCTATTTCGGCCTTATTAGGCCTCATCAGCTGGCCACACCCACTCTTTTACTGGGATTCGATCTGGGAAGCTTCTGCATTGTAAAGCAGAGAGCTAGCAATTAGACCCATCCGATCTGAATCCTCTCAGCTCTGTACCAGGGAGGGGTATATGTTTTTTCTTATGTCGGATCACCCTGGTATATTTTTAAGGAACGTCACAGCTCCTTTTTTTGCCTATAGGCCCAACCTAGGGCCACTGCAAGGCAGTAATATATTTATAGCCGACAAACTATATTTTGTATGTGTTAAATGTTTATAGCTGGAATTTTTTAAAATTAAGGGAGACCAGGATAGATCTATTTCGGCCTTATTAGGCCTCATCAGCTGGCCACACCCACTCTTTTACTGGGATTCGATCTGGGAAGCTTCTGCATTGTAAAGCAGAGAGCTAGCAATTAGACCCATCCGATCTGAATCCTCTCAGCTCTGTACCAGGGAGGGGTATATGTTTTTTCTTATGTCGGATCACCCTGGTATATTTTTTAAGGAACGTCACAGCTCCTTTTTTTGCCTATAGGCCCAACCTAGGGCCACTGCAAGGCAGTAATATATTTATAGCCGACAAACTATATTTTGTATGTGTTAAATGTTTATAGCTGGAATTTTTTAAAATTAAGGGAGACCAGGATAGATCTATTTCGGCCTTATTAGGCCTCATCAGCTGGCCACACCCACTCTTTTACTGGGATTCGATCTGGGAAGCTTCTGCATTGTAAAGCAGAGAGCTAGCAATTAGACCCATCCGATCTGAATCCTCTCAGCTCTGTACCAGGGAGGGGTATATGTTTTTTCTTATGTCGGATCACCCTGGTATATTTTTAAGGAACGTCACAGCTCCTTTTTTTGCCTATAGGCCCAACCTAGGGCCACTGCAAGGCAGTAATATATTTATAGCCGACAAACTATATTTTGTATGTGTTAAATGTTTATAGCTGGAATTTTTTAAAATTAAGGGAGACCAGGATAGATCTATTTCGGCCTTATTAGGCCTCATCAGCTGGCCACACCCACTCTTTTACTGGGATTCGATCTGGGAAGCTTCTGCATTGTAAAGCAGAGAGCTAGCAATTAGACCCATCCGATCTGAATCCTCTCAGCTCTGTACCTGGGAGGGGTATATGTTTTTTCTTATGTCGGATCACCCTGGTATATTTTTAAGGAACGTCACAGCTCCTTTTTTTGCCTATAGGCCCAACCTAGGGCCACTGCAAGGCAGTAATATATTTATAGCCGACAAACTATATTTTGTATGTGTTAAATGTTTATAGCTGGAATTTTTTAAAATTAAGGGAGACCAGGATAGATCTATTTCGGCCTTATTAGGCCTCATCAGCTGGCCACACCCACTCTTTTACTGGGATTCGATCTGGGAAGCTTCTGCATTGTAAAGCAGAGAGCTAGCAATTAGACCCATCCGATCTGAATCCTCTCAGAGCTGAGAGGATTCAGATCGGATGGGTCTAATTGCTAGCTCTCTGCTTTACAATGCAGAAGCTTCCCAGATCGAATCCCAGTAAAAGAGTGGGTGTGGCCAGCTGATGAGGCCTAATAAGGCCGAAATAGATCTATCCTGGTCTCCCTTAATTTTAAAAAATTCCAGCTATAAACATTTAACACATACAAAATATAGTTTGTCGGCTATAAATATATTACTGCCTTGCAGTGGCCCTAGGTTGGGCCTATAGGCAAAAAAAGGAGCTGTGACGTTCCTTAAAAATATACCAGGGTGATCCGACATAAGAAAAAACATATACCCCTCCCTGGTACAGAGCTGAGAGGATTCAGATCGGATGGGTCTAATTGCTAGCTCTCTGCTTTACAATGCAGAAGCTTCCCAGATCGAATCCCAGTAAAAGAGTGGGTGTGGCCAGCTGATGAGGCCTAATAAGGCCGAAATAGATCTATCCTGGTCTCCCTTAATTTTAAAAAATTCCAGCTATAAACATTTAACACATACAAAATATAGTTTGTCGGCTATAAATATATTACTGCCTTGCAGTGGCCCTAGGTTGGGCCTATAGGCAAAAAAAGGAGCTGTGACGTTCCTTAAAAATATACCAGGGTGATCCGACATAAGAAAAAACATATACCCCTCCCTGGTACAGAGCTGAGAGGATTCAGATCGGATGGGTCTAATTGCTAGCTCTCTGCTTTACAATGCAGAAGCTTCCCAGATCGAATCCCAGTAAAAGAGTGGGTGTGGCCAGCTGATGAGGCCTAATAAGGCCGAAATAGATCTATCCTGGTCTCCCTTAATTTTAAAAAATTCCAGCTATAAACATTTAACACATACAAAATATAGTTTGTCGGCTATAAATATATTACTGCCTTGCAGTGGCCCTAGGTTGGGCCTATAGGCAAAAAAAGGAGCTGTGACGTTCCTTAAAAATATACCAGGGTGATCCGACATAAGAAAAAACATATACCCCTCCCTGGTACAGAGCTGAGAGGATTCAGATCGGATGGGTCTAATTGCTAGCTCTCTGCTTTACAATGCAGAAGCTTCCCAGATCGAATCCCAGTAAAAGAGTGGGTGTGGCCAGCTGATGAGGCCTAATAAGGCCGAAATAGATCTATCCTGGTCTCCCTTAATTTTAAAAAATTCCAGCTATAAACATTTAACACATACAAAATATAGTTTGTCGGCTATAAATATATTACTGCCTTGCAGTGGCCCTAGGTTGGGCCTATAGGCAAAAAAAGGAGCTGTGACGTTCCTTAAAAATATACCAGGGTGATCCGACATAAGAAAAAACATATACCCCTCCCTGGTACAGAGCTGAGAGGATTCAGATCGGACGGGTCTAATTGCTAGCTCTCTGCTTTACAATGCAGAAGCTTCCCAGATCGAATCCCAGTAAAAGAGTGGGTGTGGCCAGCTGATGAGGCCTAATAAGGCCGAAATAGATCTATCCTGGTCTCCCTTAATTTTAAAAAATTCCAGCTATAAACATTTAACACATACAAAATATAGTTTGTCGGCTATAAATATATTACTGCCTTGCAGTGGCCCTAGGTTGGGCCTATAGGCAAAAAAAGGAGCTGTGACGTTCCTTAAAAATATACCAGGGTGATCCGACATAAGAAAAAATATATATATATATATATATATATATATATATATATATATATATATATATATATATTTGTTTTCGTAGATTTTCACCGGTACAGGTATGACGGTCTTGGTATATTCAGGTTTCTTCCCGTGTAGGATTTGGAAATTTCTGGCGACGTTTTCATGAGGTCCCACTCATCATCTTCAGGCTGGTGCTTCTGTCCTTGTTCTAAGGCGAACACTGCGAGACCTAAGCTGCCTTCCTTCTATAAATACTGATGGCTGGGTGTGGTTTGATGGCTCAGCAATTGCCTGCTGTGTAGAAACTTCCTGGTGAGTCAGTGGGGTAACATCTGGGGTCGTTGATGTAGCTGAAGTATGCTGAACACATATTGCAAAACAATCAAGCAGCCTGCAAGCTCCAACTACTCAGGATATCACGCCTAATCAACAACCATTAACTAATCAGCATACTTCAGCTACATCAACGACCCCAGATGTTACCCCACTGACTCACCAGGAAGTTTCTACACAGCAGGCAATTGCTGAGCCATCAAACCACGCCCAGCCACCAGTATTTATAGAAGGAAGGGGAGGATACCTTCTTGCTGACCAGGACCTATGAGAAACTCGAGGTCCAAAGAGCTACCATCCTATGCGACCTCAAATGTCTACGCAACTGCAGAGACAGAAACTTGATCCCCAAATGCTGCCAACTAAAATTCCATTCTAAAACCCCATCCACTGAACGAATCCTGAAAAGAACTGAATTAGCCGTAATCAGAAATGAACTCCACAGGAAAAGATTCCTACTAGACCAAGCCAACAAAGACCTACTCACTCTTCATCTCAAACTTAGCAACAGAATCCACCCAATACTCTGGGACAAATCCAAATAACTAGCCCTCTGGAGAGCTGAAACAGAAAACTCCCTCAATACAGACATACACACCAGGAAACTCCACAATTTGGAAAAACACCAGAAGCCCAAACCCTTTCCACAGCAACTCATGAACAATACAGTACATAATATATTGGACAGGACCCTCACCACAGCAGAAAACAACGTCCTCTCCAAAGGATTCAACTTTGCAGACGCCCCCAAACACATCCCCACTGAAAACATCATATGCGGAGTTGAAGCCTCCCTAACCAAAATCAACCAAGATGAAGCCAACAAAATCAGACTCGAAGTCACCAATGTTCTCTGCTCCAGCATTCCACCCAGAAGCAACTTACATAAAGATGAACAAAAAGCACTTGAGGAAAGACAATAACATAATCATCCTCCCAGCAGACAAAGGCAATGCCACTGTGGTGATGAACACATCTGACTACCAAGACAAGCTATCCAACCTACTCCAAGACCCCGCTTACAAACCTCTAAGCACAGATCCTACCACCTACCTGGAAAAAACCACCAAATCCAAAATAAAAGCTTCTTCCATCAGTGAAGAAATCCAGCAAAGAATCATCCCCAGAGAAAAATCATCCAGATGCCCCAAGCTCTATGGCCTCCCCAAGATACACAAAGAAGGAACACCACTCAGACCTATAGCCAGCTCCATAGGCTCACCCCTACAGAATCTTGCCAAATTTCTTGCCAAACAACTCCAGCCCTACGCAGAATCCATCATGTCTCATGTACAAAACTCATTCCACTTCATAGAAATCATAAAGGAACAAAACCTACAACCCAGTGACCTTCTCGTAAGCTTCGATGTCATATCTCTCTTCACCCAAGTGCCTATCAAAGAAGCCCTGACAGCCATCCAAAACAAATACAACCCCCCGAAGCACATCTTAGATCTGACCAACCACTGCCTGATGAATACATACTTCATCCACAATGGACAAAGATACAAACAGATAGAAGGAGCCCCCATGGGATCACCCCTGTCACCCGTCATCGCAAACTTATACATGGAATATTTTGAAACCAATGCCTTGGACAAATCTGAACACAAACCTAAACTCTGGCTTAGATATGTAGATGATACCTTCGTAATTTGGCCACATGGGAAAGAAAAACTGGACAGCTTTCTCACACATCTCAACAGCCTACACCCCAAAATACAATTCACCATGGAAATAGAAACCAACAACAAACTTCCCTTCCTGGATGTCCTAATCTACAAAAACCCCAATGGCTCCCTAGGACATACCGTCTACCAAAAGAAGACACACACCAACCGCTACTTAAACGCAAAATCCCACCACCACCCTGCACAGATCAATTCCGTAGCCAAGACCCTCATTTCCAGAACCAAACGCCTAGCCGACAAAGACCACCTGGAACCTGAATTACACAGTTTCACAAATGTATTAATTTCCAATGGATTCCAAAGAGAGGCAATCAACAACTTAATCCAAAAAGAGACACCCCCCAAGAACCAAGACACAGAACAGGACAATGGCATCGCCCTCCTCCCTTACATCAAAGGCACCACAGATAAAATCAGTAAAATTCTCTGCAAACACAACATCAGGACAGCCTTTGGTACAGATAAGAAAATAGCCAACATCCTAAGAAACCCGAAAGACAATATCCAGCTAGAAAACCAGGGAGTGTATCAAATACCGTGTAAAATCTGCCCAGCCACATATATTGGACAAACAAACAGGAGAGTAAATGCACGTGTTGCAGAACATAAGAATGCATTAAGGAAAAAAGAAAAAACCTCCTCCCTTTTCCAACACTCCAAAACTACAGGACATGAAATTGATTTTGACAGTACTAAATTAATTTCCAAAACAGAACACTACAGCAAAAGAATAATAATGGAAGCCATCGAGATAGAAAAACATCCCCAAAATATGAACAAGCGGGATGATACCTCCCGCCTACCAGACATCTGGAAACCAGCCCTCAAACGTAACCCAGCCATAAAAACAGAAACCAGACTCAGAACACATATTGCAAAACAATCAAGCAGCCTGCAAGCTCCAACTACTCAGGATATCACGCCTAATCAACAACCATTAACTAATCAGCATACTTCAGCTACATCAACGAACCCAGATGTTACCCCACTGACTCACCAGGAAGTTTCTACACAGCAGGCAATTGCTGAGCCATCAAACCACACCCAGCCACCAGTATTTATAGAAGGAAGGCAGCTTAGGTCTCGCAGTGTTCGCCTTAGAACAAGGACAGAAACACCAGCCTGAAGATGATGAGTGGGACCTCATCGAAACGTCGCCAGAAATTTCCAAATCCTACACGGGAAGAAACCCGAACATACCAAGACCGTCATACCTGTACCCGTGAAAATCTACGAAAATATATATATATACACACACACACACACACACACACACACACAAACACATACATACACATACACATACACATACATATACATACACACACACACACACACACACACAGTAAAATACATGATGAAGGTTATAGAGGAGATACTCATAGTAAAATATATCTAAGAAAGAATAGAAAAGAAGATATAATAATAGAACATATCAATGAAAGAATAGAAAAAGAAGACAACAACCTGCAAGAAAACAACCAATTCACATTCATGTCTCAGTTGTCACCTCTAGTTACTTATTATGACAGTAACATTTACCTTCTCACATTCCTTCCGTTCTTTTCTCTCTTGCACCGTGGTCAGGTAATTCACTGCTGCATACTCTAATACTGAGAGGAAGACAAACACAAAACTGACCCAGAGGTAAATGTCCACAGCTTTGATGTAGGAAACTCGAGGCATGGAGGCATTGACACCAGTGATGATGGTAGACATGGTCAGTACCGTCGTGATACCTGAGGATATTACAATTTTCCAATTGAAGATACTCATTTTTTTAAATAATGCATTTACTTCACTGAACTGCAAGCTTTTTTAAAAAGAAAAAGAAAAGAACATGTTGATTTAAAGAAGTTGGTCTTATTATACTGATGGCCTGGCATCTTTATTTGAGTTTCTGCCTTTTTAGGGCAAACTAAAATCCTGTTTGTACACATTCTACCTAGTATTTTATTATTTTATTTTACTTATTTATTTGTCAAACAAGTATAGTATTATAGTATATATTAACACAAGTAGAACATAGTAATAGAAAGGATAATTAGAGGACAGGGACAGTAGGCTCAAAGGTGCACTTATGTACGCCCCTTACAGACCTCTTATAAATGTATTGCCCAGATTGATGTATCAATGCTTAAGGATAGTTAATTTCACTTTTGGGGCCCAGAACCAGGCTACGATTGCTATCCTAGGCACACTTTGGTGGAAGTAAGATTGTTAAAAAGAGCAAGATCTATTTTTGAGAAAATAATCATTGCAATGGAATCCCACACTTGCAGTCTAAAGCAAACTTACCTCTGATAAAACTCATTGGACTTAGTATTGTTTTCAAATAAACAATTAATTTATAATCCTCTTTAAGTACAAATGGCTAAATCTAAATTGTTTTAATCCCTGTGATTATCTGTTTGACTGTTTGTCTATCAGTATCTATCCGTATCTATCTACTTATCTACCTACTTACCAGAAGTGGGTTTCAGCAGGTTCTGACCAGTTCTTGAAGAACTGGTAGTGGACATTTTAAGTTGTTCGGATAACTGGTAAATACCATCTCTGACTGCCCCAGCCCCCATCTATTCTCTGCCTCCTGAGTCCCAGCTGGTTAGGAGGAAATGGGGATTATGCAGTAACCTTCCCCTGGAGTGGTATGGGGATGGAGATTTTACAGTATCCTTCCCCTGCTAAGCCCACTAAGCCACACAACACTCACCAAGCCATGCCCACAGAACCGGCGGTAAAAAAAATGTGAAACCTACCACTGCTACCTACCTACCCTGTTTCCCCGATAGTAAGACACCCCCGATTGTAAGACATATCGGGGGTTTCAGGGGGGTCGGCTAATATAAGCCGTACCCCGAAAGTAAGACATATGTCTTACTTTTGGGAAAACACGGGGGTATTGCCGGGGGGGGGAGCCCGAGGACGTCGCTTCCAAGCTCCCCGCACTCGCCTTCGCCTCGCCGCGGCACCACCGCCTCTTCCCCTGCTTGGCAAAGCGAAGGACAGCGCTGGTCCGAAGCAAGCCGAGCGGGCGGAGGCTTGCAGTGAAGGCGCTCGTCCCAGCAACCGAGTCCTGCCGAGGCTCGGCTGCAAGCGGCCAGCGAGGCCGACCAGCTCCGAGGCAAGCGGCCGGCGCTGCGCCCTCCTTCGCCCGCCTCCTTTCCGGCAGGCAGGTGGGGCTGCCCAACTGCGCAGAGCGGCTCCTCCCCTCCAGACACACGCTTCCCCGACACGCGTCTGTGGCTCCACGCGTGCACACCGCTTGGAGCCCTGAGGTTGAACTTGGAAAAGGGCTCACGAGGCTCCTGTCCCGCGGCTGCCCTTCTGGACTCTGGGGAGATGCCTTCGGGAACGCGACCCTTTCAATTTTTTTCCAATGTAAGACATACCCCGAAAGTAAGACGTAGTGGGGCTTTTGGGGGTAAAAAGAAAGTAAGACACTGTCTTACTTTCGGGGAAACACGGTACCTAATCTATCTACCTACCTACCTACTTACCATCAGCTCTAACCTGCTTTTTATCCATAGGCTAGCTAAGACTTACTATGGGGAAGAAGAGAGGAGGTAAAAATTACAAGTAGTCCTTGCTTGCAACAATTCATTTTGTGACCGTTCAAAGTTACAACAGCCCTGAAAAAATGTGGCTTATCACCATTTTTCACACATGACCACACTTATGTCGTCATGACTTATGACCTTTGCAGCATCCCCATGGTCGGGTGATCAAAAATTCAGAACAAGGGGACACAATCTGAAGTTAGTTGGGGGAAAGATCAAAAGCAACGTGAGAAAATATTATTTCACTGAAAGAGTAGTAGATCCTTGGAACAAACTTCCAGCAGACGTGGTTGGTAAATCCACAGTAACTGAATTTAAACATGCCTGGGATAAACATATATCCATTGTAAGATAAAATACATGAAATAGTATAAGGGCAGACTAGATGGACCATGAGGTCTTTTTCTGCCGTCAGTCTTCTATGTTTCTATGCTTAGCAACTGGTTCATATTTATGACCGTTGCCATTTCCCACGGTCATGTGATCACCTTTTACAACCTTCTGAGAAGCAAAGTCAATGTAGAAGCCAGATTCATATAACAAAGTTGCTAACATATCAACTGCAGCAATTCACTTAACAACTGGGGCAAGAAAAGTCGTAAACTGGAGCAAAACCCACTGGACAAATTTCCCACCTAACCACCGAAATTTGGGGCTCATTTGTGGTCGTAGGCCGAGGACCACCTGTATTACAACTAAGTTTCCTTGTCAATACACGCTGTCCTGGGTTGCAGCTGTTCTAAATAAAGCAGCGATGGATTCCATCACTTACCTAAGGGAACTCTTGCAGGCACAGCACGGCGGTCTATCCAAAAAGAAACCCAAGACAACATGACCATCAGAGTGGCAGGGAAATAGGTCTGAAGCAAGAAGAAGAAGATATGGCGTCGTAATGTGAAGTTGATGAAGAGACGGTTATACCAACCTGCAAGAGAAAGAGGGAGAACCAGATCACGGTGAAGAGTAGCAATGACAACACGGTAAACAAGATGGAACTCTTACAATATTTACTTTAATAGTACTATGCTTTAGAATTATTATTATTATTATTTATTGGATTTGTATGCCGCCCCTCTCCGCAGACTCGGGGCGGCTAACAACAATAATAAAAAACAACATGTAACAATCCAATTTAATAAAACAACTAAAAACCCTTATTATAAAAACCAAACATACACACAAACATACCATACATAACTTGTAATGGCCTGAGGGAAGGAATATCCTAACTCCCCCATGCCTGGCGACAAAGGTGGGTCTTGAGTAATTTGGAAAAGACAAGGAGGGTGGGGGCCGTTCTAATCTCTTGGGGGAGTTGATTCCAGAGGGCAGGGGCCGCCACAGAGAAGGCTCTTCCCCTGGGGCCCGCCAAACAACATTGTTTGGTCGACAGGACCCGGAGAAGGTCAACTCTGTGGGACCTTATCAGTCGCTGGGATTCGTGCGGTAGAAGGCGGTTCCGGATGTATTCTGGCCCAATGCCATGTAGGGCTTTAAAGGTCATTACCAACACTTTGAATTGTGACCGGAAACCGATAGGCAGCCAGTGCAGGCCGCGGAGTGTTGCAGAAACGTGGGCGAATCTAGGAAGCCCCACGATAGCTCTCGCGGCCGCATTCTGCACAATCTGAAGTTTCCGAACACTTTTAAAAGGTAGCCCCAAGTAGAGAGCATTGCAGTAATCGAACCTCGAGGTGATGAGGGCATGAGTGACTGTGAGCAATGACTCCCTGTCCAAATAGGGCCGCAACTGGTGCACCAGGCAAACCTGGGGCCCCCTCGCCACAGCCGAAATATGATGTTCTAATGTCAGCTGTGGATCGAGGAGGACGCCCAAGTTGCGGACCCTCTCTGAGTTCTCACCAAATAGTTCTCACCAAAAAGGGGCACTTTTCACTTAAATAATAAGAACATACAAATAACGTTTAGAAATCCTTTGGAGTTGAGGTGTTGTTGTTGTTGTTGTTGTTGTTGTTTTAAAAAAAAAGAACAACAGAGATTGGTTTACCCAAGTTTAATGAAACAAAATAGTCTGCTACAAATAGTTGGTTTTTTTTCCTTCCTAATATCTGTAAATATTCTTGTACATCGTGAAAGAGACCAAAAAAAGTCCCCACGTTCTCTATCCCTGAGAAGCAAATGTTGCAATTGTTTTGACATTTCCTGCTGTCAAATTTCAGTCACACTGGAACAGGTGGAAAGTGACATTTTGGTAAATAGAAATGCCCTACTCCTACTAAGTTCCACTAACAGTTATATTTGTACAAGAATGACTTCTGTTCCTTCTTCTCTCTAGCCTTTCCATGTGAACATTTTTAGAATTCATAAGACTGAAACATTTCTTCAGACAACAACAATATTCTAGACTTATATACCGCTTCAGAGTACAGTGGTACCTCTACTTAAGAACTTTTCTAGTTAAGAACCAGGTGTTCAAGATTTTTTTGCCTCTACTTAAGAACCATTTTCTATCTAAGAACCCGAGCCCGGAAAAATTTCCCAGGAAATTTGAGAGTGGCATGAAGGCCCAGCCACTTTCCTGCCATTCCCCCTTTATGTTCTGTCTGGGTCCCCCCAGAAGCCAACACCAACCAAAAAGAGTATCCAGACACACTGGTAAAAAGCAAAGGCAGTTTATATACTGGAAAGCAAACACAGGTAACAAAAACTGTTCTTACAGACAGGAACACGATGAAGCTTCACAGAGGTTTCACGAAGGCCAGGCAATAAAACAGGCTTCTTGCTGGCAAAAACAACATTGGAGATAATAAAACCCACGCCTCCCCCAAGTCTTTCAGCCTTCTAGGCCACAAGCCAAGATCAGAGACGCCAAGAATCGAAGCAAGGTCACAGGACTCCCAGTTGATAACTCTCCACAAGACTGTAAGGGCGGGCCTGCCTTTTCAACCCTGCTGAGGAGAACCACACCCAAACCCAGCTGTTGCCAATTCAGGGATGGAAATACCTTTCTAATTGGCCCCTTCGTTGAGCTGCACGTCTCTGCCTCATGTCTATTATAGCCTGTGCGTCTTCATCCAATGAATCCAGGCTACTAGCTGGGGAGAGGCCCCCCCCCGGGGGTCTCAGGCTGCTCTCCCTCCTCCTCTTCCTGACGTTCCTCTCCCCCCGTCTGCCTGGTCCTCCCCCTCCTGGTCACTGTCCTCCTCCTCTGGGCATGGATCCGGAGGAGCCTCAGGCTGAATCACAACATTTTAATCCCAGCCATCTGGGCTGCCAGAGGAGCCTTTTGGTGGCGCTTAAAGAGGCTTTGGCAGTCCAGAGCGAATGAAGCATTTTACCTTCTCTGGGTGCTTGGAGAGGGAATAAATCTCTGTCAGGGCCTAGAGAAAAGAAATGCTCCCTTCGCTCTGGGCAGCCGAGGAGTCACCACAGCGAAGGAAAGGTGCCGGCTACAAAGCGAGCGAGTGAGAGGAGAGGGGAGCCCATCAGCATGGGAAGGAAGAGGCAGCAAGTAGCAGCAGCAGCAACCAGTGTATGGGAGGCAGTGTATGGGAGGCAGCTTCGCGCCGGGTGTATGGGAGGTGTGTGCTCCTCCTCGCCGCCTCAGAGTCCCTCTTTTTTTTAAGGCCTAAAGTTTTTTATTTTTTTGATTCACTTCACCTTCCTTCAACAGTGACTGTCCTCCCCCTCTTCTTCCTGCTCCTCCTCCCACCCAAATTCTGAGCTTTTATTTCTTTCTTTTACATTGATTCCTATGGGAAAAATTCCTTTTACTTAAGAACATTTCTACTTAAGAACCTGGTCATGGAACGAATTAAGTTCTTAAGTAGAGATACCACTGTACTTTGCAGCATGAATCACCAAGCTTTCAGACTTCAGGGACCACATTCATAATTTTAAATCCTGTGGACTACTAATATGATTGGGACTGGGTGGGCGTAGCTAGGTGGCCGTGAGACTGGGTGGGTGTGGCCAATTCGCTGTCATTCACATTTAAGGGTGCCTCTACTTGCCCCTCTCCTGCCAGCCACTCCTCGCCTCTCTACCCAGGCTCCTGAGGGCCCCAACAGGAAGCAGTTGTTGGAGCTAAGCAGCCACCACAATAAAGAGTGGGCAAAACAGCTGGCTCAGCTCAATTTGGATCTGACCGAGAAGTAGGCTCAGCAGAAGCACCTCACTGAGGACTACGAACATAGGCTTTCCAAGCAGAAGAGAGACCTGTGGAAGTGCAAGGCCAGGTACCGGCGCCTGGAGGCTCAGATGGCCAGCCAGTTCCAGGCCATGATGCAGTCCCACTGGAACAAGGCCCTCTGGCTCTTTGCCACCAGTGGCACTTCCCTCCAGCCACTGCCCAAAGCCCCACGCCAGGCGGCTGAAGCAGACCCCAAGTTGGAATTTCCCCCTCTGACTCACACAAAAATACACAGAAGAGAATGTTCATTGCACGTATCCGGCCCAGGGGCCGTAGTTTGAGGACCCTTGATTTAGTGCAATATAAAAACTGCAAATAACCACCACAATTTTCTCATGGACCACCAGTAGTCCAGAGACCACCAGTTGGTGACCGCTGCTTTATAGCACTCTAAGTATTTTGTAGAGTCGACATATTGTCCCTGGGTCCTCATTTTACCGAGCTTTTATATCTTTCACACACCACTTCTAAGTACTGAAGAACAATTATACAGCCGTTCTTGAATGCAACATTATTAATCTTGCCAAGGAGATCTTACATCTGTAAATATTTAAGTTGTATAATCTTCTTGGATTATATACTTTAAATCTTCTTTCTTAGTAAAATAATGTTATGAAAGTCCTTTTTCGGCCTGATGGACAATTCGGCAAAAATAGATTCTTGGAAATAAAAGAACAACTCTAGATAATGCAATTCTTTTCTGATAGGTGTAGAACTTTCTTGAGAATTTATATCATATGGGTCTCAAAAAATTGGCTAATTAAATAGTTAAGCTAAATGTCTTACCTAGAATATTTTCTGATCATAATCCAGTGATCTTAATGCTCGAGGGGAAAATCTTCAATTTTTAGATGGAGATTAAATGAAGTACTATTTTTTAAAAAAAATTGTGTAAGACTGTAAAAAGAAATTAAATTATTTTTTAATGATTTCATGATTGTTGTTAGCCGCTCCGAGTTTTCGGACAGGGGCGGCATATAAATCCAATAAAACTTGAAACTTAAACTTGAAACTTAAACTAATAAGTTGTACAAAGGCATGAATTTAATGAAAGCGTTCGATGCCAGAAAAGCTGTAATGAGAGATTATTTCATTTATAATTGTATAATTGTATATATAATTGTAAGCTAAACAAATAAATCCCTAACCAAAAAAAATACTTTTAAAAAGCAGGAAGATTTACAGAAAATATCAACAGACACTGTTATTTTATGCCACATTAAAATTTTACTTCCACAATTACCTATGCTAATTATAAGAGAAATAGAGACCAAACTAAGCTATATGAAATAGAAGAACTTCAAATTTACAGATAAACTAGGGAAATGGTTGGCATATGAGAACCAGGGAAATGGTATTTCACCTTCAACTGTAACAATACACGTGCACATAATAGATTTAAACTAAATGTCAGTCGCTCTAAACAAGACTGCAAAAAATACGACTTCGGCAATAGAGTAACCAATGCCTGGAATGCACTACCTGACTCTATGGTTTCTACTCCTAACCCCAAAACCTTTAACCTTAGATTGTGTTGGATGTGGAAATAAATACATGGATACAAGAGATGGGTATTATGGGTCATTTTATTTCTGTAATTATCTAGGACTTTCCTCTCAATAACCTTCCTGGGCAATTATGGGCATAGCTCTTTGCTGAGCAAGGGCAGGCTATCACTACCCTCGCCTTGCTATCTGCCATGTCCGCTGGAGTGTGGAAAGGTTCACTCCCCTGTCCCCATCCGGGAACTGGTATATGTGAGTTCCAAGGGCACCCCCCCTCCATCACTCGAGCTGGATACACCTTGAGCTTCTGGCAAGGGGCAGCCCATCACTTTCCAAAAGATGCCCAAAAGGAGAACACGCAATTGCTCCTGACATCCGTTTCCACCCCTTTCTGCCATCCCAGGGACCAGAGGGTTAATAGTCAATTAATCCATTCCACTTGGTCTAATGACTGCATTACACCCCCTAGCCAAACTCCCTCCCTCCCAGTGTAGAGTAGGCGAAAAAACGGCAGCAGCGTAATAGAGTTGTGACCGCAAAAAATTCCTACTCGGCCTCCTGAAGCAACCAGTAGTCACATTGAAAGTAAGAGGAGGACGGGCGGGTGTACGCTTTGGATACTGGTGAGGAAAGAAAAGAGGGCATGGGCGGCATGTTGGCTTATACATACAGGCTCGCTGGCACACCCCTTGCTTCCTTTGCCTCTGCACTGTTAGCGCAGGGGTTATTGAGCAATCTCGCGCCTTTGTGCAAGATTGCCCTCCCCTGATGCCAGCTGTATCTCCTGGGGCCATGTCTTCCGGCCCCGATGCAACTGCCCATCCACCACCAAACCACCCGGCCTTTCAATTATCTACAATTGACCTCTCCCCCTTTCTAAGAGGTCTGTAAGGGCATGCATAAGCATACCATTGTGTCTACTGTCACTGTCCTACTGTCCTATTGTCTTGTATTTATTTATTAGATTTCTATGCCGCCCTTCTCAAGGCGACTCAGGGGGTGTACAACATCATAAATGAAACAATTTGTAAAGAAATCTAAATGACTATAAAAATTATACAAATTACTAAAAAGCATTAAAAACCCCATATACAATCATACACATTCCAATTCAATCATACATAGTATCGGCTGGAGATAATCTCACCACTTATGGCCCCCATGCCCGCTGGCAGAGATAGGTCTTGAGATTTTTACGAAAGACCAGGAGGGAGGGGCAGTACGTATCTCTGGAGGGAATTCGTTCCAGAGGGCTGGGGCTGCCACAGAGAAGACTCTTCCCCTAGGCCCCAGCAACCGACATTGTCTGACTGATGGGATCTGGAAAAGGCCAACTCTGTGGGACCTAACCAGCCACTGTGATACATTAGTCAGAGGACAGTCCTGAATATAGTCTGGTCTTAAGCCATGTAGGGCTTAATAGGTCATAACCAGCACTTTGAATTGCGCCCAGAGACCAATTGGCAACCAGTGCAGCTCATGGAGTGATGTTGAGATGTGGGCAGGTCTTGGTAGCCCTACTATAGCTCTCACAGATGCATTTTGCACAATTTGTAGTCTCTGAACACTTCAGAGGCAGCCCCATGTAGAGAACATTGCAGTAATCGAACCTCGAGGTAATAAGGGCCTGAGTGACTGTGAGAAGTGACTCCCTGCCCAAATAGGGCCACAACTGGCGCACAAGGCGTACCTGTGCTAATGCCCCCCTCGCCACAGCCTTCTTCCTTCCCTTGCTACAAATCCAACCAATACCAAGTTAAAACACTCCAGATAGAGATGTGCAATACAAGCCTCAGTTTGAGATTTATCTGCTGAGATTTTGTAGGAAAGAAAACAAATTAATTCCCATTGTAAAAGTATAAAGAAATACCATATTTTTTGGAGTATAAGTCGCACCAAAATATAAGACGCACCTTAGTTTTGGAGGAGGAAAATAGGGAAAAAATAATCTGCCTACCAGGTATTTATCTAACTCAGTGGTTCTCAACCTGGGGGTCGGGACCCCTTTGGGGGTCGAATGACTGTTTCACAGGGGGCGCCTAACATTATGGGAAAAGACAAATTTCCCATGGTGTTAGGAACTAAAGCTTCTATTCTGGCACCTTGGAACATATTTTTACAATCCGCTCAATCAGGCCTTTACAGTGGGTGTGTCCCTCTGATCTCCAATCATCTTAAAGCTCTGTTGAAAGAATTGGCGCTAGACTTATGGTTAGGGGTCACCACAACATATGGAACTGTATTAAGGAGTCGCGGCATTAGAAAGGTTGAGAACCACTGATCTAGCTAATCCTTAGCCTGGTCAGCTTCAGCACATAAGTTTGCTGGTTTTGAACCCACATGCTTGCTTTTTGTCCCTGGTTGGGGATAAAAAACAGTTTCCAAAACACTTTGCTTCTCTCTCTCTTCAGAGAGAAACTATGAGAAAATGGGGCAATCATTTCGCTAGCCAAGTGCAGAAGATCGCTTCACTCATTAGCACCACATTAGGGCTGAAAAAAGGCAGATCGCTTGCTAGCAAAACATGGAACATTGCTTTGCTGTTAGCAACAATGAAAGAAGCAGGCAAAGGGAAGATCCCTTATCTAGCAAAGCACAGAAGATTGTGTTAGCACCTTGTTAGAGCTAAAAAAAAATGTTTAGTAAAAGCAACATTCGGAGTATAAGACGCACCCAAATTTTCAGTCATTTTTTTGGGGGGGGGAAGGTGAATCTTATACAGTGGTACCTCTACTTACGAACTTAATTCGTTCCGTGACCAGGTTCTTAAGTAGAAAAGTTTGTAAGAAGCAGCAATTTTTCCCATAGGAATTAATGTAAAAGCAAATAATGCATGCGATTGGGGAAACCATAGGGAGGGTGGAGGCCCTGTTTCCTCCCAGGAGATTCCTAGAGAGGCCCCACGGAGGCTTCTCCCTGCCTTTTCCGGTTGCAGTTTCGGAGGGTCGGGTTTGTAAGTGGAAAATGTTTTTTTGAGAAGAGGCAAAAAAAATTTGAACACCCAGTTCTTATCTAGAAAAGTTCATAAGTAGAGGTGTTCTTAGGTAGAGGTACCACTGTACTCTGAAAAATACAGTAAGCCAAGAAAATTTACCTGTGCTGCTATAAAAAGCAAGTTTGGTGGTGGTATGGAACTCTTGTATAAGGAACTGAGATAATGATATTCTATCATCTGTTTTCAAGGATTCATTTCCATTCTTCCAATATAGCATGAGGTCATCTTCAGTATAAGCATCTATAGAAGAAATAAATATTTATAGCAATTAATCCAGGTAACACAGCACAGAGCTTAATCCAATCCTCAGCAGCCTGGTATCCATAAAGTAATGTCTTATATTTCAACTCTCAATCTGTTCTGCCGGGCTCTCTGGTAGGAGCCTCCCGAAAATTCAAGGGTACAAATGTCAGACACACACACGCTTGAAAATTCAAAACAATGTTCTTTATCACAAAATTCAAAATAAAATAAGCACTCTTTTGTATTGCAAAGAGCACTCGTCCCAAAACAACCGGGTAGTCTGTACAATTTCTCTTAAGCATTCATTAAGTACTTAGCTAGCAGCTGTGAAGAAACTTCACAGCCATTCTTCTTCCAATGAAATGAGACACACACACACGTTGCTCTGCTTTGGTTTCAAAGGCGTGAAAAAGCAACAAAGTCCAGCAACACAAGATTCCTGATGAACTCCGATCAGATATTCTTCTAGGCCAAACCCACATGCTGCTATTTATAGCAGCAGCGCTAATTACTGGAGCCCCACCCAAACACAGGTGGCCTCCCTTATTTCATGTAATATATTCTTACTTGGTCTCTTCTACGCATAATTCTGCGCTTGCGTGGGTCCAAGACGTCTTCATCCGAATCAGTGGAAGATAAGGGAGATTGACTGCCTGGGCTGTGTACCAAGCCCCCCTCTGCCGAGTCACCCCCACCTTCTTTGTTCGAGGAAACTAAACTCTGAACTGACTCTGTCAGCAATAACACAGGCCTGTGACATGTTGAAGTTTCCCCTGCATCCACCTCCACATTCCCTGGGGCAGGAGCTGGGCCAGAGGCAACCACAACACAATCTATTTTATATACATCGTAATTTAATGTTTGCTATTATGAACACACTAGCAGTTCTTCCGAATGCAGTTGTAGTGTAATCAACGCTCTTAATGTTAACAATGAGGGGCAAGTTTTACCCCTTCAATATCATTGACGGCACCATAACAAAAAGCTGTAAACATTTCCTAAATGTGAAATTGCACAGCTACCACTGAAATTGGACAGCTACAACAGTTGGTCTGTTTTATGTGAAATAGCTGAAATAGTTTAGACCAGTCCTTCTCAAATAGTGGGGTGGCCTCCCCCCAGGAGGGATATGGAGCAATGCCAGGGGGACGTGAGTGACCCCAGAGAACATGCATGATCTCCCTCAATTTATTCCCCCACATGGGGAGTGTTTTCCCAGTTGTATGCTTGTCCAAGCTCGGAAGAGAAGGCGGCCAGACAGGGCAGGGCAGCTGTATGGGTTCTTATTGTTTTCGGTGGGCACCACAGTATAGATAAACTTGAGGTGGCCCGGCCCGTGTCAAAAGAGAGCCCCAACTATGGTAGCCTATGCCTGTCTAACCGAAAACAGGCTACACTGAGTTCAGTGTGACCACCAGGTAAGTGGGTAGAGCAGCCTTCCCCAGCCAATAGTTTGTAGCTTATAATGTAAAATAATAAATATTAACACTAAAATTCCATTGGGACCCCGAGTGGAGAGTTGGGGGGCGCTAAATGTTTACTTCTTCCTGGGGAGGCATAACCAGGGGTGGGCATCAGGCAGGGCGGAGTGGGACACAGCCCTTTACTCCTCCACTCGAAACAGAATACCCTATGAAACTAGACTTACAATCCTGGGTCTTGAAAGCTTAGAACTATGATGCCTTAAACATGATCTAAGTATTGCCCACAAGATCATAAGCTGCAATGTCCTGCCTGTCAAAGACTACTTCAGCTTCAACCACAACAACACAAGAGCACACAACAGATTCAAGCTTAATATTAACCGCTCCAAACTTGACTGTAAAAAATATAACTTTAGTAATCGGGTTGTCGAAGTGCGGAACTCATTACTGGACTCTGTAGTATCATCCCCTAACCCCCCAACATTTTACTCTTAGTCTATCCACAGTTGACCTCTCCAGATACTTAAGAGGTCAGTAAGGGGCGTACATAAGCGCACTAGAGTGCCTTTCACCCCCTGTCCTATAGTCTCTCCTATATCTTGTATTTCTTCTCTACTATATCCTCTATAACCTTCATTGTGTATTATTGGGTATTGGACAAAATAAAAAAATAAAATAAAAATAAAATAACCTTCGTTACAGTATTAGAACATCTTCTGGGAAAATAACATGCAAACCTACTTAGAAATAAATTTTAAGGAATGTGGTTGGTACTTGTTTACTTACAGCTTTCAATTTCCAGGGAACATGTCTGTGTGTCAAGAGGGAAACGACTGAAATCCATGTTACACATTGCTGTCACAGTGACCCTAAGAACACAGTAAGTATATTTCATATGTTAAAATGAGACATGGGAGAAGAAATGATAAATAATGCAGGTTAGATCCACATTCCATTTTTAACAACTTTTAACTTTTAGTGCTAAATAATAAATGCAAGATATTTTGGTATGGCTCCCAGTGTGCCAATAACCATTGAGTCCACCACCTAAAGTTTACGCCATAAACATTAAGATCCACTTTTGAGATCATGATAGTTTATGATCTTCTACATTCTTTGACTTTTACTCTATTATCCCATGGTCTTGCCTTATCAATTATCTACATTTTCTTCTTTTCAACCATAGTTAAATCTGGTATGTTATGTGCCAAGATTTTATCAGTTTGAATTCTGAAATCTTACATTATTTTAACTAGCTCTTTTTTAAAATAACTTTTTCAATTACATGTTACCACCAATTTTCTTTACTGGAAGATGATAATTTTTAGAGATGTTCATACTATCATATGTGGTGGACTTGTACATATGCCCAAAAATTTTGGACACAAATCAAAAGAATAATGGACCAAGTCATATCGACAAAGATTACAACTAAACCAGAACTATTCCTTCTAGGCATCTTTAGACAGAAACTAAGCAAAGAAGACAGATACCTTATTACTCAAATACTAACGGCCGCCAGATTAACATACACACAGCATTGGAAAAAAGAAGACACTCCGACAAACTTAACCATTATTAGTAAAATTATGGAATGTGCAGAACTATCAAAAATAACAATGGAAATACAAAACAAAAACGATTCAGAGTTCTACAAGGCCTGGGAGAAATGGTTCAGATGGTTATCTAACTTTAAAAACAATAAAACAAAAACCAATCAAAATCTCTTAATATAAATCAAAATAAAGATATACAGTGGTCCCTCGACTTGCGCGTTCTCGATTAGCGCGAAACGCTGCAACGCGGTTTTTCAAAAAATATTATTTAAAAAAATAAAATATTAAAAAATAATTTTTTTTTAATTCTGTTCCCTGAATGGAGACCGCCGGCCGCTCAATCGGGCCGGCAGGGAACAGAATGGAGCCTTCCGCGGCGGGGCTGGTAAGGGGGGGAGCCGAGGGGGGAGCCGAGCCCAGCCCCGTGGCATTCGCTTTCCTCCCGCCGGCAGCCGACTGATCGTGGGCTCCTTCGCAACCTCGGAGAGCTTCCTGGTTTTCGTGAGCTTTCATGCCCCGGAAGCTCTCCGAGGTTGCGAAGGAGCCCACGATCAGTCTCGGCTGCGGGTGGGAGGAAGGCGAATCCCCCGTGGGCTCCGTTACATCTTCCGCTGCCAGCCAGGCCATGCTGGCGGCAGCGGAACAATCGCTGGCTGTCAACTTTTCTTTTTAAAACTGGGCAGGAGCTGACTTGCCTCCCCAGTGCTAAAAAGAAAAGTTGACAGCCAGCGCTGCGACTGACGGAATGCTGAGCCTCCCGGTGGAAGGCAGTCGCTTGGCTAGGGAGGCTCGGCCGAAAGAGGCTGGAGCGGCAGAGCCGAGCACGCCTTCCGCCCGGGAAGTCCTGCCCCTTCATCCCCACCCCTCGCCCCTGTGGACGGCGGGGATGAAAGGGCAGGACTCCCTGGGTGGAAGGCGTGCTCGGCTCTGCCGCTCCAGCCCCTTTCGGCCGAGCCTCCCCGGCCAAGCAGCCAGGGAAGTCGAGCCAGGCGTGGCGGCGGCAGCGCTGCTTCTCCGGTCGCCCGGTCCTCTCCTGCCTCCTGCGCCGATGTTCCCCGCTGCGACGGAAGGCAGTCGCTTGGCTAGGGAGGCTCGGCCGAAAGGGGCTGGAGCGGCAGAGCCGAGCATGCCTTCCGCCCGGGAAGTCCTGCCCCTTCATCCCCACCCCTCGCCCCTGTGGTCGGCGGGGATGAAAGGGCAGGACTCCCTGGGTGGAAGGCGTGCTCGGCTCTGCCGCTCCAGCCCCTTTCGGCCGAGCCTCCCCGGCCAAGCAGCCAGGGAAGTCGAGCCAGGCGTGGCGGCGGCAGCGCTGCTTCTCCGGTCGCCCGGTCCTCTCCTGCCTCCTGCGCCGATGTTCCCCGCTGCGACGGAAGGCAGTCGCTTGGCTAGGGAGGCTCGGCCGAAAGGGGCTGGAGTGGCAGAGCCGAGCACGCCTTCCGCCCGGGAAGTCCTGCCCCTTCATCCCCACCCCTCGCCCCTGTGGTCGGCGGGGATGAAAGGGCAGGACTCCCTGGGTGGAAGGCGTGCTCGGCTCTGCCGCTCCAGCCCCTTTCGGCCGAGCCTCCCCGGCCAAGCAGCCAGGGAAGTCGAGCCAGGCGTGGCGGCGGCAGCGCTGCTTCTCCGGTCGCCCGGTCCTCTCCTGCCTCCTGCGCCGATGTTCCCCGCTGCGACGGAAGGCAGTCGCTTGGCTAGGGAGGCTCGGCCGAAAGGGGCTGGAGCGGCAGAGCCGAGCATGCCTTCCGCCCGGGAAGTCCTGCCCCTTCATCCCCACCCCTCGCCCCTGTGGTCGGCGGGGATGAAAGGGCAGGACTCCCTGGGTGGAAGGCGTGCTCGGCTCTGCCGCTCCAGCCCCTTTCGGCCGAGCCTCCCCGGCCAAGCAGCCAGGGAAGTCGAGCCAGGCGTGGCGGCGGCAGCGCTGCTTCTCCGGTCGCCCGGTCCTCTCCTGCCTCCTGCGCCGATGTTCCCCGCTGCGACGGAAGGCAGTCGCTTGGCTAGGGAGGCTCGGCCGAAAGGGGCTGGAGCGGCAGAGCCGAGCATGCCTTCCGCCCGGGAAGTCCTGCCCCTTCATCCCCACCCCTCGCCCCTGTGGTCGGCGGGGATGAAAGGGCAGGACTCCCTGGGTGGAAGGCGTGCTCGGCTCTGCCGCTCCAGCCCCTTTCGGCCGAGCCTCCCCGGCCAAGCAGCCAGGGAAGTCGAGCCAGGCGTGGCGGCGGCAGCGCTGCTTCTCCGGTCGCCCGGTCCTCTCCTGCCTCCTGCGCCGATGTTCCCCGCTGCGACGGAAGGCAGTCGCTTGGCTAGGGAGGCTCGGCCGAAAGGGGCTGGAGTGGCAGAGCCGAGCACGCCTTCCGCCCGGGAAGTCCTGCCCCTTCATCCCCACCCCTCGCCCCTGTGGTCGGCGGGGATGAAAGGGCAGGACTCCCTGGGTGGAAGGCGTGCTCGGCTCTGCCGCTCCAGCCCCTTTCGGCCGAGCCTCCCCGGCCAAGCAGCCAGGGAAGTCGAGCCAGGCGTGGCGGCGGCAGCGCTGCTTCTCCGGTCGCCCGGTCCTCTCCTGCCTCCTGCGCCGATGTTCCCCGCTGCGACGGAAGGCAGTCGCTTGGCTAGGGAGGCTCGGCCGAAAGGGGCTGGAGCGGCAGAGCCGAGCATGCCTTCCGCCCGGGAAGTCCTGCCCCTTCATCCCCACCCCTCGCCCCTGTGGTCGGCGGGGATGAAAGGGCAGGACTCCCTGGGTGGAAGGCGTGCTCGGCTCTGCCGCTCCAGCCCCTTTCGGCCGAGCCTCCCCGGCCAAGCAGCCAGGGAAGTCGAGCCAGGCGTGGCGGCGGCAGCGCTGCTTCTCCGGTCGCCCGGTCCTCTCCTGCCTCCTGCGCCGATGTTCCCCGCTGCGACGGAAGGCAGTCGCTTGGCTAGGGAGGCTCGGCCGAAAGGGGCTGGAGCGGCAGAGCCGAGCATGCCTTCCGCCCGGGAAGTCCTGCCCCTTCATCCCCACCCCTCGCCCCTGTGGCCGGCTCATCCAGGGGGGCGTGTGTGGACTGGCAAGCGGCAAGCGGCAAGTGATCTGGCGGGAAGACCAAGGGAAGGTTCCTTCAGCCGCCCAACACCTGATCCGCTCCGCAGCGCGGCAGCAGCGAGGAGCCGAAGATGGGGTTTCCCCTTTGCCTTTACCCCATCTTCGGCTCCTCGCTGCTTCCGTGCTGCGGAGCAGATCAGCTGTTGGGCGGCTGAAGGAATCTTCCCTTGGTCTTCCCCGCCGCCCACACGCAAACTCCACCATCTGCGCATGAAAAAAATGGCGCACATGCGCAGATGGTGGTTTTACTTCCGCATCCAATATAACGCGGAAATCGGTTAGCGCGGGAGGTCTTGGAACGTAACCCCCGTGCTAACCGAGAGATCACTGTACACAATAGAAATTCGGACCAAAATCAATACAATCCCTGTCTGAGTTCAATCCACTTGATAACTATTAATAACTTACCGTACTAATATCATAACTCACAAATATTTCTCACTAACAAAAATAACAAACATAATCAAACTAAGTCGTCACAATCCATATTTTGTATTCCCATCCCCCCTTTCCCTGTTTTTTTAATAACCTAATAAAGTATATTTTAATAAAATTTTTAGAGATGTTCCATTGAATCATTTTGGCAACTGCTATAATGTCATTGTTTATAGTCAATTACCGTAGTTGAGTACATAACCTACTGTTACTTCTGCTTCTTTGTCCATTTATTACTATGATTCCCTCTTACCTCAAGCTGTAAAGTACTTGCCCATCTGGCTGTACTCGAAGCATGACATTATCTGTTGTTGTGTCATGGATAAAGGAACGCTTTGAATGGACAAAGAACATGTCAGGCACCCAGATCTTTTTCACAAGTCTGCCATCAAAGGTCATACTTTGGTTATTAGTACTTGGAAATGACAATCTTTCATCTTTCCAGTAATGTCTCAGGTAAAGTGTCATGGTAAAATCCTAATTAAGATTTTAAAGAAATGGAAAAGAGACGTTTTTACTGCCAGCCCTACTTTTTTCCATAAATATTATTTAATCACATGTGGCAAATACTGTACTAAAAAAACAAAACAAAAAACAAAAAAAACCCCCACCCCTAAGTGTTTTAGCACTTAATGGAGTAAAGAGAAAAAAAGATTTTAAAATTCTCATCCATCTTAAAAGTGAGAAAAATTCTCTTAAAATATTTGATTGAATGGTAATTATTTGTAATTTTAAAAAAACATTAAAAAAAAGTCTTCGGAGAGGAGCGGCATACAAATCTAATAAACTATAACTATAACTATTAAATGAGTAAACCTAAAACTGAAGCCACTTTGCTAATGCAAATTTCATCATATGCATTATGTTACATTAACCCAGAGCCGAGGTGGCACAGCAGGTAGAGTGCAGTACTGCAGGCCACTAAAGCTGACTATAGATCTGCAGGTGAGCATTTCAAATCTCATCACCGGCTCAAGGTTGACTCATCCTTCCATCCTTCCGAGGTGGGTAAAATGAGGACCCGGATTGTGGGGACAATTTGCTGGCTCTGTTAAAAAGTGCTATTGCTAACATGTTATAAGCCGCCCTGAGTCTAAGGAGAAGGATGGCATTAAAAAAAAATCAAATAAATAAATAAATAAACCCTACAATAAATACATCTCCTGCATGGAAGCAGAAGTAGTGCTCCTAAGTGATACTTATTATTATTATTATTATTATTATTATTATTATTATTATTATTTATCAGATTTGTATGCCGCTCCTCTCCGTAGACTTGCGGCGGCTTACAGCAATGATAAAAACAATATATAATAACAAATCTAATAGTTGGAATCTAAAATAACAATAATACATTTAAAAAGTCTAAAAAACAAGAAACCCCAATATATAAAAGCATACATACAGTCATCATACACAAAAACTACATAGGCAGGGGGAGATGTTTTAGTTCTCCCACGCTTGATGGCAGAGGTGGGTTTTAAGGAGTTTACGAAAGGCAAGGAGGGTGGGGGCAGTTCTAATCTCTGGAGGGAGCTGATTCCAGAGGGTCGGAGTCACCACAGAGAAGGCTCTTCCCCTAGGTCCCGCCAAACATAGCAGCTCCTATGTTCTTCTAGGAGGTTCTAGTGCAGTGATGACAAATCTATGGCACGGGTGCCACAGGTGGCACATGGAGCCATATCTGCTGGCCCACGAGCCATTACCCTAGCTCAACTCCAATGTGCATATGCATGCCAACCAGCTGATTTTCAGCTCAACAGGAGGCTCTGGGAGGGCATTTTTTGCTTCTTCAGAGTCTCTGGGGGGATGGGGAGGGCATTTTTGCTCTCCCCAGGCTCCAGAAAAGCCTCTAGAGCCCAGAGAGGGTGAAAAACGGACCTATTTGGTGCACCAGAATTCAGGAAATGGCCTCCAGAGGGCCTCTGTTGGGGGTGGGGGGAGGAGCAGCCATTTTCGCTGTCCCCAGGCATTGAATTAGGGTGAGGCCACTCGCAGATGCCCAACAGCACACATACACGCACTTTCGGCACCCGAGGGAAAAAAGGTTCACCATCCCTACTCTTGTGGAAACTTCCCGGTTTATAAATGTGCTCAAAGGATTATAATACTTGTGAATGTTTTCTATTATGTTCAGGTATTTCTGAGCCAAGATTTATGAGTAGCCTTTGAATGGCATTGCAAAAAGCATTAAGTTCAAGCTTATTTATTTATATTAAATATTGTGATACAATTATTATCCAGTCATGCTTATAATAATTAAATTCTTCTTTGCTATAAATAATTGCATGAAATTTTAGGGGTGATCCTGGAGCATCTAGTGGCATAGCATTGGGTCCAATATTGCTAACTTTAATTTAATGAACATTTATGGGACTGGGATAAATTTAGTTTACAGGAAACCCTGACTAAATTACTTGAATGTGCAAAAATAATTCCTTGAGTACTCCAGACAATGCTGATCTCAATAAATGTCTAAGAATCCAGGGAATCTCGGATGTATTCATGAACAACTAAATGGATCATATTCCAACTATCCATTTGCATTTTGAATCATAAAATGGATACTTACCATGTCAACCTCTGAAATGCTGTCCAGACTTTCAACTTGTACATCAACTCCAACAGGAATTGAAGGTCCTGGATATACATAGAAGATATTTATGTCAACCATTAGGATAGATCTTCAAAAAGTTTTTTTTTTTAATATTTATAGAATTTTTAAAGTCTCCCAATCACAGTTTGGGATTCTTGGAGGAAATCATCACTAGGAACCAAAAACAATAACATCCAAAATAGATATTACAGGACAGGTAGTTGTTAATTAACTACTAATAGCCTCCCCAAGTCTTCGGAGAGGGGCGGCATACAAATCTAATAAATTATTATTATTATTATTATTATTATTATTACCACTTGTTCAGCGATCATCTGAAAATCTTTTATTTATTAGATTTTATCCCACTGTTTTTACTTTAGGAATAAATAATACTTTTATTTCTCTTCCTACTTTCTCCACAGCAATTGCCAGGTTGGGCTGAAAGAGATTAACCTGCCCAAAATGACCAAGCTGGCTTTCATGTTTAAGACTGTTGTGGTTGGCTCTGGGCCAGTTTCTGCTCCAAGGACTGTGGGGGTTGATGTGGGAGAATCCTCACATTATCAGTGGCCGGTTTTACTGCCAACAGCTTCTGATAGTGAAGCGTCTGTATCAAGGGAAGCTTCTGGGAGTGAAGCAGCATCGGATGAGGAGGTAATTACAGGAAGCCCCTTAGCTAATTACTCCATTAGTGAATCATCATCATCGTCATTAGAATCAGAAGGAGCAAGATTCATAGATGTTCCCAGGTGCAGGTGTGTGAAAAGGAAAGAACAACTGGGCAAATATTATAGGAAATAAGGGAGAACACCTGTGGCTGGGGCAATTAGGCTAATGGGGCTGCTGATAAATTGCCAGCGTTGTTGCCTCTTGGCTTGGGAGTTTATCTGTTTTATGAGAGAGAGACTTGTGGTTTTGCTTCAGAATTTACAAAGACTTTTGTGAACTGCTTCAGGATTTTCAAGGACCTTGTGGAACAATTCACAGTTAAGTTTCAGCATGAGAACTCTTGAAGGGGGGTGGCTGTGATGTCTTCACAGCTGCCTTTTATCTGCTTTGCTTTTGTTTTATGTTTTTCACTGCATTCAAGGCTTGTGGTGTGTGGGAGAGCACTTTGGCTGATTAAAAGTAAGTTTTGGACAGTATTTTCCTTTTGATAAACCAACTTTGTTAACTTTACAAACGTGTGTGTTTGAATTTCCACTTTGGACTTAATTGGGGGCTTGTAACGTGAAGCCCAGCATAACAAAGATGAGGCTAGAACTCAGTCTCCTGGCACACCATAAACCACAATCTATATCAGTCAGGGCTAACCTTTTTCTCATTGTGTGCCGAAAGTGCACATGTGCATGCTGGCACCCATAATGCAATGCACACTCTGCGCATGCACACACGACTCTCTCTGCTCCCTATGCCCTCCGTCTCCCCCACCCCAAGCATGGTATGTTTATGTGTATGTTCTTTGCTTTTTAATGAGGGTTTTTTAGTGATTTTAAATAATTAGATTTTATTTATTTATTTATTTGTTAGATTTGTATGCCACCCCCTCTCCGTAGACTCAGGGCAGCTCACAGCAACAATAAAACAATGTACGACAAATCTAATAATTTAAAAACACTAAAAACCCCATTATTAAAAGCAAACATACACACAAACATATCATGCATAAACTGTATAGGCCCGGGGGGGGGGGAGTCTCAATTCCCCCATGCCTGACGGCAGAGGTGGGTTTTAAGGAGTTTACGAAAGGCAAGGAGGGTGGGGGCAATTCTAATCTCCGGGGGGAGCTGGTTCCAGAGGGTTGGGGCCGCCACAGAGAAGGCTCTTCCCTTGGGTCCCGCCAAACGACATTGTTTAGTCAATGGGACCCGGAGAAGGCCCACTCTGTGGGACCAAACTGTTTGCTGGGATTCGTGCAGCAGAAGGTGGTCCCGGAGATATTCTGGTCCGATTTGTTATACATTGTTTTATTGTTGTTGTGAGCAGCCCTGAGTCTACGGAGAGGGGCGGCTTTCAAATCTAATAAATAGATGAATGAATGAATGAATGAATGAATGAATGAATAAATGAATGAATGAATGAATAATCATCAGCATTCAATAATAGCAATTAGGACTGGAATTGTGGTTGATAAGCAATGTCCTAAATAACAGTGTCACACGACCATGTTGCTTGTTGACGGCAGGTTTCGTAGTCCCAGTTGCTATTATTCGGTGAGGATTATATGTGTCCTTAAACAAGGACTTCATGACCAAAACTTCAAACTTACTGCTCGCTTCCCCATTGATTTTGCTTGTGAGGACCAGAAAAAACTGTGAGAAATTACAAACATGTAATTTCTCATTGTGACGTCGAAATCATTAGATGGGCACCAAGCACCTGGATCATGAACACCTGACCTCAGAACATTTCAATGATCAGAAATCTAGTGACTGGTCATAAGTCCCCCTCATTCAGTACTGTCATAATTTTGAATAGTCACTGAATGAATGGTCTTAACCTGAGGATTATTAGTACAGTACTAATCATTTTTAGCTCCATGCTGGGATATGGCCTCACCCAATGCCTTCAGACATTTTCCCCAAATCCCTGTCTTACCACCCTCATCTTAATAACACCCAGTTTTTGCCGCTTAACAACAGGCAGAAATTCAATCAGTACATTTTTCAATACCTGGATGCACTGAGAAAAACAACTACCGTGTTTCCCCGAAAATAAGACACTGTCTTATATTAATTTTTGCTCCAAAAGTTGTGCTACGTCTGATCTTCAGGGGGTGCCTTATATTTCTCAAATAAGACAAATTCACAGGCAGAAAAGCTGACACGCCCAAAGAAAGTGTACCGTATTACGGTACGGTACCTGTCAGTATGGCACACACACACACAAACGACGGCACTTATATGGTACAACAGTATACTCCCGCTATTGCAGCTTCCGGCCACCAGAGGAACTACAGTCTACGCACTGTAGTGGAGACTGTAATGCCGGTGAGACAGCAGCAGACTGTGTCTGCTGTACTGGATGGTACAAAGCGATGGAAGGGGCCAGCAGGGGACGTCACATTATTACGGTACCGCTATGAACAGCTTTGAATGGTACCGTATGTTTTTCCACCGTACCGTATGTAAACTTGACTGTGCCTTATTTTCGGGGGGTGCCTTATATTAGCAAATTCTGCAAAACCTCTGACATGCCTTACTTTTGGGGTACGTCTTATTTTCGGGGAAACAGGGTAATACAGTACAACATTTCTGCCTGTCCTGCAACTAATAGTAATACTTGCACCCTTAAAAACCTGTAATTTAAACTTATATCAAGGGTACCAGGTTGGAAAAGGATGCATTCAAGATACAATAATCTCTTCCAAATTTGATTGGAAAAATGCCTACAATCTGAAAAACTTCATCAGGAAAAAAACTGTCCCCTATTTAAGCAAACATACAGTGATTCTTCCTATTCATTTTTGTGCAAAATCAATGCAATGTTTTTTTCAAGAAACACTGGAGGAAAAGCATGTAATATCAGGAAAACCTGTTCTATCATACCTCCAAAGCCTGGCCGCATGCTGAAGTCATGGTCATCTATTTTGAGAAGCTGTTCTGACTTTATCAGTGGTGATTTTGTGATATCTGGACTTCGTTTAAGTATAGGGCTACATGACAGGAAGACAACAAATACAACAAATTATTCCTTAGTGAGGAAGTTGGGCCCGGAAGGAATCAGCACATATCAGAGGGGTAGGAAAAATACGTTTTCGTATTTATACTGATGAACAATATCCATAAATATTCAAAAACGAGGATTTTCTCTGAAAAGATTAGATAATTCTTGAATATGTGGGAGCCACAGGTGGGTAAGTGATAAAAATAAACACATGGAAAATGATATACCAAACAATAGCATTGGAGAGATAGGAAGCGAACAAATAACTTTACAGTGGCACTTGTAAAGAATTTCTAAGGTGATTTTGCACCTTAGAATTTGATTAAGGGGAACTATTAAAGAACTATGCATAATATAAAATCTAACTGTAGTTTAAAAAAAAAGATTTGACTGCTTTATGAACTCAACAAAGCTGGGATATAGTAACCAAGTACTACAAAATCCAAGTATCTGAGGGCACTCTGTTAAATACACGATGGATAATTACTAAGGAAATGGAAGTATTAGTTAAAAGCAATGCGATGGGAGAATTTATAGAAATAAAACAAGCAGCGATAGAAAGCACTCAGGAGGTAATAGTCTTGGGTTGGAAGGATGCGACAAAATGGACAATGCAAAATTGGTACCGGTACATGGTGGATCATATTCAATTTGGGATTATGGATAAAAGGATGAATTCGGTTAATGAAACTGATTTGCGACAACTGATAGGACGATGGGACAAGGTAAGATGATATATGGCGAGTAGAATCCGAGACCAAGCTACAAGGAATAAATTGGAATCACTTTGTAATATGTAAATAGATATTTTGCTCTTGGGTTAAAATGGTATATACAAGAAACACCCTCAATTTGGTAGTGGGGTGTGAATGTTTGTCTGGTGGCGGGCACTATTCACAGAGCACCTGTTTTATGTTGTGTGCGTGTTCATATTTTTAAAAATCAATAAAAAATGTAATTTTAAAAAAAGTATCTGAGGGTACTCCAAGTACTTAAAACAGGGGTGACAAACACGCAGCATCATGGCGGCGTCATGCAACATATCACAACTCCCCCCCCTTCACTAAATTGGGCATGGGCATGGGCAGCATATGACCCATCCAGCCCATAGGTCACAGGTTTGACAGCCCTGACTTAGAACATAACAAGTACCTTGAAATTGCTCAGCCATAGTGTTATCTCAAGTACCTGAACAGGTACTCGGGTTACAATATTTGTGATGGAGGCATGGAATGTTATTTAAGCCATAGTAATTATTTATCATGTTGCAGCTCTACTTTTGAAATACCATATACAAACTTTGTTCAAATCTCTGTTCCTGATTTGTGTTCTCTAATTTGGCAATCCACAAGGGTACTCCATAGAAGAACAGGCTGCACACTTAAATAAAAAAGTGGTCATCCCAAAGATGCTTTTGGGACAACAGTGATCTAGATGACTGAGAATCTCAATGTATAGATCTCAGTCTACATATTGTCTATAGACAAAGAAAGTGGTTGCTTCCTTCAGTGGATGGACTCATGCTCTTCCACATCCTTACAAAATATCTTCTAGGGGTTCTCTACATTGCCCTTCCTCAGCCTGGCTGTAGAAGCAGTTCTTTTAGTGGAAGAGCAGGCTGGATTCTAGACTGATGCACCAAATTCTGCTAACAGGGTAGGAGACTGAAGAGGAGGCCTAGCAGGAATAATTCTATCCCTTGCTGCTTCGAACCCAATAACCCATAAAGTCTATTGCTTTCTAACATCCTCCCGGGGCTCCGGAGGCTCTATGGAAGCCAGAAAAAGGCCCATTTCCAGCCTTTGTAAACTTCCAGTAGGCCCGTTTTTTGTCCTCCCTGAGCCTCCGCGCATACCTGCATCCAAAATAGGCCCTGGGAGGGGAGGGATGGGCAGGGCCAGCCAGGAATGGGATTTGGGGGGCCTCCGAACTGCACAGAATCTAAGCTCGAGGTTTTCCCAAACCTAGGGACATTTAGTTCAGATTGCTTTGCTATATGTAAATATTCCCAAACAAAATAACAAGGAAGGTCTTCCAGAACTTAGTTGGTGTTGTACTACATATTCTTTGTAAGGACAACCATCCGATCGGCAGTTCTTCCACCCAGATAACTGTTCACTTTTAGAGAATGGCTTGAAATGAAGCATGAGTCCATCCACTGAACTCTATTCATTTATTAGAACTTCTGTCTCTGTGTGTATATAACATTAATATTCCAGGTCACTATATGTCGGATACAACACAACAAAAATTTCCTTGTAGTTTCCCGGTCCTTGGCCTAGGAACTTCTCAATACGTTAGTTCTCCATCTCTTGAACTAGCACAATTGTGAAATCAATCCATATTTTTAATTTTTATTCTAATAAGGAAAACAAATGATCCCATGAAGGAGTTAGAAAACTGGGAACCTCCAGATGTTAACAACTAATTTGAGTTGGAGAACAACATCTGGAAGGACACAGATCCTTGGTCTGTTAGACATCTTATATATTATTTATGTATGGTATGTGTTGTATGGTTTTAATAATGGGTTTTTAGATTTTTTAAAAATGTATTAGAGTTGTTTACATTGTTGTTATTATTGTGAGCCACTCCGAGTCTCCGGAGAGGGGCGGCTTACAAATCGAATAAATTAAATTAAATTAATTAAATTAAATCTTGTTTGAGAATGGCAGGCTAGGTCTTAGAGGAAGAATGAAATAGAACTCTCCCATTAGATTTTGCAGGAATATCATTTACGAAGTTTTCAAATTAGTAAAATAATACATATAGTATTGCCGCCTTAAAAAACCATCCCACTCCCTCCAATCAAACTGTCAAATCCAGAATTTAAAGTAGCAAAATCATTCTACTAGTTTCTTTTATATATATATGGGGATAAGAAAGGAAAGAAGTTACAGCATAAGAATTTCAGTTGTCAGTTTATCACTTCAATTTTAGTTGCATACCTGCCTTGCTTGTGTGTTGCGCCATGTGTTTCTCTTCTCTGTCTTTGTGGCTGGCTATAAAACCAAACAGAACAACAACAGCAACACAATTTTTAGAAACTTCCTTAAAACTGAATATATGCTTCAAACTTAATCAACATGTCAAGTCAAGAGACAAAGCAGAATTTATGAATCAACCCCAATGTAATTTAAATCCAAGGAGAGAGAGACTTGGCACTACCAAGTGTGTACAACATACCAAGCCTGGTAAGCTGGAGGTAATTCCTCAAGGTGGTTATTTCGGCTTATCTATCTATCTATCTATCTATCTATCTATCTATCTATCTATCTATCTATCTATCTATCTATCTATCTATTCAAATACGTATTGATAGTATACAAAGATATAACAATGCTTGTATCCATGATACTAGTAAGAGAGAAACATTAGGCCACAGGACAGTAGGCATGCTGCTGTACGTATGCATACCCTTACTGACCATCTAGGAATTGGGTGAGGTCAAGAGTGATACATATGATAATGAGATACATATCCTAGGTATAAAGGAACATTCGTAATATCTTGTTTGTGAATGAAGGTTCTAGTTGCTACTAAGATGTCTGTGCATGAAACCTACATGGGAAGAAACCCGAATATGCCAAGACCTTCGTAGATAGGTAGGTAGGTAGGTAGGTAGATAGATAGATAGATAGATAGATAGATAGATAGATAGATAGATAGATAGATAGATAGATAGATACATACATACATACATACATACATACATATAAATGAAAATTATTCTAGATTGGGGAAAGGATAATTGAGTCAATTTGCGAATTCCTGTACTCAACCATAATTCATAACTTGCAAAAGCTATGTCAATATCATGACATTGAGAAACAAAATACAATCTGGTTACTCTAAGGAACTCTAGAAAGACTTCGGTATTTATTACCAGATTCTTCCTTTTGTTATATGGACCTGAAACACTGGTGGGTTGTAAAATATTTTGCCACCATTTCATGTGCATGCACGCAACACTTTTGCACATGTGCAGAAGTGTCCCAGGTGGATGGGCGGAGCCTCCTGCCGGTGCTACCGGTTCTAAGAAGCTATCCGAACCAGGAGCAACCCACGGCTGACCTGAAAACCTATGTCAAGATCTATATTTTTTCTGTTGTTGGTCACCAATTACCTAAAAAATAGAGAGCATTTTTAGACAGTAGAGGTCATAAACTCAGAGGTGAGCATATGAACCTTTCCCATCACTCAGACTCAATTTGTGTTTTGTAGAGTAACAACAATGATACTCTATATAACTCTGCTTACCCCCACCTCCCCCACAACAAAAGTCATGATCTAACTTTTGCTATACCATGGCTATTAACTAGATTACAGGTTTTGCAGGCCACTTTGAGAGATAATTAACATGGATGCTGAATTCTTGAGAGAATCTATCTATATAATCTCTTTCTATCATCTATGTATCTATGTATCTATGTATCTATGTATCTATGTATCTATGTATCTATGTATCTATCTATCTATCTATCTATCTATCTATCTATCTATCTATCTATGTATCTATGTATCTATGTATCTATCTATCTATCTATCTATCTATCTATCTATCTATCTATCTATCTATCTACCTACCTACCTACCTACCTATCATCCATCCATCTGCACAGTTGGCCGATTTAACGGCTGGGCGGAATTTGCGCTGGGGCAGGGAGAACAAGCCCCCCCTGCTGCTGACGCCGGCCTGGGCATCTGCAATCTTGCACAGGCCGCGAGATCGCCGCTGCTGGCTCGCGCCCCTCTGTGCAGCCTTTCAGAGCCGGCTAAGTGCCTGGGCACTTTCGCCAGCCTGAACGTTTGTGGTCTTGTGTAGTAATGCGAGATCGCTGTGGCTGGCTCGACACCCTTGCACTTGCCGTCTTTTTGCCGGGGGCATGCCAGGCAAGCCCTATAAATAGGGCTGCGCCTCAGGCCTTCCTCCTTTCACCCCTGACTGTAGAAGAGCGGACACCCGCCCGCCCTCCCTATCTTTCAGTGTGCCATGAAGGGGTCATCCACAGGGGCCAAATAGGAATTTTTTGCGGTCTCAGCACTTTAGTTGTGACCGTTTTTTCGCCTATTCCACACTGGGGAGTGAGGATGGACTGGTTAGGGTGTGTGGCGCATTTAGTCATAATTTTATAATTGGCTCTCCCTTTGGTCACTGGGATTGGCAGGTTAGGGGTGGAAATGGGCAGTGGTAGGGCATCTTTTGAAAGATAATGGGCAGCCTCTCGCCAGGAGCTCAATGTACCGTGCAGCTGGGGCAATTGGAGAGGGGATGCCCTTGGGACTCATCTATCCCAATAACTGGAAGGGGATTGGATGGTGAGCCCTCCCACACGCCAAGGCATGGCCAGGAACCAGGTGAAGGCTTGGTACCTTCACTTTGTTCAGCAAAGAGCTATGCCCATAGTTGCTCAGGAAGGTTATTCGTGAATTATTTCGGCCCCAAATTCTTAGTAGCCTCTGCAGGTCCTGGTTATTGGTTGATAATCAGTTAAAGTTCATTTAACTTTAATAAAGTGACCCATTTAACCCAGCTCTTATGTTTATTTATATATTTTGTCCAATACACAATGAAGGTTTTAGTGGGTATATATATATATATATACACGTAGTAAAATACATTATGAAGGTTATAGAGGAGATACTCATAGTAAAATATATCTAAGAAAGAATAGAAAAGAAGATATAGTAATAGAACATATCAATGAAAGAAATAGAAGAAGAGATATAGGAATAGAAGAAAGGTATAGGAGATATAGGAGAGCAATAGGACAGGGGACAGAAGGCACTCTAGTGCACATGTACTCGCCCCTTACTGACCTCTTAGGAATCTGGATAGGTCAGCCGTAGATAATCTATCCATTTCACTTGTGATATAAATGCTCATACTGTACTTTGAACTTTTGTAGTTTTCCACTGATGGTTCACTATTAATCTGTATTAGATGTTATAGCAAGGATTCTACTCTTGCTAGTAGTTTGGGGACCGCTGCTTTGGAGGATGGTCTTCAACACATCCCTCAAGGGGTAAAGACCTAAAAAAATTCCCATTCTCTATGGGAAGGGCCATTTCAAGAAGAAACAAACTGGTAGATGCAAAATGCCAAAGATATTTGGGGGAGGAAGAGAATAACAAAAGCAGCAAGAAGGAAAAGATCATAGATATTTATTCTTCCATTGCTTATGGTAGATTGTTGAGCTCATTGTATGAAAACCAAATGACTTAGACAATAGTAGTTTAGCAGAAATGACAGCTGGATGTGAAGGGGAGGATGAAAACAGATAATAAAATGAGAGAGATATAAATAGATGAAATCTGGGTCATAGTAGGATTCCCATGGCAGCACAGGGAAGAAGTGCATCTGTTTTGTGGCAGCAGCAAACTGTTCTTCCCATCCCATCCCTCTTTGGCACATAGGGTACCCAGCACATAGGGTACAAGGGAACAAACTTCAGTCCTTAAGTTCTTCTTTCAGCAGCTTGGGTCAAACACTTAACTCACTTTTATAACAGGCTCGCTTGCAGTTTTCCTATAACAAAACTATCTGATTCTGACTAGGAATTTGAGAAGCTCTGCTAGAAAATGAAGGCTAAAAATTATGTTGGTCATGCTAAATGTCTGAATCTGTTTACATGGGATTTACATATTTATACCCCATAGAGATGGGTGTCAACAGACTCAAACTCAACCCGGATAAGACGGAGTGGCTGTGGGTTCTGCCTCCCAAGGACAATCCCATCTGTCCATCCATCACCCTGGGGGGGGGGAATTATTGACCCCCCTTGGAGAGGGTCCGCAACTTGGGCATCCTCCTCGATCCACAGCTCACATTAGAGAACCATCTTTCAGCTGTGGCGAGAGGGGTGTTTGCCCAGGTTCGCCTGGTGCACCAGTTGCGGCCCTATTTGGACCGGGACTCACTGCTCACAGTCACTCATGCCCTCATCACCTTGAGAATGCAGCTGCGAGAGCAGTCATGGGCTTCTCCAGGTATGCCCATGTTACACCAACACTCCGCAGTCTGCATTGGTTGCTGATCAATTTCCGATCACAATTCAGTGTTGGTTATGACCTATAAAACCCTTCATGGCATCGGACCAGAATATCTCCGAGACCGCCTTCTGCTGCATGAATCCCAGCGTCCGATTAGGTCCCACAGAGTGGGCCTTCTCTGGGTCCCGTCAACAGGGGAAGAGCCTTCTCTGTGGCAGCCCCGACTCTCTGGAACCAGCTCCCCCCAGAGATTAGAACTGCCCCTACCCTCCTTGCCTTTCGTAACCTCCTCAAAACCCACCTTTGTCATCAGGCATGGGGGAACTGAGATATCTCCCCCGGGCCTATACA